>NC_090927.1:1169927462-1170552462 GCF_040938575.1 Ambystoma mexicanum | reverse complement strand
GGGAGCACTTCACGGGGCGCAACCCAGAAAATCCATATATGGACACCCAGCCAAGACAGAAACCCCTGTGCCAGCCAGTGAGGCTTAGCTACTCCTGTTAAACAGCGGCCCATTTCCTGGTAGCACTACTGGTTGGAGCGGGTGGCCCCGTGGATCATCCTGCTGTGCAAGCTAGGGCTGTCTCTCAAACTTGTTGATTGCTCCATCCATGAACCTCGACTGAAGTGGCCCCCACCAGCCACATTAGGCTGGGCCACCGGACTACGCTGCACCTGATATTAGTGCTGAATCTTGCAATCAGGACCCACAGGAGGATCCCCTACCCCACTGAAGGCTATTCTGGCCTAGCCATCGCCATTTGCTGTCGCCCTATACGGTTCAACTTAATCTCCCCCTACATATCCAGCTCCTGCAGGCCCAATTTTGAACGCTGGCGAACTACACATGTTGGACAGCTGTGACCAGGGGCCTCCACCTCGCTGATCCACCCATGAGGCCAACTGGTACATGACAATCAACTTGTCCCCATAGCTGCGTTGTGCTTTGCCCCAGATACAATCAGCCCCTATGGCCTATCAGTCTGCACTCCTCCCTTCCCAGTATATCTACTCCCAGGGTGCCTATCCTGAACACTGATGGCTACACTTGGGGATATAATGGTGAGTGCTAATAGCCTAACGACTGCCCGCTCTGCGGCCCCATCCAGAGGGTTCAATGCTGGGCATCAGACATTTTAACACAGCACACACCTAATGCCCTGGATCAACTATCGGGGGCGATATAGCAAACTACTGTGCCTACGACTACCAGGTCTCATCATCTCGCATCTGGATCTCTGCTTAGGCACAAGTTGAGACGGATCTGCATGCTAAATTCCAAATCCAACCTTGATCCCCACCTTTCAGTACTTCAGCTCTACACCGCTATTGCTCGAACCACCGCCCTCAAGACTTGGAAATTGCGCGTTCCCACCTCCACTCTACTTGAGAGGAACACATTGCACCCGCTACCACCTGTGGGGTCTGCGCACACTCAAGATGTCCAAAAGATCCCAGAGCATTGGCAAACCGGTGCTATGGACAAGTTTGCTAAAGCTACTGCTAGACCTAAACAGGTACAGCCTGCTACCAGTCAAGACGACGTGGATATACAGGGGAACACCCCTGGCTCCGATCTCGCTACAATGATGGAGTCTATGGCTGAGAACTTTTCCTCCTTTCATGAAAAGTTGGACGATATAAACGCCAATGTCGTGTCACTCAGATCCAAGCTGGACTAGCAGGGCTCCAGGATCCCAGAGGCGGAAACTAGGATTAGCACCAATGAGGATGGTATCACTGCACTGCAAGACACTGTGTCTACCCTAGTCCGTGACATGAAATCAGTCAAAGCCAAATGTAATGATTTGGAGTCTAGATCATGGAGGAATAATATACGTATCATGGGGGTCCCGGAGAATGCAAACAAAGGCTGGCTTGAACAAGCAACAGAAAACCTACTCAAGGACCTACTAGGTGACTCCAATCTATCCCCCTTCTTTGCAGTGGAGTGAGCCCACCGAGCGCTAGTGCCAAGTCCTAATCCTGGTGACTTTCCGAGACCAATCATAGCAAAATCTTAAGCTATAGAGACAGGGATCAAATACTTTGACTTGCACGAGTAAAAGGGCGAACTTAGACTAGAGGCACAGATCATCAGGATATTCCCAGACTTCTCCACAGGAGTGCAGCAAGAGCGTCGACAATTTATCGGAGTTAAAAAACTGCTCAGAGAGAGGAACATCGCTTACGCCATACTGTTTCCAGCTCACCTGAAATTCACTTTTAACAACAAACTGTACTTCTTCACAGTACCGGATGAAGTGGTGAAATTCATTGAGGCGCACATTACTCTACATGTCCCCGCCGACGACCTAATGGAGAACGACTGAGCCCAATGTGACATTTCTCATGCTGGCTGTTCTATCTGCAGGTTCATGTTTTCCACATCTTATGTGTAACTAGCAACCCTGACATAACTTGTAGACTGGCATTACTGGTGATAAAACACCTGTTCGGACCGGCCGCCCGCTTAGGGGCAGCCTGCATTACCTTTGCCAATTTAATGGCTTATAAACTATGTTATACGTGTGGCCACCAACCTCACCCTGGTGCCCCTTACTCATGTTACTGTTCTATTCATATCTAAACTTCCTCATGTTTGCTATCCAGTAAGGTGACCACCTGGTTCCTAACTTAAGGGAGGTGGGAGTATTCTTGATCGCCACAAATGATGTGAGAAATGTAATGGAACCCCTAGGGTCCCAAGTAAGTTGGCCACACGGCAGCGGCGCACCCCACTGCACTACAATGTTTGTTTTTGTGTTCCTGTTGTGAGCGAGCCCCTGTTGGGCCGCTGCAAAGGCCGGGCCAGGTTGGGAACGGCTCACCTTCGGAGGGATGGGGGGAGGAATAGTCACACTTCCGGTTTGGGATGTATAGTGAGAGTGGAGGGATGGGGTGGGGAGACCTCTAAAAAAGGTAGAGAGGATATTATATTGCATGCAGTGGGTAGACAACATTGCTTTATCATTAACAACTCTTGACTTGACATATACGCAGTCGTGCATAATGGGATGTTCATTGAAACGATGATATGGCTGTTCAGATGATGTCATGGATAGTCCGTGGGATAGAAAATTTCACTAAGGCCCGCAAGATCATAGCATACACGCAGCGGCATGGTGTGAAGATACTCCTCTTGCAGGAGACACATGCCCTCGGCCACCTGGCTTCATGCCTGGCACCCTCCTGGGGCCCGAAAAGGTTTTATACTACATACTCCACACAATCCAGAGGAGTGTTAACACTGCTTCATAAATTCATGAAATTTGTACTGATGAAAAGCCTAATAGACACTGAGGGGAGATGCGTTATTCTCCATTGCATTTTGGCAGACAGGGAGTGCCTGCTGGTGAACACATACACCCCTAATATAGACGCCCCTGAATTCTATAATAAGATATCCTCCATATTGACGGGATATGTCGTGGTCCCTATAGTTTGGGGGGGGGGGGCCGGGGGTCATGAATCTTATACTTGGTAATGACCTAGACAGGACAGGTACGGCATCCAGAGTCCAGTTACGGGCAGCCAGAAGGCTACATGCACACATGACATCCCTTGGGTTGTGGGATGTCTGGAGGACACTCCACCCTCAGTCGTGGGAGTACACCTTCTACTCCTCTGTCCATGGTAGCTTGTCTAGAATAGACCTGTTTATGACTACAGGCGACCTAATTGGTAAGGTTACAGATACTCGGATACTAACCCGCACCCTGTACAACCATGCACCTGTGATGTTGTGCTTGGAGCTTGGCCCCCTCTTGCCCCCTCGCAATGTCTGGCACTTAAAATCCGAAGCACTACTCAACGTAGTTTTCAAAGCCAAGATCCTCTCAGACATACAGACTTTCTTTGAATGCAACCCACAGCAGGACACTACCTTCGGGGTTCAGTGGGATGCCTTTAAAGTTTATATCAAGGGCATGGCCATCTCCCGGGAGGCGGGTGTTTTAAAAACTATTTGGAACGACCTACACCGCTCCGAGGCTAGACTCAAAGTTCTGGAACATGAGTGTGCGGCAGATGCAACGCATATCCAATTTGGCTCAAATTAGAGCGGAACTGAAGACGTTTGAATCTCATGCTATGTGAGAGATAAAGTACCTGTCATGGCCAATCGCTGCAAGGAAGTAAGGAGAGGGTGAAAGACCTGGGAGAACACTTGCTAGACTAATCCGAGCAGAAGGGGGTAGAACTCACATAGAATGTATTAAGGATGCGCAAGGGGTTCCACAATGGTCGGACCAACAGATGCTTTCGATATTCTCAAAATTCTACGCCGACTTATATACTCCATGACAGGAACACAACACACAGGATATTTTAGATCTGCTTGATCAAATCCCTATGACGCTTATATCCCAGTCCACTCGCGAGCAAATTGATGCCCCTATAACCCTGGATGAGATAGTCAAAGCCATCACTGACCTGCCTCGAGGCAAGGCCCCAGGACCCGATAGACTCACTTCAGAATTCTATCAAGAACATGTCGCCATCCGAGCACCTAGATTACTGGAGGTCTGGTCCGAGGCCCTCCATGAGTCCACCCTTCCCCCTTCAATGAGCGAGGCAATTATAACAGTTCTCCTCAAGCCTGGTAAGCCTAGCGACGAATGTGGGTCTTATAGGCCCCTATCGCTTATGAACTTAGACACAAAGATACTTGCCAAGACCCTGGCCAACAGATTCCTCCCAATTATGCCTCACCTTGTCCACGAAGACCAAAGAGGTTTTGTACCTGGACGCTCGACGACCCTTAATAATAGGAGGCTCTTCAATGTCTTTTCAAGAATTGACCAGGGCATGGAGGCAGTTGCGGTCACGCTAGACGCACAGAAGGCCTTCGATATGGTCTCGTGGCAATATATGTGGCCAGTCCTGGGGGAAATGAGGCTGGGCTCAAAAGCGATCCACTACATTAAGCTATTATACACCCCACTGCCAGAGTCTGGGTCAACTCTTGGACCTCAAATTCCTTTGAGCTACGGAGGGCCACACGTCAGGGCTGTCCCTTCTCCCCCATCCTCTTCGCACTGGTCATTGAGCCGATGGCAGACTATGTCATGGCACGACATTCCCGGAGGGGCATATGCCTGGCTGATCCCCGTGAAATAATATCGCTGTATGCGGATGATGTCTTATTATATGTCAGGAACCCATCTATACATCTTGACCCCATATTGAGAAACATAATCAAGCTTGGCACCTTCTTTGGCTTCACCATCAACTCTACAAAATCCAAGCTATTCCCCCTCACCACTGTAATCCAATGACCGACTTGGGAATATCCCCTTCGCTGGTCACCCGACGGTATCAGATACTTGGGGGTCCAGGTAACACTATCTAGATCTGCCTTAATTGCTGATAACTATATCGCAGGTGCAAAATACTTTGAATCTAAAGTTATCAAGTGGCGCACCCTGCCACTCTCTTTGGCCGGTAGGTTTTCATTGATTAAGATGGTCCTGGTCCCCAAGCTTCTATACATTTTCGGTAATGTACCGATTTGGCCAGGGCAGAAATATTTTGAGGAACTACATACAATGGGCTCTCAATTCCTGTGGCATGCTGGTGCGGTCCGAAAGAAATGCCAACATATGGCCCTACCCTATGAGAAGGGGGGATTCGCAGCTCCTGACCTGACCCTATACTGGATAGCAGCCCAAGCTCAATTCGCCACATACTGGTAAAGCATCCCAGTGCTCCCCCCCCATGTTAAGCTGGAAAACCTGGCCATGCCCGGGGTCAACACTATGACCCTGATCCTCCAACATAAATATACAACTGATGCCCCAGCTGACCCCATCGCGTCCACCCTGGCGGTGAGTCGACGCCTCCTTGACCGTACATCCACTCCCCGCCCTTATTATAAATGGCTCCCCATATGGTGCTTCCCCGGTCTCAAACCTACTCATGACAAACTTCTTTTTCAACACTGGTCAGGCCTGGGGTACCACGCATTGACAGATCTATTCCCTGAAGGGCAGTTTATCACCCCACAGATGTGGGCCCCTGGCCATATAGGCTCAGCTCTCGAAATGTTGCAGTATTATAGACTCTGAGCCGCAGTCCGTGGCATGTGGTCATCATTCCCAGAGGAACCCCCGGACTCCTCCGAGCTGCAGTACATTGCCAACTCCAGAAACAGTCGGAGAGTAGTCTCCTCCCTATATAAAATCCTGCTAACAAAGCTCCCAGATGTGGCTCTCTGTGCCCGGAGTGCTTGGGCCAATGAACTCGGTCTGGATATCACTGACGACTTTTGGAGGAGAATGTGCTCCGACACGCATAAAGTCTTCCTAAATTCCAGATATTGATGCGTGCAGTATAAACTGTTGAATAGAGTGTATTACACCCCACATAGAGTGACCAGATTCTCCAGTGGCTGCATGCAGGTTTGCTCAAGATGCCTGGCCGAGAACATGGACCATGCGCATATGTTTTGGTTGTGCTCTGCGCTGAAAGCATTCTGGGGAGATGTTCTTGATGCACTTTCTGAGATTGTGGTTACGGTAATTAGCCCAGACCCGATGGCATTGTTGTTTGTTACTTGTAGAGGTGACGAGAGTAAGAAAACGGCTAGATTTCTAAATGTGGGAAGTATAGTGGCCAATAAATGTATAATGCAGTGTTGGAAAAGCCCCTCCACACCCATCGTTAAGATGTGTCTCTCTGACCTTACCTGGACAAACATGTGAGGAGGAATACATTGCCTCATTACCCACGCAGTCTCGCCCGAGGAATGCCTGGACTGCCTTCTTCAGCTACCTTAATAAAGAGACTGACGAAGACTTAGCATCAGCCCTATCCCCATCCTCATGAACAAGATGCGATCTATTGTTGTAAATGCTTGCTCCTTACCTAATGAAGACAATACTCATGACTGCCAATGAATATGATGCATTATGTATGTTTGTAGTGATGCTTGGTTGCTCAGTGTGTGTAATTGCCTAAACTCTGCCAATAAAACAAAAGTTTTAAAAAAAGAAATGATGATAGAAGGTGGAAAATGGCAGAGTTTTAAGGTGAAACTTTTGAATTGGACAAAAATGCTGCTATATTAGGGTAATAATGAGGTTAGGAAGTTGTAGAAAACTAGGATGCACTGGTAAAAACCCATGAAATTCACTGAAAAAAACATAGTTAAAAGGAGGTTATGGTTAAGTTGCACTAACAAAGATCTATTAAATTCAATTAATAAAACTTACTAAGGGGACATTCTGGCTACAAGTAAAACTAAAAAACTCCAGAAATGTGTGAGTTATGGTAAGCTAACCAACCATAACTCGTGCCACCACCATGCACTGCTAAGACTAACACCCAGGACATCAAAGATTACATCACAAATGTCACTGATGACATCACATATGAAATTAATTTGGATAAAAAGCCCCTACAAGGGGTTGCGTTTATAATGTTGGTAACCCGTCAGGCATGATCGGGAGACCTATCATGAACTACTTAATGTATTAAAGAATTGACTCATCTAAGCAAAACATTATATTGGAGTGTTGTTGTTAATACAGGAACCTAAGCATACATACACACAGACAATACCTGCAGCATGCACCATAGAACTACAATATGTTTGGTGTGGTAATTTTGGATAGTAAAATAATGAATGCTACATTATCACACTTTTCTGTAATATTAAACATGGAATAAATAGCTAACTCTTCAAGACTTACTACACATGTGTGTTAGTACAAATAATACATAGTAAAACCCACAATGCATACAAATCAGAGGCACATACAGGGAAACTAAAGTAAGTAAGAAAGTAAGAAAGACACAACACCACCAGAACATTTCAATAATATTAAAGTTCATCTTCTTGTATAGGAATGAATTGTGTCTTTGAGGCCTGCTTATTGTCCCGTTTATGTGCATCATGGGCTGAGACCAAACCTTAATGAAAGTACTTTAAGAACATACAACAAAGTTGGCATCTTTTGAATTTCCATATTCTGACTGTCAGTGAACAAAAACTCCTGGCCTAGATATGTCAGTGAATAAAAACAAGTGGCTTAAATATGTGATGTCACCAGTGATGTCATGAATGACATTTGTGATGTCACTTTGATGTCCTAGGTGTTAGTCTTAACAGTGCACAGTGGTGGTGTGAATGGTTGCTTAGCTTATGGTTAAGTTGCACTAGTAAAAACCTATGTAATTCAATGGACAAAGATTGTTACATGGATGTTATGGGTACAGGTAAAACCAAAACCCCCCAGAAATTCATCAGTTATGGGAAGCTAAGCAACTATAACTCACGCTACCCCTGTGCACAGCAAGGACTAACACCCATGACATCAAAGATGACATTACAAATGTCATTCATGACATGACTGATGATATCACATGTGTGGCACGCTCTTTTTTTGTTCAGTGACATATGTACACCGGGTGCTTTTCTTCACTGAGATTCAGAAACTAAAAGTGGAAAATGTACTATATTTGTTAACCTTACCCTTTTCATATGTTCTGACACTGCTTTCCTTAGGGTTCAGTCACATCATAAGATACATATACATAGGGAAAGCAGCAAGCCTGAAACACAGCAATCAGTTCTGTGCATGAACATAAGTGGTGAGGGTATGAACACTTTCTGGTGGTACGCCTACATTTTTGTTTACTTTATTTTCTCTATGTATGCTCCTAGTTGTATACGTTGTGGTCTCTTTATGTGTTGTGTATAGTAGTACAGTAATGTAGTATGAGAGGCATTTGTAGCTACTTATTGCATGTGTCACATGGCAAAAAGGTCTCAAACGAAAGCATTCATCATTGTACGATCCAACATCCGTAGACGTTGATTATTGCACCTGTATGATGCATGCTGTAAACAATTGCTACGTTTCTACATGACTGGGCACATGTACTGAAATTAACTCTGTAATGCAACAGTGTTTATAGCAATGCATTCCTTAAAGAACTATGTATCTCATGATAGTTCTTCCAATGATTTCTGATAGCTTTCTGCCAACATTACAATGACAATCCCTTGTGGAGGGTGGTTATGAAACCTATATACACATGTGATGTCATCAGTCATGTGATGAATGACATTTGTGATGTCATCTTTGATGTCATGGGTGTTAGTCCTTGCAGCGCGCATAACGTCCCTGTAACAACATTTGTCCACTGAATTGCATAGGTTTTTACTAGTGCAACTTAACCATAACATCCCTTTAATGTTTTTCGTCAGTGAATTTTATTGGTTTTTAGCAGGATACAATTAGTTTGCAAAGAAGAACTGTGCAACATATTGCAACTGCTGGCACTATGTTAATGCGGGCAGCAGTCGCGGACTATGCGTCTGTTTGCGTAGATCGTGTGGCATCCAACCCGCTGACGACGGCAGATGCTCTCTTACATAGTGGTACCAATCACCAAACGCAAAGAACGTAGACAAACAGCACCATGTGCAAGAATTGGCGGGGGAAAATAGAGTAGGTTTGCAAATTGTGCACTTATGAAGCAAACAGGACAAAGGCATATGGAGTACAACATAACGTAAAGCATCAACAACGGAAGTGACATGTGCCTTCACCAATCCTACCGCACTGCTACTGTAAAGGGGAACAAAGAACGAACAGCCAGAGCAACGACTGGAAAGTGCTAAAACCTGAACATCACTGCAATGTGGTGAGGACCCTAAACTTTGTCTAATAAGTATGCAATAGTACAGAAGCATAACGTGTTTTGTTGTAACGCAGCAATGGCAAGCACTTTAGAGTGGCAGGAAGAACATTTCCTTCATGATGCAATGACTTTTTAAAATACCCCTTTGGTATGCACAGTACTGTGAATAATAAATTATATAATATATATTGCTACATGTACACCAAACACATTCTCTTTTTGGTAGGAGAACATATTGGAAAGGAAAGAAAGGCAGTACAAGCAGCAACCCTTCCACAACAGCATACGGGCATAGGAAAGGAAAGAAACTCTTTGCATAGGGAAATGGACAGCGTGTAAGTCAAAGTTGAGAAATTGGTGAACAATTGTGCCGCTTTAAAGGTTGCGTACAAGGATATGTTTTGGACAAAATGACACAGCATTGGCACACCTGCACATGTACTCCTTCCCCATGTCGGAGCCCGCTATTCCCTCAAAAAACATTTCATGGGAGACTTTACGGTAATACATCAATCTCTTCCTCCCTCACAACCAAGTTGTGCAAACTCCCATTTCCCCACACTAAGTCCTTAAGCTACCCCTTCCTTTCCAAATGGGGTGTACGCATGTGTACAAGGAAACAGTAATCATGAGAATGTTGCTGAGTGTTTGTGTGGTATTCTTTTTTACCTGATATGGGGTTCTGACTCAGCGGCACACAGTCCTCATTGCAATGACCGCAAGTAAGAAAAAGGTAGGTGTCCTACAGACACTGCAGCTGTCCGGCCTATCCACTATGACAATGGAGGCATCCGTACGCTGCCAGCAAGCTCTGCATGTCCGCATGTTGTCCACCACCTATCAATGCGTGTGGGACTAGACGTTTGTGCGTAGTGCAAGTACACGCATGTGTATCTGTTCTTCTGTGTCCTGGTAACATCGCCACTGTGCAGCATATGCAAAGGAACGTTAATTAAGTCGGGGCAGCCACCCACGTTCTACAAGTAGCTATACAGATAAACATCCCTCTTGCTGTAGCCTATAAATAGCCAGCGTCTCCCTAAATGGTTGGTGCACGTGTGGTGCACTTTTAGTCAGTTGAGAAGAGGCAACGGTGTGTATAGGACACCCATGCACATGCGAAAAACGTATTCCACCCAAAACACGTCCAGCGGGCAGCCTTCCCAAAGGCGAACAGTGGCGACGTCACCATGCCACTGCACCCACGCTGCACATGAGCCCTTATTTCGGGGACAGGAGCCAGACCCTCGAACAGCAGCAAAGTGCAGGGTTGAGCAATGTATGGAGTGTTTTTCGGAAAGTACATGCTTACAAACACACCACAATGTGCCGTTGCACTTGTATGTATGTTTTGGAGCAATGTAGGCCCGCTTTTTGGGTGAAAGTTGTCCACAGCAACCCTACAAAAGGGCATACGCCGAGGTGCTGTGCAATCTGTTTTCAGCTTTTCAGAACAGAGTAGCAGGCCACATAGGTTTGCCCTGTAAGTAATGGTGCACCAAATCTGCTGTGCTGCAGTGGGTCTGCAACTAATAGCAACCATGTCAGTCCGGCTGAGTATGCACAGTAATGGAGAAAATTATGAACAGGCCTTGCTGTGACCCGCAGCTGCAGTAGTCCCCATTGTCCCAATCTCATGGGTAGCTAGCGTCAAAGGGGAGTATGCGCACTTGCATTTCCCCAAGGACAGTGAGAGCCATGTCCCAATGAAGCAGAAACATTCCTTCTTCCCTTTCCAGTTTGTTCTTTGCAGCATGCCATCATTGTGTACTGTTAAAAAGTTCCACACGCTTACACCAATGACATTGAAGAGCTCTCCATGTAACAGTATCAGTTCTGTACAACATTCCTCTGAGTACACACCACGTCCAGAAACGTTGTTGCGGTATCCCTGTGGCTCCACAGTCCCATTTCCATCGCTGCCATCCTCAAAAACCCCGGATGTGGCTTTCGTGCTGCGTGCAAGCCTGGGGGAATAACTTGCAACCAGGGTAGGGGGAGTTCGTTGTAAGGGGCAGCTCTTAAAAGAGCCTTTTATTTTTTAGATCCTTCTAGAGGAACACATATTTTCCACTTTTCATTAGATTTTGTGTTTTCTTGTTTTTTTGTGCAGACATTGTTACAGTAAACTCTTCACCGCATCTTGTAGACGGGCAAACAAAACAGCATTACCAAAGGGCGACGAAGAAAAGCCATTTGCTTGAAAAAATTCTGCATCTCTACAACTAATGAGGTCATTGTTGCAGAAGAACATCCCAGCAGCGGACAAAAAAGTATACATGCTTCTGTTGATGAGACACCTTCCTGCCTCTGGCTCGGAATAACTTCCAGGAGCAATGTCCAATACTCTTCATGGTGTTATGGATGGGAAAAGCAGCTTGGCAGTGTGAGAAAGCCTCTTCACTAGATTTAACAACCTCTTCAGTCGACGGAACAAGCCCAAACGAGACATATACCCCATATGCATGTCGTTGTAGTGGATGACGATAACATCGGCTCTAGCAAAAGTGGCCAGGTCTTTGCAAAGTGCGTCCATGTTGGCGAAACCGTACATGTAGATACCGTTGCACAATGCAACCACTCTTTCCAACCTGAAATTCCTATAGACAACACAATGGGTTTTGCCATGTCAGCCATCTTCACTACACAGAGTATAATGTACAGCAGTTTGATCACCCCTTCCTGTGAACCACACCCACAGTACCCGATTGGATAACCCCGAAAGTCCCATGTCCTTTGCACAGCAACGTAAGAAGCGCAGATTGTGGCACATGCGTGCACAAAGTACCGCAAAGGCTGCACCCCAGTAATGTAGGAGCAGTCCTTCTTACATTTCCACTACCTTTTGTCAAGCACAACCTCATTGGGTACGGGTAAATGGGCACACACGATTCTACCAATGCCATCCAAGACGTTACCATGTAACACTGTCAGTTCTGCACAACACTTCATAGGTACAGTTATAAATTCAGCCTGCTAGCGTACTGTCACTGGACAGCATGTCCAGTAGAATGTTCAGTAAAAGATTGCAAGATTTGTGCATCTACATTCATCCACTTGTGCACACATCACCACAAAATGGAGGTACGGATGCTTTTTCTGCACTATGGGTATGACTGTGCTATAAGTGCCTCTGCGCACGGTATCTGCCACTGAGTGGCCATTACGTTCTTTAAAAGCATACTGTTTTTTTTCCCATCGCGTACCATGAAGTGGCACTTCAGTGATATGTGATTGCAACATTCTCATTTACCAATATCATACAGTGTAATATCGACACAGGAACTCCCTGCTTCCTTCTGACAATGCTCATAAATGTTTTCCCCACTAACCCACCTCCTACATAAATCGTAAAAAAATGCCATCAATAGCAGCATTGAATGTATTGCACCAAGCGAAAGCAACTTTCCAAAAGATCACTGGCTGCACAGCTGTACCTCTGTGTAGGCTGCATTATTGCAACAGGCTCTTTTTAAATCTGCCCCTTCTACTCTCCTCCCCCTGAAACACATCCAGAAGAGGTGTGTACGACTTGGCATGGTATCTCTCCTGCACTGAAATGTCGCCAATAGCTCCCAGTGGCTGCGGGGAATAAAGTGAGAAGACTATGGATTATGCAGAAGGCCTTCTGGCCCCTTGGACCTCAATAACTTCAACTCTAACTCCCTACATATCTGCTTGCACAAGCTTGTCCCTCATCTGTCTCCAACTCCCTCAGGGTCAGGCACTTCTGCAAAAAACAGTTGGTGGTAGATGTGTTTTTTCGCCTGGGGCTTCCCTCTGCAACAGCCTCCCTGCCTCCCTTACACTTGAGGGGAGCCATCACCGGTTCCGGAAGCACCTCAAAGTCTTTCTCTTAGCGTCTGCTGTTTCTGCTCCTCTCCCCAGCTAACTGCCTGGCATAAACTGATTCTGCACTACTTACCTGGAGTGATGTCGGACCCATGTCACCTCCCCCCGCCAGGCGAACCCCTACACTGGCCTTCTAGCAAACACTGCACTTGAGGACTGTTTTCTGTATGCCTAACAGTGCATCCACAACCTGTTGTGTGCACTTATCCGTGCACTTGGCACAATTGGCCCGTATTTTTACTTACTGTCATTTGTTCTTCTTTCCATGTACTGTACCTTCCCCTCCCTCCACCCATGCACTTGGGCGATCTAAGTCACACCTGGCCTAGAAGGATTGTTGTCTCAGTATCCCCTCTGTTTCCCCTCCCTTGCCTTGTTGTGCTTTGCTAGACGTGTGTGTAGGTGCATTACGAATACCGTAGCATACAATTCCACATCATATGATATCATACACACAATGCATGCACCACAGTAGGATGGCTGCCACTGCAAAGTTGTTTATGTTTTCCGCAGTACCCCACTTACTGCAAACCTTTCCAAAAATATTGCGCACATGCAGCACAGCTTCCATGTTACTAACTGCAAACACATACATATAGTTCATGCATACACCCAGGATGCCTGCCCCTTACCTTGCACACTTCCACCATAGCCTTCTGCACTTCTTTGTGCAAAGAGACCTTCTGGCACAGTATTTGCGTACACACCAGACCCACCAACCTTATAGAGCAGTGTCTTTCGCTCCACAGTTTCCTTTCCATGGCTGGATGTGGCACGTGGAAGCATGAAAGTACAGTGTTAATCACTGAGTTTTTGTGCTAGGGAGGGAAGGGGGTCGGGGTAGTCGGTTGGGGGGGTAAATGTAAAACAGGATAGGGGTTTGTGTCCTTAGTACAGTCTCAGAAAACAAAAGGTATTTTTGTCCTGTTTTTGTTATGTACGTGCTTACATACACATTTTTTTTAATCTCTTCCGATGAGTTTCAGTTTGCTTCTCCTGCTGACATTTGTACGGACTGAACATCAACGCTTCTCTTACAGATCTATAGGATTGTATGCAACGCTGCGTGCAAAGTGGCGCACAAAACGGCATTGCCAATGCAGGTCAAAAAAATGCCATTTCATTGGAACCACTGCAATCTTGCTCGTTAATGCTGTCATAGTCGGTGCAGAACATCCCAGCACTGCACATAAAGTCACACATGCTTCTGTTTATGAAACACCTCCCGACCTTTGGCTTTGGGCAAATTACACCAGCATGGTACTATGCACCTGTTGGTGGTATGGAGGAGAAACTCACCTTGGCAGTGGGAAAAATCTTCTTGGGGTGATGAAGCACACGTGAGCACGACATGTCCCCAAATGTAGTGCTCCATAATGCACAACCCCAGCATCCACAGAGGCCACACGTGTACAAAGGAGAACCATGGCTCCGAAACCTCCCTCATACACTGTGCCCCAAAAAGCCTCCACTCCTTCCAACTGAAAGTTAGTATCAAAACCGCTTTCCACGGCATACCTTGCACAAAGGTATCACCCACGATGAGCACTCTGCGTCTGTCCATCTGTGTCAACCTCACTGCATTGTGGTTTGGGGAAATATATCACCACGCCTTCCTGTAAACCACACTCTCGACAACTGATTGGATAATCCCCACAATTCCATTTGCAAAGGCACCATGCTCAGAAGGGCAGATTGTAGCACTTGCGCCTTCCCAGCTACAGCGAGGGCCACACCCCATAAATCACAGGCACTCCTTATTCTGTTTCCATTATTGTATATTCAACACTCCTGCATTAGGTAGTATTCAATAGTCACACATGCATGTACCGTTCAGATCCAAGACCTCTGCATCAAACACTATCATTTCTGCACTGCACTGCAGACGTACCTTTACACACTCACAGTACAGGTCTTGTGTCATGTGAAAGCATCTCCAAGTAACAGCTCTCCAAACTGTGCACGCTTTCAGCATCCACATTCACCCATAGCGGCACCCAGCACCACAAACTGCAGGTAGCCATAGTTTATTTCCTCCCGGCACTCCACCAACTCCAATGATAGAATACTTCAAAGTGCAGTACAGCAGTTAGTAACCTGCGCAATGCACACCACTCAAGCACATACACTATTCAGTTGAACCCTATGCACTGGTACACACTCACTTTCTCACCACAGAACTCAGTGGACACGCTGCAGAACTGTTCACTCCATAAGCTCCTGCCATGCACTGTAAAATGTACCATGTGCGAACAATGAGCACACCCATAGAATCAACAATGTATGCACAACTCACAAACCACACACGAATCACAACAATCTGAGGAGTAGTTGCAAGCAACCCACATAGCTGTTCATGTAAGGCTTCCAGCCATGCATCCAAGATGCTAGGCCCTTACCACACACAGCACACCCTAGTGCACCCCACGTTGTACTCCTCATGTCATGTGCAATGCATTCCCCATCTGCAATAGCGCCTGCCACCTTTCACCCTGGCCACATCTTTGCATGCATTGCTCCATGACGTTGCATTGGCTGTGCTGAACGGTATGTGAGTGGCTCTGTACATTGTCCATATTGCAACTTTCCGATGCTGCTGACTTCCTTTCATGGCGCAATATGTTAAAACACATCCTCAAGCAAGGGTCTTGTAAAGGCCATACCATAGCAAACGGAAATGCTAACATATGGCCTCCTAATGTGCAACACGTGCAATGACCTACATTATGTCCTCGTGAACGCATAGCACCTCACTTTGGTTGTTCCATCAAGTGAAAAATACTATCCACACCCATTATTCAAAGGTCACCATTCTCAGAGAGATACAGCGCCAACTCTGCATGGCTGCAATATGGTGTGCTAGTTGTCGTCAAGGGATACGCTCTTGGGTGTATGACCAACGGCCTACAGCCCTCGGACATGTAGCCAAGAGTGTACACCTTACATACACCCAGCACAACATAATGGCCTCATGAAGGGGAACATTTGCCACATACCACAATCCTCAAACGTAACATATGATGGGTGGTGCAAAGGGCAACTCATGCCAAACGCAAATAGCACCATGTGCCTCCCTAATGTCCAAGGTGGAGGCATAATGTACACCATATGGTACTGGACGCATATCAGGTCACTTGTGCTGTTCTACCACGTCTACAAGGTCCTGCAGAACTATTTTCTGAATGTCACTACCATCAGAGACATGCATACTTAAAACTGCATGCCTGCGTTATGGTGGCGTGCTACGGTGCTGGCCTAGGCTCTTCGGTGCCTAGCCTACGGGCTACGGCCTTTTGCCATACACCCAAGAGTGCAGGCCTTGGCCACACCCAGCACAACATAACAGAGTCATGGAGGTGAAAAAGTGTCCAGGTACATGCAGGTCCCTCCTAGCCACTCCTAAGCATCCACTACTTCACCACTGCACCCACAGGACACACTAGAGGAGTCGTCACTCCATCAGGTCCAGGCATGTACTACACAGTGTAAGAATTGCAACCAATCCCCACAACCATCAAAGCAGCATTTTATGCAATGATCACAAACCGCACACCGAAGTCAACATTGTAAAACCAACTTCGCCCCAGGGCACATATTTGGCGGTGCAATGTGGCCACCCATTCATCGAAGGGGCTATGGGCTTAACACACGCAACACACCGTACTGCAGTGTACGTTTCAAGTTTCATGTGGTCCTCATTGTACTCCCCGTCTGCCACTGCTCTACCTTCACTGACCGCTAGGGCCTCACCACACACAGCACACCCTAGTACAACCCATGTTTTACTTCTCATTTCATGTGTAATGCACTCCCCATCTGCAATTGTGCCTGCCAACTTTCACCCTGCCCACATCTTTACATGGATGGCTCCATGACGTTGTGTTGCCTGTGTTGAACGGTATGTGAGTGGCTATGTACATTGTCCCTATTGCAACTTTCTGATGCTGATGACTTCCTTTCATGGCACAATGTGTTCAAACACTTTCTCAAGCAAGGGTCTTATAAGGGCCTATCCATAGCAAATGCAAATGGTGACATGTGGCTCCCTATTTTGCAACAGGGGCAATGGTGAGCTCCATATGCTAATGTACGCATAGCAGCTCACTTCTGCTGTTCCACCAAGTGCACAATGTCCTCCGCAACCATTGTGTGCTACTCACCAACTTCAAATGCATGCAGAGTGACAACTGCATCGCTGCATTATATTGTGGCGGCTGTGATGAAGGCCTAGGCACCCAACAGTCTAGTTCTAGGCCACACTCAACACAATATAACAGAGCCATGCAGGAGACCATGTACGCATGTGCCAGAAATCACAAAGGCAACATATGCACCAGCACTTCCACCCAATCTCTGCATAATAAAGAACGGAGGCAAGGAAATGCAGAAACATATCGCTGTGTTTGGCACTGCTACCGAATTCCAATCACAAAGCATTATAAGCATGCCAACCAAACAAGACAATCTACACAACATTAGGCCTGCTCCCAACATTCTAGTACGTGCATAAAACCAATAGTGCGTAGTGCACTGCAACACTTACAAATCTGTGCAATACACACTATGCAAGCACATATAAGAACCAGTTGCACATGACCTCTTCCATATGTACCCTATTCCGATAGTTCACCCAGGGGACAAACTGCATGACTGCTCACTGCACCATCTCCACCTATACACTGACAACTGTAGCTTGTTCTACCAATCACCACACCCAGGCAACCAACATTGTGTGCACTGCAGCAAAACCACACACAATAAGCAACCATGTGGCACCTACTTTCAACCAGTGGACATACCTTTTCAACCAGTGGACATACGTTTGTGTGCTAGGTCTGTAGCCATGCATCGAAGGGGCTACGGACTTAACTCACACAGCACACCATAGTACACACTATGGTTAAATCCTCATGTCTCGTGGAATGCACTCCCCTTCTGCAAATGTGCCTACCACCACTCATCACAGAAAGACATTGCTGCTGCAGCTCCCATGCCATAATGAAGGCTGCCTGCAATGACCACACAAGATTGTTGCATGTTTAGGTATCTACGCATTGGTGGAGCATGCCAATGATAGCGCTGGCACACCACCGTCTTCTTCTAATGAGATATATCACATGAAGCACTTCTCACTTCCAACCCAGTAGTTATGGTTAAGTTGCTAAACCCATAACTTTCTAGGCAGCTTATAACTTCGCTCCCCCTGGACGAATCCTCACCAAGGGTTTTTGCTCAAAAAGTGTATGCAGCACTCTGAATTGTTTTGCAAAGTTTGGGTGAGGTTTGGTGAAGGGGGACAAAGTTGTAGGGGGATCCCAAAATGTCCTTTTTTTCATAGACATAATGGGAAAAAACTTTGCTCACGCCTACAGCCCAAACCGCTGGATGGATTTTCACTAAATTTGCAGCAGGAGTGGCGGCTTGTTCCCAAAAGCGTGCTTTTGTAAATTTGGTGTAAATCCGTCCAGTAGTTTATTTTTTAAACAACAAAAACATAAGGCAAAAAAATTAGTGATATCTATGTCTGGTCCGTGGACTCACTTCCCTGTTCGGTCCGTGGACTGGCCTTTGATTGGCCCAGAAAAATGTGCAGATCACGGGCATCGGGACGCAGGCGCTGATTGGGTGGTGGGAAAACGTGAAATGCGTTGGTTTCAGCGAAAAGCCTGCCATGTTGGATTCACTTACTTTTTGCGGTCCGCAGACAGCGCGGCGAAAAAAAAAATAAAGCAACATTGCACTTGTCAAACTCAACAAACAATCTCGGAGGAGGTGGGGGGGATGGGGATGAGGATGGGATGGGATATGGCCATAAGAAGCCAAAAAACGGGTTGTTTCACCCCCGACAGTCCGCAAACACTGCAGATGTCCTGGGGCAGTCCTGTGGGGTCTGCGGACACTTCAGATGTCCTAGGACATCTGTACCTATTTCTGCATTACAGGGTTGGGGAAAAGCAGTTTTTGGATGGCCTATAACTTAACACCACTCAATGAAACTTCATGTAATTTTGCAATTTTATTCTACATCTAATCCTGAATGGTTTTGCAAGGTTTTGTGGGACGAATGTGGACAAAAGTTTTGAGAAAGATTATAGACCCAACCTTCAATGTTTGTGTAAAGACTGAATGGATTTTGTCAAGTGGGGGCTACGTTATATGACTATACATTTTCACACTTTTGAAAAAATAATACATGGGTGAATTTCGAGCAAACTTGTGTGAGGAGCATTGGCAAGGACATTAAAGCATGGTTTTGCAAATGTGCCGGTGTTTTATTTTTTGAGAAGTGTCATAATGTAGGTACAAAAAATAGTCATATACCTGTGGCCGTGGGCAGTAGCCAGATTGTCTGGGTCATGGCATAAGGTCATGAGGCGGACAATCTGGCTACTGGCCATGACCGCGAGGGACGAAAAATGGTGCTAAAGTGGCCATGTCCACCTGGGACCGGCTGTGAGGTAAAGTTATTCGAAAGTAGGATAGATTTGAAAGAGAAAAAAAATGTGCGTGTAGTAATATGGTCATAGGGTTCTGCAGGCTGCCATAGAAAGGAAAGAGGGGCTCTCTACGGACCCCCGCCTTCTCTTTCCATGGTGGCCATCTTGGAAAAGGATTGTCCTTCCTACAGCGGGATGCCGCAGGCGTCCCTGCTCTAGGAAGAAATATCTATTTTTTAGCACCTCGGCTTCCCGCTTTGGGAACCAGGGTTGCTAATGGCCGTTATCCCTCATTGCAGAGGCTGCAATGGAAGATAATGGTCCGGATCCATTGTTATTTATTTATTTATAACACGCCAAAGCCGCAGACATCAGGGTGCATACAGACACACTTCGCTTGGGCTGATAACTTGGGCTGCCGGGCTGTTATCCCCTTTTGCGGACGAAAAATTAAAGTGGCCATATCCACCTGGGATCGGCTATGTGGTAAAGTTATTCGAAAGTAGGATAGGTTTGAAAGGGAAAACAAATGTGCTTGTGGTAATATGGTCATGGGGTTCTGCAGGCTGCCATAGAAAGGGAAGAGGGGCACTGTAGGGAGCACTGCCTTCTCTTTCCATGGTGGCCATCTTGGTAGGAGGGAGGGCAATAGCTGATGTCATTTTTAAGAGAAATAGCAGTTTTAGTAATATTATTCCAAGTATGTGCTTTGCACTAGATTGTTAATGGATAATGAGTAAGTATAGGCGTAGGAGCTGTGCAAGGGTACATTTTGACATTTTGAGCTTGAAAGTTCCTAGATCAGTCAAAAAATGCAGTTCCAAATAGTCTTCGAAGCATGGATCCAATCACGAAGTGTGGACGCCTTTGCAGACACGGCATCATTCTGCGTGCGAGCGCAGGGTCACGTGGCACTGTCCAGAAGGTCTGTGATGATATCAGACGTTTGCGGATGTTGACAGATGCAAAAACAGTGGAGAAAGTTGCAAAAGGTGTATAGAAGAGTTAAAAATGATGCTAGAAGGTGGGAAATGTGGAGTTATAAGGTGACACATTGTAAATTGGACAGAAGTGTTGCTATATTGGGGTAAGTATGATATTAGTAAGTTGTAGGTAAATAGCATGCACTGCTAAAAACCCATGAAATTCAGTGAAAAAACTTTGGTAAAGGGACGTTATGGTTAAGTTGCACTGATAAAAGCCTATGAAATTCAATGAAAATACTTTGTTAAAGGGACGTTATGGTTAAATTGCACTAATAAAAACCTATGAAAATTCAATGAACAAACTTTGTTAAAGGGACGTTATGGTTACAAGTAAAACCGAAAAACCTCAGAAATTCGCGTTATGGTAAGCTAAGTAACCATAACTCGCACCACCACTGCACATACAGGGAATCTAAAGTAAGGAAGAAAGAAACAGCCTCATCAGAAAATGCTAATAACATTAAAGTTTATCTTCATGTATACAAATGAAATGTGTGTTTGAGGCCTGCTTATTCCCCCATGTATGTGCACCATCAGCTGAGACTAAACCATATCGACCGTACTTTAAGAACATATGACAAGGTTAACGTCTAGGTACAAAACAACCTTGCCTAGATATGTCAGTGAAAAAAAACAAGTGGCCCAGATATGTGATGTCATCAGTGATGTCATCAATGACATTTGTGATGTCATCTTTGATGTCCTGGGTGTTAGTGTTAGCAGTGCACGGTGGTGGCGTGAGTTATGGTTGCTTAGCTTATATATATATTACATGGCCCACTGTAGTGGCCGTGTAGTTATGGTTAAGTTGCTAATCCAATAGGAAGAGCACTTTTTGTGCGGTTTATAACTTCGCTCGCACTGGACGGATCCACACCAAACTTTCCAAAAGAACTATATGGCACACTCTGAATTTTATTGCAAAGTTTGGTGAGGTTTGGTCCGGGGGGGCAAAGTTATAGGGGGGTCCCAAAATGTATTTTTCCCATAGACTGAATGGGGAAAAAACTTTGCTCATGCCTACAGACCAAACCGCTGGACGGACTTTCACCAAATGTGCGGCAGGAGCAGTGGCTTTGTCCCGAAAGCGTGCTTTGGTAAATTTAGTGAAAATCCGTCCAGTAGTTTGTTTTAAAATGACCAGAAAGTAGGTCACAAAATATGAGTGATATCTATGACCGCTCCGTGGACACACTTCCCTGTTCGCTCCGCAGACAGGCCACCGATTGGTTAATTGGCTTGTGTCATGTCCGCAGACATGCGACGTGTTCACTGATTGGATGGTGAAGAGCGTGAAGTGCGTCAGATTTTTGGAAATGCCCGCCATCTTGGATTCACGGACTTCGCCGCTGTCCACAGACATCGCAATAAAAACATATTAAAAAACACAACATTGCACTTGTCAAACTTATCACATAATCTCTGGGGAGGTGAGGGGTGATGAGGATGGGATGGGATATGGCTTCAAGAAGCAAAAGAAAAAGGTGTTTTTTTGCCCCGAAAGTCCGTGTACAGTCCTGAAAAGTTCGTCGCCACCTCAGCATTACAGGGTTGGCGAAATGCAGTTCTTGGATGGCTTATAAATTTGGCGCCAGTAAATGGAACTGCATGAAATTCCTGAGATGATTCTGAGTGAGTATGCAAAGTTTGGTGGGATTCTGTCATGAGGCGGCAAAATTAGAGGGGATGCCCCAAAATAATTTAAAGGCTTATAAATGGGGTGCCATTTGACGAATCTACACTTAATTTGGGAAACTGATAATACATTTAGATATGAATGTTTTTCCGAAGTTTGGTGGGATTTTGTGAAGAGGAGGCAAAATTAGAGGGGGGGGTTCCCAAAATAATGTAAAGGCTTATAAATGAGGTGCCATTTGACGAATCTGAACTTAATTTGGCAAACTGATAATAGATCAAGATATACATGTTTTTGCAAAGTTTGGTGGGATTCTGTCAAGAGGGAGCAAAATCAGAGGGGGGGTCCCAAAATATTGAAAAGGCTTATAAATGTGGTGCCATTAGACAAATCTACACAAAGGTTTGCAAAAGATTATAGATCTAGATATAGATGTTTTCGTAAAGCCTGAATGGATTTTGTCAAGTGGGGGCTAGGTTATATGATGATTGTATGTGCATACATTTGACACTTTTGAAAAATAAAACATGGATAGATTTCCAGCAAACTTGTGTAAGGAGCATTGAGAAGGACCTACAAGCATGTTTTTGCAAATGTGCCAGTGTTTTATTATTTGACAAGTGTCATACTGTAGCTACAAAAAATAGCGGTATATCTTTTGTGACTGAGGGATAGCCTGAGGCCATGGGCAGTAGCCAGATTGTCCGTGTCATGGAATAATGTCATGATCCGGACAATCTGGCTACTGGCCATGTCCACCTGGGACTGACATTGTGGTAAAGTTATTCGAAATTAGGATAGATCTGAAAGGGAAGAAAAATGTGCTCGTGGTAATATGGTCACAGGGTTCTCTTTTTGCCTTCTGCAGGCTGCCACGGAAAGCGAAGAGTGGCCCTGTATGGAACCCTCGCCTTCCCTTTCCATGGTGGCCATCTTGGAAAATGATTTTCCTTCCTACACCGTGATGCCGCAGGGGTCCCGGTGTAGGAAGAAAAATCCTCTTTTGTAGCACCCCGGGTTCCCGCTTTGGGAACCTAGGGTGCTAATGGCCTTCATCCCCCATTTCATTGGCTGGGATGGGGGAATAATGGTCCAGAGACCTCGTTATCCACCATCACTTCGCTTGGGCAGATAACTTGAGCTGCTGGGCCGGTCTCCACCGTTCCAGTCCCTGGAACGGAGGATGAATGCTACAATATATCCATTAGCATAACACAAAAAGCAAATGGAAATGTTGGAAAATCTTATTGAGTCTATGTACTTTATTGAGAAATATAAAGTAGATGGAGTCTATACAGGTTTTTTAGTTCTATTTTTTAACTGTGAAAGGTGGTTCCTAAAGGAATATGTCTTTTGTTGTTTTTGGATGTATTTTTTTGGCAGGAGATCTGAGAACGAAAGGTAGGGAGGGAAATGAGAGAAGAGGAACCAAACAGTAATATGGAGGGGTAGGTGGACAAGGGAAAATGTTGCGCGTGTGTTATTTGTAATGTAAGGGCAGTGTTTATCATGCTCCTTGATTACAGCAGTGGTGGTGGCTCTTGGGGAGGAGGGATGGCATTAGCTTATGCCATTTTATGATAAATAGCAGTTTTGCTAAAAGTATGTACTGTGTACTAGATTGTTAATGGATAATGGGTAGGAATAGGTGTTGGAGCTGTGCAAGCGAAATTTTGAAGTTGAAAGTTCCTAGATCAGTAGAAAATGCAGTTCTGAACTGTCCACGAAGCAGAGATCTTATTGTGAAGTGCTGATGGGTTCTCTGACACGTCATCATGCCGCGCGCCAGCGTATGGTCATGTGGCTCTGTCGGGAAGGTCCGCTATGAAGTCAGATGTTCGTAGATGGCTACGGATGCAAAACTAGTTGAATTAGTTGCAAAAAGTGTATACAAGTGTTAAAAATAATTCCAGAATGTGGGAAATGGCAATGTTTTAAGGTGACACTTTGTAAGTTACTTGGGTAAGTATGATATTAGTAAGTTGTAAGAAAATAGCAAGCACTGGTAAAAACCCATGAAATTCACTGAAAAATCTTTGTTAAAGGGGTGTTATGGTTAAGTTGCACTAATAAAAACCTATTAAATTCAATGAAAACACTTTCTTAAAAGGACGTTTTGGTTATGTTGAATTAATAAAAACCTATGAAATTCAAAGAAAAAACTTTGTTAAAGGGACGTTATGGTGTCAAGTAAAATCGAAAAACCCCAGAAATTCACCGTTATGGTAAGCTAAACAACCATAACTCGCGCCACCACCATGCACTGCTAAGACTAACACCCAGGACATCAAAGGAAACAGTTTGAATGTACAAGCATGAAATCACTGATTAATGTATGTTTTCACAGAAAACCCTATACGTAGCAGGGAGCTGTAAATAATCTATGACATGGCACTAACAGCAGAACTCATGTATACTGGGGTGCACAAAAGACAGGATTTCATTTCTGTAAATTGCTCACTTCTACACGACTATTGTGTTGAACCTGGGTCCGCTTGAAGCAAATAAACTTTGTTGTGTTATACTTATATCCATGTCTGTTGGTCTTATCTTTTTTTCAGTACAGTTACCAGATTTTGGTTTTACATCTACAGCGCTTACCCAATCAGTATTTGAAATACCACCCAGGGTTTTCTGCACCAGAGACAATACCATTAGCTTCACATTGCATATACGATTTCGAGATAGACCTTGTACTCAACACACAGATCCTGCATAGTAATATCTAGCCACAGGAATGAGAACTATGGAAATTCATTAAAGATTGTTCTGTCACTTTTCCCTGCGGGGCCCAGCTATTTTTCGTGCCCAAAATGAAAGGTACTCTTAGGCTATGAGTTGATTAACATGACCTTAGATATCACCAAGAAAGACAAGTACCCATTATCTCTTATTCTGGAAATTATGCAATCCTTACAGTCTACAACCTTCTATATGAAGCTGGATTTGAGAGAAGCATACCATTTTATAGAAGTGAAGGCTGGCAAAGAATGGAAGATGGCATTCAAGACACCTCTTGGGCATTATGAATGCAGGGTTGTACACTTTGGATTGTTTAATGGCCCAGCCATCCTCCAAGGTTTCATGGGTCATATCATTTACAGATTTGTTAGAGTTTCCCGTTTAGGCATACCTACATGATATTTTGATTGACAAGCAGCCAACCACTTATATGCTAAACCAGAAAAATGCTCCTTCCACCAGCCTGTGATATATTTCATGGGGTACCAGATCCAAAAGGATGGAGTAAGAATGGGCCCCAAGAAAGTCCACACACAACATTCACAATTGGCAAAGCCCACAGACCAGAAAAGTAGCTCATTGCTTTCTCAGCTTTGCCAACTTCTATTGATTTATCCCCGGCTTCTCTGATAAAGCTGCAGACATCACTGGACTTCTGAGTACCAAACATCCCTTTGTTTGGGATAATCACACTGATAGAGCATTCCAACAAATAAAAGTCACCTTTACCAAAGCATCTGTGTTGCGACAACTAGACACTACCTAACCATTCATCTTTGAGGCCGATGCATCCAAAGTGGCTGTCAGAGTTGTACTGTTGCAAAACAGCAATGACACCCAACTTGAACACATAGTAGCGGGCTGTTCCAAAAAATATTGCATTAAGCGAATGTAACTATTCCGTCATTGATGAAGAGCATTTGGCAATCAAGGATGCATTCAGTGAGTAGAGGCACCATCCACTCGGAGGTTCTCATCTGGTAGAACTCCTTACAGACCATGAGAATTTGAAGGATCTTTGCTCTGTACAGTGAGTGAATAGTCGACAAACCAGATGGGCTTTTTTCTTTGTGCAGTAAGACTTCCCGATAAAATACTTCCCAGCTACTTATAATATCAAAGCAGATCCATTATCCTGTTCTTTTTCGGATAGGGACACTCCCATTGAACAAGTAACAATATTAGACTCAAAGCTTTTTTTGGGTTCTCTACAATCATATCTTCAAGATTTATTGCAAGTCCTTCCCTTGATTTTACACTTGCCTGGAACACAGCACAAAAATGTATTGGTCTTCAAGAAAACTATACATTCCAATGCCTGAATTACATGAGTGTGTGTTATCTGATTTTCATGACTCCAGATATGGAGGGCATCAAATTCAGAAAGCTACCTTGAAACCTAAGCCTAGACAATTCTGGGGACCCTGGCTGGGTAAACATGTTTCCCAGTACGTATCTTCATGTTCAGTATGTGCCCGAACCAAGAATGATAATAGAAAAGCAGTGGTTTTGTTTTTTTTAACTTCCATATTCATGGGACCCTAGAACCACGGATTTCATTGGGGAAAATTCTGAACTCCACTGGACACTTGCATCATGGTAATACTCAATTGCTTTTCTAAGTTAGCGCATTTCATTGCACTGCCTAAATTGCCTATGGCTTACAGATCGCTACAGATATTGTGCAGCCTGTCACTGCAGGTTCTGTACAATCAGCAGATGCCATGGTCCTGAAGGTCCAAGTGCAGCATTAATGAGCAGCCAACGTGCTACAAGACACCCAGCAGTACTGCAAAAGACAGGTGGAACACAAATGGACCCTGTAGCCCATCTTGCACGGTAGGGACAGTGGGTGGCTATTGTGGTAAGCAAGAAGAAGGATGTGTTTACTCCAAGGACATGTTTAACTATATGTTATTAAAGCAAAACTATAAGGCATAACCTTCCCTATAACTATGGGTGGTCCCTGCCTATGTTCCTAACTAAAGCTTGTCAGTCCGCCATGAAGGTCCAAAGAAATAGGTCTTCTGTCCAAAACTACCCAAACTGATGCTACCACTTTGAAAACTAACTTGGGTCAGGGGAATTACTCCCTTCTCCCGAGTGTACTTCTAGTACCAGTCTGTAGGATTCCTCCTTAAAACCTAATCTTCAAAATGTCTCTCATGATTTCTTGAATCAGTCTCTGTAACTCTTCAAAGAGACAACTGACTTTTCTCTCCTCCTTGGGAATCCCTTTTGAAGCTTTTTTGCAAGATCTGTATTCTTGGTTGTTGATTTCAACGTGTCCTTGGAAATTATTTCTTCTCTGACAGGCTTTCGCTCGTGGGCAATTATAGTCCAGCTTGTTCTGCTCTACTTGACTTTGTACATAGTACAATTGAATGGTTCCTCTGAACTCTGCCTCATAATATTAATTCTCTGTTATATAATGTTCTTCTTGTACAGAATATTGAGCGTCTTTCCCCTTTTTCCGGGGAATTGTTACTCACTGTTCTTTTCTCTCAGTATTAAGATGTTTAGCAATTCATTCTCCAGTGTCACAATGTTATATGTTCATCAATTTTAGATTTAACTTCGCCTCCTGACTTCTACTGAGACAAGTCGTCTGTGCGTTCTTATGATTCCCTCTGGGCCTCCTGTTATTCCCATTCTCCCCATTAACTTCAACTGGGAAGGAGAGCCTCTTCAGGAGCCCTGTTCCTCAGGGACCTTCTTTCTTATCACACACTGTCATCAGTTTCTCTTCATCAGTGTTTTCCTACTCATTGCTGCATCTCAGTGTCAAGATGCCTGACAGGACACACTGCTGCTTTATGTTTGCGGTGGTATCACTGATGGTTTGTGGAACAGCTATCCACCCTCTTCAGGTGTTACGCAGCTCGGGGCCTTCCTGTGCCTGTGTATGCATTCCTCTCTCTCCTCAGATGTTACGGAGCTCAGGGACTGCCCGTGCCTGTGTATGTGTTTCTGTCTCTCCAGGTTACTCGTTGACTACATGTTATTTAATGTACTCTTCCAAGTGGATTGCATATCTTGATTTAATGGTTCCTTTTGTATGTGATCATAACATCAAGTAAGTGTTTCTTTGTCTCAGTCTTTATTTTTTAAAGTCCCTGATATTTTAGAGCATCCCATGTAGACCACAGTGTGCACAGCTTTAGGGAGTGCTTCACAGGAACAGGAGTCTGTGTCCCCTAGGGACGTTATAGTGAAACAAGCTCACCTCCCAAGCCTCAGAGGTGGGGCCCCCCTTTGTCGAGAAGGGACGAATGCCCTTGATTCATCACACTATCCACTACGAACGTACAGGTATCAAAACTTCCCACTAAGCTACCTGGCCGTTTCATTGGTCCTTTACGGATTCTCCAGCATCTGTTTCCAGTGGCCTTTCACTTACGTATTTCACCTCTCGGCACATACATCCTGTGTTCCACATTTCCATCCTGAACCCCTTATCTGCTAACCCATGTGACTGTGTCCCTGCTAAACCCTCGCCACTATCCATCAATGGCCATGTTGCATAGGAGGTGCAGTCATTTACAACTCGTGGTGGCATTACCTCATAGACTGGAAGGGTTATGCGGCCAGTGATCATGCATGTCCATGCTCTGCTTGTGATACAGGTGTTTGTCAATTATTTTTCATGGAAGCCTGGTGGCCTAGTCGCTTTGAGAGGGGGGTTTAGAGTTAGGCCCCACATGCCTGTTCCCTTACTGGGTCACTAGTGCTGTTCCCACCACTTGTATTTGCACTGGTGCCTATGCTAGCATTCTGTTTCATACACCCTCTGGGGTGAGCATGGTTGGATCATCGCGGCAACCGGCCAGGGACCATGGGCACAATGGGGACCGCCATTGTTTTTCCTTTATTTCCACATGGAGGACACACCCATACCTTCCGTGCATGCTCAATGTGGATTGCATCCACTGTCTTCATGGAGACACGCTTCTTGGTGTCCTGAGATAACATAACCTTTTTATCAGATAGAACTCTCACAACAAAAGTGTATCTTAAAACTCCTGTATTGTTGTATTTGGCCTGCACAGAACCCACTGGTCTTCACTTGTTTTTCCCTTCTCTGCTTTCCTGGCTCTTCTGATTCCCAGTTTGTTTTTCTCTGCCTTCTTCCATCCGTGTAGCTGGTGCTCCTTCCCTACCTTCAGCCTCCTGCCCTGTATTCGGCTTTCTCCAGCTCACTTTTCTGGAGGTTCCTTCCAGTCAATTCTTGTTTCCACATCTACCTTTCTGGCTCCTGTTGTTTCCGGATCAACCTGCCTGATACTCTTGCCAATTACCATGTGTCCTTGACCTTCGCTGGTCTTGCTCTTACATCCATCACTCAACGTTTCCAATGGCTTCCTCTGGCAGTGCTCTGCACTATCCCTGTGTCACATTATTCAGAGGAAGCAATGCAGTGGTGTGGTGAGTTCATCCAGATAAGACCTTAGTTTCACCTGCTGGAGGATCGCTCGATCGACCCTCAGCAACACAGTGACCACAGGCCGTCAAACACGGCTGGATTTGAGAGATCAAGGTGGACAAGACCACAAGATACATATACTGTGCATAGGAGCGACTCATAACTTGACAGCAGGAGAGACTGATGGGGAAAACTGTAGTATTGATGGGTGCAGGTAGTAAGTGCACATTACCTGTGTTCCCATCTACAAACTATGTGTTTTTGTCTTGGCTATTCATGGGCAAATATTCGCCATAAAGGCAGTACCCATGTCTAGACAAATTGAGGAAGTGTTTGTTGATAGAAAAAGGTGCGTAGGAGTCAGTTAAGTGTACTAGACCTGAAAGGTTATCTGAAGGGAGTTCATGAAGTGTAAGGTTGCAAGATTTTGAGTACAGTGAAAATAGGTTATTTCAGGGCAAGAAGGGGAGGTGAGAGTGGAGGGGTTGCAGTATTGTCACTTCCTCGCTCTTGCATGCAGATTTCTTTGAGAGATTCTATTGTGGTTCAATGTCCCAGAAATCGGCAGGATTCTCGTGAATGGTATTCTTGCGAGTTAATCAGTATTGTACAAGGGTTGTGATGAGGAAGTCAGATTGATACATTGTTAATATATTAGTACCCCAGATGTCCCCTATATAAATAGGTAGAGAAGCTGACTCTGATTATTCCTTAGTAACAGAAAGAGAGGGGTTACTTCTGATGGTCTGGCGTCGATAATCGACCCAATGGAGTTTTTGCTAAGGTTATTTGGTGGTGTGTCTGATAAAGGGGAATAACTGTTGGAATGCATTGGGTGTCTGATGTTATCTTCCATATGTTTCATTTTGGTTTGTCTAAGAATCAAGTCTTGAGCTGTTTCCTGAAAGATAGGTGCTTCTCTTCCAGATGGAGATGTTTCAGTACTGTACCCAGCAATGGTACATGGGTGTCATGTGGTACTGTGCAAAGGGAAATATGGTTCCCACCTACAACACAAGCCATAGAGCCTTATTCAAAGGGGTATTTTTGTTCAATTGATTAAGGTTGTGTGTTGAAATGTGTGCCTAGGATATGATGAGTGCAACGGGCTGCCACTTGGGAAGTGGCATATTTCAAGCAGAAATGTGGGTGTTGTGTAAATACATGGGACAAAATGTTTACCACAATCACAGCTACAACGAAGATCACTATTCTAATGCACAGGCACAACCCCTTGAATGACAATGGGCCTCATTACGACCCAGGCGGTAATCTGCCGACATTACCGCCATGGCATAATGAGCGTTTACGCCGTGGGCCGATGGCGTAAAGAGCGCCACATTACGACCCATCGCACACAAGCATTACGCCATGGCGGTAATGTAAATAACGCCATGGCGGAAAGGGCCCCTACCGGCATCGTAGGGCGAGCAAGGTGCACTTCCGCCACCGCAAGTAGCGGCCACCGTAATTAGCGGTGGCCGCAATTAGCGGTCACCGTAAAAAGCAGAACCGGAAATAGCGTCATCGCGGCGGAACGGGAAACAGCACGTCGGCCATCTTTAAAAACACAATCCATTGCCATCCTTCCGAACAACACCAGATCCAACCCTGACACCTGTCCCAACCCATCACCCACCCATTCAACCACCCAAAAATGCCTAAAGTTGTTAAGAAGGCATGTGACCGCCAGCGCCAGGAAAGATTTACCCGGGAGGAACTCGTCAGCGCGGTGGGGACTGTACCCCGCAGCACACAGCAGTGCAGGAAGCGTTGGGATGACCTTCGCATACGGGTCAGAGCCGTCATCTCTGCGAACCGCAACCTTGCCCTGGGTACCGGTGGAGGTTCGGAATCCCCACTGAAACTCCAACCGTGGGAGGAAATATGTGCAACCACGATTGGCATGGAAGGCATTGAAGGCGTCGGAGGGATGGAAAGGGGAGTTCCGACATCAGGCGATGAAGGTAGGTGCCTCAAATAAGACATGCCATAGTCACTGCAGTCCATTCATGTGTAGCACAATGTTGCCCTAGAGTGTAAATGCAACACATTAGCTGGACACTGCCCACAGCCACATGCGATCTCCACCCTGTATACACTGCTGGCACCCACATACCTCCATCCACATTCCACACAAAAAGGAGACAACCTGCATGGCCTTGCCTGAAATCTGCCTCATCTACTGACCAGAATCATGTCAATCATTGGGCCTCATTACGACCCTGGCGCTAAGCGTAAAACGATGGCGGTAAACGATTACCGCCATCGTTTTCCGCTAGGGCCGATTACGACCCCTGACCGTTAACTACGCATCGTAGTCAACGCTGCCGCTAACTGTGCCAAGGGCGCGTGCACGCGACCTCCCACACCGTAACTAGCGCCATGGCGGTAAGGTACGCGAATGCTGACCCAAGCGGACATGCACCTTACGCCATCACCCAGCCCGTAAAGTACCTTACCACCATGGCGCTAACAACGCCATCGCGAATCAACCGCAAAGGGACATGTTAAGTGAATGCAGCTGCCACAGGTGCACAAAAACAGCACAGGTGAAGGCAATACAGACACAGGAAGCACAAAAAGAGCCCACCCCACCCCTGGCCACACCCAGCCACACACCACAATGCTACCGATAGGACTAGCAATGTTGGGGCTGGAGGACCTGATAGCAATGCGAGTGCTACAACAGCAACTACAACAACAACAACAACAACTACAACAACAACAACAACAACTACAACAACAACAACAGGCTGCACAGAGGAGACGCAGGAGGAGAAGGAGGGCAAGGCAGGCCCAGCATGCCCCGCCAGCACAGCCAGTGCTACCACGCAGGCAGCCCCCAATCCCACGCATCAGACCCAACCCATTCAACCTCACCGCTGAGCAGATCCACACCCTGTATCGACTGGACCGGGACACCATCACCACCATCGTGGACATGATACACAACGACATCGCCAGCATGATTGAAACACCCACCGCCACTCCCCCCCTACTGAAGGCACGTTTCCGCTGCATCAGCAGGTCTGGCGGGGCACTCCTGTACCGGCATGAGAAGGTTGCAAAGGTCGTCATGGCATGTGTCATGCTACACAATATGTGCGTCAGAAGAAATGTGCCCCTGCCCCCTGACGTTGAATTGCTACCACCTGACGATGAGGATGATGAGGGTGGGGATGGGGCACCACCTCAAGGAGGCAGCGATGCACAGGAGGGGCGTGTCATGCGTCAGACTCTCATTGACCAATGCTTCTAGCACACACAGCGTATGCGTGTCACATGGAGACGGCACTCGGCGCACTGTGTGTGTGTGGGACATGCACACTGTGGACTCTACAACAATGTAGCACATGGACGCAATAAAGATGTCAACACATTTGGTTTGTGGTAATGATAAATGTGTATTGCAACAGTGAAATCTTGTGACACACCCCCTCCCCCCTCCCCCCTGAACACCCCAACACACCCCCAACCCCCTCCCACCTCCCCCCTGAACACCCCAACAATGGTGCAGTAGTGTCCGTGCTACAAGGTGCGGAGTAGTCCTGCTGAACAGGCAAGTCAAGGATGTGTATCCCCTCCCATGGCCCCTGGGGCACCCCTGGCCGTGCTGCGGAGAGTGCGCCCAGATCTACGGACGGGGCTGCTCTGTGCTGAGCTGGTGGTTGATGAGGCTGCACGCCCCACATCCGGTCGCATGTCCCTGATGGTGTGCACAAGTTCACTGAGTTCATTGCGCACAGCCGCTAGCTCAGTGCATATACTCCTTGTGGAGTTCTCTATGGCAGCTGTGACACGGTCAGCTGACCGCTCCATGGCATCCCTTGGCCCACCACACTGTGCCACATGTGCATTGAGGAGGTCAGTTAGTTGTTGCTGCCGTGTTGCAATGTCCTGTAGTGCCTGCTGGTTCTGCTGGCCTATGGCCAGTGCCATTTGCATCTCCGGTGCGATGCCCACCTCAGGCTGGGGGGATGGGGTGGCTGGCCATTCGTCGGAGTCGGACTGCCCCTGTGTGGCATCCGCCTGCAGGGGGCTTAGGGAAATTGCGGGGGAATGTGGATGGGCAGTGGGCCCTTCAACATCAATGTCCTCAATGCTGCCTGGCCCGCTGTCAGAGTCTGCCGCTATGGCTGCACTCTCCCCAAGGGTGCTGCTTGCGGCAGAGGCTGTCCCCTCAGTGGCCACAACTAGTGGCATGTCTGCTGCTGCTGCTGTGTCAGCAGTAGTGGGGGCTGGCACTTGCCTGTCCTCTACCCCAGGCAGGGTTGGTGGCTGCCGGTGGGTTCCCTTCTGGACGGCTGGGGTGGATGCCTGCGGCCTGGCCATTCTGGAGGAACAGGATGCGGTGTTGCCCTCTTGCTGGGGCTCTGTGTCGGAATCTGTGGTGGAGCAAAGGAGGGATGTGTTATTGATGGGTCCGCGGACATTAGACATGCATTAGGGGTAGATATCAATACAGTCGGTGCATGCAGCGCATTTTATACAGGTTTGGTGGCTTTTGTGTGGAGGTAGCATGGTGCTATGTGTGTTCCAGCAGTTAGGGTGTGCATGCTGCTTGTTTGCAGGGTGGTGTTGGGATGTGTCTGTGCACGTTCACCTGTCGATGTGTTGCATGAGCACTATGGGGCGACTGGGTACTTCGCACAGTGGGGCTTTGTTGAGTGTGGCATGCATAGCTCTGGCCACCTACCTGCGTCTCCTGGGGTCGGCACTCCTCTCTCCATGGCTCCGACACCTTCAATGCTCTCCATCCCTATGGTGGATGCGCATATTTCCTCCCACGCCTGGAGCTTGATAGGTGATTCTGAGCCTCCGCCAGTTGACATGGCTAGGTTGCGGTTAGCCGAAATGATGCTACGGACACGGAGCCTCAGATCGTCCCAGCGCTTCCGGCACTGCTGGCCTGTGCGGGGTGCAGCCCCCACTGCACTCACTCGCTGTGCCACTAGGGCCCATATCGCCTTCTTCTTCATGATAGCCGCCCTTGTCATCTGTGTCGAGAATACGACTTCCGCATTCTCTTGCAGGGTCTCTGCCAGCATGTTAAGTTCCTCCTTGGTGAAGCGGTCTTGGCGCTGCCTGTCACATGCCTTTTTTACAACTTTGGGCATGTTGGATGTGGTTTTGGGGTGGGTGATGGGTGTGGATGGTTATGGGGGCCGGATGAGGTATGGTAGTGGAGGATGGCGATGGATTGTGTTTTTAAAGATGGCCGCCATGCCATTTCCCGTTCCTGCGCGATGGCGCTATTTCCGCTTCCGCCTATTTACGGTGACCGCTAACTGCGGTGACCGCTAAGTACGGTGACCGCTATGGTGTGCGTGGCGGTAGTGCTCCATGGACGGTGTGCGATGGCGGTAAGGGCCGTTTTTGGCCCATTAGCGCCATGGCGTACTTTACATTACCGCCATGGCGTAAAGCACGTGCCCGATGGGTCGGAATTAGGTGCTATTTACGTCTTCGCTACTCGGCGTTAACGTAATTTACGCCATGGCGGTAATTTACGGAACTTACCGCATGGGTCGTAATGAGGCCCATTGTCATTCCAAAGTCTGCAGACCCATCAATAACGCCCTCCCTCCTTTGCTCCACCACAGGCACAGAATCACACCCGAGGACCAGGACACCCCTGTGACAAAAAGATCCAAGAAGGCCAAGAATACCATCCCCGCACCCTCAACCTCAGCTGCAGTGAGGCAGACCCCACAACAAGCAGAATCCACTGCAAGCAAACCGGACGGCCCACCGGCAAGCACCCCAGTAGGCAGCAGGCCAGCAGCAGCAGCACCACCTGTACCAACATTGCCTGCCACAGAAGGCACCGGGTCTGCGGCCAGCAGCAACATGGGTGAAACAGCTGCAATTGCTGCATGTTCAGACTCTGACATTGAGGAGCACGAAGTCAGAAGCCCCACTGACCTTCTACATTCCCCCTGTTTGTCAGGATCACACACAGGGGCAACCAGAGGAAGAGGAGTGGCCTTCTACCCCATGCCCAGTTCTCAGTCCACAGGAGGGGAGCAGCCCCTCCATCACACCACCAGCACTGGGCATGGCCCAGCAGGGGCAGCAGTCCCTTAAGGACATCATACAACGGCAGCAACATCTGTCCACGATGCTGACTGAGCATGCTGCGGAATGGGGCTAGGGCAACCATTGAACAGGCCACGGAGACCCTAAGGGCCGAAATTGCGCAGAGCACTGCCACCCTGAGGGATGCTATGCAGGCCATGTCAAGGGACATTTGTGGCGAACTTGCCGGGTTGCGTCGTGTGCTCACTGAGCTCTCCCACACCCTACAGGAAGTGCATGCACGGGAGCAGGCAGGGACATCCTCCGCTGCCAGTTCTGCACAGAGCAGCCCCGTCCGACGTTCCGGACGGGACCTGCACTCCGCAGCCAGGGGTGCCCCAGGGGCCGGGAGAGGTGGCTCGTAACAGCCTGTGGCCACTGTCACAGGCATCTGTAGACACTTACATGGATGTAGGGGGGAGGTGGAAGGGGGTGTGTTGGGGTGTGCAGGGGGGAGGGGCGAGGTGGAAGGGGGTGTGTTGGGGTGTGCAGGGGGGAGGTGGGAGGGGGTGTGTTGGGGTGTGCAAGGGGGAGGGGGGAAGTGGGAGGGGGTGTGTTGGGGTGTGCAGGGGGGAGGTGGGAGGGGGTGTGTCACGACAATTTATGATTGAAATACACTTTTTCCTTTTCGGAAATGAAATGTGTGGACATTTTCATTGCATATGTGTGCTTTATTGGTGTACAGTCCACAGTGTGCATGTCCCAGAGACACCCAGTGCCTCAAGTGCAGTCTCCATGTGATACACACCAGCCGTGTGTGCTAGAAGCAGTGGTCGATGATATTTTGACGCATTTCACGCCCCTCCTGTGCATCGCCTCCTCCATGAGGTGCCGCCCCATCTGCACCCTCCTCATCCTCATCGTCAGGTGGTTGCAGTTCTGCGTCAGGGGGCAGGGGCACATTCCGTCTGATGCACATATTGTGTAGCATGACACATGCCATGACGATCTTTGCCACCTTCTCATGGCGGTACAGGAGTGCCCCACCAGACCTGCTGAGGCATCGGAACCGTGCCTTCAATAGGCCGAATGTCTGCTCTATGACCACACGGGTACGTGTATGTGCACGGTTGAAGTCCTCCTCGTGCTGGTTCTGCGGGTTCCGGACTGGTGTAAGGAGCCACCTCTTCAGGGGATAGCCAGCATCACCTGTATGTAGGCGAGAATGTATGTGTCAGTCATGACATCTGATCAAGAACAGGATGTGCCACCATGGCTTGCATCCAACTGTTACTTTGGCTCACTTCTACATGCACTAATTGATTCACACAATGCAACCAGTATATGCTCATGGCTCTCATGGCCTGTTTTGCATGCCATCACCCAATGTATGCAGAGGGGTGGAGTGCATTGTGAGTGCCCATCCACTGTGTCCGTTCATGCCGTTTGGTTAGTTGGCCTGGCACATGTCCTGTGATGGCAATGCGCACATCATTGCAACATTGCTGTGGGCCTCATCATGACCCCAGTGAGCAATGCTGATGTAGACAGGGACATTTTGGGGGCCCTGCTGTCTGTGTAATGGTGTGTTGATGTTTCTGTCCGTCATGTGCCTCCTTCGTGGGCAGTTATGGGGGACAGGCCTATCGGTTGATGGTGTTTGGTGACGTGCATGTAGGTGCATTTCATTGTTGACAATGTGGTCTGAATTGGTAGAATGCACTTGCAGATGGGTGTGTCATGGTTGGAACACAACCTCATTCACATGGTAGGGCTGCATACATTGGGTATTGGCTTTACTGGTGTTGGGTGGAGTTTGGGTTGCTTTAGGGTATCATCTGTCTCCGTTCTCTCTGCTACTCACAGCCAATTGGAGTATGCATAATTCCCCCCCCCCTTTCAGCCAGTTGGAGTATGTATCATTCCCCCCCCCCTTTCAGCCAGGTGGAGTATGCATTGGTACGTCATTCACCTACCCACTTCACATTTCCATGGTCATGACATCGGACTCACCTAGTAGCCAGGATCTTGGGCCTGCATGTCGCTCCATGTAGCGTGGTATTGTGGAGTTCCTCAGGACCATAGAATCATGGGTTGATCCGGGGAATCGGGCACAACAATGTGTGATGATCTTGTTGGAGTCACAGTCCATTTGCACGTTGATTGAGTGGAACTGTTTCCGGTTGCGGTACGGTACCTCCATGGCACGTGGAACCACCAATTCCACATGGGTGCAGTCGATGGCACCAATGCAACCAGGTATGCCGGCTAGTGCATGGAAACCCACTTTGGTGTTTGCAATCTCCTGGGCAGTCCGTGGTAATGTGATGTGGTCGTCTGTGTGCTTGAGGAGGGCATCGAGCACTTGGATGAGTGTTCGTGAGAATAATGGTTGTGAAATGCCATGCAAGTGCCCCACTGTGTGCTGGTAGGTGCCTGTGGCCAGGAAGTGGAGTACAGACACTACCTTCAGTCGGGGTGGGATGGCGGTTGGAGTTTCTATCATGCTGACGATGTCGTTGTGTGTCATGTCTATGATGGCGGTGATGGTGTCCCGGTCCAAACGGTACAGGGTGTGGATCTGCTCAGCAGTGAGGTTGAATGGATTGGCTCTGATGCGTGGGATTGGGGGCTTCCTGCGTGGTGGCACTGGCTGTGCTGGTGGGGCTTGCTGGGCCTGTCTTGCCCTCCTTCTCCTCCTGCGTCTCCTCTGTGCTTCCTGTTGTTGTTGTTGCTGTTGTAGCACTTGCATTGCTATCAGGTCCTCCAGCCCCAACATTGCTAGTCGTATTGGTATCATTGTGGAGTGTGACTGGGTGTGGGAAGGGGTGGGGTGTGCTCTTTTTGTACTTCCTGAGCCTGTATTGCCTTCACCTGTGCTGTTTCTGTGCACCTGTGGCAGCTGCATTCACTTTACATGGCCATTTACGGTAGGTTCGCGATGGCGTAATTAGCACCATGGCGGTAAGGTACTTAACGGGCTGGGTGATGGCGTTAGGTGCATGTCCGCTTGGGTCGGCATTCGCGTACCTTTCCGCCATGGCGCTAAGTCGGTGTGGGAGGTCGCGTGCGCGCGCCCTTGGCGCAGTTAGCGGCAGCGTTAACTACGATGCCGCTAATGGCATCGTAGTTAACGGTCACGGGTCATGATCGGACCTAGCGGAAAACGATGGCGGTAACCATTTACCGCCATCGTTTTTCACTTAGCGCCAGGGTCGTAATGAGGCCCAATGGAATGTTGACAGTCACCGACCAACTGCCCGATCAAGTTGTCATCATGCCTGCACAATGGACACTGTAGCAGGGCCTAGGTATCATACGTGCCTTGATATGTGAAATATTTTGCAGCCAGGATATCCCTCATAGCCACTGGCATATCCCTGGTTTCCTCCATTGCAGCATGGAGGATGGGCAGTTGTGGGTGCAGATTATGGCAGACTCCATTTGCAGGCCAAGCCTGAGTGCAAAGGTATATAGCGCACATGAAGCAAAAGTGATTGTACACACAGTAGCAGGATCATACAGTAGCACTTCACCAGAACAGTCTAGGCATCTGAACTGGGACAAAAGAACACAACATTCATGGAATGCCTGGTGCATTTATTGGCAGTGTTGTAACTTTGTTGGCTTCTGCCCACTGGGCACCTGAAAGTGGTTAAGGGGGTCCTCTCCTCAGGGCTTTACAACTGTCACTGATGGAAAAGAAAGGTATTGTGTAATGTGTTCAGTCATATGTACGTATGGACTTGTGTACAACGGTACGTGCCATGACCAAGCAAACATATATCTCCACTGCCTCAAATTGGCATGAAATAGCAAAGTGCTGGTAGATGTGGCTTTCATGTGCAGTTGGAATTCATATTCATGTACTTGTTGGTGGTAGCACAGACCATCTGGACATAAATTAATGCCAGAAAAAACCTTTCCTTGTATAGGTTCATAAGAGCCACATGGGTTCAACCAATGCCACTGCACAACCCAGAGAGTTCTGATATGTCAAAGCATGCCTGCACTGTTCTTGCCACTCTAAATGCACCATGAGCATAAATACGTATTGCCTATCAGATGCATTGATCATGTTGAGTACCTGGTTGAGGGCCATGACTGCAGGGGTCATTATGAGTTTGCCGGTATTCTGCCAGTAATTCTGGCGGGATACCGGCAAATAGACCTACCGTTACCAGCACCTGATATCCCGGTATTTCTGGGATATTAAAGGTTCTGGCAACAGTGGTCACTCCCCATTCCATTGCCGGTATTTTGCCGGTAGGGTCGCTATTTAACTCCAGCTTATGGCTGGAGGTAAATCAGGTAACAGCCACTGGCAAACTTTTAGTTGGCGGTGCAGTAAATGTGGCAGTAACGGAATTTGCGCCACTTATACCACCACTTTTCCCGCACCACCAAACTCCAAATTTCCCCTTGTGTGTCCTTCGATATCCCCAGTGTGATACTGCAGGTTCCCTGGAAGGAGCCAGTTGCAAAGAAATCTAAGGCTGCTACCTGTTTTACTAGCTGGGGAATGGCATGTTTTTTGCATTGTATGTGCAGGAAGGCCCTGCTCCCATTGTGTTATATAAGGAACTCATGGTGGCAACAGTAAAGACAGACACAAGTGATTACAGTTCAAGGATGTATATTAAAATCTATAATGGGTGAGATAAACGCCTAATCTAAACCTAAATCTAAGATGGGAGCAAGCTACGACCATCAAATAATAATAAGGCAGTCCAAGTGGAGTCTAGTCAAATCAAAAGGGCCTATGGTAAAAACCTATTGCCTATCCTTACCGCTATGCTCAAAAATGGTGTGGGATAATGTTCACAAGAAAATAAAGAGGTGTTCACAAAATGATAAGTCAGGATGGTATAGCTGGGGTACCCTTTCCCCATGTTTTTAGCATAGGACAAGGAGGGACTCCTCAGCAAAGCACACTACTTGGCCTCGCCAGCACAAGGTTATAGTTTGTTTCCAGAATGTCAGGGCTCTGTGTGGCCAAGTCTCTTTCACACAAAGTCTCTTGCCTCATAGGATCTGGTGTGCCATAAACAACAAACAAAAAGTTTGTTCAATAAATCTTCACAGGGTGATTACTCTTTGCCTTAGGATCCCTTCTGCCGGGCTCTGATCCTTCTTGCCACGTGGGCCTCACTCTGTCGGGTTCACTATGGCCTTCTTTTCACAATATCACCTTCTTCAAGGTTCGAGAGTCTTAATGTCTTTTTTCTTTTCTTCAAAATTGTTTTTATTCCTTTTCAAGAGTACAAGTTGCAGAGGGTCGTATGTTACATATTCTTAGAGCTTGCAAATAACAGAAAACAAAACCAAAACAAGTAAATGATAACAAACAACAGTAATAGTCATTGGGGGTGGGGGGAGGGGTGGGGTCGGGAAGAGGAACGGGAAGATTGAGTCTTTTGCAGTTGGCTTGGTACAGGAATGTCGGTTGCCATGGTGCTTGGGCGCAGGGATGGTTTTTGGGGTTGGGTTCTGAAGGTCTTTGCGACTTCGAATGCAGGCTGTTTAGCGCCTTGGCTTTCAGTGTTGGCGGCTTAATCCTTCGCCAGCACGTGCTGTGGCTTTCCCTTCAGTCCTGGCTTTCCATCCAATGCAGCACTGGGGGCTGTCTTGCTACTCCTGTAGTCCCGGAAGGGGGCCCAGACTCGATCGAACTTGGCTTTGTTACCAAATCTGATGGCTGTGATCTTCTCCGCTGCTGCTATTTCCCAGCACTTGGACCACCACATTTGCGTGGATGGGCCATCAGGGATTTTCCATAGTCTGGTGATAGAAATCTTGGCGGCTGTCAGGAGGTGCGAGTAGAGGTCTGCCATGCAGCCTGTTAAGGGGAATTGATCTTCCCCCGTCGCACCCAGAAGAGTGATTCCCGGATCCCAGGGGATGGTGAGCTCAGTTATGTTTTTATTTTTTCCAGGATGTTTCTCCAAAACCTGAGTGGCTTTAGGGCAAGTCCAAAGGAGGTGGAACAGCGTCCCCCATTCCGGACAGCCCCTCCAACACTGTGCGGGAATGGCCGGATTACATTTGTTTAAGATCTCTGGGGTGCAGTACCACCTGAAGCAAACCTTGAATGCCCCTTCTTTGTTTGTTACACATTTTGAGATTTTATGTGCTCGGGTCCAGATTTGGTTCCACTCCTCCGGTTCGATGGCTCTTCCTATGTCTTCCTCCCATTTTAGCATGTATGGTTCTTTTTTGGTTGGGTCCGCTCTGTCCAGGACTTTGTATAGTGTGGAAATGTTCCCCCTCAGAGGGTTAGCTGTGAGTGTGTGTTCTAGCGCTGTTAGTTCTCTGCTGCCATGCTTCCTGGCCAGCTCGCTCGATAGCCAGTGTCTCAGTTGCGTATAACAGGACCTTTCCGACTCTGGGATCTGGAATTTGGCTTTGCACTCCTTGAAGTTCAGTGGGTGTCCTTTCTCGAAGAAGTCTGCCATGGTTCTCAGGTTGCCATCTCTCCATTCAGTGAAATTGTTTGGTGAGATTCCTGGAGAGAAGTCCGGGTTGTCCCAGATTGGTGAGAGGGGTCCCATCGAACTCCTGCATTTCCACAGGCGGGCCGCCCTTTTCCAGGTAGATACTGTGTTTCTCGTTGCTGGCAGTTGGCCCGGGTGCCGGGTGCCATTGGGTTCTTTCGTGTGAGGTAGAGCTTCAATCAGGGTCTTGCTCCAATCTTCTTCCAGTTGCAACCATCGGGGGCGATTGGTGGTTAGTTTCCATGCGAAGGCTGGGGAGAGCTGGGCTGCGGGGCAGTACCTGGCCATGTCCGGGACTCCTAGGCCGCCTGTCGCAGCGCTCCTGAGCATGATTCGCTTCAGAATGCGTGACTTATTTCCTTCCCAGACGTGGTGTAGGATGTCCACCTGAAGCTTTTGGAGGGCTTTATTTCGGATGGTTACTGGGAGGGCAATTCCGAAGTATAGCAGCCTTGGGATTAAGTCATATTCAGCGCCGTGATCTGGCCAAACCACGAGATTTCTTGTCTCCCCCAGCATCCCAGATAATTTTTCAACTCTTGGAGCAGAGGGGGGAAGTTTGCCCTTGTATAATTTCCCTGTTTTATTGGGTATCTGGACTCCTAGGTAGCTGGTGCTTGAGTTTGCCCATGGGATCAGGTATTCGGCCTCCAGCGTCGTCTTGAGCTTTTTCGGAACATTAATGCCCATCGCTATGGATTTCACGATATTGACTGTGAACCCCGAGGTTGCTCTGAACTCTTCTAGTACTTGCCATAGGGCCTCCATGGATTCCTTTGTTTGGGTGACCGTTAGTAGCACGTCGTCTGCCTATAGGGCCACTTTATAAGATTCTCCCTTGTCTGTAAGGCCTTGTATTGCTGGGTTGAGGCAGATTCTGCTGGCGAATGGCTCCATCAACAGGGCAAATATGAGTGGGGACGGGGGGGCAACCCTGCCTGGTGCCTCTGGTCATGCTGATTTTGTCCGATCTAGCGCCATTTATGCGCAGTCTCGTGGAGGGGCAGTGGTAGTTGGCTTGTACCCACTTTACGAAGTTCGGGCCAAAGCCGTAGTGAAGCTGAGTTTGCCTTATGTAGCCCCAGTCGAGCATGTCAAACGCATTGTGTGCGTCCAGGAGAGAACTGTCAGTTCTGAGCCCATTCTGTTTGCTGACTCGATTACGTCGATAGTTCTGCAGATGTTGTCCTGGGTGCTCCTCCCTGGTATGAAGCCTGCCTGTTCCGAGTGATTGATGTCTGGGAGAAGTGGGGCCAGTCTGTTCGCAAGGATTTTTGCAAATATTTTGGCGTCATTGTTTAGCAGTGCTATGGGTCTGTATGATGCGCATTGCGCCCGGTCCTTCCCAGGTTTTGGGATAAGTTCCGTTAAGGATTCTTCCATGGCGGCGGTGGTGAAGCCTGTGGACAGGAATGAGTTGAATAAGCTTGCCAGTTGGGGTGCTAGTAGGTAGGCAAATTTCTTGTAGAATGTGGATGTCAGCCCGTCTACTCCCAGGGTCGTGTTTTTCAGGTGGCGGATCGTCTCTCCTTATTCTTCCGCTGTGATTGGCCGTTCTAGATCTGCCATTAGGTGGTGCAGTGGTTCCTATGGGACCGAGGCCAGAAACTGTGCCATGGCCGAGCACGATGTTGGGGGCCCGGTCATGATTTCCTCATGGTGTTGTACCATTATCTCAAGCTTTTCTGCCTCTGTGTGGTGTAGGTTGCCGTTTTATCAGCCAGGCACTGGATGTTATTCCTTGTTTGTAGCTTCTTTAGTTTATGCACCAGAAGGCGGTTTGCTTTGTTGCTGTTGAGCTAGTAGAATTTCTTAGTGTAGGTTAAGGCTCTGGCCACCCGGTCCGCTAAGTGCATTTCCAGCTCCAGTGAGTATTTTATTTTGCAAACCCATCTGTCGAGCCAATGATTGTTTGGTTTATTGTCTTCCCTGGTGGTAGTTTGTTCTCTCCTTGTCGGTTCTCTTTTTCATGGTTCCCCCCCTCCATGGGGGCTCTCCCGCCTCCCAGAACCCTCCCCCAGATCCTCCCCCCCAACAAACAACAGGTTTTCTGGGCCAGCCTTCAACCAACGGGGCAGTTGACCGGACCGTTGCACTAACGTGACTGGAGGCAACTGGGCCTCTTGACTGAACAGTGAAATAGGAGAATGTTCGGTATTTATGTCTTGGGTATTGTGGCTGCAGGAGCTTCTATGGGTGTTCGAGCCACCCTCTCCCAGCCCGCCGGGCACCGCTTTGAGCTGTCTGAGTGATCTGGACCAGGAGTCAGAGGGGTTGAGGGGTCCATGTCTTTCGTCAAGTGCAGTCTGTCTCTGACTTACTCCCTGCCAGATGGATTTTGGGAGGCGCGGGGAGCTCTGGGTTCCTTCGGGCCGTGGCCGTAGGGGAAGAGGGCTCCACTCTTAGTGGTTGTTACTCTTCTTGGTTTTGGTCGAGGGGCCGAGCAGTCTGCGGTGTCCTTCCACCCAGGTCCAGGATTTGAGGGGTTCCCGTCGAGTTCCCTCCATGTTATGTGTGGATTTGTTGGGGTCGTCTGTCTCGCTTTTGGGGTTCATGAAGCCCTCTGCTTCTCTGGGGTAAGGGACAAGCCGTGTCTTGCCCTCCCACATGAACGAGAGAGCCGTGGGGAAACTCCAAAGATAGGTGAGTTTCCTCTCCCGAAGTCATTCGGTCATTGGTTAAAGGGCTTTCCTCTTTGCTATTGTGGCAGCTGCAAGGTCTTTGTAAAGAGATATTGCGGCATCTCGGAAGTGAATGCGGGCCTAGCTTCTGGCCTCGCGCATGATTTCTTCCTTGACTCTGTAGAAGTGGACTCTTGCGAGAACATCCGATGGGGAGGCTGAGTTTTGCTTAGCCCTGACCCTGTGCACTCTGACAAGTTCTAAGGGAGTTTTGTCCGGCAGTGTTAAGATGAAGCGGAATAGATTGTTGACATAGGCCCCCAGTTCTTCTTCGGGGACGGCTGTCAGGATTCCCCTCAGGTGGATGTTGTTGCGCCTCGGTCTATTTTCTGCGTCTTCTTGTTTGCTATTGAGGGCGTTGCACCTGGCCTCGAGCATGGTAAGCCTGTCCACCCCCTCTGCGATTTCAAAGTTTTGTTCGTAGAGAGTCGTTTCAATTTCCTCAGTTCTGGCTTCTATTTCCCCAACTCTCTTTTCTAGGGTTGAGAATTTGCTTTTTAGTTCTTCAGTACCTTTTTGTTATTCCCTGGTAATCGTGGAGAGGCGATCCTGGAGATCAGCTTTTGTGACTGCTTGGGCCAGGTGTTCAGGACCAGGATCTGAGTGTGAGCCTGAGTTGGCATTTTCGTTGCGCTCTCCTTTCTTTGGTTTCTCCACCATAGTTGTCGAGAGCAGGGTGGCGATGCCCGTCTGTTTGGTGAGCTTAAGGTTCCTGGACATTATATTGTGTTTGCCTCAGGCTGCCCAGGCTGGGCTCAACCCTTTTGTGCCTAGTTTCAGATTTGGTTGGCATAGGGCTCACCCCTCTCCCAGACTCTGTCCCTTTGCCTTGGGGATTTTCTAGGGTTGGTGTTTGCGTTGCCCAGTTGCTCTTGTAAGGAGCACTGGGTTTTGGGGTCCCCTGGAGTCTTCAGGCAGTTCTGGGGCTCTGGAGTAGTTGGTCGATCTCAGGCCACCTCCTGGTGGTTGCAGCAAATGCTTGGGTCTCACTGCTGGGCCTCCTCTGAGGTGGGTTGGTTAAAGATGGGGAGACCACAGGCGGAGCGTGTTCTTGGGAAGTTGGGTCCCCTGCTGTTGCTTCACCTGCTGGATTGACGGTCCGTCGAGCCCGGGTGGGAGGGAGCCCCTCTGATGTGGGCCCCAGGCTCTCTTATTTGTCAAATGGAGTTGTGTAGACCATGGGGGGAGGGGCACCATCGAATGCACTCAGTCAAAGTCTCAACCCCCAGGAGGTGGGTCGCACAGCTGGTGGGGCTGCTCCACTGTGGGCCGGGTCTCCCACCCGGGTTGATGATGCCGGCTATGGGGCTCCTCCCATGAGGGCCCGGGACCCGCCGAGCCTTCTGTGTTGTTCAATGGAGGAGGGGGGGTGTATGCCCCCCCAGCTGATGACAGTCGTGGAGGGCCCTGCTGGTGAGCTGCCGTGCCACGGGGGCTCCGGGGTGGTGCAGTAGATGCCGCCCTACCTTTGTCGGAGTGCAACGTCCGTGCCGGGGACATCCAGAGGTCTGCTCCTGCTCCTCGCAGACCCTGCGCTGGGCCCAGGGCCAAGGAGGGGAGGCCACACAACGGGCCAGAGCGGGAATGCGGCAGCAGTGAAAATAGCTGTAGGAGCTGGCCTCACTGGAACAGCCCTGGGTGCTGCTCTCGGCTTGCTGATGCTGAGACTCGTATGGGCCGAGGGGGATGTGGGTGGAGAGCCGATGAGCCTGGAGGCGTAGTTCGCCAGGTTTGGGCTGGCGGGGAGCAGGCTGAGGGGCCTTGACTGGTCAACTCTGCCACCTCCGTGGTGGGGCGGCTGGTGTTACGGCTCCTGGCATTCTGCTGTTGGGCAGCCCGTTTGGCCGCGGTTGAGCAGTGGGGTAGAGTTTACCACTGGTTGCTCGGAGTGGCCTGGTCCGTTGTGTCTGGGGTGGCTGGGTCGATGGCCGTATGTGACTGAGCGGGCTGATATTGCGGGGCAGATGCCTCAGACGGGGCAGCGCCCAGGACTGTTGGCGACCAGAGGGGGGCCGCTGATGGTACTGCTACAGTGATTTGCCTTCATCCCAATGTATGGGCTGCTCGGGCAGTAGACCTCACTGGCTGCTTCCGGCCGCCGCGCCGTCCACCATCTTGTGGGCTCCCAAGACGCTCCGGCCCGCTTCGGTGGGAAGCCAGTCCTGAACTCTGTTTCCGCAGGGCGAGGGCAGCTGGAAGTTGGTCAGAAGCTTCAGCAGCCTTTCGGCTTCTCAGGATGCTGAGTAGTTGATAGTACTTTCAGTGGGGCATTTTCAGTTAGACATGTGGTTTCAGCCTGGAGCTCTTACCGGGCTAGACCGTCCATCATGGCGCTAAGCCCCACCCCCAATCCTTAAAGTCTTTTTAAACAATCATTCCTTCTGGACATCCCTCGATTGGGTTCACCCTTGCCATATTCACAGGTGTATAATACATCACCCCAATTCGCAGGCATCCCTCAGCTGGGTTCACATTTGCCAATTACACAGTTCACTTTGTTTTATCACAATGCAGGATTCACTTCCCTTTACTTTCCTTCTTGTTAATGTGTCAAAAACTTTCAATTGTATAAGGGATTTGACTAGACCCTTGTATGACCCCTCTGACTCCTCACTCCGGCCTCTCCTAAGGCCTCCTGGTATTTGTAGTTTTAACAAAGGGACCAGCCAGAGTCCTTTGAATGAGCGCACCAGTGGCACCTGACCACTCTGCAGCTGGTCCTTCAGCAGACTTTCTTTCAAGCTCAAACACACCACGTTCTTTGTTCACAAGTTCATACAATGTTGCTGTTCGCAACCTTGTGCTCAACACAGTCCGGTTTGCTATCAGCTCTCCCCAACTCACCGGCTTTGCTGAACCTCTTGACTTGTCTTGGCTCTGGATGGTACCACGGTAGCAAGCGTGCCTCCGCGCCTGGGTTATCAATGCGGAGGCCCCAGTGCCCCGTTGACATCTGCTACACCACACGCCAGCTGTAAATTGCAGTCTTATGATTCTTTTCAATGAGGCTTTTGGCGGGTCTGGGTTGAAAAGTGTAAGGACACTTCCCTCCTTGTCATCCTCACAATTCCCGCTGCCTTTCTTCTCCATTTGAACTGCCAGTCCGGAATAGCTGCTTCCTCGCACATTTGGCCTTGCTCCAAGTGTGCTCTCGTGCTCCACCTTTTATCCCTGTGGGGAAGGGAAAGTGCCATGAGGTGAGCATAGTTATTGCCAATTGCCTGACTCTGTCTGACCCTTGTGTTGGAACATGTCAAGTAAATGACTCTGGTGCTAGTCTGTTGTCTTTCACAATGTAAGAAAGCGTTTGTGTTTGAAAAGGGGGGTGGAGCTTCTAAATATCCTACGGGGTAGGATGAGGAAAAGGGGGTACAAGGAAGGGGGTACCACGTCTCACCCTTCGGTGTCCCACTTCCACTCCCTGAAGAACCCCCATCCAGATGATCCTCCCCCACTGGCCCAGCCCCAGGAACTGGATCCAATAGGGATGGCTGTGTTCTGGCCACCTGGATGACAGATCTCAGGGGACTAGCGGGTGAGACCCCTTCAGGATTCTCACAGTTAGCATATTCAGGATTAGAGAATTACATGTGTTGGAAAGCTGTACCTGCACATCACCTGCTGTTCGGCCAGTGGAAAAATATATACTCTCCTCCTGTATATTGTTACCTGCCTATCCTCATAATTTGAGACAGTAGCATAATGCCCACTGGATCAGACATTTTGGAAAGTGTTCCTGCAGGATTGTGCTGGCCTATTATACAGTGATACAGATGCATCACTTATTTTTGTTGGCAAATACTTTTCTCACTATTCTAGCCCACTTTCCCCAGCCTCATTGGTGCAATTGCTAATGTTAATTTTATGGCGCAAATAAATTGCTCTACTTTTATGACAAGGGGTTTGGCACATGTTTACCCAATTTTCAGGGTGACTCCTCACCTATATGCAGGATCTTTCTGATTTACATAGTTCTGCCCACTTTGCACATCTTTTGCCCTAGTTTTGCACACATTATGTGCACGTGTCCATCTCTCAGAAGCCCATTATTATAAATCATGCATCATCATCTCCTTCTGCAATTTCCTTTGAGAATCTGCCTCCCCAGTCTGCAAAATCCCAGCTGGAGCACCCCGGTTTATTTCCAAATTGATAATTTGATTGTGCTGCCAGTTGACAGCATTCCTGTACAATGCAATTTTAATAATCTCAATAAATTCTGAAACAACCCCCATTTGCCGAACTCAGTACAGTCCAAGGCTGACAATTCCAAATAACCTAACGTTTTTCAACCCTAGTATATTACCAATCTGACTACATAAATATGCCAAGTATGACAGTATGTACCTAGTTTAATCAACTGTGAATATTTCATTTTTGCCAACCTCACTATATTACCTTTTTTACAATCCCAGCATCAACAGCTTACTACAAAAAGGACAAATACACAAAGGCTATCATTACGACCCTGGCGGTAAGGGGTTAACGCCAGCGTTAGCTGCGCCGACCCCTTACCGCCAATTCCGAGTTCCCCTAGCGCCATGGAGGTTTTAACACCCGATTTTAGCGGGTGTTAAAATCCATGGCGCTAAGGGACCATGGAGTTAATTACGCCACCGTAATTTACGGTGGCGTAATTAACGCCTTCCCCACTCCCATTATGCCCTATGGGGCAAAAATGGGAATGGGGAAGGGTAAATGGGGATTGGGGACTTACCGCCACGCCAAGGTCGGAATGGGGCGGTAAGTCCGCCAACCACCATGGTGTAAACGTAGTTTACACCATGGTGGTAAAGTCACGGCCCAGGCGGTAACTTACCGCCTGGGTCGTAATGAGGCCCAAAGTCCTCTAACACTCCATGGACATAACCTTCCACAGTACTTTCCTTGGTTCCCAAGGATCCAAACACCTTCTGCCTACTTGCAGGCATACAGTAGAAGATGAGGGAGAAAATTGTCCATGTATAATTCAAGTGAGTCAGAGAAACCAACAACAAACTCAACACATACTGATCAGTATTGTGCTCCTGCTATGTATCAGAAACCATACTGGTATTCGCATCGGATCACCTACTGGTCCGGCACTCCCTCAGCTTCCGAACATGCTGGACCTACAGACGGCCTCTGATACAGTGGACCACACTGTTCGTCACTGCATTAAAGGAACAGTGCGCTCAAAAATATTATTGTCCGGAGCGTTCGGGCATGTGTTTTTAAGCATATGTTGATCACTTGTACAAACATTTCCTATGCACCTTACTGTAGTTTTCCTCACTTTGCACATGCAAAATCAGCCAGCAGGGCGCGGCCATCTTGTGCTAATCTTATCCGTTGCTGCATTGCCTTAAGGTGAACTGCCCTGGTGACACTAAATCATATCCCCCGCCCCTGAAGCTGACATCACCATTCCTAGCGATATTCTCTGCCTATCTCCATGACGTTAATGGGCAGCGTAGCCAAACACGCCCAATCATCACCTAGGTGTTGACGTCAGTTGACGCAGAACCCGGAATATAAACACACATCCTCTCACAACACAGCGCATCCCAATTTTGAATACAAAACATTATTTTTAAAGGAAACAGCAATTCTCTGCAATTTATAATGTGCTTTCATTTCACAATAAACGCTCTGAGAACATCCACCAATTTCCATATTCAACCACATTGGTAATTTCTTTCTTTGTTCTTGACCCACAAATGTTTATCGTGTGTCACACGGTGTTCCTTTGGGTATAAGAAGCCCATTGGACGCACTGTGAATCGCACGGCTGCCACACTAGCTTCTTGCTAGACCATTGTAAACAAGGTCAGGTTGCTTCATAACGCTGGTACCGGTAAAGGGCATATTGGCCCGGGGTGATCATCCAAAAACAGCGTGATTGTAATCCAGCCATTTAGGTGTATTTGCAACTGCCGGCTGAAGAAGCCATTAATTGGTAACCAGAAACGATGACATACGCAGAATGGCAGGATGTAGCTGTGACGAAAACATAACAGAAATGTGTCTCAGTAGCCGTTCTTTATTCTAATGTATCTATTTAACCATTAATTCTGCACCGTGTGAAAACTAATGATGGACACAAACAAGAAACAATGGAAAAGCAGAGAAACCATCGTGGAAAGTTGGAGTCTACGATGTGCTTGGGAGTTTAGTGCTATGGAGTATGTTTAGCTCGCAATGGGATGGCGAAGCGGAAGCTGACGGAAAAATTCAAAGAACACATAGATGGTATTTTAATGGACTATTAGCATAGATTTTTGTGTTGGTGCAACCAGGGGGAACCCAAATGTGGAATATATGCATTTGGGTGCTGGACTGCCCATGTGCCCGGGACAAAGACAAGTTCACACAGGTTGTTTTTGTGTGTCGTTGCAATATGCCACAAACAACAACCCATTACAATGTAAGCCAGCAATACTGGTCAGAAAATGAAACCTTGACCCGTTTGTCTATCAACTCGTCTACAGTAAAACTTACATAATATTTGGCATTTTCATTCTCTCAGCGTAATGAACAGTGTCCGTTCAGATCAACAAATTTTCATAAAATGAAATTGCATGTTCCTTTGTCCAGTTTTGGAATGGTGGACCTTATCATATTTGGTGGTATTACACACCTCCATTCATTCCACTCCAAATCCTCCCTTTCTTCCAAGGACGAAAAACAATTGAACCTTATACTGTGTAGGATGCGTGGGTGTGCACAGCTCACAAGCAAAATTGAAACGCAGTGGCCCTCATTACAAGTCAGGCGGTGGACCATGGTGCTATTAGCACCATGGTCCATGCCGGATTCCGCCATGGTGGATGGCGGAATTACCGCCCCATTCCAAGGTGAGTGGGGCGGTAATTCCCCATTCACCATTTGCCCTTCCCCATTCCCATTTTTGCCCCATAGGGCATAATGGGGATGGGGAAGGCGCTAATTACGGCACCGTAAATTACGGTGCCGTAATTAGCACCAAGGTCGCTTAGCGCCTTGGACTTTAACGCCTGCAAAAAGCAGGCGTTAAAGTGTGAATCAGGCGTTAAAGGTTAACGGCGCCAACGGCGCCGTTAAACCCTTAACGCCTGACTTGTAATGAGAGCCAGTGACCTTCACTGCCATGGGAGCGAACAGCCCTGCAGACCAACGTGGCATTTGAAATATTTTTGAAAAACAATCGAATTGTTTGCTGGCATCCACCAATGGTGCACACAATTTCTAGTGTTTTACTTTTTTTAATGAAAAAGTTACAGTTAGTTTACTTACAAATGCCTTATTTTTTAGAGTACCTCTGTCCCTCTGCTGAACTGCTCACTCTTCCAGCACCTCGAACAGCCAGCCCCCACCACCTGTCTGCTCAGCCTGTCTCCTGTTCTCAAGGCAATGCAGCTAATCATTTTTGCAAGTAGCGAGTCTCGAGTCTTGACAAAATGTGCTCTTATGAGAATGTCAGATCAAGCCCGATCCAACCTTAGTGCACAATTTGTTACTGACTCATGCCATCTGCAACCCGCTCCTGCCAGGCCGCAGTCCCCTGAACCCATGACCCCTGTTCCCTTTGAACGCATCTGGTGCCCAGACCCTACCCCCGCACCCCTTCAAATTCACCTCCCATATACCTAATAAGGAGTGGTCATATATTTTGCTAACACTGACACCTATCACCAGTGCGTTTGAAATCGTAAGACTCCAAAGGCCGCAAATCAAAGATTGGCCCCTCTGATAAAGCATCCGATAGCAACGACCCCTAACACATGCCACCATAAAAATATAGGTCAGAATGCATCTATTTCTTACCAACGACCCCCTTTCATGTGTTGCTTTGCTTACAGTGAGTAGTTCTTGTGTGCCAAGTTTCTTATCTAGCCTAGGTCTCATTCCTTTGTGGGCCGCGTATTCATTCAGCTATTTGGACACGTGCTTGGTAAGGCAACTGCAGAACCCCAAAGTTGCTTTCATGCTGATATCCATTTGACCCTCCCCCGATCAGTGAAGGAGCCACAAGAGCTTGACGAAAGCAGGAAGTGTGAAAGCAGAGCTAGTAATGTTCGATATTGCATCCCGTCTATGCCGAAATGCAATCTCTTGGGCCTGTACTTTAGGCACATATTGTGGAACACCTCCAAATCTCCCGTGTGAAAGAATTCTGTGAGTCCCTTCAGATCACTTGATAGAGTTTTATCAAACACGATCTTCTCAAGAGCTTTGTGTGGAGGTGAAGATGGAACCAACCACTTCTTCTTGTGTTCCTGCTCCTCCGATAAAAAGGTCCATGTGCAAATTGGTGAAAATGTAGGTTTTCTGTCCAAGAGTGAACATTGGAACAGTGGTGCATTAATGAGTGCCATTTTTCCAGTAGAATTTCCACAGACCCACCACAAGTTTTGGAGCTCCACCAAAGATGGTTGCTGAAAGACTAAGACCACTGTAAAACATTTTCAGAACCCTTTTTTTAAATCAGCAGCTGTGATTTTTTTTGTTGATTAACTTGGCAACATGCCATACATCAAATTGATAGTGAATGTTTGAAAAATGCTCTCGCGTGGCCTTGGCTATTGAAACATGTCTGTCGGTTTCTATGAGGTCTGTTTGCATTTCCCTCGATTGGAGATCTTCCAGGGATTTTATAAAACCATGTTTCTCCATGCCCACTGAGGATTTACATTCGGACACCTGCACGACCATCGAACTCAAAATATTTTTAGTTTCCATGTCCTGAAAGTGGTATGTGCAGTACTTTGCTGAAAATACAGGGCTGTCACACTGTCCCGCGCGAGCTAGCCTGAACCGTTTGTCAGAGAATGTCCTTTCAATTGACATTTGTTCAATTTTGCAAACTTCACTGTTAGAAGGGAACAAATATTCTCGTTGATACTTTTAGTTCTGTGTTTTGAAGTCCCACAAATTGACAAGAAACTGGACAACTTACTAAAAGTAGAGCCACAGAAAAGAAAAGCTGCTGCACACAGCAGATTTCCAGCTGGCACATTGCCAAGCATCGGTTGAGCGGACCATGAAAATGGAGCCTGGAGCTGGCCACAGGTGGCTTGGATTTTGAGGTTAGTGCCTTGTGATACACAAGTCACATTCACCAATGGCTGCCCGCATACTTCCTCCCTCACTGGATGGACACATTTCAGCATCAGTATAATCTCTACCAGGCAGCTGTTGAATACAATGTATTTGTGCTCCTTGATCAGACTATCGTCCTGCATGAATGTGGTTTGTGACTAAACTGTGGTGGACATATCGGCTGAACAGGACACACTGAAGTCGAGATCTTTGGCAAGTTCCTCTGTCAATTGCTTTGAGGCTTCACCATCTGTTATTTCTGCTTGTGTTATTTGCACACAAATTGGAGAAACCATCAATGTTGATTGTTTATTGGGTGATCCTTTTTTGCAGGTGTAGATTGTGTGAAGTGGTCACTGAGTATTTCAAAAGCATCTTCCTTATATTAAGTTTCTTCTTCATGTTGTCGAGTTCTCACATTGTAGCAATGGTCCAAAAACACTTTGCTTGCTTCGCCGGACACTTTCAATTCATTTTCTGGCCATAGAGCATAAGCATCTCGAGTCTGCTTATTGACTGGACTACGCCGCGCCTCAAATAATAGTTGGTCCATGGTGAAGTCTGTTTGGCAAGCACCATCTTTGGTTTCATTTGTTGTCTGTGTCTTTATACTTCTTTTTCTTCTGGGCCTCTAGGAGATGGGTTGTAAAATCATGTTCAATGTAAATCCAACATACAGTATATAGCATTTTCGATTTTTTTAAAAGCATGTTATGAAGGCAACACCAGCCCAAACCACTTTTCGTAAACAAAATTGTTTGTTAGTTATCCTTGTTTTCTTGATTATTTGTGAAACTGTGTTCTTCACTGTAACGACCGCGCCAGCAAGCTGGTCCGCCACCTCTGATCCATGTGCCTCCTCTTCTAATTCCCGACCTAGTATACATCCATTGAATAGAATATTCATTAAAAAAAGTCAATCGTAATTGAAATCAAATTCTTTCATCACACACATTGCTTATATACATACCCTTGTAAACAGTGTACGTCATTTAGTCAAAATAGGCATTTTGAATTTCACCTGATTGATGGCAAGTGTACTTGATCAGAGATCACCGTGCAAAACCTACTGATTGTAATGTTGCACTCAAGCATTTTGCATTGTATTCGGCATCAGGGTAGAATTTGTAACGTTAGAACTGAAATGGTAAAAGTTTGAAAAAATGCACGTTTATATGAATGTCACTGTCTAATAGTATCAGATGTAGGATTTTCTTTCTTTCATTCAAGGGAACGGTCAGTACGCAAACCTCATGCTCTGGACCAGCTCCAAAGGAAGATGTAATTGTAGTTGAAGTATGAGCATCCCCCTGTAACACAGTACTTGTTTTACTATGGATGAAAACAGTGAAATTGAACAGACACAATCGGATGCAGACAATGGTACATATAAATAAAAACCCATAAATGAAACATTATGTAAACAAATGACAGGATATGTAAACTATTTCATATTATCTAAAATTCCATGCATAATACATTTCTGTAATCGAAAAGCGAAATAAAACTACCTGATAGACGCTCAAAGTTGTTGTTGACTCAGGAAAAGAAATGGATGCAAAATCTTGCTCCTTCATTTTCAGTGCATTGTCACGAAGTGGTAAAGGGAAAACTAGATTTGCATTAGATATGTGGGACGATCCAACTATCAAGAATATGAACATCAGCAAGTCTGTATGACTCACCATTGGTATGCTGGACGTGTCGGTGATGTTGTCACTACCAATAGTCTGTGCTTCAGTCAATATGCTCACCTAAAAGGATTGACATGTGAAGCAACCGATTACGATAAGATTATGCTTATTTCGAAGGGCACTATAGCATCGTTTTCTGTGTTCATAAATAATCTTCTATGATGCTCCTAAAACCAAGGACAGATGTCTAGCAAAATGGGGTATAGTTATAAAGCAATACAATCTGGTAAATATGCAAAGTTTAGTAAGAAACATTTACACCGAAAGCACCAATCCTTTCATGTAGTTATCTGTTCAATACCCCAAGGCCTACAGCTAATTCATGAACCATGACTCACCTGAGGCAGCGTGTGCATGAATAGAGTTGGAATTGCATTTGGAAGCAATTTACAAGACATTCTGAGTCAATGCTTCTTTGTGTACAGCGATCAGTCGTACATATCCAGGGTAAAGTACAGGCTGCAGATGCAGAATCAATCGCCCCTCAAGTCCCCCAAGGCATCCTGGGCTCTTTTATCAAGCTCGTCCGGCGCAAATCCGCAATATATGACCCATTCTCTTATTAGATCTATATTCCTCATGAATATATGCATTATTGTGCCCTTAGTTTTGGTATGGGTCTTAGAACGGCAACGGTAAACCATACAAGCAGGCATTGTTGAAAAATCTGTTAAAAAAAAGCACACATCGTAAACAAATTATTTTACATTAATGCGTGGGAAAAATTGAATGATATCATACATTTTTCCATGCAATGTTTGTTTTGGTCACAGAAACAAAACCTTTCTAGCGTAGTCGACTATACACTTGGATAACTTTCATACAGAATTGATTGATGTGATGCAAATCCTAATGTGTTACTCGTCCGTTGAATGTACTTTCATGCATCAAAAGCAAACATGCTTATAGACACGGTCTGCAAAGGATGCAGTTCTATCCCAATTGACACTGATGAAAATTTCTATATATCGAGAACAGAACAAATTAAACAGAAGTCAATGATAATGGCAATGAGATGAATGAACATTACACTACTGCGTACATTTGTTCGAAATAGATAGAAATTTAGAGATCAAGATGAGATGATTAGGTGACCTGCCCTTACGTTGACCAACAAACAGTTAGATTCAGCAAGCAGGATAGTTAGTAGCAGGAGAACAGGTAGCCCGATCACGAGTTGACTTCCATTGCTCAGTGATGTTCACAGGTAGCACAATGACGAGCTGACTTTCAGTGGTCAAAGATGTTCTCAGGTAGCACGATCATGAGTTGACTTGCAGTGCTCACAGATTTTCTCATGATAAATATCAAGGGGTTTATAAAGAAATAGAAAAGTGGGTGTGTATGTGAATGAGTGACGTGTATATGGCATGGAGAGACTGGGTCTGGGGAGGCCATGTGAACAATGGCCCCTGCACGTAAGATACCTTTGAAGTGTACATGGTGTTTGGCATCTTGGCCGTTCCCATCCCTGCCAGCCCCCTTGGCAGCGCACATCCACTGGTGCGAATTGCCGTTGATAATGGAGAGGGGGGTGCATGGGCATGAGGCGTGAAGACAAGGCCCGGAACACCACTGAAGGGAGAGGCACACTCATGTGGATTGCAAGAGCACGGCCTGCTTCTGGGTATCCTTCCTGGAAACACTGGTTCTGGGGAGGCCATGTGAACAATGGCCCCTGCGCGTACAATACCTTTGAAGTGTACATGGTGTTTGGCACCTTGGCCGTTCCCATCCCCGTTCCCATCCCTGCTAGCCCCCTTGGCAGCGCACATCCACAGGTGCGAACTGCCGTTGATCATGGAGAGGTAGGGGGTGGAGGGGCATGAGGCATACAGACAAGGTCCGGAACATCACTGAAGGGAAAGACACACTTATGTGTATTGCAGTAGAATGGCCTGCTTCAGGGAAGCCTGCCTGGAGACATTGGGTCTGGGGAAGCCATGTGAACAATGGCCCCTGCGCGTAAGATACCTTAGAAATGTTCCTGGTGTTTGGCACCTTGGCCGTCCCCATACCTGCCAGCCCCCTTGGCAGCGCACTTCCACAGATGCAAACTGCCGTTGATAATGGAGGGGGGGGTGGATGGGCATGAGGTGTGCAGACAAGGCTCGGAACACTGCTGAAGGGAGAGACACACTTATGTGGATTGCAGGGGCAAGGCCCACTTCAGGGGAGCCTGCCTGGAGACACTGGTTCTGGGGAGGCCATGTGAACAATGGCCCCTGCGCGTAAGATACCGTTGAAGTGTACACAGTGTTTGGCTCCTTGGCCGGTCCCATCCCTGCCCCCCCTTGGCAGCGCCCATCCACTGGTGCGAACTGCCATTGATAATGTAGGCATGGGGGTGTGCAGACAAGGCCTGGAACACCGCTGAAGGGAGAGACACACTTATGTGGATTGCAGGGGGACGGCCTGCTTCAGGGGAGACACTTGGCCTGGTGAGGCCATTTCCTAGGCAAACTCCTGGAAAAGCTGGCTATCTCCCAGATTAATCTCCACACTGAATCTGTTGGTTGCCTCCATGACCATCAGTCTTGCTTCAGAGCTGCCAGAAGCATGGAAACTGCTCTCCTGAACATCTTTCCAACCTTGACTCCAACACCTTCTGTGTCTTCATCTTACTTGATCTCTCTTCTGCCTTTGATACAGTCAACAATGCCATCCTGCTCAATCGTCTCTGTGATAACCTGGGTCAGGCCCTGGCGTGGCTGACTTCTTTCCTCTCTGATCGACCCTCCCAGGTTCAACTTGGGTCCTTCGACTCCTCTATCTCTATCTCTATCTCTATCTCTATCTCTACATGTGGTGTTACCCAGGGGTTTAACCTCTCTCCCAGGCTGTTCAACCAATACCTGGCATTTCTTGCCCACCGCATTACTGCGCTCTGCCACAACTTCCACTGCTATGCGGCTGACACTCAGCTCATTTTCAGGCTACCCTCAGCAACCTCTTCTCCCTCTCTCATCTCTGACTGTCTGTCCGCCATCCAGGAATGGTGTGCTGCCAATGATCTCTGCCTTAATGCCAGTAAGACTGAGATTCTCCTCATCAGCATACCCACTCCTTCCTTTCCTGTCACTCTCTGGCCGGCCTCTCTTGACCCCTTCCTGCTCCCACCTGTTAGGCTAAAAACCTCGGGGTCATCTTCAACTCCACACTCTCCTTCTCTCCTCACATCTCTGACATCTTTAAGATGTCACACTACAAGCTGCACCTCCTCAGAGGTATTCTTCCTTTCCTCTCCTTCCCCCAGAAGCTCACTGTCTCCAGAGCTCTGGTTCTCTCTAGGCTGGACTATTGCCACAGCCTCTTTCTGAATCTGACTGCCTCTACTCTCCGCCTTCTGCAACTTATCCAGAACAGGACAGCGAGACTTGTCCTTGGCCTCGAGCCCAGGGACCGTATCTCTCCAGGACTGAAATCCCTGCATTGGCTCCCAGTGGCAGCGAGGATTAAGTTCAAAACCCTCTGCATTGTCCACAAGGTCTTCTGGGGCCTCAATACCTTCAACTTGCTCTTCCTAAATATCTTTCTTCTCAAGCTCTTCGCTCATCTGCCTCAAACTCCCTCAGGGTCAGCTGCTACTCCAAGAAACAAGTTGACGGTAGATCTCTAGCTTCGGCTGGGGCCTCCCCCTGGAACAGCCTCCCTGCCTCACTGAAACTTGAGGAGAACCATCTCCAGTTCCGGAAGCACCTCAAAACCTTTCTCTTTCCTCTCCCTTGCAGAATCCCAGGCTAAACCTGCACTGGTTACCTGGCCACCCTCTGTTCTGAGGCCCAGGTGCCCTCCACCGCCAGTCGGACACCTGCACTGCCTTCCTGGCAAACCCCCACACTTGTGACTGTCTCTGTATCCCTACAGTCCCACTACCAGCACTTGACACCAGATGTCTGCACTTACCCTTGCACTTGCCACCAGCTGGCCCTACTTTACTTATTGTTATCATTCTTATCTCATGTACTGCACTGACCCCTCTCCCTTTCCCCCTTCCCCTTTCCCATTCACTTACGCAATCTGAATGACATCTGGCCTAGTAGGATCGCTGTCTGTCTTCCCTCTGTTCCCCCTCCCTTGCCTCGTTGCACCCTGAAACACTTGTGTATGGGTGTGTTATAAATGCCATTTCATATAATATCATATCATATCATGCAATGGCTCCTGCGCCTAAGATCCATTTGAAGTGTACATGGTGTTTGGCACCTTGGCCGTTCCCACCCATTCAGCCCTGCCAGCGTGTCCTTGATTCACTGAAAAATTTAAACAACCATTCATAAAAGTTCAGTTGTATTTTATTTTGTTGCTGATGTTGATGGCACAAATGTACTACACATTACATACTTTTGGTTGTAGCACAGTGTGGGAAAATCCCCTGTACTGACCGCTGTCGCTGGAGAATGTGGCTCTAATGGCACCAACGACACAGGTGGTTATTACTTGTCGAACGCGGTGTCCAAGCCTCCCACAAAGCCACCATGTAAACGCATGATAGGCCACCAGCCTGTACCACCTGTGGAAGAGAAAGATACAAACTGTATTTAAATGAACAAGATAAGTGTATCAAACCATAGTTGTAAATGCAATCTTGTATCCTATGGCATTGTTGCCAGTACAAATGTTACTTCACGGATCAATCAACTTGGGCTTTAAAGTATCGATACATTACAAAAGTGAACAACAATGCATTCCATTACATTTGGGAGACAGAGAAATATTGTTTCTTGTTTGTACGTGAAAGACACATAAGATGACCACAATGATTTCCTCAAATTGCGAATGATGTATAGAATTACAAGGCTAGATTCATTTGGCAGTGATAGATCAAAGTTACGACAATATAGGAGACAAACATAAAATGTTACTGGCCTAAGTAACATCACTTCTAGAGTACACTTACTCGTTACTTGGATTGCGAGGGCGAACTTTTGCGCAAAGTTCGTGCATAAGCACCATCATAATCCTCAAAACGGACCAAGTGAGGCAGGCTGCCCTGAAGTCATGCAGCTCGATAACGCATTGCGGCCGTGTCTCGTCTTTTATATGTAGGTGAACCATCCAGGGTTTTCTCGGCAGCAGCAGTTCTCCTCCTCGGTTGGCATGACCTTGCACCGATTGCAGGTACACCAGGTGGAGACCTCGTCCATGCGACTAGGCTCAGGCTCTTGATCCGGAGATTTGTCCTCCCAACTGTTGTCTGAAGCCCCATCATTTCCACATCTTTCTCTTTTGACTAATTCCGCCTCGGAATACTGCGGCTCGTACTGGTAGGGCTGTATTGGTGCCATTATGGGACAAAATTAAAATAGATAGTAATGATAGTACTAGTATCTGTTTGCACGGGCTACGATCAACGAAGATAGCTGAACAAAGCAGAAAGAGTCACAGGAAATACAAAAAAAGACAGTGAAATGACTGAAAAAGCAACTCTGATGTTGTCTGATGAGAAGCAGTCTGTTTATACTTATTGAGGAAAGAGGCGTCCTGCCATTTGCATAGAGGCACATCATTAGCTGGAGCGCAGAAAATGTTGACACGAGACGTGCATTGGTGCTGTCAAATGGGCTGTATGCGTCTATTGATGTCAACTTCAGGGGCGGGAGATATGATTTAGTGCCGCCAGGGTAGTTCACCTTAGGGCGATGTGGCAACAGATAAGATTAGCACAAGATGGCCGCACCCTGCTGCCTGATTTCGCATGTGTAAAAGTGAGGAAAACTACGGTAAGGTGCATAGGAAATGTTTGTACGATCGATCAACGTATGCTTAAAAACACCTGCCCGAACGCTTGGGACAATAATATTTTTGACTGCACTATTCCTTTAAATAAGTGGCCAGCATCTCACCTCCTGCACTGAGAGGGTTCAAATCCTTCTTATCTGACCACAGTGAAAGTAAATGACTAAGATCCAAATCCAATCCTCTGGTGTGTTGAATAACTCAGAGCTCACACCTCGTCCTCCAAATGTTCAACATTATTGAAAATAATTTTCTGAGTTATTCCACACATGATAGGATTGGATTTGAATAATGAGTTTCTTATTCATATACTTTCGCTGCAGTCATATAAGAAAGATTTGAATCCTCTCAGTGCAGGAGGTGTGATGCTGTCCACTATTTCCCTTTTGTTTTCATTTTTCTCTCACCCCAAATTACCATGTCCTGACTTTTAAAAACGATTTCTAGTCGAATCCCTTTTTCCCAAACTTGCTTTTCCCAACCTTACTTTTCTGAAGCAGCCTCATTCAGTTGTTCGGTTCTGTTCCTGTTCGTGCGAGAGGTGCGGCTTGACTCAGCAATCGGGAGTGTAGAGGTTATTTCCTCTAGACTTTGTGAGAGGTTGGGAGGCTCAGCCCGGAAGCTACTGGAGCTGAGCTGTGCTGCGCTGTGGAAGGTGTGGACGTCGTGGACGGTGCACCATTCCAGAGGCAGAGGCATTTACAGAGGCATCAGGAAAAGGGCTGGTCCACCCATGGGTAAGGACTTCCTATGTAGTCCCTCAGTGCTGTCTGGGATAATGTTTCCCTGAATTGCCGGAGAAGCTGAGCACATAGACTCACTTCGTTTGCAGCGGTAAAAGTGAAATTATTTTAATGTCACGGTCAGCTCTGCTGAAAAGCGTGCAATGCCTGGCTTTTTAGCAGTGAGGAGCGTGAGGAGCGTATAGCCCCCAAACCCATTCCCCCTATCCGTACCGCGGTGCGGAAAAGAAGACAATTTATGGGGGTTTGGGTTGATCTTGTAAGCCAAAAACATTTGCTCCTGCTATACGTTGTTAGCAGGAAAGAGTGGCTGACTCCTCGCCTCATGGGAAAGAGGTTATACTTAAACTTAAGCGTGCACTACAGCTGGAAGGGATATTAAGTGGTGAGATCACTCGAGGCAGCATTTTAAGCTGTTTAGTAAATATAACCCTCCGCACTCTGTTTTATTAAGAATCTCAATTGCGGAATTGGTGCAGAGTTTTTGAGTCTTTGAGAGGCTCAGAGGAGAATTAGCAGCGAGATCTGAACTTTAATGTTCTTCCCAGCCGAGGCTACAGACTCTATTTGCAAGAAAGGATTTTAGCGCTGAACTTCTACATTCATTACTACCCCCCCCCCTGCTTTGGTCGACAGTTGTGTGGCGTTGATATCCCGAGTCACATGGATATAGACCAAATGCAGATAAATTTGCTTACTGCCAGGTACTTCCAAATACTCTCTCCTGAAAAGGAGGTGTGTGAAGGGCGGTATTGGACCGAGGGAGAAGAAAGGACAAGCCGAGCCATCCACCCAATTTTTGCGATAACTGCCAGATATAATCTAAGGAGTTGTTTACTTACAGACGATCTTAGGGCTCCAGAATGGGAGGGCTCCTGTGTATCAAAACCTGATTCCCTAGAGGACAGGCAGATCCTCAACCACACCTAAATGTTCAAGTGGGTCCGTAAGTAATTGTGAGCGCCCAGATACACAATTCAGTCATTGCTCAAAGGCCAAATGGGGTTATTGAAATTGGATCTTTAACCTTGGATTCTACATCAAAGGGTGGGAAGGACTTTCAGCCTCAAACATCAAAGGAACAATCAATCAGTATTTCTGTAGGTGTAGACACAGGTGCCTGGGAGACCTACATATGGGCCCATCGGAGCGTTCACATGAACTCATAAAAAATCTGGTGGGGCCCCGATTGACACGTCATATAATCCCCGATCTTGAATTCACACAGGCTCTCAATCTTTCACCCATCCCTCAGAACAGTGAAGTAATTCCTTTGAACACGTCCAATTTGATGGAAGACACCAGGCAGGAGTCAATTTCGCCAAACTACAGGGCACATGAAAGTACATTCCATACCTCGCCCCATTGTTCAAATCAAGAAGTGGCCACAAATGACATCACTCTCACAGCCTTGAACTTCATACTTAACTAATTGGTCAGGGGTTTTGAAATAATGAAAGGCGAAGTACAAACCCACTCAGGAATCTTGCTGGAAATGTCAAAGGACATTGAGCAATGCGACTTATTGGTGGGGTTAAGAAATGCCATTAATACTCTGGTTGCACTACCTTCAACAAAGCTTTCTGAAGCAATGGATAATTAAAACACAGAAATATCCAAAATTAAAGATACCGTGAAAGCTTTGTGTGAGAATGGAAAAGAAACCGAAACCCTGCTAACCAACCATATACTATCAGAAAAGATGGGAAAGATTGAGGAGCCGAAGGCTAAAACACCGGCGGAAGAAGTCGAGGAACTTCCCATCTTCGATGATACTCCCCTCTCAGAGTTCGTGCTGGGGGAATTTCATCATCTGGCACATGTGGTGGACGCAGATTATGGTGGAAAAATAGTTTCCGTGGAGGACGATTGTTATAATGTAGAGTGTTATGTGTTCAGTTCCATTTAGGAGTGTTCTTCTCGTATGATTCTGGAACCTGCTCCCAGAATCATATGAGAAGATGCATGTGTGAAGGAGGTTGGCTGTTGGGGACTTCCTCCAAATAAACTACGTTAAAATATAAATACCACGTTTGAGCCTCTTTACAACAACAATATACCCCCCACAGAACATGAAGGACTAGAAGGTGATGGGTCTTGGAAGGAAAGTTCTCAGCAAAACTATCATAAGAGAAGAAGGGCCAAGAGAATGAAACAGAAAAATATCACCTCAGTGGCCCATTACCTATTCAGCGAGGAAAGAAAACTAAGAACATGAAGATGATAAAGCCTAAACAATTGGGCGTAAATGGGCCAATTAAGAATCTTGGTGATACAGAAAAAATTACTTGTGCAAAAGTTGAGGCAGAACAGGCTGAATTACCCCATAGAGATCATAAGGAGGGCTCCAATAATTCAAACAAGCCTAAAAAGAGGCAGAGACAGTTAACAGAACCATTAGCACCAGAGGAGATATACGTGACAAAAGCTACTATAGGTATCCAAACGGATGAAATTCAAGGGCCCAAGCAGGGAGTCCCGGCTTTGGGTCTCCCAAACATCTCTGGGAAACTGGTAAAATGGGCCCGATCATCTTGCCAAGGCCAAAGCCAGTAAAAAAGTCCAAGCCAGATATTGGCGTATTTCTGAAATTAGCCCCTATCTTTCTAGTGGGGAAGAAGAAAGAAAAGTCCACGACCAATAGGTACACGCACATTGGAGATCTTTCTATTGGGGCCCAGGTACCCCAGACAGACTCAAATATAGGGGAGAAAGTGATCTTTGCACTTAAGGACTAGATGATTCTGGCCCTAATAGCACTGTACCTGTAGTCAGCCAAAGAAACTCTGCTCCTTTTGCAGCTCCAAGACGTTGGCTCTCATATTTAAAACACAAAACACAATCTCAAAGACAAATATTTGAATAGAGGTTCCATTTTGTCATTTTTAAAAAGGTTCCAGATTTGTATCTTTTTTCATCCAAAGATATTGAATATGTTCAGTTCCATGATCACAAAGCTGCGTATATGGTAGAGGTCGGATTTGTCTCGAAAATAGGGTCAAATGCAGTTCTATCAGCAGCCAGATCCTTACAACAACAAGGTCTATTTGTTTACGACACTCCGCCCCTTTTAGAGGAGTGGTGCGGTAAGGAAGGCAGAGTTGAGGAGGGAAGCCACAAGGGGACCTCAGTCAAAAACAAAGAGGCGGCAAATATCGGTCAGGGGTCACACAATGGTGTACAGACAGAAATATGGTCAATGATACCAGAGATAATAACGCAGGTTTGCCAGAAACTAGGGGTGGGTCCGGCTTCTCTTTAGTTGGGAGGAAATTAGACTTGTGAGTTGGAACACGCAGGGCTCCAGTTCCTTTAAATATTTAGCAATGAGGAAGGAGGTTTTTAGAAATGATGATCTGATCCTCCTCCAGGAGACATGGCTAGTTAACTCTTCCCCATTTGGAGGGGTTTACAATAATAACACAACCAGCTACCACAGAAGGGGAAGACCAAAAGGAGGCTTGCTGATAGCATGTAAGAACCTGTTTATTAAATAGATGGTTCCTATCCCCTGTAAGCAAGAGGGGATTCTAGCAGTCAGGATATCTGTCCCATCAGAGGATGGCATGAAGAAACTAATAGCCATTAATCTATATTGGAACCCCGCGTGTGCCAAACTCACTGACTTTCTGAAATCTCTGGCTGGTATTTTGACTCAGATAACACTGACCCAACATGACACCCATATTCTGATAGCTTGAGATTTAAACTCACAATGTGTGTTGAGTAATGCAGTAATCCAATAGCCGGCGAAGTGAGAAGTGGCCACTCCACCCCGGTGTTGTAGCGGCCACAGGGATTTAGCCAATCCACCTCCCTCGGTGTTTCAGCGGCCACAGCAGAGCAGTACCTCCCTGTGCACAACCACCGAAGAGATTGGCAGCTCTGCCCCTTCAGTTTGCCTGGGCGTAGAAGCGGCCGAGACACGCAGAGAAGAGGCGTGTCTCGTTCATTTGGCACCGTATTTAATGTAAGTGAGGGGCACTCCTGACAATTGAACAAGCCTGAAAGGCTCCATATGTACTGTAAGTGAACAGCACTGCTAACACCAATTAGCAGAAAGTAAAAGCACTTATATTTTGCATGGGGAGAACCTTCGAACCCAGAGTCTCAGATAGTTACAAAGTGGAAAAGAAACAAAAATAATCAGGACTGATCTTGAACTTGCATTACACAATTTGAATCAACTATCTACCATATATCTTAAATTGTGATCAGCGCCATCTCAGACAGTTACAATGGCAGCCACAAGTATGCCTCCCCCACCACCATTCATGTCAGAGACTGGCACCCCTAATATTAGGTGGGACAGGTGGAAAAAACTCTTTGACACCTACCTAGTAGCTATTGCAGGAGATAATTTTTCCCCTGCAAGGGAGGAAGCAATATTATTACACAACTTAGGGACAGAGGGACGCAGTGTCTTCGATGGATTGTCTGATCCCATGGACATAGGCCAAGGAGAAGAATACCAATTTACAGTGGCCATCAGGAAATTGCAAGCACATTTTGAACCAACAAAAAAAATCACATTTGAGAGACACACATTTTTCTCAAGGAGTCAAGATCTTCTGGAACCAGTAGAAGCCTTTATTGCAACATTACGCACGCTGAGTCACTCATGTGAGTTTGGAACCCTTACTGACTCTCTCATTCGTGATCAATTAGTGTGTTGTACAAACAACAACAGGATACAAGAGAAACTGTTGTCGAAAGACTTATCCTTTGAGCAAGCGGTTGAAGTAGCTAGGGGCATGGAGGAAACTTCAAAGTACATGGCCAGCATGAAGTCAGATAAAAACAACAGTGAGATAGCGGCTATAAAAATAAATAGAAAGATATTCACTATGGGGAAGAGCATAAAGTGCTTCAAGTGTGGCAGCAACCGTCATGTATCTTCAAGCCCTTTCTGTCCCTCACGAAATGCTAGTTGTCTCAAATGCAAAAAGAAGGGACACTTTGCAAGAGCTTTTAGGGAAAACGCAGCAGTAGAAAACATATAAATGAGTGTCAGACGTCCTGAACAAGAAGCAAATACTGTGGAGCAGTAGAATATACAAGTTAAACATGTTCTAGAGATCGGAGATGTCGCCAGTGGAGAGAAAGGGCCGATAGATGTTTTCATGATTAATAACAGAGTAGTTACAATGAAAGTAGACAGTTGCTCACAGTGGACGATAATGTCCAAGGAAACATTCCTAAATTGTGTCAGAGGTGACATGGAAGACTTGTGTAAATCTACAATTGAACCATATGCTTATGGAAATGTTAAAATTGAACTATTAGGGAAATATCCAGCTGTCATCAAATTTAAGGGAAGAAGCTGTGAGGCTGAAATTTACGTGTCCAGAGAAGGATCATCATTGCTAGGTTGGAGCGAACAGAAAAAGTTGGGGATAAAAATACAAGCAAATGAGGAATTCCCAGTTATGATTGCTGAAATGTGAGACCAATGGGAAAAGGATTTTCCCAAAGTGTTCACTGATGATCTCAGGAGACTGAATGGATATGAACACCAGATTGAACTAAAGAAAAATGTGGTTCCAAAGATACACAAAGATAGGTTAGTCACACAGAATCTCAAAAGCAAAGTAAAAGCAGAGATTGAAACTTTACTCCAAAGAGGCGTCATTGAGAGAGTGGAAGGTTCTAAGTGGTTGTCACCGGTAGTAATAGCCGCCAAACCCAGTGGTGACATAAGACTATGGGCCTCATTCCGAGGTTAGCGGTAAGTATTGGTTTTTACCGGCATTGCGGAAAGACCGAGTCCGATCTGGTACCACGCCGCTATTTACAGGCTATTCCGGCTTCGCGGGCACGAGCTTTCCGCCATGCCGGTAAATCCCCTAGCGGCATACCGCTAAAGGGGCCGTTAAACCCCTTAGCGGCATGAAGCGAGACGTTTTTTACAACACGGCCATCGAAGCTTCGCCGTCCGTAATTAGAGGTGACCGTAATTTACGGATGCTGTAAATTACGGTCACCGCTAATTAACGGATACGGAAATTACGTCATCGCACAGGAGCGGGAAAGAGCGCGGCGGCCATCTTTAAAAAACACAATCCATTGCCATCCTCTTCATACAGGACCAGGAGGCATATTTGGATCTGGAAAATAGCCATTAGAGACCAGCATCATGCCGAAAGCACTGAAAAAAGGTGCCGCCCGCATAAGGAAGGAGCACTTTACGCAGGACGAGCTCCAGGTCCTGGTGGACACTCTGCACGAACATGCTGAGATAGTATTCAGCAGTGACCTGTGTAGGCCCACCGTTGTCAGGAGAAGGAGATCTGGGACTTGGTTGCACAGAGGGTGAGCGCCGTAGGAAACACCCCCGCACCACGAAGGAGTGCAGGAAACGGTGGGATGACCTCCGTCTCAGGGTGCGGGCCATCCTATCGGCCAACCGAACCCAGGCCCTGGAGACAGGAGGAGGCCCAGCTTCTCCCATCAAGATGATGCCCTGGGAGCAAACGTGTGCGGACATGATGGGCACATAAGCGATAGAAGGGGTTAGCGAAATGGAGTGCGGTGCTCCGTCATCCGCTGATGGAGGTGAGTGTCATGAGTCAAGACAGTAAATGCATTCCCAACGTAAGGCACCGCCAAGGGCTGGGCAAGCTGTCACATCACGTATGGGAACCCCTCCCCCCCAATGAAATCATACCTTAACAAGTGGGACCCAGGCTGATGTCAGGTGCAAGGCTCCAACCCATATTGGCCATAGCACACAAAGAGGCAATCAATGTGAGTCAGCACAGTACTCTGCCAACATGAGTGACCCAGACATATGCATGCATTTTCCATCCAAGCCCAGATCACTGTCCCACTCACCACCCAAATGTCAACCAAATGCTGCAATCCCATTGTTATACCATAGGCTTGAAGAAATGCTGACCCCCAAATCATTTCTCATGCCATCTCTCTCTTTCCCCCCACACGCAGCGGGCATGAAAGTGAGGACCAGGAAGCCACCCAGCCCTGTATCTCCAGGGGCACAGCCAGGGGACACTGTATACCTGCAAGAAGGAAGAAAACACAGGCAACACCACCTGCTCCATCAACCCCCATGGAGGGTGCACAACCCCCACCCGCACCCCTACCCATGCCTCCAGTGCCGCCGGAGGCATGCCTCACAGTGCACTCTGAGGAGTCCAGTGTGGCAGGGGAGAATGCTGCCATGTGCCTCCTCGATCTGCCAGATAGCCCCACATTAATTTCCGTTTCCAACGTGGAGGACCCCAATGACATTGGACATAGCCCAGACACTCCATCCTACAGCCAGGTGGCGCACAGCGACTCCGGGGAGAGTGACACCCCATGGCTCACAGGCCAAGGAGTACCACCTGCCTGTCCTGGATCCACCTCCCCTGCAGAAAGTCCCGAAAGGGCTGCAGGCTCTACACCAAGCCTGCCAAGCACATCGGCCACACCGGCCATGGATGCAGTGTGCTCCCAGCACCTCACGGGCCTGATTGAGGACTTTATTCGGGGAAAACCGCGAATCTAGGTCAGAGTGGCACAATGACCTTCAGGCTCTGGGCGAGGTGATCACTGCCAGCACAAACCGGCTCTGTGAGGTGCTGGGCCGGATCGCAGATGCCCTTGAGGCGGAACCCCCCAGACCACAGTGTGACTGTGAAAGCTGCATGACTCCTTTCTCTTCCCTTCCCTCCACACTCTCCTCACCTGAGTCCTCAGAGTCGCCTGCGTTCTGTAGATTCCGCCGGCTCAGGTAGTCCCGTTCTTTTTTAGGTAGCACTTGCCTGTCTCGGTGAGAAGCCACAGTGACCGCTGACTTGACAGCCGTCCTGGGACCCCTTGACCGGGAACAGGCCGGACAAAGGGGAAAAAACCCACAAGTGGGAAAAACCCTTAGGATGTTCTTGCAATGAGGTAGGTGACGATCGAACTGGAATGCAGTTGGAACTGGAAGCTGATGCGTGGTCCACCGGGTAGAAACTCAGGAGGGAAGTCCAATACTCCAAAGAGAGGTGGAGGAAACCAGGCCCAAGGATATGATAGGCGCGGTGAGAAAAAGAGCAATACAGAAGAGAAAACAATGGACAGAGAAAAAAGGGAAAAACTGGAGAGCCGCGAGAGAAAAGAGCGGCAAAGCGGGAGGACAAAAAACGCCCGGAGCGGCGAGACTAGAAAAAGAAAGCGAAGAAGTGCCGAGTGATCGGCAAGGAAAACGCTGCAGAAAGAAAAGGCCGCCGCTGTATCCTACGGCAGACAGGTAAGAAGAAAAGAACTCCTATCCCAAAGAGGAGGGACGAGCAAGCAAGGCAGACCCGCTGCAAGGCGAGGCTAGCAGAGGGCAAACACTGGTGAGCGCAAAAACCAGAGCCGCTGGAGCGAGAACCAGCAACGGTTGAAACGCCGCGACTGCCGGGCTTGAATGGCAGATAAACTACCGGCAGTGCTGTGATTGGTCGTGGCTTGGTACTAGACACAAAGAGGGGACTAAATCGCTCTACCTGCCGGAGAGCCTCCAACGTGGAAGGAGCCGCCACCCGCGGTAGCGGTTACGGATGACACACAGCCCCAGTGGGAGTACCCACCCTCCCAAAGCTCCTCCACGCAGACCAGCCCTGTCCGTCGGTCACTGCGTACATTGCGCCGCCAGAACATGGATCCCCCTGGCTCTGGAAGTGCACATTGACCATACTGCCACACACATGTGGCCTATGTTGCACTGATGGGACTATTGTGGGATTGTTGTGGGGGGAGGTAAAGGGGGTGAGGGTGTGTGTGGGAGTTGGGGGGGAGGGAGGTCAGGGTGTGTGTGGGAGTTGGGGGGTAGGGGGGTCAGGGTGTGTGTGGGAGTTGGGAGGGAGGGGGGTCAGGGTGTGTTTGGGAGTTGGGGGGGAGGGGATAGGGTGTGTGTGGGAGTTGGGGGGGAAGGGGGAGGGGGGTGAGGGTGGAGGTTTTGTTGTACACGTTTCTACATTATTGTTAAATACACTGGTTGATCATCCTTAAAAAACAGAGTGAACATTGATCATTGTGCATGTGTATTTTAATGTCGCACAGTGCATGGTGTACATGTATCCCCACACCCAGTGCCCAATGTCCTGTCATCCTCACACCCTCAGCTGACTTGTGAGTCAGAAATATTGTCCAATCAATGATTGCCGCACTGAACGTCACTCCTGTGCATCGGCACCGTGATGCTGTCCTGCCAGTCCTTCCTCCTCCCCCTCATCATCATCTGGTGGTAGCAGTTCCACGTCAGGGGGCAGTGGCATGTTCCGACGGATTCACATGTTGTGCAGCATTACACATGCCATGGTGATCTTGGACACCTTCTCGTGGCTGTAGATGAGTGCCCCACCCGACCGGCTGAGGCAACGAAATCGTGCCTTCAGCAGGCTGAAGGTCTGCTCTATCACCACCCGTGTACGGGTATGGGATCTATTGTAGTCCTCCTCGTGCCTGTTCTGTGGGTTGCGGACCGGGGTCATGAGCCACGGCTTCAAAGGGTAGCCAGCATCACCTGCATGAGAGTGGAATGAAGGTAAGTGTTTGTGCATTCATGGTGGAGAATTGTACTAGTCTTACATGGCCGCAGGTGATTACTGGCCATACACACATGTCCCAGGATACAGTCACCCCATTACTGGACCGGCTATGTGTCATGTGCAATGGAATGATAGAGGGGGTAGCTTCTCACTGATGGGTCATGGTGTGCACTCACGTCGTGTTGCATGTGCATCGTGTATGCATGCAGCAGTGTTGGACTGCATTCATTGATGTCTTGTGCGGGACTTGGTGAAAGGGGGTGTTGGCTTTATTTGGTAGCATACTCGTCACTCTGCACGGATCCCTAACATGGTGACTTGCAGCAATCCTATGGGGGTGCAGGACCAGTGACACGCTGTGGGATCCCTGTTAGACTCACTTCTATGCACTCCCAGGGATGAATGTCCTGTGTGTTGAGATGCAGGAGTCAGCGACATTGCACTGCATGGTGCAGGATGCCGCTACGGTGTGTAAGGTCTGCCGATGAGTGGTGCATGTCTTGTGGTATCTGGCCAGGTTTCCTGTTAGTCATGTAGTGTTAGGTTTTGGCTCAAATTCATCACTGTGTGGTTATGTGGTCATGTGCCGTGTCACTTGCCTTGGGGCACAGTGTGCTGTGAGGTGAACATCGTGCACTGGCGTGGACATTCCCACCCAGGTGGAGTATGCATCCCCCCCTTTACCACCCAGGTGGAGTATGCAGGCAACCTACTCACAGCCCCAATGAACTGCCATGGCCCATTCAGGTTACTCACCAAGCAGCCAGGCATGTCGTCCAGCATGTCGCTCCATGTAGCGTGGTAGTGTTGAGTTCCGCAGGACCAAGGAGTCATGAGTTGATCCGGGGTATCGGGCATTGCAATGTGTGATGGCTTTACTGGCATTACACACCACCTGGACGTTGATGGAGTGGTATTGCTTGCGGTTGCGATACAGCACATCCATGGCATGCGGGACCACCAATTCAACGTGGGTGCAGTCGAGGGCACCTATGCAATTTGGCATGCCTGCCAGTGCATGGAAGGCAACTTTGGTGTCATATATCTCCTGGGGAGTCTGGGGTAGGGATATGTAGTCCCTTGTGTGGGTGAGGAGGGCATCCAGCACTTGGTTGAGTATCCGGGAAAATATGGGCTGTGAAATGCCATGCATGTGCCCCACTGTATGCTGGTAGGTGCCTGTGGCAAGGAAGTGGAGCACAGACACTACCTTCAGTAGAGGGGGGATGGCAGTGCTGATTTCTATGCGGCTCACTATATCGTCATGTATCAGGTCCACTATGGTGGTAATGGTGTCCCAGTCAAGCTGGTACAGGGTGTGGATCTGCTCTGGTGTGAGGTTGAAGGGGGTGGCTCTGATGCGGGGGATTGGGGGCTGCCGGCGTGGTAATGGTGGCTGCACCGGTAGGGCATGCTGGGCCTGTCTCACCCTCCTTCTCCTCCTGTGTATCCTCTGTGGTGGGGGCTGTGGTTGTTGTTGTTGTTGCTGTTGTTGCAGTTGCTGCCTTGCAAGCAGGGCCTCCAGCTCCAGGAATGCTGCTACAATTGGTATCTTGGTGTGGGAGGGGGTGTGGTGTGTGGGTGTGCTCCTTTTGTGCTGTGCCAGACTCCATTGCCTCCACCTGTGCTGATTGAGTGCACCTGTTCCTCTTGGAAACACTACTCAGGGTTCTTTACACCTTCTCGGCGATGCCGGTATTTACTCCATGGTGGTAAGGTACTTTGCGGTCTTGTGGAGGCCGTTTTTTCCATGTTCGCTTTACTTGGGATCAGCTCCGGTTTACGCCATGCCGCTAATTCCGGCATGGCGTGTCGGGCGCGCGCCACTAAACCGCTATTTGCGGCCTCGTACTTTACGGCGCCGTAAATAACGGTCTGGTGGGTCAGAATGGGCCGTAACGGGAAATGATGCCGGTAGTCCTTTACCGGCATCGTTTTTCCCTTAGCACCCAACTCGGAATGACCCCCTATGTGTAGATTTGAGAGTACTTAATAAGAATATATTAGTTGACCATCATCCCCTGCCAAGTATTAGCGAGACGTTAGCAACATTGAGTAAAGCGAGTGTTTTTTCTGTCATTGACTTGTCGCAGGCATACCATCAAGTTCCTCTTTCAGAAGATTGCCAAAGTCTAAACTCTTTCACCACCTCCGAAGGGACATTCAAATACTGTTGGATGCCATTCGGCTTGGCCTCAGCAGCCATGGTATTTCAGAGGGTAATGGAAATGGTTATGGAGGGAGTTCATAATGTAGTAATCTTTCAAGATGATGTTCTAGTGTATGCCGACTCCAAAGTAGATCATGATCAGTTACTTAGAACAGTACTATCAAGATTGGAGAATGTGGGTTTAACAGTCAAAAGGAACAAGTGTAAAATATCAGTAGATAAGGTAGAATATCTTGGTCATGTAGTATCCAGTCGAGGCATAAATCCAAAAATGAGTCTTGTTGACGCAAATGAGAGTGCACCATGTCCCTCGGATAAAGACCAAGTTGGATCATTTCTTGATCTAGCAGAATACTATCATAAGTTTGTAAAGAATTTTGCCATCATATCCACACCGACAAGGGCACTATTAAAAAAGGGAGCGAAATTCCAATGGTGCACACAATGTGAAACAGCATTTAAGGATATTAAAGAAGGAATTATGCATGCTCCTTCAATTGGAAAGTTTAGTGATGATGACCGCATAGTGTTGGTGGTTGATGCTAGCATATTGGGATTGGAAGCGACTTTGTTACAGTACAATTCTAATAAGGTGGAGAGTGTAATAGCGTTTTCCTTTAGGACTCTCAAAGGGGCAAAAGTAAACTTCTCGGTTATTGAAAGTGAGGCAATGGCTATGTTCTGGGCAATTAATCATTTCAAGTATTTCTTGTGGGGGAGACATTTCAACGTGCGATCAGATCACAAACCTCTGGTACAACTATTCAATAGTGGGAGATGGGCAGCAGGGCAGGATCTCCGAGAATAAGTAGAAGGGGTCTTGGGCTCCAGGCATACAACTTTGAGGTGGATTATTTACCTGGGAAAAAGAATGTTGTGGCAGATTCTTTTCTAGGATGCCAATAGATAACGAGAGTGTGTTGAATGAGGGGCATGATGATGGTTATGTAGTTGCTGAACTAGTAAGTGTGGACAGGGAGGAGTGGACCAAACCTGAGGTAAGCGACCAGGATCTCAAATTTATCAAACTATGGACCATAGATGGATGGCCGGATAAGGAAGTTCTTGATAGAAAATTTGAAGTATGGTGGGAGGTAAGAGATGAACTAAGTATAGTAGGAGGTAGACTAAGAAGGGGCAACTGCATGTTACCCCCAGAAGGGGTGCGTATGAGTCTCATAGAACTGTCCCATCAAGGTTACTTAGGAGAGGGGGCTACTAAAAGAAGGGTATGTCACAGCTATTGGGGGCCCAAAATGGACAGAATGGTGGAAGATATCGTAAAGAATTGTAATGCGTGTCAACTGAGTGACAAATTCAAGAATGTGCGTGAAGTGCCACTAATACCTAACAATGTACCTACACAGCCATTGCAGAAATTAGATGTTGACATATTAGGACCAGTTGCAGGTCTGGGAGATGGATTCAAATATATCTTTGTGTTAGTTGATTTCCATTCTAAATAGGTAGAGTGGGAAGTATCTAGGGAAATAACCGCCAGAGATTTAGTCTCTTTTTTAGATAAAGTATTTCTCAGGGAAGGGTGGCCATCTGAATTGGTCTCTGACAATGGGGTACAATTTATATCGCAATTCATGAAGTCATTTTTAGAAGGCTATGGGATTAAGCACATCAGGACTGCACTATGCAACCCAAGAGTAAACGGATTGGTTGAAAGGATTAATAGACTTATCAAGAGAGGAATCCAATTAGCTATTTGCTCAGGTCAAGATTGAAAGGATATACTGGACCACATGTTATGGAGTTATTAAACGACACCCCATTCTATAACCAAAGTGTCCCCTTTCGTGTCACTTAAGGGTAGAGAACCTGGGAATAAGCTCTGTCCGGGATGGTTAGGTTTGGCGGGTACTGTAGTGGTGGATAGAAGTGCCATCATGAATCTCATTAAGCAAGCACAGGTTATCAATAAAGAGAATTTTGACAGAGGGGAATGTGTAAAAGACAAGCAGTGGAAGGTTGGTGATTTGGTATTAGTGAGAAATCCAAGGTACTCTCAGAACTGTGTGGAAAGCAAATACATTGGTTCCAAGAAAATTGTTGAAGTATGAAGGAATGTAGTAGTTTTGGAAGGTGGGGAGGTGTGGTCTCAGGGCAAATTAGCAAGGGTAAAGACAAGGCAAGTAAATGATGGAAAGGAGAATAATGATGAAAATAGTAAAGATCTAAACGAAAGTGGAGTCCCTAAGGAGGGTTCTATTGTTAGTGGAAATGAAAAAATCGGTGATAAACTTAATACTAAGAGGTCTATTCACAAAACAGGTTGGTTAAAGGATTTTGTAGAATGAAATTGATCTAAATGTTTTTCTCTCTATATTGTTGTTAAATTATGTTTTAGGGAGGGAGATGTGTAGTGATCTGTGATTTTAGTATATTAACCATTACTGTTATTTAGGCACCATAAATGTTATTAATCGCAATGTTTTCCATGTTGCTATTCACTTGTCCTCGTTTCATCCTCACAAGCCTCTTCTAAGTCCTGATGAGCTTGTGAGGATGGAATGCGGATGAATGGTTGTTTGTTTATAGAGAGCCGGTGGGCCAGTTGAATAAACTCACCTAAAAATCTCCCTCTTGTCCTGCCTTTGATTTTACATTAGTCCAAATGGATTCCATGATTTCCTGGGGGAAGTTGAACATCCCCAGACTTTGTCCTCACGGAGACACCAGTCTCATACACATACCTTCGATGAAATGACATGGAAAAAAAAGTGCCAAATACGCAACGTCTTAAAGGCTATGAGGCGGGACATTTCGGATAAGGCCCAATTGTCTGAAAGGCTAAAGAGCATTAAAAACTATTATAAAACTTGGTCTAAACAGCGCCGAAAGATTCAGCTACAGAATGACAGAGAGATGATGCTCAGAGCCTTAGGCGACAATACATCTCGCAGCTTCTGGGCAATAATCAATATAGCTGAAAATGATCAAAAACATTGTCAGTCTAATAATGTGTCCGAACAGGATTGGGTGAAACATCTTACCATGCAATACCATAAACAAAAGGAGGCTCCAATGCACAAGATCTCAGATGCTCTTTGGGTCCTGGAATTCACCAAAGAAGATGTTCTTAAGTTGATAAATAAGTCCTCATCCTCCAAAGCAGCTGATCCCAGCGGCTTAACTTACCAGGTTCTGAGGGGAAATGGGAAATTGTGGGCTGGAATTCGGACCGTATTCTTCTGGGAAATAGTAAAAAAGAGAGAGATTCCCCCTTCTTGGAAGTCTGTCATTATCATCCCTATCTTTAAGAAGGGGGATCACAAAAATCAAGCGTATTATAGGCCCAGTTGCTTGACGTGTAGTGCAAGGTATTTGCAAGTCTCTTGCTCGGTGAACTGGAAACATGATAAAGTTTTGTCCAAAAAACAGATTGCGGAAAGGGCAGTCAACATCCCTCAATGGCATAATTTTGGCCACACTTTGCGCTGGAAGGGTCGATGATAAACCGGAAAGGCTCATTCATCGACCTTTCCAGTGCTTTTGATTTGGTTAATAGAGACCACTTATGGTTAAAATTGGACATTTGGGGAGTGCCGAAATCACTTACCAACATGCTGGCATCTCTCCATGAGGGAAATACGGTCAGAATGAGGTTGAATATTGCAGGTCAACTTTCCCAACATGTCAAAGTAGAAAGAGGCTTGCGACAGGGTTGCATGGCAGCTCTCTTCCTATTCTTCTCTTATCTGGCTGACTTTGGACGGGAGATAGATCCTGCAGCATTGGCAAGTCCATATCACCTTTCAAAGATGTCTTCTCATAACGCCCTTATCCCACCTTCAATAGAGAAATAATATCATCCCAGTCCATAGCCCACCTCACTTTTCAATGATGTTACCTCATAAAACCTTCATCCCAACCTCAACAGATAAATATTATGCAACCCAGTCAGTGTCATAGTTAAATCCCCATTTTTTTTAAATCAATGTTTTCAGAAAAATCATCTAAGCATAAAAGCACCCAATAAAGGTAGATGTGCTTGCAAGCTCAATGCAGGACTGCTGCAGCTCCCCCGATGAAAGCCTATCTGTCTATCTAATGAAAGGGCTGCACAAAGGCTAGAACTCTGTGGGTCAGCTCAAGTTTGCCTTAAAGAAGTGCCAACCATTCACCAAACATCTCAAAACCATAGATAGGCTTTCAAATGCCCAGAAGGCTTTGCCCCATACTGGCTCCATGTTGTTTCCCCTCCACACATTTTGTATAGTGGACTGTTTGGTTACGGCCATTTCATTTTTATCATATAATGGTTGTCTTCTTTCTCCTAATTGGGCTACCCCCACCCCACAACATCCGTCCAACAGCCCTCCCCACGCTCTTCCTCGCCTTCCCCGCTGGCCTCACCTTGGCATTTCCCTATATAACTCTTGCTGTGGCAACCACCTTTTTTATGACCCAACAGTCCACTCAAAACAATTGTGGAGGTGAAACATATCTCAAGATACACAACCAACAGAGCACCGTGATCCGCAGAGGCCAGCCCCTTGCAAATGGCAAATGCAGCATGTAAGATGCCAGGGACAGGTGTTCTGCTGCAAACACTCCATGTCTCCAGAATGACTCTCTCAAAGACATAAGACTCTCCCCAAACCTGGAATCTTTTGGGTCAAAACACAAGAGTCTCGGAAGGAACCAACACTTGAATCTGCAAAATACCAAGATGCAATTAAGTTATGCAGTAAGCATGCTACAAATTAATAAGCAGAAACCTACTCTCATTTTAAGTTGCATTCCCCCATATCTAAAGTCAGCACTATTCCCCCAGTTTTCACAATACCAGTTTGAACTATGGCAAGATTGGCCAACCCAGAATACACATTTTTTAAATGTATGCAACATATTTTAAGTTTATAAAATCACAATCAAATCTATTGTTGACAATAAGACTATGCACCCAGTTTGCAAAATCACAGTTTATTAGCCATGTGTGCAACCCCAATATATGTTAATTCTCCACAATTTAAATATATTCACTGTTTTACAAAGCAGTCTGTATTATCTCAGTACACATTCTTACAATTCCTAATTTCACATGATCAGTATACTTCTACTTGGGAAAACCTGGATGCTCAAAGATTACACAATACTATCATATCAGACATTTAAAAATTCCAGTAATCTCGCAGTTTGCCAGCCGGTGTATATTCCCAGATTACCAACAGCACTAGTTAACTCCATCTTGCCTATCAAAAAACCAACACTGAACGACAGTTGAGTACAGCGACTACCGCGTCATCAATCATCATTCGGTCTTAGGAAAGATTTTTCAGAAAGCAGTAGCCACACAACTCCTTCAACACATTGTTGTCAACAACCACCTTCAGTCATACCAGTCTGGCCTCACACACAGATGCAGCACAGAATCGACTACCATCAATGATGCCCTCAACATCCTAAACTATGGCCATCCTTGTCTCCCGTTTCACCTCAGCCTTTCAGCTGAGTTCCACAAGGTAGCCCACTAGTACCCACTCACTGACATTCTGTATCATCAAATGGGGATCAGCAAGACTGTCCTTAGCTGGTTCAAATCCTACCTCGCTAACCACCACCAATTTGTCCAAATTCATTACTCCACATCACCAACTCTACCTATCACCTGTGAGTCAGACAAGCCTTCATCGTCTCCCCCTTGATCTTCAACCTTTACATCAGTCCAACACAGCATCAGCATGCACCAAAATGCAGATGACACACAGCTCTACCACAAGATATCCTCTAAAGATGGCCAAAGTAAAACAAAATGGGTGATGGCTGGAAGGTTTTTAACTAATGGAAACCTCTGGAATTGCTCTGGACAACCCTCCAGACCATCGTTCTTTGCCTGCCAAGCCATTACAGAAAGGGGCAAGACCATATGGAAATCAGGCTTGGACCCACCCCAAAAGGGACATTCCAGCCTGAACTGCTAGGTCACATCCCTTCTGCACGAGACCACAAGCATCCCCAAACATGTTTCAGACTTGTTGGGCCTCATCAGTGAGGAGTAGCTTGGGTCTCAAGGCCCAGCAGGCACAGGACCCACATTTGGGCATACTTGTCCCACTCGGGGTGACTAAAGCAAAACAAAAGAGGTGATGGCTGGAAGGTTTTGAATGCATCGAAACCTCTGGCATTGCTCTGGGCAACCCTCCAGACCATCGTTCTTCGCCTGCTAAGCCATTAAAGAAAGGGCAAAAACCATATGGAAATCAGGGTTGGACCCACACCTACACAGGCTCAAGGCCTACCTCACAATGATCCAGTCCTGGATTTCCAGAGCTTACCTGAAGTGTAACATCCCCCAAGATTGAATTCCTGCTGATTCCCAACAACACTGAACCTGGACATCCAGATCTCGTTCTCTACTATGAACCTCTTGGGCTTCACACTCATGCTAACCACCTGCTCCAGGGCCTTTCATTTCAATGTTGACAGACACTGCTCCATCAATTAGTACATAGCAAATAGGACTCAAACGGCTTGTTGCCAATGCTGCCTCCTGTGGAAAATCAAGCCCTTCTTCCAAGCAAACAACTTCAAATTTTCTCTCCAAACCTTACTCCTCTCTCACCTGGATGGTGACAATGCCCTCCCGGAAGTCCTTCCAGCGACCACCATGGCACACTCTTGAGATGTGACATACATGCTGCAGCACAACTCATCAAAGGACACTGCAAATTCAACAACATTACCCCGACCCACATCGAACTGCACTGGCTGCTACTGCCAGCATTTATCACCTTCAAATCCTGCTGCATCATCTACAAGCCTGTCACCCTCAAGTCTCAAAGCTAACTTGCTGAGATGCTCAGCATCTCTGGGGGCCTATAATCCACCAGAAGCAAGGACATGCGCAGCCCGTGCAGGAATGAAAGAACCAGAAGACAGGCCTTCTCTGTCTATGCTGAGACTCTGGAACCTCTTCCAATTCAACGCCAAACTCGCCCTCTATCTTCAACACTTCTGGAAGTATTTCAAGGCCCTCGCTGCAAGAAATGGCTCTTCCTTAACAACTACATCCATACCCCTTCCATAACTACTTATCCTGAGACTAGGTGAACTGATCCCTCCAGTTTCCTTGCTTGCTTGCAGAGCTCTTGCTGCAAAATAGTTCCAAATTGCACACAGCCAGTATGCTCCCAGATTAGCAATACCAGTATAATCACAATTTAACACACCTGATCTGCACACTGTTTAAACAATTCCAGTGCAGTTGCTGTTTGCACAATTTCAGCAAATAGACATATTGACCAGATGCAGTTTATTCCCTTTTTGCTGCCTACGCGTATACCCACACTTGGCAACCCCATTATACTCTGTTCTCAGCTAGCTAGCCTTTTGGTTTTAGCCCCTGAATTTCTATCCGGGGCTACAACCAAAGGTCTCAGGGCTACAGCCCCCTCATAATCCCCCTAGAAACGCCTCTAAGTCTCACAGTTATATAATTTCATTAGCACCTCGCTACTGGTGTGCAGCCCATCACTTGGCTTGGACAGCAAACGCTATCTACATGTTTACATTCCAAGCAGCGAGGTTAACTGCCCAGATTCTCGCCCCTTCCCCACTGCCTTTCGCTTTCACACCAAGCACCCACTTTATCCTCCCTTATCTTGCCAACAGGCTGTATTGACCTTTTCCTGCCTCTGCTTCCAAACCACCATCAACTCTAGAGAACCTTTTTATGTCCTCAACTGGAATAGAAAATGGGTTCCCCTCTGAGCACCTGTACACCAATTTCATGGCAGCCATCTTTGTTGTAGGTTTTTTTTCTGAGAGAACAAAGTTTTTATTTTTTCTGAGAAAACAAAGGTTTGCCCACTGGGTGGCTCGTTTTAGCATCCAGGACGGTGTCCTGAGCCGGTAATGGCAATCATGATGGGTTTTCTGGGCTGCACTGGGTGACATCGTCCGACCACACATGTGCCTATTCACTCAGGCAGTAGGATGTGCTTCCCGGTAAGGTCAGCAAAACTCATCATTACTTTCTAAGTATATTTCTAGTTTGCATAATTGCGGTATATTTCTAATGTGACAAGCCTTGTATACTGCCATGTTTGCAACCCCAATATATTTCACGTGACACACTGCCAACGTATTCTGAATTTGCACAATCCCACTGCCACCAATTTGCACAAATTCAATTTAGTCAGACTTTTACAATGCAGTTTGCTAAATCCCAGTCTACTTCTAGTCTTATGAAAGACTTTTCCAGAATGTTCAGAGTTTACAAAAGGCCTGTACATAGCCCATCTGAACAATCCAAGTACACAATAGTTTTCAGAATCCTACAATGCGCACAGTTTGTGCAAAATTATTCTAATCCACGGTCGACAGACTCCATATATTTCCATGTTTCACTACAACAGATTTACATACATTTTACAATCCCTGCATTTTCTTATCTCGATCAATGTCCTAATATCCACAATTGCATTATACTCCCTTACACAATTCCACTAAATCCCTGATTCAGCTCCAGCATAGTTCTGCTGCACAAAATGGAAGTATATGGCCATTCTCCGCTGGTTCAAAGTACTCACAGTTTGATGATTCTAGTCGGATCCCCCTCAGACGAAGACATTAGTCTATTCCCATTTATGAAACACTAGTGGCATATTCCCATTCCCAATTTCGCACAGCCTAATGCATTGTAGCTTATTTATTTATTTATTTAATTTGAAAAGCGCACATGCAACCAGTAGCCATTGAGGCGCTGATACAGGTACACAATACTAGACAAGGTAGTGTTGAGCTGCCTTGTTACATGAGGATACAGGTAAGGTGGATATTGCATGATGGCTGTTGTCATACAAAACACATAGTTACCTATAGTTATGAGGTAAAGTAGGTATAGCCTGCTGGCAGTTGTCAAGTAAACATGCACAAACATGACCGGATTTTCAGCATCCTGCAGAGCAGGACCCTGGGTTGCTGTGGACGGAGATGGTTCAATGTGAGGTGGTGAAGGCGGGCAGCCACAGAATTAGGTGACAAGCTGGATTTGTAATGTTTTGCAGAAGATCCAATAGGATTTCTCTGGGTGGGAGGTTGTTCCAGAGCTAGGCAGCAAGGTATGGGAAGCTGGAAGCTCCTGCTTTGCATCTTTTCACTTTGGGAATGATAAGCTTATCAGTGTAGGGGGTCCTGATGGGTCTGGAAGAATGTGCTTTGGCAATTCTTTTGGAGAGGTAAGTTGGTGCTGTGTTGGAGAGGCAATTATGGGAAGTGGATAGCAATCTTAACAATCCCAGTCTGCTCCTATTTGGCAAAATACCAGCATTCTCACAGTTGGCAGTACCCCAATATATTTCCAGTATGACAATCCCACTGCACTGAAAAATCCTAACGTGACCCCAAGTAACCTGAAGAAGCTACCTGGACAGATAGAAACAATGTGTGTGTGGGTCAAACTGGAGATACAAAACAAACCCCTGCAGCCCACAGAGCACAAAGGCAGGCCGTCTAATGTGGGTCAAGGACAACCACCCAAAGACATGCCTTCCACCTATACGGGGGAATTGTCCACACCGACATGCAGCGGCAACAAGAGTTACGCTGCTCAGTGGCAGACATGGGAGGGGCAAAGGGGGCACTCGCCCCCCTGGCTTCACCCAGGGGAGCGGTGCGCACCGCTGGCTGGCCTGTGCAGCAGGGGTGTTAGATGCACTTCCTCTGCAGCTTCATTGTCTCATCCTAGTGCGTACTGCATGATCACCATGCATTGAGTAAAAATGGCACTATTATGATATGATATGATATGGTATTTGTAACGCGCCTATACACAAGTGTTTCAAGGCGCGACGAGGCAGGTAGGGAGGGAAACAAGGGGAAGACAGACAAACGATCCTACTAGGCCAGGTGTCATTCAGATCGCGCAAGTGCAGTGGTAAGGGGAAAAGGAGAAAGTGCAGGGGGAGGAGGTGGGGGGGAAGTGCAATACAAGGTAAGTAGCGTAATAAAATAAAATAAAATAATAAATAATAAATAAAAAGGGCCAGCTGGTGGCAAGGGCGAGGTAAGTGCAGAGCAAGTGCTGGGAAGGGGGGCTGTAGGGATACAGTGACAGTCCCACAGTGCAGGGGGAGCCAGGGAGGCAGTGCAAGAGGAGAGTGGCTGGGCCCTGGACCGAGGTCGCTGAGAGTGGCCCAGATGCAGGTTTAGTGCAGAATTCAGTGGGGAGTTAAGCAGGTTTAGCATGGGAGAGGGAGAGAGAAGGCAGAAGCGAAGAGGAAGGTTTTGAGGTACTTCCGGAACCGGAGATGGTTCTCCTCTATTGTGTGCAATGACAATTGCCTGCAGCCTGTACAGTTTCCATTTAATTTCCAGGCCGGGCTGGCTCAGCAGACCTGCCTGCAGGCAGACAGCCACCTCCAGACTATCTGGAGCCGAGAACGATGTGCAAGTTCACTCAATCCAGGCACATTTTCTATAAATGTGGCAAATCCCCCCAGAACAACAGCCGAACTGCCACGTGCCTTTGGGACCAGCAGTCCACATCCAGGCATGTACAGCACGTCCCCCCACCCACCCAACGCTGCCTGGCCACTCCTGTGTACACACAATCAGTGCACTTCCAGTGTAACTGACTGCGGACTGGCCCTGGCCTGGTGGTCTGGTCCTTACTGGCATCTCCTCAACTTCTGGTGGACTGAGGACTCCTGGCTGGCCTCTCCTGGACAGACCTGATGCCTGCACCCTGACTGCCCGGCACCCACGGCGATCCCTCTGAGCAGCAGCCCGCCAGGCTGCTTGCCACCTGGCAGTGTGGCCTGATGCCTTGGTCCTAGCTGGCATCCCCTCAACTTCTGGTGGACTGTGGACTCCTGACTGGTCTCTCCTGGACAGACCTGATGCCTGCACCCTGACTGCCCGGCACCCACGGCGATCCCTCTGAGCAGCAGCCCGCCAGGCTGCTTGCCACCTGGCAGTGTGGCCTGATGCCTTGGTCCTAGCTGGCATCTCCTCAACTTCTGGTGGACTGTGGACTCCTGACTGGTCTCTCCTGGACAGACCGGATGCCTGCACCCTGACTGCCGGGCGCCCACGGCGAGCCCACTGAGCAGTGGCCTGCCAGGCTGCTTGCCACCTGGCAGTGTGGCCTGATGCCTTGGTCCTAGCTGGCATCTCCTCAACTTCTGGTGGAATGAGGACTCCTGGCTGGTCTCTCCTGGAAGGACCTGATGCCTGCACCCTGACTGCCCGGCGCCCACCCTGAGCCCACTGAGCAGCGGCCCGCTAGGCCGCTTGCCACCTGGCAGTGTGACCTGATGCCCACCACCTGACCTGCCTGCCCAGTGCCCAACCTGCACCAAGCAGCACCACCACCGCCCCGAGCTGGCCCGCACTCAGCAGCAGCATCTGAAATTATTTTGGAGGAATTGAGAGGGACTGAGAGAGGCGCCCCGCTGGCATTCGGACACTCGGGCTCTGAGCGAGGCAACAGACACGCCCAGCCAGCCATTGCCAAGTAAGTGTGAGTGTGACTAAGCTGCTGCCTCTCTCTTAGGGCCACATATCAAGGCGCCAGAAGGCCGCCGCAAGTAATGCCACGCCAAACATTAGAAGGGAAAGTTGTGCGTGCCATCAAATGGCTTGGCGGCAGGCCATAAACTGTAAAATTAAAAAAGCGCATTTATTTTGACTTGTTTTTCGCACGTGTCGCCTCATGGGTCAGTGGGTATTGATTGGAATGGTCACCTGGGTGCACTGCGCGTGCGAGCTTCCATCATGCCTGGCTTTTGAGTTTTGATTGGTCATTTCTTCATTTGTGAGGACAACGTGTAAATCAATTCTTGTTCTAAATCGAAGTGCATCAGGGTGGTGGCGTTTCTTTGACTTTGGCACTGCCTGACTGCCACAACATTCTATATGATAATCTTACTGGGATAGTAGTCGGCGGGGCGGGGGGAGGCGGGTTTATGGGGGAGCTGCTTAATTGTCCTGCGTCTTGTTGGAGGTGGAGCGAGGCATGTTTGTTGCATTGCACCCGAGCAGGCTGAAGCTGTGCTTTTTGATTTATCTAAGTGAAGTCCTAGCCTGGCAGAAATGGTCATTTTGCATTGTATGATTGCAGTGCCACTGGGCGCGTGGATGGGTAGGATACTAGATAATCGATCTAATATTGTTATGCAGCAGAGATAGATAAGGCCAGCCAGGCCATGCCCTGGGCTGGCCTGGCCCTGGCGTGCAGACTGGACTGTGGCTGGCCACCAAGGGCCGGCATTCATTCGTTTCAGAGACTAGAGACAATGCAATGCCATGGCAAATCACAAAGAATGGCATGGCCCATGGCATTGGCATATGATGATCTTTAGATTGTGGCTTCCTGGCTGGCACTGGTGGCAGCCGCACAGGAAGAGCTCTGACTAGTGCCTAGGTGAGTACTGGAATCTGGATTCTGAGGAGTTGGCACACTTTCTGTTTGCCTGCCGCCTGCTGCCAAACTCTATCTGAGGCTGGGCATATGCCGTGCATCGCACGTTTGCGTGAGGGGATGGGAAGTCGAACCAATATAATTATGGATGGATGGAATGATTAAGGCTGCCTGGCATGCAGACTCCGGCTGAGGCCGGGTGGCTCAGTCTTGAGGCTGGGTCAAGTCAGCTGTTTGTTTCGATGAGGCAATGGCAAATCACAGAATTGGAAAATTGGAGAATGGCATGGCACTGGCAGGCATATATTGTGTGAGAGGTGGTGGGGGTGGGGGAGGGCGGGCAGTGTGTCCGGGGACTGGGCGGGCCTGCCCGTGCCGGTGGGGTGGCAGTGGCACTGGCTACAGCTGCGGGGCAGGCCTGTGTGCCTGGCTTGTGTCATGTAATGATTTGTGAACAATTAGTGCACCATGCACCGCGCACTGGTAGCTGACTGACGGGCTGTTGTCGAGTATGACGCCGTGTCCAGCAGTCACCTTGTCAAGAGAGAGTGTGCAGTGCGCCCCTTGAGGTGTCTTTGAAGTGCCTGTTAAGCCTGCTGAGAGCCTGACGAGCGTTCCTGTGTCCAGTGCTTGCACTGATCATACTGCGTGCTTTCGGTGTGTAACATCTACTGGGCCGGGATCACTGAGATTGCATACTGGACTGCACTTATGTTTGGACATACTCTACAACATTACGTATTCACTCTGCTTTTCATTTTTCTGCAGTCTATCTGCCGTGCTGTAAGCCCACCCCTCAACCAGGTCACTTCCATACATGCCAACATTCAGATGCACCTGGGAGGGAGATTTCCACAGGGAAATCGGGACCCATACATTTCCCCATAGGACTGCATTGGGGGTACAGACAGTTATTTTAGGCGGGAGACCATGAAAAATAGCAATATTTTTCACCGAAAAATCGGGAGTCTCCCGCCTAAATCGGGAGGGTTGGCATGTATGCACTTCCTATAATAGGCACGGGCACGCTCCCCTGGAAGTGTTTTTGAAGTGCCTGTTCAGCCAGTTCTGCTTGGGGCGACAGCGCTGATACCTTTGAGCTCTTCCCTTTTGGGTTTGCCGCAATCTGCAGTCTATCCTGTAAGTGAATAACGGCATTGTGTTGCATGTACTAGCCTGCCACCGGTAAGATCTGAGGATACTTTAACATCAGCTGTTATACCCTGAACTGCACTGATTGCGGCAATACAAACTACATCAATTTGTGTTTGCATCGTTATTTATGTGAAGCGACAACAAATGATACCGCTTCAGGAGATGTATCATGATTTCTAATTCAATGGGCCTCATTACGAGGTTGGCGGTAAGGCAAAAACGATTCCGGTCGCATCGTTTACCGCTCCGTTGTATTACGACCCGCAAATCCGGTATTAGCGGCACCCTAAATAACGGTGCCGGTAATAGCGGTATAGGCGTGTACACGCGCCCCTTCAGGGAGCAAATACCAGCATGCCGGTAATAGGGGGGAAATCCCAACCCACGCAGACATGCAAATACCGGCATCGCGAAGCCGGCAATCATGGGCTGCACGATGCCAGCCATACAGGCATCGCGGACCACCTGCAAACAGCAATCAGGATACAAGGCAACTGCCACAGGTGCACACAATCCCCACAGGTGGAGTCAATGGCGGCTGGGCCAGTATAAAATGAGCACACCCACACACCACACCCCTTCCAACACCAAAATGCTACCACTAGCTGTTGCAATCATGGCGCTGGAGGGCATGCCCATACTGCTACAACTACAGCAACAACAGCAACAACAACTACAGCAGCAACAACAGGCAGCACAGAGGAGACGCAGGAGGAGAAGGAGGGTAAGACAGGCTCAGCAATTACCACCAACGCAGGCAGCAGTGCCTCGTAGGCAACCACCAATCCCTCGCACCAGACCCAGCCCTTTCAACCTAACCCCTGAGCAGATCCACACCCTGTACCGGTTGGACCGTGACACCATCACCACCATAGTGGACATGATACAGAACGACATTGCCAGCCTCATTGAAATACGCACTGCCATCCCCCTGCTACCAAAGGTGGTGTCTGTGCTACACTTCCTGGGCACAGGCACCTACCAACACACAGTGGGCCAGCTGCATGGCATTTCAAAGCCACTATTTTCACGCATGTTGAACCAAGTGCTGGATGCCATCCTGAAGCACGCAAGCAGCCACATATCCCTACCACGGACTGTCCAGGAGATAGCAGACACCAAAGTAGGCTTCCATGCACTGGCAGGCATGCCCAGTTGTGTCGATGCATTCAACTGCACCCATGTGGAATTGGTAGTCCCCCATGCCATAAAGGCGGTGTATCGCAATTGCAAGCAATACCACTCCATCAATGTGCAAATGGTATGTGACTCCAGCAAGATTATCACACATTGGTGTGCCCGATTTCCAGGATCAACACATGATGCCATGGTACTGCGTAACTCCACGCTACCCCATCACATGGAGCGACATGCTGGACCACGTGCCTAGCTGCTTGGTGAGTTGCACAACCGTCCCATGGCAGTGCTTCGGGGCACTGATGTGTGGGGATGCATAAGGGGGGGAATACTGCACCTGGGTGGGAAAGGGGGGGGAATACTGCACCTGGGTGGCAATAGCCGGTGATTGGAGAATGCATGCAGAGCTAAACACTCCTGACCTGAACCATTCAAACGGAACATGACACATCACTGGGCCACATATCACAAATAATGCATATCGATGTCAACAAGTAATAGGCACAACCAGGCCACCATGGTGATGGCAAGCAATGCATGAATGAACAGGATGGCAACTGTGGCAATGTGGTCAGTATGACCATGCATAGTGGAAAATGAACAGCATGCATTGGGGGCTAAACATTGTTACAATAGCACTGCACATCTGCCTCAGCATGCATGATTACACCCTGCATCATGTATTGAACGCCATCCAGACTACCACACCTCATGACAGTATAGATTGCATCTAGGTAACATCTTTGCATGCGTACAGGGACATGTGCATGCCTACACCAAATAGCTGCCGCCATGACTGTGCTCCCTGAAGGTGGCAGTTCAGAGTGACACACGCCTATTTGTGTCTGCTTGCAGGTGATGGAGGATATCCCTTGAGGCCGTGGTTACTCACCCCTGTGCGGAACCCGCAGAACAGCCATGAGGGGAAATACAATCGTGTGTACACCCGTACCCGTGTTGTGATTGAGCAGACCTTTGGCCTGTTGAATGCGCGGTTCCGCTGCCTCAGCAGGTCTGGTGGGGCACTCTTATACAGGCCTGAGATGGTGGCAAAGATCACCATAGCCTGTGTCATGCTGCACAACATGTGCGTCCGGAGGAATGTACCACTGCCACATGACATTGACATGCATGGGCCGGGTGAGGATGAAGGGGATGGAGACAGAGGCGAAGGAGCCCCCCTGCTAGTACGTGATGCACGGGATGGCCATGCTGTACGCCAAGCACTAATCCACAAATACTTCTGAAACGCAGGGACCATGAAAGTCATGTGCCAGTGACACACTGGATGCATGTGGACATGCACACTTGTTTTGTTTGAAGTTCGCCACTGTACACCATCACACATTAAATGTACATGCACAAAATGGTCCAGCCATTGATGTTCTTGCACACAGCGGGTGTATTTTTCAGACACGTAATAATGTAAACATTCCCCTCACAACCCCCAGTGAACTCCCTCACCCACCCTACAAACCCCAAAAATACCCCAGTGAACTCCCTCACCCACCCTACAAACCCCAAAAATACCCCAGTGAACTCCCTCACCCACCCTACAAACCCCAAATGTCCCCAAATGTACACCAAAGATTGTTCCCATGGCCAACGTCCATTTGTCCAACGGCATTGTCTGGCCATTCTACTTCTTCGTCTTTTTGGGATGCGGGGTTGGCATGTCCAAGCGCCGTGCACTCCTCTAGGTCATCCGCACGGGGCTTGAGGGGGCTGAGGTCGAAGGGGTCGTAGCAGTGGACGTGTCAGTGGCTGGTCCCATGCCTGCTCCAAGGTGTGGGCGCTGCATTTGAGGCAGGTTGGACATCAGGGCTTGCGTAACTGCCCCCAGACACTCCCTCATGGCAGTTGTGGACGCCTCAACAGCAGCAGTGTTAACAGCGATGGCTGTAGCGATGGCCCTCATGGAGTCCTTCCCATCGGCAATATGTTGCCGCAGTAGGTCTAGCATCGACTCCTGTCGTGCCTCCACCCTCGACAGGCGAGCCTCAAAGGAGTCGTTGGTAGCGCGAGTGCTGGTGGCCGGAGTGGTGGTACCTGGGGTGGTTGTAGCCAGGGTGGTGGTAGCCAGGGTGGTGGTAGCCAGGATGGTGGATGGCGCTTGCGTGGGGCCCACATCCAGGGAACTGTCCTCCTCGAAGGGGCATATGTCAGACTCTCCGAGGTCGGAGTCGTGGAGGCAGGGATCGTCGCTGCTGTCGGCCTCTGTATGGGGGGGCGGGTGGTAATGGGGCTTGGGGTGGGTGTGGTCGACACGACTGTGTCACCCTCGGTGTTCACATCAGCATCCGCAACGTCCGCGGTGGTTGGCGGTGCAGGAACAGAAACACCTCCCACTGTTGTTGGTGGCTGCTGCTGGACTGCATGTGTGTGGCCCACACTGGCTGCAGGTGTTTCCTGCTGGGTTTCTGCCTGGTCTGGCACACTGCCTTTGGTCTGGGCAGTTTCTCGGGCTGGGGGGTGGGGGTGGTGGTGGCCCTTGTCCCTTGCCATGATATAGATGCCCTTACTCTCCTGTCCTGCCTGGCATCTTCCTCATCGGTGCCTGGCGGATAGAAGAGATGCAGGTCATCAGTGATGGTGTCACATGGCAGCGATACTCTATAGCGCTGTGATATGTTTATACATTCATGTATCCAATTGTTACAGGTGTGTGGCATTTGGTGTTCTGAGGGGGCATGTGGGCAATCAATGCATGGCTAGTGGCATGGCATTGATATGGTGTCTGTGTGGTGAGTTACATGGGCACGGTCGAGTCATGTTGCCCGTGTATTGGGATTGGGATTGGCACTCAGCATGCATTTGTGTGTGGCAGGGTGTGGCACGCATTCTTGACTGGATATGTTGATGTGGGCCTGGGACATGCATTACCTTGCCTAGACTCACTTCCACGACAGTTCTGCCACATTATGGTTTTCCCTACATAGATGTGCTGGGTCACTCACCTTCTTCTGGGGATGATGCAGCGCCCATCTCCATCTCTCAGTCTATAGACTCGGGATCTATGAATGAACTGGCTGTCTCCTCCCATGGCATCAGCTTCGCTGGTGAGTGTGGCCCCCCGCCTGTCGCCATGGCGGCCCTCCTGTTGACTGCCAGGATGTTCCTCACCCTGAGGCAGAGGTCGTCCCACCGCTTGCGACAGTCGCGCACAGTCCGTGGGGTGGTTCCCACAGCCGACACGCTCTGGGCAACCTCCTGCCAGATTTGCTTCTTTTTCATCTGGGCAGCATGCTTCATGTCGTTAGACCTGATGATGTCTGCATGCTGGGCCAGGGTGTCTGCCAGCATATTAAGCTCAGCGTCAGAGAAACGCTGTTTCCGCTTCCGAGGGTCATCTTCCTGGTTGCCTTGGACATCCTGAGTATTTTCTGGCACAGCACAACACAAATGGACTGGTGGTTGGGGAGGATGGCAATGGATTGTGTTTTTAAAGATGGCCGCTGGTCCATTTCCCGTTCCTGCGCGATTTCCGGGTCCGTTTTTTGCGAACACGATATTACCATGGTGGTATTACCGTGCCGGTATTTAGGGGTTGGTATGAGGCGGTACCACTATCGGCGGGTCCCGCGATGCCGGTATAGGGGGTTGGAGGGCCTTTAGCGGCATGGCGGTATTGCCATTACCGGCATGGGGGAACGCGCGTGTTTGCGCACTCGTAATCACCCGCTATTAGCGGGTTCATACGAGCCCGGACCCGCTCATTCTGGCATGCCGGTAATGAACCCGCTTTTAACGGGCTACTCGTAATGAGGCCCAATGTTTTGATTGGTGACGGTGCGCTATATAAATACCTTTAACATTAACATGAGATACACGGATAAGATCTAGACTTAGTTTGGGCGTTATTTGCTTATTATGTATTGTTGAACGTGTGTAATTGTCTCTGTTTGTCCCGAATTACCACCAGGGGGAGTAGAACTTATGCTAAAGGATAGCGGGAAGCATTTTCATGTATGAGCTATCCTGGCTGAGACAGATTAAACTGATTGGGCCTCATTCCCGAGTGGAGCGGTAAGGGTTAATGGTCACCGGTAACGAGACCAGTGCCGTTAAACCCTTACCGCCCTCCTATGAGTTCCGTTTGCGGGTCCCGTCCTTAACGCCTGCTTTTAGTAATTTACGGTACCGTTATTGCCGCCTTCACCCTTCCCATTGAGCCCTATAGGGGCTCAAATGGGAATGGGTAATGGCCCTGGTGAATGCGGAATTACCGGTCCCTCCGACCTCGGAATGGACCGGTAATTACTCCATTCACCAGGCCGGAGTTTGGACGAGTTCGGAGTCAGCAATGCCGCAAATAGCACCATGGTTACCTCCAAACTCAGAATGAGGCCCATTGTTCTGATTCCGTTCTGCTGTATGGTCATTAGCATTCTAAGGGGTAGGACTGCAAAGACTGGCTAAGACTTAAAGCCTGAGCATCTGAGTAACATGTATTCAGGCCCACGCCTACAAACACAGAGCTTGAAATTACAGGGGCCGCGGATGTATGAAGACATCCTATCCGCACCCCTTGTTTTTACACCCGTTAATGGCATGATGCGAATGGCTTTAACAATGCCGCCGTCCCCTGAAGAGATTAGCGATTCAGTGATGATGGAGCAGGATGTGAGGGATGGTTCACTTATCCTCATTCAGTCAGGTGTAGAAAGTGGTTTAGGTATAGAGAAGAATGATACAGGAAATGAGATTGGGGTGGTTCAAATTTCTGATCCTGATCATTCCTTCATGGACACTCCGCCAGTATTTCAGTCGGGGGTGGTATCATTATTAGCATTATCTCAGTAACCCGGGGGATAGGAAAAGGGAGTTGAAGATATAATTCCGTTAGCGCAAGCTAATCAAGATAGTGGGGGGGGGGGTTAAGGGATGCAGAGATATTTTTACCTATACAGTCTGAGCTAAAACTCCAGAAAGTATGTTTGCAGGAGATAACCCTAGTGCTTGGAAAACTTGCTATGGATGTCAGTGGAGTATTAAAGAAGGGTCTAGAACCTGACCAAAACCCTATACCACAAGGACAGGGAGCAGAACCACTGAATGATGATACATCGAGGGGACATAGACGAGCCAGTCCTCAAACCAAACAGAGACTTGTGGGGGCTCAGAACATCAGTGAACAGGGGAAAGACATCCCCAGTATATTATTACAACCACATGCAAATAAGAGGAATACGAAAATAAACATGCCACTAATCAACATCCAGCCTTAAAGATGAGGGCGAAAAAGAGATGTAGTTGAAATTGAAGATCGCTGGTTAGGGAGGAAGATGAAGAAGCAGTTTGCTTTGGGGGAGGATTGGATACGGACCATGAAGCGGAACCCGTGATCGATTTAGGGAGCATGGTGTTAGCAAAAAACACTATGGGCCTCATTACGACCCATGCAGTAACCATGGTGCTATTAGCACCATGGTTGTCGCTGGTATTTTACCGAATTACCGCCCCATTTCAAGGTTGGCGGGGCGGTAATTCCCCATTCACCATTGGCCCTTCCCCATTCCAATTTTTGCCCCCATAGGGCTCAATGGAAATGGGAAAGGTGGTAGTTACGGTACCGCAAATTGCGGTACCGTAATTACATCCAAGGTCCCTTTGCGGGTCCAATCCTTAACATATGCGGACTAGTCACTACATGATCCAACATCTAAAGAATTATAATGAAGCAGGAGGTAACCTGGGCAGCTTTTTGCCACACGTTTATGCCCCTGAGGAAATTTGTATATGCACCTGAGGAAAATTGTATATGCACAGAATGGTAGTGTTAATGTACTATGATACTCTAACGAATTGAGAGATGAAAACTTGATCTGTATGTGAATTTAGGATATCCCAAATTGATGTATGCTTCATAATGTGGAGCTGAGGATATGTACCTATATGGTGTGATATAATTATAATCTAGAGCGGATATAGAATGGAAAGGCTCAGGGACACTTTTCCTTTGGGGTCCTTAGCTTTATGACTGACTTTTGTATTGTATTTTAATTTGAGGAGAAAAACTCCCCATACTGATAATAATTGAAACTCTGATGAATAGAAATGTTAATGTTTTAGATAGAGAATACAGTCTATGAATTCGATGAAATTGTTTTACGTTAAGACTAACCACCTAAAAATGAATTGTGTGTTCCATTGAACAGTGATGCGGTTGAAGGAACTACAAATTGAATACAGTATAATAATTCATTTCTATAAAGTATTACGCAAAACTATCTTGACCTAAAAATGGATTGATAAACTGTGTGATTTTATATGCTACTGTTTTAAATGTTGAATAGTGTGATTTTATATATTAGTATTTTAAATGTTGGCTGAATGTATTAGAGATGTCTAAAAGTGTTCTTTCTGATCATCATAAAATTTATATGGCTAGTATTTGAAAAGTTGTATTGTTAACAACTATAACAAATACAATAAAATGAAAAAAATGAGTGCTTAGTGCACAGTACTGTACAACAACAGATCACTGATGCCATGATGCCCTTGGTGTACTGTGCATGTGAGTGTCAGTGACTCAGTGACACTAACACCGGCCTTAGGAGAGTGTGCGTGCACTCAGTGTAAGGGTGACTATTGTCTGGTTGTGAGTCGCACCACGCAGCCTCTCGCCAAGAATTCTGGACAGGACAGATTTGCCATACCCTGGCCTGATTATCTATATGTTTCGCACTCAAAAAACATACTTTTGTGGTATAGAGATGCCCTTGGCTTATATTGTGTTTAGAGAGAATGGCCCGCTAACCTATTGGGTGATAATTGTGTGTAAATATGTTCATTGTACAGCACTTTGGCGAAAGCGCTATATACATAATAAATGTTAAATGCACTATGTGTTCTCATGCAGGCAGAGCAAATGTACAGTAGCCCGAACAGACCAGTCCTTGTTTTATTTACAAGCTGATATTCATAAACTGCAATTACACTCTGTAGAGCAAACCAACAAGTACCAGAATACAGAGAAAATAAATATGTCTGGGTTCCATCCATCCAGTTCACTGTACTAAACCAATCCACTATGTGGCTATCTGGTCTCCTGCCCTGGGAGGGAGGGGTGGGGTAGGGGGCTAATGGCAATGCATTCCTTTTTTGAAAGACTGTTTGTGCATTAGTACCCAAGGGGGAGGTTTTTGAAAAAATGTTATGCAAATTGTGCATTTTAAAGAATGTGTATTCAGCAATACTGGTCAAAACTAGTAGCCGCATCATGTTGAAGTAACTTATCAAACTGTCCCACAAATAAGTGCCTTACTTTCACTTTGACCCACACTGACTTTTAGTATTTTTGGTTCAGGCATTGCCCTATTGCCCTAATGCTCCATGGCCCAGCCAGGACTACCCACAACAAACCAACATTGTCAACAGTCTGTCGCTTTCCTTATTTACCATGTAAATTGAATTGAAATCTTTAAAATTATTAGCACGAAAGATGAAATTTCATCTGCCTGCCCCCCCACCCCCCGCGGGCAATGGCTCAATAATTAATTTAACATTGTGTTTAGCTGATCACTTTATTTGAGAGAGACAATCTTGTTGCAGTTTCACTTGAATCATTGGTAAATTAGCTGTGTAAACTTAATTAAAACATGCACTAATCTGTGTTGCTTTCCTTTTCTTTCTGGAAAAGTAGGGAATAGAGCAACGCCATGAATCCAGAATCATCAGCTAAAACAAAAATGTCTGGTGCCACAAGATGAAAATAGGTCAGCAAACAGAAACCTGCCAAAGCAGCAAAATCACCTTAAGATATTTTGTCTGCTTTCAAGATCCAGCCCAATGGTTCCACTGACAAGCAGGAGCCAAGTGTCACGATTCGCTCCCTTCGCTCCCGCCACTTGGGGGCATGTTTTGGGGTTTATTCCCTACTGGACATTTCCTCCGAACCTAATGCTACACTGCTGTGATGAATTGGGAGCGCTAAAACCTTATTTTTCAAGTTACTTCCGTTCCGGATCCATTCCAGGTTTTTGGCAGCCAGCATGCTACTTTGATCAAATGACTATGCTTCCCAGAATGCCTGGCTCACTGCTTCACCTTCTCCCTTGCAGGACACGGTTGGGTGGAGGATAGGCAACACCTGTGGCTGCAGGTGCAGCAGGCGGCACACCTGAGGGGTGTGCTCGTTAAGCAGCTTTAAAAGCCTCCGTTTACTTCAGTCCAGCGCTGGTCATCGTTGCAGTGTTCCTGTTGTGACTAGTCCCTTGTTCCTTGTTCCTAGCTTTTTTGCCTAGTTCCTAGTTCCTGTTTCTTGTTCCTCCGCCCTGGATTTCGGATTCATGTGCTTAATTGATTTCTACTTTTTGGATTTCCCTTTCTGTCTTCCTCTGTCTGCAGGCAGCCTTTCTCTGTGCTTTACCCTTTGATGCAGCCCAATTTGCCTGTGTTTTCTGTTCCTTTGATGCTATCCTTTGCTACTGAAAAACTTGATGCATTAGTTTTTCCTTTTTTAGATGTAGCTTCCTGCCTTTTCTCCTTGGATGGGTGGGAAAGGTTTCCTTCTGTGATATCATTTTCCCTGTTCCTGATCCTTACTTTCTATTGAGATCCATTCCATGTTTTCCATTGCACTTCTGTATTTATTTCCCATTTGATTATTAGGGGTGGTGTGCTGTTGTAGCTAGCTCCTGTTGTTTTCCTCACTATTCTGTAATCACAATTCCAACTTAGGTATTTAGTTATCCTCCCATTGCTGTTATAGCCTTTCTGGGGCCCAGTTTGATCAACAGGGTTCGTGGGCTTGCTGACATTCAAGAGGTTTCTCTCGTCCTCGTGAGTACTGTTTTTTAGTTCCCTTATTTGATACCATCAAGAGTGTTAGTTCACAGATCCTGTCATTGCTTGCCCTCTACGTGGGTTTAGCGCTGTCAGTACCTGTAACAGCAATTGGGGGTAAGGCACTTGCCGACTTTCCTCGCGGTCAGGTGCTTACCCCACATCCCTTTTCATATATTGGTTTTGTTGTCACACTCTATTTGCACTCCTGGGTTTTAGCATACATGAGTCTTGGTTCCTGTGTGCACATAGTTTAATTCAAGGCTATTCACTGTGTGATTTAGTGCACATTTCCCTTGCCATATTCGCTGCCTTTGTACTCGCCTGACTAACCTTGACAGAATGACCAGCCTAAAATTCCCATTGAATATGGCAAGTTTAAGAAAGAAAGGCAGCAAGGCCTCTAACAAGTTTGTACAGAAAGCTTCCCCTACATTTACCTGTGACAATTAAATCACTAGTCCTGACTTAAATGAACTCCTTGTCACGAATGGGCATTTACGTGCAAAGTATTTTTCCCACAGGATGGCACATCCTACATTGCCTGATCCTAGTTCTGTCTTTTATTTAGATCCAGATTCTATGTCAGCGCAAGCCTTAGCCGCAGAAAATAACACACTGTTAGACTTATTATACAAGAGTACCTCTTTGTTGAACCCCATGATTCCAGTTGTGCTTCACCTCAGATTGAACAGTTTCATGGTACAAACGTAAAGAATGGAGGGGTTCCTTGCATAACCTCTGTTTTCTACCCTCAGTCTAAAGCATACTCCTTTGCACAGGTACATACTGTAGTCCCTAATGCCAAGAGGTCTAATGTCAATAGTTTGCTTAAGGGAAACACAGACCAAGTTGGTAAGAGAAAGTATAAATCTCAGAACCTGCAAGCAGTAGATGACAATGTACAATCGGTGCACATCCAGATTGCTAGTGCAGGATCCAGCCCTGATGCCACTATGCCTCCCCCTGTGCCTACTGATAGTGATGTACAGTTAATGCAGGGCATGCTAAGAGCTAAGCTTGAGGAGTTAAGACAAGAATTCATTTCTTTGCAAGAAGAGAATAAGACCTTGCACTCTTTACTGAATACACCTCAGACTTTATCTGTTGATGTTGATGAAGTGAACACTGTTCAGCCCCTGAGTGCAGAGACTTTGGTAAACCATGATATTTGTCAATATGTTAGATCTATTGGGAGTGAAAGTCTTTCTTCTAGCACAGCGCTTAATCTGGGCACAGTTTCTAACAATTGTTCTGCTGTTTGTCAGGGATTGCAGTTAGCTGAAGATTTACAAGTCACTCCTTTACCTAAAATTTCCTGTGTAGCAGTTTGTCATAATTCTGAGCTTGAACACATACCCGCTTCTGATTTCCAAACACAATCCACAATGGTGGCATACACAGATTCAGTCACTACAGTAGGCTTAGGCCCTGCTATTGATACAGCTGCTGAGACTGAAGTAGATGTTCAAGCTGATGTGGAAAACGATGTTACCTCTGGGTTCACTCTTCCTTCTGCCAATTCTGATCAATACGAACAGTCAGAGACAGTACAGATTTCATGTTCTGATGGACTCATTCCACAGTATACAGAACCAAAAAACCGGCAGGCGATTCCTGAACTGTTGATTGTTAATCTGCCTCTTTCAGAAGCTAAGACTGAGGAATGGACAATTGACGAAATCCTGATTAACAGAGACTTTACTATGGTGATTCCACTGGTTGATATTGACTTCTACAAAGAAAGAGACTCTGTGTCACCCACTAAAGAAAGGGACTGCAAGGGTACAGCTCAGTCTTTGGTTACTGGTGCCAAGGAGTCTACTGCCCTAAAGGTGCCCTCCATTCCTGAGCCACCAATGTGTCTGTCAACTTCTGAGACTTCTGTCTGTCCTCCTACAACCATTGACTCTTCTATGATCCAATCCACAGCCCTGCAATCATCTTTGGCACACGTGTCTTCAACCAATGAACCGCTGCCATATCTGCCATTTACTCAAGAGCCAGTCCCAAAGACCTGGACATGTTTGTATCCAGCAACCGAGATTGCTCCAGCTTGCATGCCTTCAGCCTCAAGGTGTCCTCTGGCCTGCCTGTCTTCAGCTACAGTGACTCATCCTGCAGATCATCCTTCAGCTATAGAGCCTCCGGTAGTCCATCATAAGTGCATGTCTTCAGTCCCAGAGTATACTGATTATTTGCCTTCAGTTCATGAGACGCATGTATCCTGCTTAGCCTCGCTGCCAATATCAGAGGTATACCTGTCTACACCATCAGATCCTGCTGTATTTTCTTCTGCTCCAGCGATTCCTCCTGAATCCCAACCATTTACTGCCGATGAACGTCTAGCCTGCCTTTCTTATGCTTCAGGAGGATCATCAGAATGCCTGCCTTTTACACAAGACGATTCTCCCAACTGCTTCACTTTAGCATCAGAGCCTCCTAAATATGCAGCATCAGAGTTTGAGACTTTTGCCAGCTCCCGCTTCAGAGTCATCAAGCTGGACCAAGTGATGGGTCAGAACCACTCCCCTGGGTGTGCACAGGGGGTGGTGCAGACCGGCGTATTACCTACAGGACTTGTGCAACAGAATTCCGCCAAGAAGCACCAGTTGGGTGCTAGTAGCCAAAGGAAGGGAATGACTGCTGCAGTTCAAAATGTGTCTGTTATTGCTCCTTCTGCGAGTGTGCCTGAAATACCAAGTACTGCGTCTATCACTCCTATCAGTATGCCAAACGTCCCTGCTGTTGTATCCCACGTGCAACAAAGTGGCTACACGACTGTCACCAGGAGTACCAGCCTTGTACAACCCATTGGACTTCCAGGCCTCCAAGGCGTAGAACATGTGCAGTCAAACCTGAGTCACTTTCAACCACAAGCCTTTTCCCAGATGGATGACAGAAGAAAATCCAAACCTCTACCTCAGCCGCCACCTTCTCTAATGGCTGAACATAAACATTTCCTGAAGCCAGCAATTTCCTCACCTCCCGCATGTCCACTCTCGGCAGAAAGGCTAACAGGGCTTCTACCATTGTCTAAGGAATGTTGCACCATCCTGCCTCCCTCCTCAAAGACTTATAAGTGTCCACTCCCAGTGACTGAGCTTCCTGGACCTTCCAACTCTGCTTCAGGTCCTGCAAGTCCTTCAATCCTTTCTTCGAACCACGAGTCTCTTCCTCACCAGAAGCCACCGTTTCCATCAGTGCCACCTCCAAAGACAAAGCGCTCCTATCATGGAAGGAAGAGGTTTTGTGCGGGTGACGGTCGCCTGGAGGCGGCCATGGGAGGGGGCATACTGTCACGATTCGCTCCCTTCGCTCCCGCCACTTGGGGGCATGTTTTGGGGTTTATTCCCTACTGGACATTTCCTCCGAACCTAATGCTACAGTGCTGTGATGAATTGGGAGCGCTAAAACCTTATTTTTCAAGTTACTTCCGTTCCGGATCCATTCCAGGTTTTTGGCAGCCAGCATGCTACTTTGATCAAATGACTGTGCTTCCCAGAATGCCTGGCTCACTGCTTCACCTTCTCCCTTGCAGGACACGGTTGGGTGGAGGATAGGCAACACCTGTGGCTGCAGGTGCAGCAGGCGGCACACCTGAGGGGTGTGCTCGTTAAGCAGCTTTAAAAGCCTCCGTTTACTTCAGTCCAGCGCTGGTCATCGTTGCAGTGTTCCTGTTGTGACTAGTCCCTTGTTCCTTGTTCCTAGCTTTTTTGCCTAGTTCCTAGTTCCTGTTTCTTGTTCCTCCGCCCTGGATTTCGGATTCATGTGCTTAATTGATGTCTACTTTTTGGATTTCCCTTTCTGTCTTCCTCTGTCTGCAGGCAGCCTTTCTCTGTGCTTTACCCTTTGATGCAGCCCAATTTGCCTGTGTTTTCTGTTCCTTTGATGCTATCCTTTGCTACTGAAAAACTTGATGCATTAGTGTTTCCTTTTTTAGATTTAGCTTCCTGCCTTTTCTCCTTGGATGGGTGGGAAAGGTTTCCTTCTGTGATATAATTTTCCCTGTTCCTGATCCTTACTTTCTATTGAGATCCATTCCATGTTTTCCATTGCACTTCTGTATTTATTTCCCATTTGATTATTAGGGGTGGTGTGCTGTTGTAGCTAGCTCCTGTTGTTTTCCTCACTATTCTGTAATCACAATTCCAACTTAGGTATTTAGTTATCCTCCCATTGCTGTTATAGCCTTTCTGGGGCCCAGTTTGATCAACAGGGTTCGTGGGCTTGCTGACATTCAAGAGGTTTCTCTCGTCCTCGTGAGTACTGTTTTTTAGTTCCCTTATTTGATACCATCAAGAGTGTTAGTTCACAGATCCTGTCATTGCTTGACCTCTACGTGGGTTTAGCGCTGTCAGTACCTGTAACAGCAATTGGGGGTAAGGCACTTGCCGACTTTCCTCGCGGTCAGGTGCTTACCCCACATCCCTTTTCATATATTGGTTTTGTTGTCACACTCTATTTGCACTCCTGGGTTTTAGCATACATGAGTCTTGGTTCCTGTGTGCACGTAGTTTAATTCAAGGCTATTCACTGTGTGATTTAGTGCACATTTCCCTTGCCATATTCGCTGCCTTTGTACTCGCCTGACTAACCTTGACACCAAGGTAAGTTATTGCCCATTCAAGTTATGCCAACATTTCTAACCACTGAATGCTGTTATTGTAATTACAAGATTCTTTCATTCCTTGCTTTCAGAACTCAGCAGGAAAAACACTTCTTTCTGCCCCTCATGCTTCTGGTGATGAACATCTGTCTACTGCTTCTCTCATATCACAATACATTCCACAGATCACCATTCATGCACTGACATTTCTGAGTGTCCACAATGCTCTACCTTATCTACTGAGGGTCTGACTCCTTATCACTCAACAGACACTGTTACCCACCCTGAAGGTATGCTGAGTCACACAACTGCTGATTGCACTGCAATTGTTGAAGATACCAATGTTGGCACACAAGTAACGCAAGACATGGATACTGAGGAAATTGGGGAATGCAGTGGGAATGTACAAATGCAGGTCACATTTGACATGCAGCAAGAATACCCAACAGATCCATACCTGTTTCAAAGCAGGGCAATGTCTACACCTTTAGTCCGAGCACTGCTTGCAGCTGGTCCATGTCAGCCTGGGTTAAAAGATGACAATAAACAATTTCCAAATGACTCCAATGTTTGACGATTTAGCCCAGATTCTCTGTAGTAAGATAGTGGTTTGGTTGGTGTATTCTCCTAAAAGTAACTGGGCCTCATTACGACTCAGGCGGTAAGGGGTTTACGGCGGCGTAAACAGCGCCGACCCTTACCGCCTGATTCCGAGGTCCCTTAGCGCCATGGAGGATTTAACACCTGCTTTTAGCAGGTGTTAAAATCCATGGCGCTAAGGGACCTTGTTGTTAATTACGCCACCGTAATTTACGGTGGCGTAATTAACGCCTTCCACACTCCCATTATGCCCTATGGGGCAAAAATGGGAATGGGGAAGGGTAAATGGGGATTGGGGACTTACCGCCCCGCCAACCTCAGAATGGGGCGGTTAGTCCGCCAACCACCATGGCCTTTAAAGGTAAAGGTACGACCCAGGCGGTAACTTACCGCCTGGGTCGTAATGAGGCCCACTGTCTTTTTTGCTTTGCATATTGGCTATTTGCCGATAGAAAAAAAAATGAGCAGTTTTTAAAGGTTTGGTCTGATCCTAGCTGTGGGATTTCCAATTTTAAAAAAGGAATAGAAAAAAATGTAGCTCATGAACATTCCAAGAAACACTGTGAAGATGAAAAACAGCTACAAATAACCACATTTAGGATCATCCAAGATAGAATTATTGTTTCTGAGCTAATAAAAGCTGAAAGGGAACAGATAGAGAAAAACCTACTGCTTGATGCTATATTGTATCTCGCCAAGCAAGGGATGCCTCTCCATGGACACAGAGAACATGAGGGATTGGGAAGTACACCCAATCAAGTACATTTTTTGGGGTTACTCATGATGATGTCCAAGTAGGACAATGTTCTAGTACAGCATATTTCTCATGGTAAGCTGAATGAAACATACTTGACCCATGAAATTCAGAATGATTTCATTAGCGTACTAGAGACAATGGGCCTCATTACGACCCTGGTGCTAAGGGGTTAACGGCGCCGTAAATGGCTGCAGTGCCGTTAACCCCTTAGCACCTAATAACGAGGTCCCTTTGCGGCTCCCGACCTTAACGGCTGGTCTAGACCAGCCGTTAAAGTAGGGACCCGCAAAGGGACCTTGAAGGTAATTACGGTACGGCAATTTGCGGTACTATAATTACCGCCTTCCCCATTCCCATTGTGCCCTATGGGGCAAAAATGGGAATGGGGAAGGGCCAATGGTGCATGGGGAATTACCGCCCGCCAACCTTGGAATGGGGTGGTAATTCCCCATTGCACCATGGCGGACTCGTTACAATACCGGCAGCAACCATGGTGCTAATAGCGCCATTGGTTACCGCCGGTGTTGTAATGAGGGCCAATGCGCGTTATCCTTGAAGAAGTTAAAATGGCCAAATTCTATAGTGGCATTGTTGATTCCACAACAGATGTGAGCAGAGTTCATCAATTTTCTTTATCTCTTAAATATGTTACATCATCTGGTCATGCAACTGAACATTTTGTAACATTTGCTGAACTCATTGGTGCAGGATCAGCAGACTTTTAAAAACTATTGGCATCGACTTTAGAGTCCCTGGAACTTGATGTTTCCTTAATCCGTGGGCAGGAGTATGATGGTGGAAGCACTATGTCCGGATGTGATGCTGGACTGCAAGCACTTGAGAAAGAAGTCTCACCCAGAGCTATACATGCTCACTGTTGTGCGCACAATTTAAACCTTGTGCTGATTGATGCTACACAGTCATGTATAAAAGGAAAGTTATTTTTTGGTGCACTTTAGGTGCTGTACACTTTCCTTGCTGGAAATCTGCTCGCTTGAAAGTTCTGCGGGAAGAGCAACAGGAGCATGACGTACAGGAAACAGCCCTGACATTAAAAAAGCTATCTGAAACTAGATGGGCGAGTCGTAAAAGGGCAGTAGATTATGTGAAAAAAAGAATTGTACCAATTAGCACAGCATTGCACCAAATATATTCACTGGATGCATCCCAAGCACAAATGGAAAAGCACTTTGGGATGCACAGGGGCTCTGGAACACAATTGAAATTTAAATTCTTAATATGTTTTTGGGACAAAGCACTGCAAAATGTGCATACACAGTCAATAAATGTGCAAGTGACTGCAGAACGCATAGTTGTGACGTGCTGTAAGGAACTAGAGAAGCTTTGGTCAGATGATATATTTGATCGGTTTAAAACAGATGCTGGACACATGGCTGAATAGTGCGGGACATCAACACTCTTTCAAGAAAAAAGGAAGAGGGCTAAGAAAAGCTTTCATGATCAAGCAGCGGATGATAAGCTTTTAGAGAGTGGGAGGCGGGCATCCAAAGTAGAAACATTCTATGTTCTTGTTGATATCTTTGTTGCTCAGATGACAGTGGGGTTTCAAGATTTTAGAAATACTCTGCACACATTCTCAAACATTTTACTAGCTCAGATAATTCTGATGCTTTGAAAGAGTTAGCTTCATTTTATGCAGGTTATGTCTCTGTGCCCGACGCTGTGGAAGAGCAGTCTTCTTTTTGTGTGCTGTATGGGGAAATAATCTCTGACAACAAGCAGTTAACAATGAACGATGTGCTGCCTTTCTTGCTAGCCAATAATATGCAAGGTGTTTACCCAAACCTTTCTAATCTGCACAGAATATTTTTCACTTTGCCTGTAAATTGTGCTGCCACAGAACTAAGTTTTAGCATGCAGAAGTTGATCAAAAGTTACTTACGGTCAACAATGGGTGAAAAGAGGCTTTCCAATTTAGCCTTCCTAAGCATTGAAAGAGACCTGACTGACTAAGTAATTCAGACATTTGCTTCAATGAGACCACGCTGTATTGCTTTGTAGCTCAGATGCTCCATAGGTTTTTTGTTGTGGCAGATGGAGGGCGTCTTGGTCCTAATCTGTCACAGCAAAAGATCTTCAAGCACATTAGTCTTCCATTGCCTACCGCCACATGGGACACAACCTGCTGTTTGAGGTGAGCCTTCACCCCCTGAGACAGGCTTACTTACTTGCATACTAAAAATAACAAAGATTCATCTGAAATGTCTTAATTTCTTTTATTTAGCTAGGATCCTCTCTCTTTATGCAGAGTATAAAGCCTTTTCGAGAGACCAGCACTCCCAGTTTTAACTTCCAAGCAGTGAACCACATTCTGAATTGAATTCAAATGGCTAAGGGAAGGAGGTATCTCGGGGACCACGACGAGAAAAACCTCAACATGAAAAAATGAAAATTGCTGGTAAGAAATCCTGCGCATTACCTGCTCACCTTCATTGCGGCCCTTATTCGAAGGGCCTGAATCTTCACCAAAGCACACCTGCAGACAGTACTACTCAATTAGTGTTTTAAGGCAATCTTTTCTTAAGAAACAACACAAATTCAGGGATATGGAGCTAAAACACTGTAGACAAGTCACTAGGATATGGATAAGTGACAGTGACCGCCGCCGCTGTGGAGATGCACTGCTTAAGGCTACCGTCTCGATTAATTCTGAGCTCCTACCAATGGCTCACTGAACACCGGCTGTTGGTTATACTCAGGAATAATAACGGCATGAAGCATTGACTATAAAAAAACATCCATTTTGTCAGATAATCGTCTGCTAGCAACACTACCATCCGAAACAACTGGAAGACAACTCCCCAAGGAATTTGCAATAAGTTTAACATGCCTTTCTGATGAGCATAAGTTACAAACAGGTCAAGAATTGAGAGAACTGAATTTCAAGAAATTGCAGGCTTATTTCCCGCAATCTATTGGTCGCAGGCAATTGAGACTGCATACCCAAGGTCACAGAAGACTTCCAAAGCTGAGCCCACCCCCATGCCGCACACAAGTGTGTGCAGGAACTGACAGGCCCCTCTTGAGAACGGCCTGGTAAGAAACTTCAGCTAGTGGGAGAGAAGGTGGGGACAGGGAGTAGATGTGGCAGGGGTGTGGGTGTCAAACCCCCGAAAATAGTCATTTTCTGACCTGCTGAAGGCAGCACCAAATCAATTTAAAAAACAGTCTTTTTGGCATGCAGCCTTCCACTGGTGGATTTGGAAATAGAACAAATTCCTTGCTTTCTGAACTGGAGATGACTCTAATATGACTACAACAGACAGAGGAACCGGGTGGGGGAGGGCGGGGGGCGAGAATACCAATCCGAGGAAAACAGCACCCTCTTACCAAGAAACTTAGCAAGCATGAATCCAGAAGAATTAGATTAACAGAAGAGGAGATACCTGGAAAGCCCTGAACATGTCGTGAACCGAAGTTTCTGATCCAATAGTTAAATCTAAATGCGATAATCAATGCTTAGAACAATCCTGCAATTGGCAGACTGGGCACACCAGAGTCTGTTCCCTTTAGTTTTCTGAGCTGGAGGAGCCAGAGGTGGGTTGAAAATGTAAATCATGTGGAGGGCATAAAAACAATCCGGTTCTACTAGGGAAGAGAAAGTCAACCCTCAAGTACAGGAGCAGCCCAGTGTCCGCACTGCATTGCCAACAATGCAAGAGGTGCCCGGAAAATTGAATGACAGCCCAGCTAGAGAATGTCTACCATGGCTACACTGGTGCATTATTGAGCATGCTAGCCACCCGAGAGACACATTTTAACCTAACACATTCTAATTGATCCAAGAACCACTAACAATACAGGAGGAATTAGGCCTTCAATGGATCTGCATTGGCCAACCTCTGAAGACAATGTAGCATCCCTGGCAGATGCGGCTCAAAAGGAAGCCATGTCCTGTCACTGACGGAGACCCTAAAGTCTGGAATCCAAAAGATTTAAGCAGAATCAATAGATCGATAAAATTACCACGAGTGGTACAGAAATGTACGAATATTCAACTTTCAGAATACAGATGATGCCACTGCATTTCAGAATTATGGGTAGAGCCTGGTGTAACGCTCACTCTGAGTCATGCCTATTGTTGTAGTTGAAAGTAGTAAAACAGAAATAGGACTACTAAGAGAGACCTGGATTAAGGATTGAATAAATGAAGGATACCACGTGAAAATGTGTGAAAATACAAGGAATATTTTAATTATCTGCAGAATGCCCGGAATTGTGGATTTGTGTATTAGGAGGCGGTTCACTTTTCTTATTACTTCTTGTCTTGTTTCTACATATTACCCTGATGAAGGGCCTGCGTGTCCGAAATGCATTGGCCATTATATCTGCTTCTGAAATGGCTATGAAGATGGAGCAACATTAGACAATCAAGTTGTATAATGCACACACGTTCCAAGACTCTTTTTGCCTAAGTTTGTAACTATAAGACTTCTTAGAGGATTCCCTAAATGATAGTACACTTGCGATGTGGCGAAAGAGAGTGCGCTCTTGGTCGTGAGGCTTCTTAAACTCAGCTTGTCCATAGAAATTGGAGGAGAATGGCTAATATTGCTGAGCAAAGTTTTGATTTTAAGTCATTTGCTTCTTTTTTGAGGCACACATTATAGAGGATTTTATTTTTCTGAGCACCCGCAGAGAAAGAATTTGTGGCCTTCCTCTTTGACATGATGCCAGGAGGTAACATACAATGGGCCACATTACGAGCCAGGCGCTAAGGGGTTAACAGCGCCGTGAAAGGTGGCGGCGCCGTTAACCCCTTACCGCCTAATTACGAGGTCCCTTTGCGGGTCCCCACCTTAACGGCTGGTTTTACCAGCCGTTAAGGAAGAAACCCGCAAAGGGACTTTCGAGGTAATTACGGTACCGCAATTTGCGGTACCGTAATTACCGCCTTCCCCATTCCCATTGAGCCCTATGGGGGCAAAAATGGGAATGGGGAAGGGCCAATGGTGAATGGGGAATTACCACCCCGCCAACCTTGGAATGGGGCAGTAATTCCGCCATCCACCATGGCGCAATCGGTAAAATACTGGCGTCAACCCTGGCACTAATAGTGCCATGGTTAACGCCTGGGTCGTAATGAGGCCCAATAAGTAAGGTAAAAAGAGATATTAAAACAAACAAAAAACACCAAAATGAAAGTAAGACAAAAATCCTAAAAGGGAAACCGAAGCTAGATAATTAAAGAATGACAGAATAATTTACTAACAAGGAATACAAGAAAAATTATGCAATATTAGTACAATACGTATAATAGTACAATATTAGTACAATAATAATACAATAATATTAACAATGCACAAAACACGAAATAGCAAACAACAAAAGTATTCTTGTTCTTCCAGGTTAAGAGCCAGCCTTGATTTTGGGCCTTTTTAGCTCCTGATATAAACGTTTAAACGAATTTCGAAGCTTGTCGCCATGTGATCAATGGAAGTCAATGATGGTCTTCTCGACCAATCGGATGGAATCTTGGTTAAATTTATCCAAGCATCCAAACCGAATCCCTTATCCAAAGTAGATCAGTCCACTCAGTTTTAAAGAACAATACAACACAAAATATAGTAGGCCAAAATAACAGGCTGGTTTAGAAATGTCATGAAATGATAAAAATCCAACGATCAATGTCAGAAGCTAGAACAGAAGAGCTGATACCATAGAGTAAACAGTCAATGACCCTTCAGCATGCTGAAGAGGTGTGCTGCGAAAACAGTGACGCAGGATTAAATAAATGCAATGGCTTGTTGGACAGAAAAAGTAAGGCATAGAGTCAAGGAGACTCAATCTCATCGAATCACAGTCGACATGGCGAATTTGACAAATGGTGCAAGAAATGAGGTGAGGAACAAGGCACAAGAATCCAAGTGCAGCACGCTCTATATAAAGCACATGAAGTATAACAGGGCGGTACCTACGTGGCTTCTTCTGCTTAAGTGTACCAGAGTCCTCTTGTTGCTAATTAAGTTGAAGTACACCCCCCAGCCTCTGGCTATTAATGGGCAAGAGTAGCACATATAGCAGTATAAATCCGACTTACGCCAAATTCCGCAGACCAAGATGCCGTGTTCAGTGTGAACCTTGGTTTAGTAAGGCTTAGTTAATCCCAAACCACCTGGGCACTAAGGCACCAAACAGCTTAACAACCAGAGCCCTTCCCAAGGGATTACACCTCAGGCTTATTCAGTGGGGGTTACACCCCTACAATTATTGTAGCGCTGGTGCATGGTGGGGCATCACAGGTCCTCCATGCTTTTTCATGCAACCAGCTAGCCTGACATCCTAAAAGCCTAATAGCCCATGCCCTTCTCATGGCCTTAGCCCACGGGCTTACGCCATGACGATTCTTGGCAGGACGGTGCTTCACAACACCTCCAAACTTTCTCCTCCCACCAGGCAATCTGACATCCTAACAGCCCGCGCCTTTCCCATGGGTGTGTGCAATTTAGCTGAAATGCAGTATCCAATTATAGCTCAAACAAAGACTCAAAAGCAGAGTGTCCCCTCACACAAACTTCAAAGACCATACTCTGGAAGGAGGAAACCCCAGCTGGTCCTGAAATTGCAAGTTCCTCTAGGTCCTAAAGTCTCAGGCCAGCTCCAGCATAATCCATCACCATGCCCCCCATAGAGGATCCAAGAGAAGAAGTTACCTTCACCAACCTTTCCGGCCTCAGGAATCCTCCCTGCAGGTTCCACTGGCAGCACACACCGTCCAAGCTACCGAAGCTAGCAAGCAGCAGAGAAAGAAGTCCATTCTTTAGAATCACCATCAGAGAGGTTACCTGAAAGAGGAAGCCGCCCAGCCCTACTGTTCTTCACTGTGTCCCCTCAGACAGCAGCATCCATCAGGCCAGTGCAGTTCTGCAGCCTGTAGCAGGTATTCTAGAGGACACATAACCCTGCTTATAGTTTTCCATTTTTCATTTAGTAGCGTCCTTTGTTATAATTTTTGACAGTCTGATGATGTCTTTCAGTTAAACTAGACTTTTAGAGAATTGCCTTTTAGGGACAAGAACACGCGCCCTTTCTATTTAGACAATTGTCCAAAAACTATCTTTACAGGGCTGGGAGAGAGGGAATGTAAAGGATAGCAGATACTGTAATACGCAGGTAAACATGTTTACTGTTTTTATGCACACTGCTTTTTTAAAAGTGTTTATTTATTTTGTATTACTGCTCAGCAGTGAAGTCAATGTATAATAGTAATAATAATGTAAACGTTATTTATTGGTCCAGGGAATTGAAAATGCCACTAATTCATATTTATCGAAACTCTTTGCACAATTGTATTTATTGTTTAGAAGGTGTTCCCTATAGGCCAAATTCCCCTTTCGTTATATGATGGTGCAGTCACCAGTCATGAAGTCAGGGAGTGTGCCTTATGGCCCACCTATGACTTAGCAAATGCAATTGATGTCCTTTCAATGAAGACCCTTACCTGGCTCTGCAGACCTCTGGGAGAGTGGTTTTGGGGCTGCGTGACACCCTGGGTTCAGGGGTGAAATGTATTTCTATTTGTATTTTGTTTATTTGTATAGCGCACAAGGCCCGAGGGCAACCGCGCGCATTATTTAGTTACAGTCAGCTTACATAGTAGTATTTACATTTAGAATATACAAAATATACATGTGACATTATCAAAGGTATACAATTTACAATATACAAGTGACATAATCAAAGGTATACAATTTACAGGATAGGACAGAATGCAATGGCAGAGACATAAAAATAGCCTGTGGTGTCATAGAATATTGTTACAGCCAATAGTCATCCTTAGTTGAGGGTGGATAGCCAAGCTTTGGCATTACGCTTGAAGGCAGTGAAGGAGGGTTCAGCTCTGAGTGGGTTGGGTAGTGTGTTCCACAGCTTGGCTGCTAGGACAGGGAAACTGCGACCTCCAGATTTTTGGAGGTTGAACCGTGAGATGACAAGGCAATTAGTGTGTGCGCTTCTGAGAGGTCTCGCAGCAGAGTGCGAGGTGAACCTGTTGGAAAGGTAGCTGGGGGCTAGGTTAGCGATACTTTTATGTGTGAGTGCCAAGGCTTGCTTTAAGAGAGACTCTTTGGGTAACTGAGAGCCAGTGAAGGCTCTGTCTGTATTCAGAGATATGTGCAGTTCTAGGAATGTTCGGGGCCGCTCTAATAGCGTTGTTTTGGATGATTTGAAGTTTTCTGATATTGCATTGGTTAATGCCCAGACAGAGGGCATTGCAGTAATCGATTTTGGAGAGGACACGAGTCCTGGCTAGAGTTGTGCAATTGGCAGGAGACAGGAAAGGGCGGCAAGCTGTGATAAGCTTGCATGTGTAAGATGCGGCTGAAGAGACTGCATTAGTTTGTCTGGATGGGGAGAGGGTGTGATCAAGATAAATACCTAATGTCTTGTTGTCCTTGGCCACATTGATGGAGTTACCATCGATGCTGAAGGACTTGAATGATGAGTCAAGTTTACTGAGTTTTTGGGGTGAACCTAAGATGAGGAGCTCAGTCTTCTCATCATTTAAACACAGTTCATGCTGCGCCATCCAGGCCTGGATGACTTGATAAATGGTGTTGATAGCTAGGGAGTCAATTTTGTGGTCACCCGTGATGGGAATAAGTATTTGGGTATCGTCAGCGTAGTTGGTGTATGTGACGCCCATATGGTCCAGTATGTCGAATAGAGGTTTTGTGAAAACGTTGTAGAGTGTCAGGACACACATGACCCTTGGGGGACACCACATGTGACAGGGGAAGGTTCAGCAGTGGCAGAGGGGGAGAAGACCCTCATAGATCTATTGTCCAGGAATGATGTAATCCAAGCTGTGGCTTTCTCCGAGAAGTTAGCCGCTGATTTAAGGTGGTGGCAGAGGATTTGATGATTGACTAAATAAAATGCTGCAGAGAGGTCTAGATGGAGTAAAAGAGCCAGTTTTCCCTTATCTTTTAAGTCTTCTATTTGTGTTTTTAAATCTAGTAACGCAGTTTCTGTGCCATGGCGAGGGCGGAAGCCCGATTGCCTAAGACCCAGAAGGTTGTTGGATTCAAGATAAACCTGGATCTGCAGGTATGCCGCTCGATCGAGAATTTTTTAAAGAAATGGCACCGTGGTGATATGTCTGTAGTTGGTAGGAGTGTTAGCGTCCAAGGTAGGTTTTTTCAGTAAGGGAATAACCCGGGCGTCCTTGAGGTTGTCAGGGACGATCCCCGACTTAAGAGTTTATGAGTGTAGTGATGAAGGGCGCCAGGTGGTGTGAGGCCTCCTTAATGATGGTGGCAGGGCAGGAGTCTCTCTGACAGTTAGAGGGTTTAAGACTGTTAATGATGTGTTCAACTTCAGAAATAGAGAGGGGTGAGAAGCAGAAAGGTTGCTGAGGTGCAGTATTTGGTTTGTAGTTAGCCTAAGGGGCAAGCTGTGCTATAAAGGAGTGTAGACTGTTTTATTTCTCATTGATTTGGATTTGGAGCATAGTCATTTTTCCCAAGAGAGCCTCTTGGATGTTTGTGCACCAAGCACTGTCTTTGGGGCACGTGTCTGGTGGCGAGGCAGGGGATTCCAGTTCCTTTAAAATTTTGAATAGCTCCTTGGTGTTGGATTGGGCCTGTTCAATACGTTTATTGTATGTCTCTTTTTTAGCAGCCAGTATTGCTTCTTTGTAATTTAAAGTGGCTAGAGCCATGCTTGCTTTATTGGATTCCGTGGGGTGGCTTCTACAACGAGTTTCAAGGGTCCTTTTTTCCTTACGTAGGCTTCTCAGCTGAGGCGTGAACCAGGTGTTAAGGTGAGCCCAGGGTTTAGGTTTCCGTAGTTTTGAGGGAGCGATAAGATCAAGTGCCTTTAGCATAGTCTGTTTATAAGTGTCGACCAGGACAGTAGGGTCCAAACATGCAGAGGCAAGATCGTTGAGGGCGTGGAGGATGAGTGGGATAAGTTTAGCACACGTTATGTTGTGCTTGTTCCTAGTGGACGTGGCAGGTGCTATGTTAGGGATGGGGTGAATGATTTTAGTGGGGATGCTAAATGTGATAAGGTGATGGTCGTCCAGGCACATGGTAAATTGGAGTTGACCTTAGAATCACAGTTAAGGTCTGCTATCCAATCTAGGATTCTGCCCTTAGAGTGAGTAGGTGCGGTGACACGTTGTGTGAAGCCTAGATTGAGTAGTAAACTGTTGACATCATGGGCCGATGCATCGTTACGGTCAGAGAGGCCTAAAATGAAATCACCTAGTATGATGATTTGTGAGGTAGACTTGGTGTTTTCAGACCGGGTGTGGGCGAGATCCTCAGTAAAGGTAGATATGGGGCCAGCGGGCCTGTATATGATGTGGATGGTGATGGTCTGGTTAGGAGAGATGGCGAGCTTCGCTGTGAGGGATTCTGCTGATTTGAATTGGCAAGGAGTGGAAAGCTGGAGATTTAGCACGGTTTTGTGGATAATAGCTATACCTCCGCCTTTAGTTTGAGCAGTGTTACGGTCATTTCTGATGATTGTGTATCCTTCAGGGAGTGCCAGGGGGTCCTGAGGGCGCATGGAGGCAAGTTTCGGTAACAGCTATGAGGTCGAGGTCATGAGTTGTGATAAGATCCACCATGTCAACGGCATGGGCCGTGAGAGACCTGGAATTGATTAATGCTGCCTGAATGCATGTTGGGGGTTGTGTATTAACCGGTGAGGTGCATGCATCAGGTGTGGGTACCAGCGAAGGTGTGTTCGAGGAAGGGGTGTCCATGGAGGGGATAGGCGTATGGTGATAGGTAACTGCTGTATGCTTGATGTCAGATAGTTTGGTAGGTTGGGCCCTACTAGAGCGGTGGTAAAAGGTGTGTGGAAGTGGATCCTAGTCTAGAATTTCTCAATGAGACAGAACAAGGTTGGTTGGGTGTAGGTTTCCTGGTGAAGTCATGTAGCCAAAGAGCTGGGTCGTTGAGGTAAGGGTTGGTCAGAGGGCCATCCATGTTTGAGTGAAAAGGGAGTTGTTGGGGTAAGTTGACAATGGTACCCCTAGGGTGTTGTATGTGCATAGTAGGGTACGTGTACAATATGTGTTGGGAGGCACAGAAGGGTGACAAAAGGACGTGTGTGTAGTTCTGTAGTGGTGCTGCTATTGGGGTGTTGCGGCTGGGTAATGCTGGGTCTGTATGTGCAATAATAGTGAACAAGAGGCAAAAGGCAAACTGACAGAGAATAAATGCTGCACTCTGGGGATGCATAATAGCAGGGGAGAGGGCAAGAGAGATATCAGTTACTCAGTGAACGTGCACCCGGCAAATAAAGCGTGCAGTGCTGTGTCAGTTTCAAAAAAGGCAATGTAATGAGCACATGGCAGTTTAGGACAGTGGGAATATGTTCAGCAAGCAAATAAGAATTCAATAAGGCAGTGCATTGGGCACATAGCAGTTCAGGACAGTGGGAATATGTTCAGCAGGCAAATAAGAATTCAGTAAGGCAGTGCATTGGGTACATAGCAGTTCAGGACAGTGGGAATATGTTCAGCAGGCAAATAAGAATTCAGTAAGGTAGTGCATTGGGTACATAGCAGTTCAGGACAGTGGGAATATGTTCAGCAAGCAAATAAGAATTCAATAAGGCAGTGCATTGGGCACATAACAGTTCAGGGCAGTGGGAATACGTTCAGCAGGCAAATAGGAATTCAATAAGGCAGTGCATTGTGCCGGAGAATCCCCAGGTCACTCTCCCAGGACAGAGTTGGCTGGAAATACTTTGGCAGAGAGTGGAGAGAGGCTGCGAAGAAGGTGACAGGAGAGGTAGAGAGAGATGGAGAAGTCACCGGAGGAGAAAGGAAGTGGGCACATTTACAGAGGAGAAGGATGTAGAGGAGTTTGAAAGGGTGACAATGGGTGTAGAGACAGGAGTGGCAGCTTACAAGACAAGGCGAAGGCGGGTGAAGCGGAGGTAAGACTTGAGTGGAAGTGGTGGTAGAATCTACAGAGGTAATTATTGCGGTAGATAGACCAAAGCAGAAACGGTGGTAAGGTCACAAGGTAAGGTTGTGGTGGCAAAATCAGGAATGGCGGAAGAGGTAGTAGGTATGGGGAAGTTGCTTAAGGAAGTGGTAAGATCAGACAAGAGGGATGTGGAGAGATGAAGGGAGAGAGAGGGCATTAATGGCTAAAGGTTGTAGAAAGAGATGTTTATCATGACCAGAGTAACCCTAGATGGTCAGGATAATGGGGTGACAAGGAGAACAGACCAAGGTGTTACAGAGGAGGTAGGGGAAACAAGGCCAGCCAAAAGTGCTACTGAGGTGAGAAGGTCAGCAAGGTGTGATATAGAGGCCGTGGTAGCGAGAACGGTATCATAGCGTGGTGGGAGAGAAGAAGTTGTGGCAAGAAGATCAGTCCAAAGTGGTGTAGCTGAGGTGGTAGCAAGAAGAGTATCAGAGCACGGTGTTAGAGTGGTAGTAGTGGTGAGAGGACCCATGGACAGTGGTAGGGAAGAGGTGGCAGTAAAAAGAACAGAGCAATAAAGTGGAGACGGGATGATGGTGAGAAAGGCAGTGATAAATGTAAGAGAGAATCCGGCAGGGGAAAGAACAGGCCAAGGCAGCAGTAAGGAGTTGATGAAGGACAAGGGGGATGAGCTAGGAAAAAGGAGTGAGGTTGACAGAGAGTTTTCTCCAGACAAAGAATCTTAGAGCAAAGAATATCAGAGAGAGGAGGGGCATATTATAGTGGGGAGGTTGTGGAAGAGCAAGTAGAGAGTGACAAGAAGGGTCCGGCTTTCAGTGACAATGGGCGGAAGATGAAAAGCGAGACTTCAAATTAAGAGACCCGGCCTTTATTGCAGAGCTGCTTATTAAGGCTAAATCCTGCAAAGAGTCCAGTCATTCAGAGCAAGAATGCTCTGAAGGGCCAGGTCAGGTGATGGACAGGTACAGGTGCAGGTGGTGGAAGGAGGTTCCAGCTGGGCTCAGAGAGCTTAGTGGTAGCTCAGAGAGGCACTCAGGGTGGAATAGGGAGTCGTGCGTCTGCCTCTCTCCTTACGGACCCAGACATCATCTTCTAGGAGACCCTGGGGTGGTGCAAGACATCAAAGACTGTATTATTGATGGGTTCAGGACCCAGGAAAGCCTGCAACCATGCTCTGTTGAGCAGAGGAAATGTGTTTGGGCCACCCTTGCGCCCACCACATCAAGGAGCGACCCTCTGGGAAATTTGTAGCAACACCTCTGGTGAAAGGCAGAGCCTTGACGGTTGTTATAGAGACTTGAGGGCCAAAGTACTGCCATGGAGAGTGAGTATGCGACAGAGGCAGAGAGACATTTAGAAAGTACCATCCTGATTATTGTTTCTCTAATAATGTTCCTGATGTATACATTGGGGTTGCTCCAGTTTATGAACACCTCCCCCATAAAAGTGACAGACTTGCCTCTACAAGGGGTTTGAATCAGCATTAATGTATTGTATCTTCATTTATCTACTCCTTCTAATATTTATTTAATTATCTATTGGAGAGTGTTATTTCATAGTGTGTTTTAATTTGTGGACAGGATGCTCCTGGAGTGTACTCCTTAAAATCATTCCAGGTGGAGGAACATTTGTTTGCATGTACATTTCACACATGGCACCTGCATTACCCTAGGGGTATATCATCTACTTAGTCTCCTAATTCCCCAAAAGTACATAGGCATGCTCTACGAGTGGTGCAATACTTCTCCTGTTTGTACCATCCCACATGCTACTCAGACACAGCCCCTACACTGGCAGGTGGGTCTTATGCACCATACCATTTTCTTATAGATTCCACAACACCCAATGGGAAACCATTTGAGTGTCATCACACTAGGCATCCCAATACTGTGCGGTAGGCAACAAAGGGATACCATGAACTACTCTCTCGAAAGATGGCCATGATTTACCTGACTCACTTAACACGAAGGAGATGTGAAAGTCTGATTTGTTTAAATCCTTTAGAATCGAGACTGTTCTGAACTCTCCTGATATTTTGCTCACCTATAATAGTAGAAACCCGTGCCACATTCTTAGATTAGAACTATACGTGAACCTTGAGAAAAAGTAACAGACTTCTCTGGGTTCTATGGTACAGGTGTTCCACTTATAGAGGGCATTTGAATTTTGGAAATTTCAGTGGTGTAACCATGGCAGCCAATATTCACTATGCAATTGTCTGAAAGTGACTCTTTGCATATATTCAAATAATCTTTGTATTCTCTGTCCAAGCCTTGCAACATCCTCCGAGTTACATGGGGGTTTCCGATGATAGCCTAAATCAGATCTGTTCTTGTGGCTTGGAAGGTCATAGTGCATAATGTCTGATTATACCTAAGTACACATATATTTTGTCATTTACTCACCAAAAATATATACCATTAAATCTTCAACATTTTGAAAATGATTCTGTATCTTCTTAAAATGCCAAGTAATAATGTCTGAAAAAGTAACCACGAAAACTCCTATTGGTTCGCTATGTCCTCCTTCATGAACTATGAAAGATGCAGGCTTAAGAACAAACGTTACCTTATGTTTTGATTCACTGGATATAATAGTCCAGAATAAAAAAGGAGATCCAAAACGCTGTTCCGCATGGCTTGAGTGTTCTAAAAGGGTGGGTGTCATCACTTACACGCTGTACCGCAATGACCTCAACATAACAGCCCTTTGAGGCGGCCATTTTTTTGGATGTTATTAAATAATGTATGCATTGTTACTCATAGGTAACAGCCATACTTAGATTTATTTTTCTATTCGAATTCACCATTCACTAAGTTCGATATATTTTGCTCGGTTCTTTTAGGAAAATGTTATCATTTGTTCTACTATTAGGAGAAAGTGGAGAAAGATATAGATAAATGTTGTCTACATTGTTATTCTAGCCTGCAAATCAAATTGCCATTCTTGTTTCTATATTTTATGTTATCTCAGCTTGTCGTGCCCTAAACACTGGCTTTCATGCACAATACATAATGTTTTCCTAATAAATTTTTACATTCAAGTTTTTCTTTTAAGTACAGAATCAATACTATTGGCTAAATGATATGTATAGGTGGGTGTAAAACTCATTGTCCTAATTTAAACCTGATTTAAACCTGTCTGGCAAGTGTCCATGGTGTTTATCCATTTGAACTCCTTTTGATGTAACAGATGTTCTCCATTCCCTTCCCTGCGTGGTAGTTCTGTGGTTTCCAGTCCCCCACATTTTAGTATATCAACGGGTGTATTCGTATGTTCCAAAGTATAGTGAACTGCCATGAGGTATTTAGAATCCTTGTTCTTTATGGCGCTTAAATGCACCATTATGCAGATTTTGAGGCATCGCACAGTGCTCCCAATACACCATTTGTCACAAACATGAAGAACAAAGTTTGTGTTGCAATTTATAAATTGTTAAATTTGCTTTTGAGTGCCATTTGGCAGATCAATCTTATCTTCCCATCCGTTATTTGTGGACAGACTTTACAATTTCCACATTTGTGGTTGCCTTTCACTGATGACATATTGCACATTGATCATATTGCATTGACTTCCGCTATTCTTAAAGGTTGCATAAACCTTGTTCTGAAATGTTTCTTCATCATGTTAGCTTTGCGATGCATCATAGATGGCTGTGTGCCAAGAAAGTTAGTCAGGTCTTTATCTAAATGTAGTATATTCCAATGTTTCTTAAGAATATTGCGAACTGTGTAGTCAATGGAGCTGTATGTTGTTATGGATCTTATTTTATTGACGAGGCTTATCTCTGTTTTGGTATCTGTATTACAAAGTAATTCCATTCTCTCTTCTGTTTCTTTTTCTTGATATGACTTTTTGCAGGATCCTGGCTTGATAGCCTCTTGCTTGAAAATTCTGAATAGTGTTATCAAAATGTTTGCGGTAGTCTACATTTTCACAGCAGTTTCTTTTAATCCTTAGGCTCTTGCCATATGGTATACTCTGAATGATGGTTTGTGGATGATTGCTTTTGGAATGGAAGATACTGTTACCTGTAGAAGGTTTTTGATAAGGGTGTACTTTCCCGCGACTGCTTAGAGCCTGGTAGAAAAGGAGTGCAATGCTTTCTGAGCAAGTTAAATTAACTACAAGAGTTCATGAAGACTGCCCTAATAATGGATTCTTTACAACCTACCCTGTACAGCAGAACATCAGCAACTCTGGAGGACACTACCTCTTCTGACCTAGTAGACAAAAAGTTGGATTCTTCATTGAACCACACACTTATTTGTCAGCACATATCCTCCTCAATCAGTTCTGAAAGATTTGTTTAGCCCATTGCCCATAGCAGAGAAGGCTTTGTTTGTGTCAAATTATGGGAATTGGGAAAAAGCAAGTAAAACTTCTTTTTTATATCACCTATGATAACCCTTTGTTTTCTGCCATGGTACGTGGCTCCAGATTTGGAATTTCACTCAACTATCTCAAGGTGGGCAGAATGAAGACGTATTCTCAGTTGCGTGTTGCATTCCTCAGACAAAAGCTCTTTGGCCCTGCATTAGGAGATCTCTTAAGGCAGGTCCAGGAAGACAATGAACTGGCCACCCTGGCAAGATCCTAAGCAATCTTGGAGCTCTGGAAAAGTACAACATGCACAGCATTTCAACAAAACACCCCTTTTCTGACCAACCAAACCCTGCCTTAAGAGTAAGGGTTGTGGATATGGTGAAGAAGCGTTGTATTTAATATTTTATTATTGACATATAGCTCTAGATCAAAAAACACATTTTTCTGTACTGTGATTTGTGTAGGTGGACCTCCAACCTGGTCCAATGACAGACACTGGACATGCGGTTCACAGAGCTGCCAGCTCGGGCATCCTGTGGTTATCTAGAAGTGAGCCATGGTTTATTAAAAGACAGAATCTCGTGAGCATGGCGGACCCAGTGATCCAGGGATTGTATGTGCACTTGCAGCTGTGTATTTAGGAAGGCAAAAAGAGCAGAAGGCTTTGAGCCTCAGAGACAGATTGAACAATGCATACACCAAAAATAAAAAAGAGATGGCTGTGGGTATTATACTACGCCAGCCAGTGGAGTCACACCAATGGGCGAATAGTCTGAGGTTCCGATACCATAGTTTCAATGAGTATTATCCAAACACATAGGTTCCCTTACCAACATGCGCCTCTGTTTCTCTTCCCTCTGCGGCGACTATGCAATGCCCAGATCACAGACATGATGTGGCAGACTGCAACATCAGTCTAATGGAAGCCACAGAGTGACCAGGTGGAGCATGAGGGCTGAGGTAAAGGATGCCTGGAGGTCTCTGGGTGTGCCCAACACCTGTGGGGACCCTTACTTTGTCAAATGATCCTCTTTGGGTGCCGGTGCTGCTTACAGTTACCCCTACATACTGGCTTCGTCCGGAATCAGAGCTTGCAGCTGTCACAAGGCGAGGATGCTCATACAGCTGTGCATGACTCATTTGTTTTAAAACTCAGAATTTCCTGTTAGCATGACCACACATAGGGCCTCATTACACGGTAGGCGGTAAGGGTTAACGATCACCGGTAATGGTATTGGTGACCGTTAACCCTTACCGCCTTACTACGAGGTCCCTTAGCGGGTTGGTACTTTAAGGCGTTAAAAACCAACCCGCTAAGGGACCTTGGTGCTAATTACAGCACCGCAAATTTGCGTTACCGTAATTAGCACCTTCCCCATTCCCATTATGCCCTATGGGGCAAAAATGGGAATGGGGAAGGGCAATGGTGGAAGGGGGAATTACCGCCCCGCCAACCTTGGAATAGGGCGGTAATTCCCCTTTCCACCAAGGCGGTGCCGGTATTTTACCGGCATGGGCCAAGGTGCTATTAGCACCTTGGTCCACCGCCTACCGTGTAATGAGGCCCATAGTCACTATGCCTGATGAAGATGAAGGCTTGGTGTCTTCGGCTACATCTGGCCGGATCCCAAGACCACCTTGCCTGGCTGGTGGTAAATGCACTCACAAAATCCTCCAAAAATGCTCCACTGCTGGAATTCAATATTTAAGGTACTCTGTCATCTCTAGACATCAGATCAGATCTGTGGTTGAAGGGTCTGCAAATGCATTTTGTGGCCAAGAGCGGTCAAGCAATCCATACTTCTATTCTTCACAGGTGAGGTGGTGAAAGAAAACATAAGGATTTACAAGCAGAAGATGGTTTATACAACACCACAAAGTGTGTCCTGACAGAAGACCTTTGAACTCTATTGAACAATGACTATGAACATTTCCATTTGGGGCAAGCAGGGAAGGTTTCCAAAGAGTCTCCCAACCCTTATCACACTAGACTTTGCCACCATTTCCTTAAGTGCCGTTGGTGGATGAGGACGATATAATTCAGGCACAGCTCAAACAAGGCTGTTTCTCATCCAGCTGTAGACTTCAAATTCTCTGAGAACTGGGCACTGTGCTTCAAAGAGTACTAGAACTGGGACGATCGCACAAGTTGGCGACGGTAAGAGTAGAACATATGAAAGATGCCCTTAAGTCCACTAGTGTTGAGGTGAGAGCAGTAACAGACTGCAAGACCCCACAGGGCCATCTGAGGGGGCAACCAACACAGCTTGCAACATACATCCTACATGCCTCAAGGCAACCCTCTTGAATTGTGTCTGGAGTCCATTGCCACATATCAGCGGATGCCCCGCAGCAGTTCACACATGATGCCTTAAAATGAACCACTTCACCAAAGCCTGCAGAGCAGCAGCTCCAGCGATCACAATGCTGAAACCACCTGTGCCAAAACCACTCACGATAAAAGTGGCGCTGGTTGCAGAAAAGGCTACATCCTTACAATGCCTCACCAGTGAAGATGAAGATGTGGCAGAAGCAATCTTTATCTCGACATATTTAGCACTTGCACTGACTGAGGTAGACAACCACAATGTCAAGTCACCATTAGATCCATGCAGGTACCTGTGCTCATTGATAAGATAGCATTGGCGAACATTATTACCTTCTTGCAGCTCAATACCCTCACTCCAAGACCAAAGCTGATGCGGCCAAAGGACAAAATAGTTATATCTGGTGGGTGTGGTTTCAACTTCATTAGCTCCCATTCATCACAAATGTTAGCCACTACAAGGAATACATGAAGGTGAGATTCTATCTCCCGTTCGAAGCACGGTACACACTTTTGAGCTGTGAGGCACCCGAGCCCCTCGGTTTGGTCTGCTTTGTGGAGTGTATGAGCAAGGTGCAAGCTCACTACTGGAAAAAAACGATAATCTGCATATTTGAATTGGATGCCTGCGGGATCAAGAGGTGAGACGGCATATTGATCCAAAAATTCAACCATTGGCTTGTGTCACAAAGTGAAATTCCCTTCCTTTAAGAAGAAATGTGGAACTGGAGCTGGGGAAATGTGAAAAATATGGTATCCTTGGGAGGGTCGCAAACAGGCCACTATGGGTGTCCCCTATATTGGTGGCCTTCAAACCAAAAAAAACAGAAGCAGTGCGTATCTGTGTAGACATGCGCCAGCCAAACAAGGCCACAAAGTGAGACTGGAACCCCTCCCCTACACTCAATGATATTGGAGTGGATTTGAAGGGAGCAAAGGCGTTTTGTAAAGTGCACCCGAATGTGCTGAATGACCTGCTGATTAGCCATATAGCACCACACTCTCAATGCGCATGCCTCTTTGTTTAGATATGAAAACATTGGTTTTGGAGTTTGGGCAGTACTGCCCAGCTTCCCAGAAGATCAAACCTCAGTGGATGATGTGATGATCTGCTCCTTGGCAGCTCTGGAACACCTGATGAGGATCACAGCCGTGCCCAAAGGCCTTCACAAAGATGGCCTGACCCCACCAATGATACGTTTGCATTCTTTGAGACCAAAGCAGAATTCTTCGGAAATGTATTTCAAGATTTGGCAAACTCGGCTGACTCCAGGAACATAGTGGACATACAGGCTGTGGCCCCTCCCACATTTCCATTAGAAGTCAGGAGTTTTTTGGGCATGGCAACATTCTTCCGGAGGATCATCCCAGACTCAGCTCCCACAGAGCCTCTGCCACACCTCGCATGCCAGTAGGACTCACGGGCATGGTCAGAACATGGAGCAAGGGGCATTTGTGAGGATTAGACAGAGGTTGACATTGGACAGGAGGATGGCTTTCTTCAACTGAGCAGGGCCCATGGAGGTGGTTATGGATGCACGTCCCATTTGCCTGGGAGCTATGCTGGCTCCACTGGATTAGGAGACTAAGCAATTATCCTTTGCAAATACCAGTAGAGCATGGACATTTCTGTAACAATGATACTCCCAAATAGGAAGAGATGCTCTGGAGGTACTATGGGGCTGGAAGCGTTTCCGTTCATATGTCAATGGGCAACCCGGGACAGCACTGATACAAACGACCTCCTTGGTTGTCATCCTCGCTGGTCCAACAGGGAATAACAAAAGCCTAACCACGAAAGGGTTGCCGTAGAATAGATAGTCATGAACATGTTATTGATGTTCATAATCAATTGATGTATTGAAACAAAAACAACACAGAAATGATAAAACCGCATAGCTGTAGGTAGAGTGTGGAAAACTCTTAACGAGAGTACAGCCATGACAATGCATTCAATTCATCTGGTAGTCTGGTCTCATAGGTAAGCATGATGCCTTATTGGGCTAACAGCGCAGTTCGATACTAGAATAGTAAAGCCCATACCATATAGTATGTGATCCATTTGGGATTTAGTGGTATTTATAGAGCGCTTTCGCCAATGTGCTTACAGATCATGTAAAACAACGGGACAACATTTTTTGTATTCATTTCCCTACGCCCATTCTGCAAGACACCCAGATGAAAGCAGTAAGGTGCTTAATAGGGACCCGCTGCCCAAAGCAGATTAATCGCCATCCCCTGCAGTCACTGCCATCGCAGAGCGCTCACCTGCTTGGGAGGATCTGTTTGGTGACAGATTAAAATGGAGGATTTGGAAGAAGTCAATGTACTTAGAGCCCATCCCCACAGATCGTGGGCTATGACCAAAGAGTGTTTTGTACTTTCTCTAATGCTGGCCGGAGGACAGGGCCGGCCTTAGGGCAGGGAGGCCCGAGCGACTGTCCTGGCTGCCATTAGATCCCTGCCACGCCAGCTCGGGGGAGTATTAAAAGTATCCCCCCGAGCTGGTGTGGTGGGAGACGGCGCGTCACGTGCCCTATTGAAATTAAATGTGCCTGCTCTCAGGAGCAGGGCGCATATGATAACAATAGGACGCCAATCGTTTTTCATCTGCGCCTATTGGAAAATGTGCCCCTCCCCGCATAAACAGGTGCACGTGGGGCACCACGATTTTACCTTGCTGATCAGGGCGCTGCCGCCGCTCAGGCCGGCCCTGGCAGAGGAGTTCTGCGATTTGCAGCCTGCAGCTCTTTGCACTGCAAATCCCATGACTTCTTACCATTGTCTATGCTGCATAAGGCTAACAGGAGTTGTAGTGAAAAACATTTGGCGAGCCAAAGGTTGCAGACCTCTGGTTAGGGGATGGTGCTTTTCAGCATAGTGTAGAACTGAGACGAGGAAGATAGGTAGTGGATGTCATGTTTTATTGCAACCTTTGGTGTTTCAATTATTGTTCGTGCCATGCTGGTACACTGAGACGTGTTTCTTTATAGATGTCCATAAAGTGACAATTGGCGTGGTTTCTTCTCAGAAACTGTAACGTTTCCTGGTACGTTGGTTGTCCAACTCCAGGGCCCAAGGGCCAGAATCCTGACAGGTTTTCAGAATATCCCAAAATTTATATTCATTAGGAAAAATGTGCATACATTTAGAATCATTGTATGCAAATTTATCTCATGAATATTAATGAGGGGCATCCTGAAAACCCGTTCTAGCAGCTTGAGGTATGTGGGAAACCACGATTCCCCTGAAGCAAGCAAAATAGCAAATGTTGCAAACTGCAAATACAGTCGTGAACTAATACAGCTTCACTGCATATATGCAGGGAATAATTAAAAATTGCAGCAAATACACAAACGAGATTCCTGCTGAAAGTGACCCTCTTCCTAGAAAAGTTTCTATAGGCCTAGTAATCTTAGAGCCCTGTAAAAGCCAGGAGCTTGTTCCCTTTTGCCACTAGGAGGCAGAAGAGGACCAATATATGTTTTCCCATTCAGACTCGGATGACAGGGAATAAGGAAGGAGGCGTTCAATCGCCTGCGGCGCCCCTCCCCCTCGCCTCCCCTCCGCCTTGTGCCGGGGATATGATTTAATCAACATGGAGGCAGGAGATTCATCAGGACAGCGGAGGGCTCCCTGTTGCTTTGGCATTCCGTCTGACTGCTGAGCACGGCAATGCCCTTGCAGTCTCCACGTCTGGCTTTCCATCTGTGCCTCACTGGCAGGGGCAGGCGGGGCAGCAGCCTAGCGGGAGGGCTGTACACCGGCACTGTTGCTTTTCGCCGGATGTGCACCTACTGTACCAAGTAACGTGTTACACCGGGTCCAGCACTGATTCAGCACGCGGCACAAACAACACGCGGCACAAACAACGCACGTCACTCACTTCAATCCCAAGCAAGTCCCGTATTGCACAACGCACACCAACGCCACAGAAGCCAGCCGTATTTAGTAGGCCGATGGTGCGTCGCAGGCTGATAGGAGATTGCATGGAGCTCTGATTTCTTCATGATACGTCCTTAAGGAAGTGACAGAAATGCCACCCCTTAAATTACAAACTGTATTCCTTATGTATTTCTTTTTTTGGCGGGCAAATTTGTATTGTATTATTATTTACAAGAGTACAGACTTATATCAAGGCCACATAAGCCATTGCCAACATCTACTTACGGTAAGAGTCAACGCATAGCATGTTATACCCACGTCAGTTTCATGGCAACGGGTATAGGCTAGGGTTGGAAATAATGAGGGGGGGTATAAAACAAATGAACTATTTGATACTGTACCATTCTCCTTTTTTGTCCCAGACAGATGTCCCCGTTAAGTAGATGAGTCTCTGGTCGGGGTGGGGGTTGTGGGTTGAGAGGGGGTGCAGAGGTATGGGGTCCTCACATACTGACTTCCAGGAATTACACAGGTGCCCCTTGCCTTGCCTCACAGCCTGCAGGATATCCTCTCTAGAGATGCCAGCAATGCCATGCGTGATATCCAAGTAATGCTGGGGCGATGGTTCCTTGATTTCCGTTGATTTTTCATGATTTTTGTTGCTCCCATGAAGCCCCTGCTTTCCCTGCCTGATAGTATAGCGTGAGCGACCGCGCGTCAGTGAGTATAACCCTTATCTTAGTAAAGCATGCCCTTATACCCACTGCCTCCAAAATGAAGCGGCTTATATCTTACCCCCATTGCTTTTGACTTTAGCTTTCCCAGGTCATGTGGGTCAGGTTTGTCTTTGCTTGACTGCCAACATTTGTCATCGGTTGCAAGGCACATTATGTGTTGAGTTGACCTGGCGTGCAGTAAAGCCTTAGTGTGAGATGGTGTAGCGTGTATATTGCATCCCTCATATGTTGTAGCAGGTTTAGCCGCTTGTCTTCCATGAGCTCTTCTCCTAGATTGATTTCCCAGTCTCTTTTTTGGCTTGTTGAGGCAAGATATATCAACTTTGAAGCTACTTTTATCTACGTTGTCTGCTGAAATGGAGCTGTCACCTCATCGATCAATTGCACTATTGAGCCCTTTTCGCTTGTGGTATCATTCCCACTCTCCAGAAGGAATGGCGTATTTAAATCTAAAATCTTGGAAGGTCAGTAGTCTTTTTCCTACGATGATATGATGTATCCTCATTATTTTCCTTGTGCGCCATTCCACACACTGCTCCTTTGGCCCAATACGTTTTTGTACGGTTACACCTATGTTGGAATTCACAGCATTAGACATGAGTGCACATATGAGTGTTGATTCACTTTTTCACACTTCTGTTGATATGTTTTATGTGTGCAGATCATGGGGTCAGTCAATGCAACAGCAGTTGTCCTCTTGGAATAGTGCACCAAGTGCAGTAGGGACCAACTGCTAAGTGTATGTCTTCAACCTTGACAGAGGTTGGTTTCCTAAGAGTCGGTTACTTAACCCTATGATTCATTTTGCCAGCATAAACTCGTATCCTACATCCTCCACTGGAGAAACTCATACCCATAGCCATCATCTTGCAGCTTCATTTTCTCCAGTGACATAATGGCTCTTGTCGCTAGCTTTACATGAGTGCATAGCAAGCAAAATGGATAAAGACACCTTAGGAGAATGTTCATTTTCCCAGTACTTGCGCTTGCCCAAACTCCAAGGTTCAACGTCAGCCATCTTCCCATGTCTAACTCAAGTGTCTTAATTGGATGACCTAAGTTATAGGACATGATGCTTTTGCCCTGGTGTGGGATCAGGACTCACAGGTATTTTGCTTACTTTCTTTCTCCTTCCGCATTTTGACAATATCTTTATTTATTTATTGTGTTGGGGTGTTGTATTAAAACCTTTCACAATTTCAATTGAACTAGCTGTTCCCGGCATAACATACGCCGTTCTAGCATATTCTTGTCACAATATATTATGCAGCACAAGCAAGTCAGGGATCTCTTTCCCTTGCAATGAATGTGGAGCACAAGAAAAACGCTTTTTATTTTTACAATCCCGATTCCTTTTAAGGAGGCCTCCAACCCATCTCGCACCCAACCTCCACAAGAACCCAGTATCACAGTAGACCAGGAACAAGGCCTGTGTGTTATCAATGAATATTTTATTAATTTGTGATTTAATGGAAAAATTGAATAAACTGTTACAATAGCCACCAAGGTGTGACAACACAAATGTAGAGTACTATTAGTGAATTGGCACACTAAGACAACTCAAACATGCATGCAGAAGGATTTACTTTACTGATTTCACCACTACTATCAACAGTTCAAAACACCATGAAAATGAAAGCAACCCACAGGAAAGTGCATTCACGCACAAAGGATTCTTGAGTCCCAACAACCCTCGACCCCCCAGATTACCACTAGGCTTGTCAGCTTTGAATGGAAGGCAGTGGTAAGGATTGGGAATACCAGGTTAAAATCGGATTTTGAATGGGGTGTTCAGAAACAATACGGGGAGACAGCAATGAATGGTACAATTACTTTTTCTGCACCAGGTAAAATGCATTTTTGCTTAGGACAACTGTTATGGGACAGCACAAAAGGGTACTTCATGCTGCTTAGACTAGAAGACAAATAGGGCTTCAGAACAGACTAGCAAGCACACAATAGGGAAATAGATTTTAGTACATGCAACACATGGGTAAAAGGAAAAGCAATGCAATTTGAAATGTGTTATCAAAATAAGGTAGGGGAAGAGGAATAGACTAGGAAAAACGGTTTTAAAAAGGTTACGCGAAATTTCCAGAGAAAAGAAAATGCAAATGACACTCGTTTTTACTAAGGCTACAAATGACAGGTACGCTTTAGCAATGGGGAAATCACGATAGGAAAACTCGGGTGTCAGTTCAATTGACAGAGGCACATTACAGGTAGGTATGAATTAGAAACGGGAAGGATGCTCGCGCTCAATACACCTCTGTAATTATAAGAGTTCACTAATATAAAGCAGATATCACTGCAGTCAATCAGTTGGTTCAAAAGGTAATTATTTATTCTTCTAATTGTAGACAGCTGGCACGTGTTTCAACCCCCTGGTCGTTCTCAAGGCTGTTATTCATACATAAGTAACAGGTAACCAACAAAATATTAGCATTTGCATATTGTTCACATCATACACAATGATTAAATAACTGATCAATAAAAAACATAATTGTCAAAACATCACATACAATAGCATGTTTTTACAATATGTTTGTAATAACAAAATCACACGCATTTTGAAAAGTTTGAAACCATACCATACAATGTCATAGGTCAGGTCATAGACGGAGGTGTGGATTCAGGTGGAAGCTAGTTGATTGGATAGCAATTTGAGCAGGAATGGGAAAGTGGAAAAAACCACAGGTTACTTAAATAGACGATAACTTATTGGTTGTTAATATGCAAAGTAGTGACCCTATTCCATCGGAGCACCCAATTTTAGTGCATGCCAAAAACCATGCATCAATTTTGTGTTAGATATCTCAATATTCTTATCATGGTATTTTCAGTGCAATGAGGTTAGGTACTATGTTTTGACATTCTCATTAGAGATAATATGAGTATTAGTAAATGCTCACCTCATATGCCAAAGCAAGTCGTATAATATGCACTAAGAAGTTGCACTGAGTCCAGTAGGTGGGGTATTAGATCAGGTTTACCCAACAAAAAGTATCAGCAAATGATGTCTCTTGAAATTGGTATTGGCTTCTCATGGTATCAATGTATCATGAAGTCTCAAAATACACAATTGTTTTTTCAATATGTTTTCAGTTCCTGGAATATAAGAATAGCAAACAGTCCTCATTAGATACTTCCCTGCTAATAGTAATTAATATTGGTATACCTAATATCATGGTTTCAAATAACAGAGACAAGTCTCACCTAAATGGATGCAGTATCGAAATTCAGGTTCCGTTGGCCATGTAAGTCATAGATGGAATGTAACAAAACTCCAAGAATCAGCTTCCATGGATCAAAACCTGGAAAAATATATAGAATTGTTTCCTTAAAAGCCAGCGTAGTTAGTACGCATCGGGTTGGTTTAGTCCCAATGGCCATATTATTCCTGGGACTGGATGCCTCATTGGGTTACAAGACTACATTAAAGTAAGTTGCAGTTTTTAAAATTGATCCTCTGACCAATTCATACATTAGAGCTACAAAAAATAGACCATGTAGACTAAGGTCCCCTTCACACCAAATAATTGCTTAGGATATACAGCTAACAGCTGAAGGTAGCATGCTATTTATGCCTGAAAAGGATGCTGTCTTTAAATGGGATAAATCCCCTCTCCCAAATGTGCAGTGGCCTCTCCTGGCTTTGATGCCTTCCAAATGCGAGAAAAACAAAACTAAATTAAGCCGCGAAAAAAGGGGAAAGGAGATCATGGCCGCGTGCGTGATGACGTCACGTGCTGCATTGCACGTGACATCAGTGATAAACAAAGCCTGACAATCAACGTCATATTGTTATCATCGGCATCTGTTTATATTGATAATGATCCTGCATTCTTTTTAAAGTGATGCCATGTGATATCAAAATAGTGTTGGTCTATTAGAAAAATAGGCAATTTGGACAGCACATTTAGTTAAAAATAATGAGATATTGTAACAATTATATCAAGTTAGCACTAATAGTGCTTCCATTAGAGAGTTATAGATAGTATGCAATTAAAGTTAGTTTATTATTGAACTAAAATATTTGCAATAGTTATTTGGTTGACTGTTTCAAAATTCTCAGATGATTTTCTCCAGGGTTGCACTGAAGGTGCACCCATCTTAATGTTACCGACCTTAGAAACTGACACCCTGCCACTAAATATTTGGGTCACACAGATATCATAATTACAGTTGCTAATGTCATGAGTACCTCTTCTTTGACATAAAAAAAATTGTAACATCTACAGAGCATTTCTCACACTGTGGGTCTGATGTAGCCACGGGGATACTCTTAAACAACAAATCAGAATTATGAGTTGCAGAGTGTTTCCATCTGCACATGGTTCTGAACCCCGATGGCTACATTACTCAGATCTTTGGTGTAGTGGTGCTGAGGGAGTTGGTCTACATGTCCCTTGTTGAATGGTGGTTATAGTAACCAAGTGGTCCTAATGTCAAGGTTGCACCTTCTCCATATTGTATAACATAGTGATGATTTGGGATAGGCAGAGTGGTTTCACAATAGGAGCTCATTTTCATACAAAGATACAGCGTTTAGTATGATCAATCCACTTTAATTTAGTTGCATGTCTGGCCTAGGTTATTTATAGAAACACATGCATCTCATGGTCGCAATTTAGACCAACCTGAGTGCATTGTAAAAAGCATATTAGTTTGCTTTCCATTTGCCTTAGTTTGAGCCTTACATTGCCACCTCTTTTCCCCTTCTTAGTTTTGATTAGTCCAATGAATTGGATATCATCTTTATTACTCCATTGATGTTGTTGTTGATTTAGAGTCTGTACTCCTAAGACTCGCCAAATGTTCCCTAATTCAAATTCTTAATTGTCTGATGGTGCTGCCAATATACAGCTTCCCACAGACGCAAATAATAGCAGAACGCACGTAACAAGTCTTAAAGTTGATGAATCCATTAATCTTGATTCTTGATTGCTGTCCCATTGGTATCAGTAAATGTTTGACAATTATCAGAAGCATATTTGCAATAATTGCAACTCCCACATTTATAGAAACCATTGCTCCTACTGAGCCATTTGTCCTTTCAGTTGTCATCTTTGGTTGTCAGAAAAGAAGTGCTCAATTTCTGCTTGATCGTCTTTGACCTCTTAAAAGTGATTTTCGGTGTGTCAGACACAAAGGGTAGCAGATCCTTGTCCAATTTCAATATGTGCCAATGTTTGGAGACCAATTTATACAAAGTTGAAGAATCTTGAGAAAATTGAGTGATGACAGCAAGATGTTTAATTTCAGATTTTATCTTGGTATGTTCCCCTAACAGGTCCAGCTGCTTTGACTTGGCATTCTTATTCAGAGCTTTACTTATGCTGTTGGGGTGATACCACCTGTTAAGAAACCTCCTACTAAGAACCTTGGATTCTTCCAAGTAGTCACTATCTCTGCTGCTATTTTTCCTGGCCATGTAAAATTCTCCTACAGGAATATTATTAAAAATGTTGACCTCCCTTTAGATATTGGTTCAGCATCCTCCTTTATTTTAGCACCTGTATCATTAATATCTTATTCAGAATCAAGATCTGAACTGGCCGGTGTGGTATTGGATGAACTTGGTTTCTGTCTTGCGGCAATGTTATCATACTTTGGTTGAAACGTATAGACCCTGTCAGGTAGTTAATAGAAATTTGTTTTGTAAAACACCATTTAAACACAGTTAGTTTCGAATTTTAACTATTTCAATCCTGTGAAATAATGTGGAAATTAATTGATTTACTGAAAAAAATATACTAGGGATCTACACAAGCAGCTGGAGAATCTTCAATGGGAAGGGACTGAAAGGCACAGGCAAACAAAGGATTTTCAATGTGAACAATTACTACAATGCAGACAAATGTAATATTTTTCAATAGGAAAATGACTGAATTACACAAACAAAGAAGAAAGCATATTTGTCCATGGGGGAATCCATATGGAAGATAGAGCTTATTTAATCTATGGCTGGGGATGTATATACTTACAAGAGAGGGTTTGATGGACATCAAGGCGGCACCAGAGCCTCACTGCTGGGACAATCAAGGGGCCACTCAAGGCTTCTCTCTGTCCTCCCAAAAGAATCCCACTCCAGCTACTTCAGCTCCTGGCTTCACTCCAAGATTTAGGCCTCACTCTGAAAGCATGGTTCTAGATGTGGTCAGCTGCCACCTCAAGATTTGGTAGGGAGAGTCCGGATTTGAGGCAGAGTGACTTATTTATTAGGCAAATGATGTCAACGATGTGTCATAGTTCTCACACGATGGATTGGCCAGTGTTCAAGGTTTCCCTCTCATCTGTGGGCCGATAGGTCCAGAGAAAGTGGGAGTGTTATGGGAAGCCAAGGGAGGAGACCTAATCCATCATCTAACTGGGACAGGGGTTGGGTCTGTTTTTTGCACATGGAAATCTCACTGTATGACAAATGCCCTTTCTCATAATATTAGGACACATATGCCAGCATTTTTTAGTACTACATTTTTCAGTGAATCACATAAACCTTGTTTGATGTTTGTTCGACCTACTGGTGCAAAGCTACAGTATTTTCTCATTTACGCCAGAAAAATATGGCACTCGGTGGGCAGAATATGGATAACATTTTACATCTTTTATCAAATGTTTATGGTTCTGATATGTATACAGTGATCACAATCAAGTTTTTCCTCATAACATTTGATATGTTGGTGCCCACCAGAAGCGGCTCGCTGACAGCTTTTCAGAAATCCGAACACGATTCTTGTGCAATTAATATTGCCCAAGTTATCCCATTCTGTGCAATGTTTGTGAAACTTCTCCTTAGCTTCTGGCCCACACCCTTGGAATGGATATGGTGCTTGCTCTGACGTCAAGAGGAGTTCCTGTGTTTAGATTAGCCAAATGATCCATGTGCTAATGGCCAGCTTTAAGACATACTAAGTGTCACGACCCTCGCCCAAAACTCCCTCTGGCAAATCCATTGGCCAGGTGGAGTCAGGACTCGGGCCTCTAGAGCCAGGCATCCTTTTCCAAGGCCCTCTTGGGGCCACTCCTGGCGCCTATGGCGGCAGGCTCATACACCATGAGAAACATGTGCTTGGGAACTGCTTATTGTGTTGCCAGCCAACATGGAGGCATCCACATAGCTTGGTTCCGAGGAACCAAGCTATGCGGTCTAGTGTTTAGGGTGTGGTAGCCTAGGGACTATGTTACCTGGACTATTTTGTTGGGGCTATTTAAACCACACCCGAGCAAGACAACACGCTTCGCGTTACTTTGCAGCTTGCAGCGTGACGCTCACCGTGTCCAGCTATTCCCTCGAACCTCGGAGAAGCAGAACCTGCAAGGAGACAAAAGAAACATCATTAGCAGCAGTATCTTACCTGCAGTCTTCATTTTTAACCACTCGCAGCTTCTCAGAACGGCTTCCTTGAATCAGCATGCCTCCCGCACAGTACGACCTGAAAGAGAAAGATAGAGGCAACATAAAGAAAGCAGTAGAGACATTTGTAAATTACGAACTGCTCAAAAGACTTACCTGGCTAGTCGCTTCACGGCTGGCACCATTCCGGACATTCTACTCGCGCTGAATAAAACCGTGACCTTCAAGGAAGGAAAACACAGGTTAGCAAGGGTCAAGGCTTTGCAGCGCTGCGCGCAGCGCTGCGCATAGCGCTTACTTACCGCATCATAGCGCTCTTAGTGCGCCATCATTTACTAGCGGGGCTCAACCAAGCAAGTTCGCCGCGCTGAAGCTCTGCATACCTAGGGAGGAAAAAGAGACATTCTAAACAAAGAAAGGCATGCAGGATAGCAACAAAACTAAAGAACAGCAATAAGACCTACCTGAACAATATCAAACGGGCCGGCATCAGTGAAGTAACTGGACCGCACACGCCCAAGAAAGACAACACGCCCTTGCAAAGAAGGTAGGACAGAGAGCACGCCTAATTCTACCACCAGGTGAGGAGAGGGCCCAGAGGGGCTAAAATCGTATGGGGGTGGAGGGAGGATACTTACTCCGGTCGGCCAGTCTTGTACACAGTCCTCCTGTATTTTCAGGCAGACCTTCCCCGCAGACCACATCTGGGCAAAGCTGAGAAGCATACCAGCGAGTGACCCGGCTGGGTGGTGTCCCTGTGGATACCAGGTGAGCGTAACACTAAGTGGTTTTAGTCATAAAACCTGTGGAGGAGGAAAATTCCTCCTCTCCTCCCCCTGACAAATGAGCTTTGCAATCTAGTTTCACACTTGGGGAACCCACAGCAGAGAAATTAAACCAGGATTTCGGCCTGTACCTCCCTGCAAGCATTTTAAATTTAAATCTACTCTTAGAATTACACAATTTCAAGATGTAAAACCCTTGCACAGTAGTTACCTGCAAACAGTGATTACAGTAGGGCAGCATAATATATATTTAAAGACTTTCGCAGTACATGTGAAAGCTCAAAGTATCCCTTTAAAGGCACAATTGAAATGTCCTTTGTCACTTCCAGCCGTGAACGGCTTTCACTCTGCTGCAATTCAACATCTCCTTGTAGATTCTGCAAATTATTGTTTCCTCTTGTGATGGGCTCATGATGGAAAAAACTTAAGTTAATCTATTACACGTCTACCACACATTTTCACGAGCATGTCTTTAATATAAAGGGAAACACAGATGTACACATTTACTTTAATATTTCTGCCGAAATGCACTCTGCTTCACAGTAACTGCAACTCACAATGCTGCCATCCCATTTAGGGTTCTGTGGACTGTAGTTCTGGAGGATATTATTTCAGCTTTCTCATACTTTGGCAAATTATGCCATTTGTCTTTCCTTTCTGCCGGCCATTGAAAATTATTAGGCATCTTCAAGTTTTGATGCCTCATTTTGCTCCTTTTCACTTTGGAATTTCAGGGCCTTATTTCCATGTTAATTCAAGGCAGGCCTTTCATTTTGGGGAGCCCTCATACTGACTCTGGCCTGTATGGCATTCAGGGCAATTTCACCCCACATTCTGGAAGGTCAATATCAGTTGGTAATTCATAGGGTCACTTCTCTCCCCCTTCTTAAATATCGGAATTACCACCAATTGCTTCCAGGAAGGGGGCATAGATCCCTGAGACTTATTAATGATCATTGAAAAGACTAAACATATCAGATGGAATGAGAGGTATGTGAAGTATAAGAGCGGTATCTACGTTCAATCGATTGAACAGGTCTCTATGTTTTGTCTTTGTAGGTGTGTAATTGTCAACCTTGTTCCATTGCAGAGTCCCCGGGATGGCATAAGATTGCATAGTAGCATAATTACAGCACCTACTCTCAGTTTTACCTCATGAGGAGACATTCGTCATACAGCATTTCACTCTTTAGAGATTGAAACTTTGAGCCAGTGATTAATTGTTCATTGACACTGGAACCGCTGTGCCTTGTAAGAAGAGACATGGGGTGGAAAGAAGTAGCTTCCGAATGTTTGCGATAGCGGAAGGTGAAGGTGATTGTGTAGAACCGTGCTCATTCTGTTCATTGAGATGGTGGTTGTTGTTGAAGTGGGTGCACTTTGCCATTGAACAGCAGAGGGCATCCTAACACTGAGAAATTGCATCAGCCGAGTACTGAAACATACCAAAGTGAGATTCCATTATAACAATTCATAAAACAAAAATCATTTACATTTCATTTCATATATAAGGCATTTCAAGTAAAAACATAAAAATACCCATACAAGCAACCTTCTCTAACAATTTCTAAAAGAGATAGAAATACAGTAAAATATAACACATTAATCAATCACCTATACTCAATAGCACTTTGGTTAGGGTGGTAATATCACCCAATAGTTCAAAATTCTCTGTTAAAAATGCTAAAAGTGCGATGGATAAGGATAAGTGCTTTGTGCTCATTAAATTCTCTATAAACACGACAGCGGTTAAATGAATTAAACGGTTAAAATAAAAATTGTCTGGGTACTAATAACACACAATTTACCACTAAATGATGTAGGGAGTCCACCTCCTCCTCAGATTTACATAGTCCACAGGTCCTATTGGCACGTACTAGACAAATAGGTGGCCCAATTACCTCCAAGGTATGAAAACAATTCAACCTAAATCTCAGTAGCAATGATCTAAAAAAGATGAGACAGCGCTTTAACAACATCTGATTGTGGTGCAACATATACAGTTAACAGAAAGCGGGCACATTCTTCCATTATGCTGAGTAGATTGCTTAGGCTCTGTGTAGATGGTGGAAGCTTCACATCTTTGGTGAATAATAACACTGCATTCCCTGCCTAGCCGGTTCTCACGCTGCGTATTCTGTTATCATTTCTAATGGTTACCGGCTGGAGTTCCAGTGCAAAAGCGAATAATATTGGGGATAACGGACATCATAATTGTGTGCCTTTCTCATGCTGAACTGTGTCTCAGTCAAGAGATTCCATTAGTATTAACTCTGATGCATGGTCCATCATACAACTTTCATATGGCAGTATACATTTTTCCCCCCAGGTTCACACTTTACATAACCTCCAACATGTATCTCCCATTCCATGCTGTCTTAAGCCGTTTCCGCATCTAGGGTACCTAAAGACTGTGATTCATATTTTTTTTTTCTGTGTGACCAATAATATCCTGAATTAGCCTGATGTTCACAAGCCCCTCCTTGATTTGGGAGCTAAAGCATGCAAAGCTACTGAGTCTATCTGCCCAGATCCTTTTAAGTATCTTGGCATCTACCTTTACAATGGGCGCTGGGTCTGCAAATACTGCAGCCTACAACTCCTCTACGAGTTAATGAAACCCAATTGTCATTTGTATGCAGAAAAGCTGCCTCTAGGGCAGTGGTGGAAGTGTACAAAAAGAAGTAGTGGAAATGTGTTCCCTGATGGCCTGCCCCTGCTCCACACAACCCCATGGCCACGCCCCCTCCCACGTGCAATCCAAACCCCCAAACAAACACACCTGCTATTTAAGGGATTTTTCAGTGCAGTGCACAGAAATGCAAGTTTCAACTTCACTTTTCTTTTAAAATTAAACCATTCCAGAATGGTTTCTTTTTAAAATGAAAGTATAGGAACGGTAAAACCTAAAAAAATAAGTAGAGGAGCACCGCTCCCAAACGCTCCCGCCCGCTTCAACCACTGCTCTAGGGCAGCTCTGGTGGGCAGCCAGTGGATAGGCTGCGGTCAAGGTTTTGGAAGGAGCCCCACACTCTGCCTGGATAGATCTGGCCAGATCAGGGCCTTGACAGTGCTACAGGCAGGCACTGAAGTAATGGTAGATTCTAGTGGGTCCTCTGATAACTGCCACTAGAGGGCCGGGCAGCTTCTCTTTGTTGATTCTGGTTCATATAAGGAAGAGTGTTGTAATGCTTTAAGACTTGCCTTTCTTTCTGCCATTGGAGAGTGGGCTTAAAGCTTACATTCTGAATAGTTAACTTGCTCAAGACAGGCAGAGAATGCTCCTATATGACCATTCCTAGGCACCAACGATTCTTGAAAAAATACCCTTTACCATAGAGCAGGTTTAAGCATTTTGTGCAAGTCCTTTCTCCAAATAATTGAATTCAGGAAAATTCTTCTTTACTAGTCATGTTTCCAGTTGAATCACGCAAGTCTTCTGGATAAAGTAAGGTCTCTTAAGTGTCCTTTAAACAGGAGCTGTGCTTCTCCATTTAAATTCGGGACACCGAACATGTTTCCTCCGGATTGAAATTCACAAAACGCGCACTTTGTTCTCCAAGCATTTTTTGCCGACCGGATCTCCTCTTCCTACACTTTTGAGTGGAATACATTCTATCGGAATAGTCTGATATTTCAGCCTGGAGTTTGGCTGCTGAAACAATCTTTATGTTATATATTCTTCAATGACCACATTTACAGAATTGACCCTGGTACTTACTCATTTATTTGATTAGAATGTTTGTTCAGGCTGTCCCTACCCAGAGGGTTAAGCCTCGCCGTGACCTATTATTAAGTAAGAATTTGTTTTGTTTTTTTCATCCGGGTCATCCAGGTCAGGTGATTTCTCACTCTGATGACACCTAATCAAACGTGTAGGCAGCATCAGATAGGTCTGGCAGGTTTTCTCAATCAAAGTAAACAGTGCGGATGCATCTTGTAAGTAATTTGGTATGATTGTCTTGTTTTCCTTTTATATCATGAGCTGCTAATGGTGATTTAAGATGTGAATTCATTGATGAAATGTTTTTATATTGTTTACTGTACAGTGAGAATGGGCCTCATTACACGGTAGGCGCTAAAAAATGTGATTTACCGTCATGGCGCTATAAGCGTGTCCGCCATCGTAGGAGACCGCTAATAGCGTTCCATTACGAGTTAGCGGACACGCGCATAGGGCCATGCCGGTAAATGACCCTACCGCCATGGCGCAAAAGCACCTTACCGGCTCCGACCAAAGTGCTGATAGCACCTCCGCCCTCATGCTGCACGCTATTAGCGGTCACCGCTGTTAGCGGTCACTGCTATTAGCGGTCACCGTAAAACACCGGAACCGGAAATAGCGTCATCGCACCGGAACGGGAAAGAGCCCGGCGGCCATCTTTAAAAACACAATCCATTGCCATCCCCTGCACTCAGGACCTGCAGCAACACCACGACTGGCAAAACCACATCCCACAAGAACAAACAATGCCCAAGGCCCTAAAGAAAGCCGATGCGCGCCAGCGCAAAGAACGCTTCTCAAACGAGGAATTGAAAATGCTGGCAGACACCCTGGCTGCAAATGCAGACGTAGTGTTCGCTAGCGACATGCGGCGCCCGGCACTCCTGAGTAAAAAGGAAATCTGGGCTGAGGTGGCGCAGAAAGTCAGTGCGGTGGGCTCCACCCCCCGCACCGTAAAGGACGTGCGCAAGCGGTGGGATGATCTGCGCCTCCGTGTACGCAGCATTTTATCGGCCAACAGGAATCTGGCCATGGGCACAGGAGGCGGAGGTGGATCCCCGATGAAGATGCAGGAGTGGGAGGAGACATGTGCCAGCACCATTGGCATAGAATCCATCGAGGGAGTGGGCCGAATGGAGTGTGGTGTGGCAACAACGTCAGACGGAGGTGAGTGACCACGCAAAACACAGCAAAGCCAAGCATGAGTCCCTCCCCCAAATGTGAATTGGGAATCAGCTAATGGATGGGGTCATCACACACACATGTACACAACTCTGCATATATGCCCTGCACATCCCCACACAACCACATGCATGCAGCACCTCACACACATGTCACCCTGACACATGTCCGGATGACCCACCCATCTGCCCAACAACCTGCAGGCCCAAACCAGATGTCCAAATCCAAAGAACTGCAGCAACAACAACATATGCATGATGCACGTTGACCCATCACTGATGTTATCCCTGTCTTGCTCCCCCACAGGGTCACAATCTGACAGTGAGGAGCTGGACTCTGCAACGCAGGCCCCACCACCCAAAAAGCAGGCCAAGGGAAAGGATGCAGGCACCAGGCCCAGTACATCGAGGGGCACTGGGATATCTGGAGTGGCCCAGCGTTCAAAAGCCACCCACGCAACGACCACACCAAGGGTCGAAATGCCATCCGACACTGTGGCAGTACCCCCACCACCCACCCCCACCACTCAGGAGCCAGTGCCAGAAGGCACGCTGTCCGCAGCCAATAGCTCCGTCGGGGAAGCAGCAGCCACAGCACCTATGAGTGATGTGGATGACCCATGTCCGACACCGGAAGGGCAGCGTACACCCAGCACCCAGCTGTCCCCACTCCACAGCCCATGCAACACATCCAATGGCAGCATCCATGAGGTGCATGCCGGAGATGCAATGGATGGGTCATTCAGTCCCGTGGCGAGCTCACCTGATGTCGGCCACATGCAGCAAGCTGCGCCGAGGAGTAACAGGGGCAGGGCCGCAGACGACACCATGAGCCTGATACGCCAGCGCCAGGAGGAGCTCAATGCCCTGGTTGCCCGGCAAGTGAGCGAGGCTGCCTCGACCAGGGAGGAGATCCGGGTGTTGTCAAGGGACATGAAAGCTGCCATGGACAGCAACACGACGCGCCTATGTGACGAGATGGCCGCTGTGAGGCAGGTCCTAACGCGCATTGCTGAGGCGATGGAGAGCATGCGTCACTCACAGGGAGCAGATCAACCAGCCACCCCCTCGTCTACTAGCTCAGACCAGACAACCATCCTGCGCAGGTCCAGCCGGTCCTTGCGGCGGTCAGACTCACAACCCCCCAATGGTGGTAGTGGAGGAGGGAAGTAGGGCCAGCCTGTCCCTGTTGACACTTGGGAACTAATGCAGCACTGATGTGCACACCATGTTCGGTGGAGTTGTGGGGGGAGGGGGGTGAGGGTGTTCGGTGGAGTTGTGGGGGGAGGGGGAGAGGGTGTTCGGTGGAGTTGTGGGGGGATGGGGGGAGGGTGTTCGGTGGAGTTGAGGGGGGAGGGGGGTGAGGGTTGTTGGGGTGGAGGGTACATGCACGTTTGAATGTCATAATGCTCAATACACACGTAATGGCATGGATAATCACATGACTGGACATTGATCATTGTGTATGTGTGCTTTATTGTTGAAGGGTGCACTGTGTTTATGTCCTCCATACACCCCGTGCCCTGAGCTGAACACCAATTGCACCCTCCTAATCCATGTGCATCAGAAACAATGGTCTATCAGGTGCTGCCGCACAGCACGTCCCTCATGGGCATCGCCACCTGCATGACCTGCAGCCCCCTCTCCTCCATCCTCATCCCCGTCATCATCCTCAGACGGTGGTCGCAGTTCTATGTCAGGGGGCATTGGCACATTCCGTCTGATACACATATTGTGAAGCATGACACATGCCATGGTGATCTTGGCCACCTTCTCATGCCCGTACAGGAGTGCCCCGCCCGACCTGCTGAGGCACCGGAAGCGTTCCTTCAATAGGCCGAATGTCTGCTCGATCACCACGCGGGTACGGGTGTGTGCATGATTGTAGTCCTCTTCGTGCCTGTTCTGTGGGTTCCGCACAGGGGTAAGGAGCCACCTCTTCAGGGGATAACCTGCATCACCTGCATGGGTGCAACAATGGGTATGTGTAAGTGTCTACATAATGTGGAGCGTGCACATATCACACAAACAAACATTGCATATTCAACGACATCCACTGATCCAAGCACGCATGGCAATCAGGGTAACTGCAATGTGGGAAGGTGAGGTGGTCCTTGCAAGTGGACATGCACCATGCATGCATACAGCAGGGATTGCCATGTCCCGCCAGAGTTTAAGTGATTTGTGTTTCCTGGCCCTGGCAACGTTAGGGCCACACTGCTAGTACACTGCCATTCCTTAGTTGATGTCCCCATGCTGTTTGATGGCAATTCTGTGGTGGGGTACGGGTGTGCCTCACCACAATGGCTACAGGGGATCCATTTGTATGCACTCATGTGCGCGGACCATTTCTGATGTTGTTCAGCGTACATTTCAGTTGTGATTTTGATATGCATGTTGCTGATTTGTGTAATGGGGGAATGGTGTGTTGTGCGGTGTGCATGTTGTTTGGAATGGCCTGTTTGGCGTAATGGATTGATATGTTTGCCGTGGCACTCACTTCCAGCATGTGGTTTTGTCTCTGGTCCATTGTGGGCTGCCTCACTGTACAGTGATGCAAATATGTATGTCCATTCTTCTCATGACACCAGTTCACGCCCAGTTGGAGTATGCATCTCCCCCCCACCCCATTCACGGCCAGTTGGAGTATGCATCTCCCCCCCCATTCACGCCCAGTTGGAGTATGCATCTCCCCCCCCCCATTCACGCCCAGTTGGAGTATGCATCTCTCCCCCCAACCCCCCATTCACGCCCAGTTGGAGTATGCATCTCCCCCCCCACTCACAATCCACATCACACTGACATGTGGTCGGCCTGCTACTCACCAAGTAGCCATGAACGTTGTCCAGCATGTCGCTCCATGTATCGTGGTATTGTCGAGTTCCGCAGGACCATTGCATCATGGGTTGAACCGGGATATCGGGCACAGCAATGTGTGATGATCTTATTGGAGTCACATACCATTTGGACGTTGATGGAGTGGTATTGCTTTCTGTTACGGTACACTACCTCATTGGCATGTGGGACCACCAGTTCTACATGGGTATAGTCGATGGCCCCGATGCAACTTGGGATGCCTGCCAGTGAATGGAAGCCAACTTTGGTGTTGGAGATCTCCTGGGCAGTCCGTGGCATGTATATGTGTTGACTTGTGTGCTGCAGGAGGGCATCGAGCACCTGGTTCAGTGTGCGTGAGAATACTGGTTGTGATATGCCATGCATCTGACCTACCGTATGCTGGTAGGTGCCTGTGGCCAAGAAGTGGAGCACTGTTACTACCTTCAGTAGAGGGGGGATGGCAGTACGGATGTCAATGAGACTCACAATGTCGTTGTATATCATGTCTACTATGGTGGTGATGGTATCCCAGTCCAGACGGTACAGGGTGTGTATCTGCTCAGGGGTTAGGTTGACTGGACTGGCTCTGATCCTGGGAATTGGTGGCTGCCTCTGTGGTATCACTAGGTGCACTGGTGGTGCTTGCTGCGCCTGTCTTGCCCTCCTCCTCCTCCTCCTGCGTCTCCTCTGTGCTGCCTGTTGTTGTAGCTGCTGCACAGCAATCATGTCCTCTAGCCCATGTAATGCTGCTAGTATTGCATCCATCTTGGTGTGGGAATGGGTGTGGGGAGGGGTGTGGTGTGCTCTTTTGTGCTGCCAGTCTCCATTGCCTCCACCTGTGCTGATGTTGTCCACCTGTGGCAGGTGGGAACTCTGCTGTGCTCTTTTAACGTGTGGTTCGCGATGCCGGTATTAGCGCCTTGCCGGTAAGGGTTCTTTGGGTCTACTACATGCCGGTATTGCCATGTACGCATGGCTCGTGATGCCGTGATATTAGCGCTATGCCGCTATTTCCGGTCTGAGGGGCCGCGCGCTCACGGACTTGCCGCTAATAGTGCCACCGTACTTTGCGGTGCCGCTAATAGCGGTATGTCCGGTTCGTGATTGGGGAGGGGATTTACCGATACCGGTAATCCCTTACCGGTAACGGTATGTCCCTACCGCCTACCCTGTAATGAGGCCCAATGTGTTTGTATCTATATTGATGATTTTATAATGTATATTTTGTTTTACTCTTTTGATACATTTGTCAAATTGAACTAAAACACAATAATAATTTTAAAAAAAGAACATTCCTCCCTTTTCAAATCAATTTCCATTTAAATGTGTCATTGTTGAGTTCATTACAACTTTGTGTTTGAGGCCTTCATAAGACAAGTACTATTTCATCAAATGATCGCCATCCAATGTAAACCTGGCACTACCTGCACCTTGGCAGTGTCCACGACACGTGGCCCTTACTTTCGCTAACACTGCCTACAGCTATGAGTCCATCCATATTCACTCTTCGAGGGTTTGCGTGTTCTTAAATTGCTCGTATTGTTTTTAAATAGCAACCCTGTCATACCAATAGCTTTTATTTCCTAATTTCCTAACTGGTGATAATGTGATAGTGCTTGTGCAAACAGCATTGGGGCATGTGCAAATGCACGGTAATACCACCACCGATCTTCAGGCAATGGCACCATGGAGGGCCTGCCCTCTCTGGGTATCCATGGTGCCATTGCCTGAAGATCGGTGGTGGTATTACCGTGCATTTGCACGTGCCCCAATGCTGTTTGCACAAGCAGTATCACATTATCACCAGTCAAAATACGGAAGAAGCCTGTCTTCTATTCCAATCAGTTCAGCTTTATATGGAACTGTGTCTATGTAATTGTAATTGGTTATTTATAACACGCTTAATACCCAGAGGTTCGTAAGGCCGGAGCCGGAGATCGAACCTGTGTTGCTCTGTGTCGTCTTGTTTTCATCAACTCTTTTTTGTTGACAACATTCATGCAATCCAGGCAGAATTAAAACCTAAACTGGAGAACAATCATTGCCTCTTTTTACTCCTCTGCTGTTCTGATTTGGGGCTCCATCAGAATGCTGATCTATCTTCCTATCTGATTGTACTTAAGCCCCTGGAACTAACGTCTTATGCTGGTGTCAATCTGCCACCCAAACGTACTAAGCGCGTTTCAGATTGGTGTGCTGATTAATTGTGTCTCATCTCAAATGTGTCCCTGTCGAAGGATGGTGTCCCTCATGCTGCGAAACATGGTGTTATCTCACCCCTCTTAAAAAGATCCACCTTAAACATGAATGTATTGGTCAATTTACTATCAATAACGGGTTTGCCTTTTCTTAGTAAGCGGATTGTTAGGCATGTGGACATAGAGTTCCATGCCCACATTGGGAACAACCATCTTCTAAGATCTTAACAACTGGACTTTGGTGCTAAGTATAAATCTGAGACACTCACAATGGAGGATGTTGACCATGTTCTTCCGATTATGGATAATGATGGATAATGATGGATAATGATGTGGCCTGTTCAATGGGGTTACTGGATCTATCATTGGCTTTCAACACAGTGGGGCATGGGTCCCGCATTGCTATGCTGCCAACTGGTATGGTGTTGAAGGCAGGGGCAGCTCCTTCATAATGGGTCATGGTGTGCCAACCCACCCCCATTATGGAGGAGCAAGAGTCCAGTGAAAACATGAGCGCTCTGTCCGCTACACCGTGCAGCGGAGGTAGTGCTCCTTGGTTGGCCTGTGTTGCATAACTCAGCTGCACATGGGCAATGAGCCATTCACGATTGGGGCATTTTCCTTCCTCCGCTTTGCATGGCCCACTGACCATGCTGGCTGGGGTACTGCACCCAGTAAATGCCAAGGTGGTACTTCGGCACGTCCCTGTGCATTATGAGGGCCTGGAGCGGCCAATCCCTGCCACTCAACCTCGTTTTCCAGCACTAGGAAGCATGGAGAGGTGTTTGATTGGCACCACTCTCTGCTTCCTGCCTGGATGGTTTGGGGGGACGGAATTCCGGAGCAGATGAGCAGGAGCCTGGCACCGAGCCGTGGAACAGGTATTTTATTTTAAAATTAAGTTTGTATACATGTGTGCGTGCATGTATGTGAGTGATTGTGTATATGCGTGAATGTGAGTGTAATGCTTGAATGTGTGTGTGAATGAATGCCTGATTGCTGAACATGGGAGCGAATGAGTGAGTAAATGCTGCTGATTGCGCCAGTGTATGAATGGGTAATGTATGCAAGTGAATGAATGCTGCTGATTATGTGATTGTATGAATGGGAAATGTATGTGCACCCTGAGTGCAGTGTGTGTATGCATAAGTGAGGGTATAATGCTTTTGAATGTCCATATGAAAGAATGCAGACGATTGCTGAATGTGCGAGTGAATGAGTGAATGAATACTGCTGATTGTATTCGTGTATGTATGGGGAATATGCAAGTGAACACATGGTTTACTAGCTGGTAATCTTCATGACACCTAGTCCTACTTATGTGAGGTCAACCACCTCAAAAATAAGTACTGGGACAAGGAAGAGGGACATGGAGGTAATGAATTCTAGTGAATATGAGTGTGAGTGCATGAATGGGGAATGTGCAATGCAAGTCAGCATTCAGCATGGAAATGTATGGGCACAGCCAGAGTGAATCTGTTTTTTGTGGTGGCATATATTGTGGTGGAGGCATCATGAAAATGCATTGGGAAATGCTACTGTGCAGTGATGGTGACTTGAATCTATTTGATTTTGTGATGAGTTTTCTTGCAATACATATTTCAAACTTTCTGGATTTCTATCAAATTTATGACCAAAGGTATGCTGTTTTTAACCCAGTATTCAAAACATTTTCTCAGGGGTCAACCTCTAAACACCTGTTAGATGGTTCAGGCTCCATGGCTACCCTCGGTCATGCTTGCATATTTGTGTTAAATATTTGTGCCCCATCAATTACAAAAATCACCAGCTGTCACTCATTGAAGATATTGTCCTGAAGTGGTCCACTCATTTCTGTTAGATAGATCCAGTCGGCTACAATGGCCCACTGGAATACTACCACTGCCCCCACTGATGGTGGAATGTGGATACCCCCAGGGTTCCATCCTTACTCTGGTGCTCTTTAACTAGTACATGGAGCTGCTGCCCGATCTGTGTGCTGAGTATGATGTCACAATACACAAGTAATCTGACAATAATCAGCTTTATCTTGTTCTGTTGTCAGCACAAGATGTTCTTAATTTTGGAAAGTGTTCAACAACTATTGTCTTATGGATGCTGAAAGGTAGTTTGAAATGTAACTCTTCCAAAACGGAGTTTCTTCTGTTTGGCCTGATTAGGCTGTGAAATTGGTGCAATCTTGACTCTCTAGCTCTCTCGCTTCACTTTTCTTTATACCCAAGTGACTTCAGTTCTCCAAAATCACTGGCCTTCCTGGTGGATCCCAAACTTTCTTTTCAATCTCACATCCAGAAATGGACATTGCTGTTTAGTGATATGCCCTTTGTGCTGGGGAAGCTAAAACCACTTCACCCTAGGTGTGTGATATTTTTACCCATTCCGATATGCCTCACTGCATCACTTTACAAATGGGGAAAGAAACAGCCAAAAATGGATGCGCTAACCCTTTGCTTGCAAAAATCTGCAAAACTGCATATGGGTCACAATCACAAAAGGCTGCACACCCCTGCCGCACGCACAGTCAAAGTGAGGGGGAAAAGAGAATTCTCACTGCAGGAGCATGCCAGTGGGTGCTGGTACCTTTAACATGAAGCAATGCCACAGAATGGGGCTAAAAACCGAAAATGCCTTTTGAAATGCAGCTTTGCAACCTTCAAAGTGCTGTTTTGGCACTAGATCCATTCATTTCCCGTGAATCCTTGAGAGTAAAAGGGTTACAGATCATCCAGTGTTGGATTGAGGGGCTCAGAGGAGCCGGACCTCACTGACTGACAGCAGCTAAGAAATGTATTTTATGAAAAAGGCAGCCAAGCTACATTGTTTTCAGTTCCACAGGAAAAATGCAGCTAAAATGACAACATTTAACAATTTCAGCTGTGCAGAGAGAAATCCAAGCAAAGGCTGAATACATACATACAGACTGCAGTCAAATACCAGCACTCAGGACAGAAATAATGCTGAATAAAATGTGTGTGCTGTAGAGGAAAATCTGATGTAAAAGACTCAGTTTAAATGTGTTTTTCAGGAAGAAAGTGCAAAATCACCTGTTTAAAAGCATGTTTTGGTTTAAAGGTTTAATTCTTGAAGAAAAGTCAAAGGATTGCTAATGTCAAAATACACTGATAACTGTGTTCATTTATATGTCTTAATGAAAGATGTAGGTAACTTAAAGTCAAAAACCAGTCTTCAGTTAATTAAAATATTTAATTCTGGGCTGACAGCCTCAGCCTGGGAATGGTTGACACCTCACCACTGACAGGAAAAGACTAATTGCTGCTGGAAGGTTCTCGCATAGTCAGAACAAAGAACTCATTAGACATTTGTCTGTGGCCCAGCCAAAGACAATGGCAGGCTGAACACTCATCCCTACAGGGGAGGGGCCAGGAGCTTCCCTCTCAAGGAAGAGGACACCCCACCCTGATCAAAGGAATTTGACAGCTGTTTCCAGTGAAAGAAAAGGAAAAAGAAAACTGCTGAAGGCCTTTGGTGTTTAAATGCCTATTTGTAATTAAGCTTTAAAAACTTTTAACTTTGCCATATGAAGGAGGACAAATCTAAAAATTGGTATTTCTAAATCTAATGTTACGCTCTTTCTGTGAAGACATGATTGAACCCTATACTACATAAGGCACAAAAGTTACACAGAAAGAATAATTATGCCAAAACTATTGATACTGCAAATATAATATTCTATACCCGTGTTCTAGGGGTGATTGCACAGATATGTACTGAATTAGGAATTGTTAGGCAAAACCTTTATGATTAAAATTGACAAAATTCCACAGAACAACAAAGCCAGTTCTCACTGACGTAGGAGTTGGATCTAAATGTAACCCATAAAATATGAAATGCATGTGTCCGATTTTATTAGAGGGCATAATTATAGAAATGTGTATTTGTAGGAAAGTTAAATTGTTGTTCAAATAATTGTGGGAGTTCCCAAGGCACATCATAAAATATGACAGCTCTTTCTGGCTTCCAACCAGAAAAAGGCAAGTGCATTTGACCACTCACAGCCTTGGGGGTGTGGATTGTAATTCTGCCCCTACCATAAACTTAGTGATGTCACCTGGCATGATAAATATGGAAACCTCACAACACTCAGAACACTGATGATGCCCTGCTCCTGACTTCTTCATCCTGTTCCAGAACTTTTCATCTTGTCCTGATTCCAGACTACTTTGCAAAACCCAGGCCTCAGCATTTGCTGAACTCTTTTCAGATAGGCCCAAATCCTGAATGAGCCCAAACTTAGGGGAATTCATTCTGATCCAGTCTGGCTTGCTACCATTCATGCTTGCCTGCTGAAACTGCCCATCCCGCTAATCTACAATGTCCAGTGACCAGAAGGGCCAATCCAATCCAATCCAATCTGAGGTGCAGTCCAATTGACTATAACCGCCCAGCTGACCATCCCACCAGAAGTTCCCTGCTGCCTGTAGACCCGATCCATGATGACCAGAACCTGACAGTCCAATCTTAATTTACAGTGGATTGTAAGTATAAACAGGAATCATAGTCACCCATAGTATATCTGCCTTGTCCTACCACAATCTCAACCCATCCTCTCTTTAACTTAAGAACTTGTAATAGTGATATTTTCTTTCAAATCCTTTTTGTCTTGTGAAAATCCCAAACCCTTAAAATCATCCCACAGATAATCCGACTGAGTCCTCCAAGGTGGACACGGAGTTGCTGGTGTTGGTTTCCGTGGACCACTCTGAGGCTTACTGTGTTTCAAACTGGTAACCAGCCTGAATACCATAGTTTAGAGCATAATTGTCATTGTAAAAACTGATTTCTGTTTTCATTTTCGTGCCTTTATTTTCAAAACCGTCTCTCATTCAAACTTGCATACTTCTTCAATTTTATAGCTAGCGACCTAATTTACACATTGTGAAACAGTATATTTGACCCGTTTTTATTAAAAATCGCATAGCGAAAATTAGGCAGGAATTCACATTTTTGCAAATGTTTTACATGTGTGCTTTCTCATTCAAAGTATTTCCTAACTTCTATTCTGATTTAAAGTGTGTATTATTGCTCATATTGTAGCGTATGTTTGTTAGGACCTGTTTAGTGTTGCTCCCATAGGAATTTATATCAATTTAAGAAATTTTGCACATTTTTCAATGTTTCACAAAACCATTTTCAACTGTTATTTTAAAAGGTGTACATTTCCCAAAAACGTTTTCTCTCTTGTTTGGGGGAGGGAAGATTGTATTCAAACCATATACACTGTTCTACTTTCCTGAATACTTGCTGCTTACTTACATCTGTGAATAATTGTTCATTTGTGACTTAAGAACTTTGCAGGGGGAAATATCACCCTAAGCGGTATCTTTTCACAAGCCAAAACTGTTATTTTTCCTGTGTTTTCTATTCTGTATTGCTATAAGTGAATTCAATTGCTTTACCTACTTTCTGATTGTTTTGTCACTACATTGGTGATTGCTGCCCCATATAAATTGAAATTTGTGTGATTTGACTTTTAAATAAATAAATAATACCTTTACCCAACCGGCCTGATTCCTGGTCCATTGTGACCTGGGGGGGTATTTTGAGAAGGGTGTGATATGAGTGGTATATCACTCAGAATATTGAACCTATAGACACAATTAATAAGTATTTCATTTGCGCACTACACTAGGCGAGACCCGGGTGTATTGCCTGATTGAAATCCTTAACATAGGGAACTGTTTCAACCTACCGACCGGGATGCAACATGTTTTTTAATCGGCATTCAATAACATACTTTACGTCTTTTGCGTTCAGCATTTCAGACTGCTGCCCACCATGTCGGTGGAAAGTGCAAATTCAAAAGCATTTCGCTGCAGCTTTTTAAATTCTATTGGATGGCACTCAATGGTGGAATCCTCTTTATGCCGGCGGTGCCTGATTTCTAAGTCCTCAAGTCTTGGGAAGCTACATGATCCTGCTGCCAAGCGGTATCTTCTAGATAAGGCTCATCTTATCTAAATTGTGGTAAACTCACCATTTTGATTGCCAGGGTTGCTCAATGTCAAACTCAAAGGTGGGCTTTTTCGGTGGCTACTCCCTGATTCTGGAATTCCCTCCCCGTTTCTCTCAGGTTCATTCTATGATTGCTGACCGTTTGCCACCAGCTGAAATTATTCATTTTTTTCTTAAATTGCCATTCATCTTTTTATTTCCTTATTTGAAAGTCCTGTCTGTTTGTTGATTTCTCTACATGAGCCTATCTGGGCAAGTTACTCAATTAACCAAAATAATCAAATACAAATAAATACAGCTGCATGTGTACTTCCACTGGCAGTAATGTGATTGTGCGTGCTCAAACAGTATTTGGCCAAGTGCCGGAACTATTTGCATATGAGGAAACGTACTATAATACAGCCCACACATATCCTAAGAAATGCCCTGCTTTTTGGGGCAACAGAGCTTTAGGAGATATATTATTTATTTTTGTTATTTTATTTCTTATAAGGTACTGCATGCCCGAAGGCCTCAGAACACTCCAAGAGAAGGGAAGACGAAGGAGAAAAACAGCGGCAAAATAGATGGGGATTCTATTTGGGAAGATTAAATAGAAATGTCTTCACCTTTTTCTTGAGCATAGTAACAGATTTTGATTCTTTGATATTCAAGGGCAGGTTATTCCATTCAAAAGGGCATTGAATTCAAAATTACAGTCGCCAAGGTTTTTAAGACAAGATAGCGGCTGACTGAGCTGGAGAGTGTCAGAAGAGCAAAGCACTGTACTAGATGATTTTCTCACTAATCTTTTGATGAGATAATAATATAAGTGATAGAATTTTATGTCTAATTCTCTGCCTCACTGGAAGCAGTGAAGTTTCCTCCTGAAGGCAGTGACATGGTCCCATCTAGCCAGGCCAAATACCACCTACCGGCTTCATTCTGAGCATTTAGAAGCCGATTGAGGTTTCCTTGAGATGTATCGACTAGTAGACTATTATAGTAGTCCAGCTGTGAGTTTATTAATGACAATGCCAAAAGAGATCTATTTGTGAGTGTGAGATATGGCCTGATCTGATAGAGTAATTTAGTTACATGTGCAAATGAGCAACACATCTGAGAGACCTGTTTTTTCATTGAAAGGTTAGCATATAACATCACTCCCAGGGTTTTGACTGATTTCCTCACAGGGATAATGTTACCAGCCACATCAAAAGATTCATATTTTTGAGTGAGTCTTTTTAGTTGAGGGGCGTAGGCCAGGATAAGCAGCTCCATTTCTGAGTCATTAAGAGCTAATGAATTGCGTGCCATCCAGGCTTGTATTTCAAAATATACATATTCATGGCCACTACATTCTCCTGATAATTGCCAGAGTTCAAATAGAATCTGGGTGTTATCTGCATAATTTGCAAATTGGACACACAGGTCCTCAAGGAGGTCAAGAAAATGTCTAATATGGATGTTAAAGAGGAGGGGAGACAAGCACGAGCCTTGTGGGACCCCGCATGCGATAAAGGTGGGGTTAGCAGCAGCTCTCTCAACTGCAACTCTGGAAATTCTAGGGCCCAGGAAGGACGCAATCCATTTGGCAGCATTCTCAGAGCAATTGGAAGTGGTCAGCAGTCTGTTACGTAATAGATTATGGTTGGTAATATCAAACGCTGCTGAAAGATCGAAAAATAATAGCAGCGCAGGATGCTTTCTTTCCTTGATACCAACAATGTTTGATTTAAGGTCCAGAAGAGCGGTCTCAGTGCCATGTTGGGCACGAAAACCAGACTGATTTGGATTGAGAAGTTTATGTTCCTCAATACATTTCTGGAACTGTAAATAAGCCACTGTATCTAAAATTATCAATGTGTATGAAATGTTGGTAATGGGTCTGTAGTTCTTAGGAACAGAGGGATCAAGAGAATCCTTTTTCAAAAGAGGGGTAGCCCATATCTCCTTCAGAGCTACAGGTATAATGCCCGTCAGGAAAGAGGAGTTGACCATTTTGGTGATCCATTGTAGCAGAACATCCATGGATTCTTTTAATATATCAGGCGGGCATGTGTCACCTAGGCAGGATGTAGATTTCATGTTGAGATTAATCTGCTTAATCTCTTGTTCAGTGTAAGTATGAAATTCAAATTTTGGAGAGGTAACCGGCGAGGTGTTTTCTCGATAATCTGCATTGATATAGTCTTTTTTGGTCACAAGATTAGCCAGTTGAATCAAAATATCTAGCGATGTCCAGCAATGTTGTGTGTAAATTCCTCCTGGATTTGTTGACTCCAGACAGAATACATAGAGATAGAAGGGAAGGAAGATGTATGATTTTCAAAATCTCTAAGAATTTAAAATCATTCTTTTGAATTTGATCTAGCATTATCAATGTGCGTATTGTATGATTTCTTTTTCAATTATGGCATTTTTATAGTGTTGAACATATTTTTTTATACTTTTCCAGAGTAATGGGACATGAATTCTTCCTCCAATGTCTCTCATATGTTCTTTTTAATTTTCTTGCTTCCACACCACAATCTTGTGACAAAACCAGGTTTTATTAATAGTCTCAGCTTTCATCATCTCTGATTTTTCTGGAGTCAAAGTGTGATGATATCATTAATGGCAGATGATAAATGACTAGAGTAGTTTGGAAGGATGTCTGGATAGCACCCCAAGAAGTTAAAAGATTATAGCTGATGATTCCAAAGTACTTAATATTCAAAAACCCACTAAACCTACTTCTAATTTGCCAAAGAAATAACACATTCTCAATTTCTTGAAAGTCAAGAAATGGAGGATAGCACAGGGACACTATACAATGGTCTTCATGTGAAGTGAGAGACAGAGGGACTGGGAAGGGAAGCATTCAAAGCTAATGAAAAAGCTCAGAACGTGGGCTTTCCTTTGTGAACACAGCCCACGTTCCAAGCGTTTTCATTGGCTATGGACGCCTTCCAGGGGGCTAATGTGTGGAAGTTCTTGACTTTGGTTGGCCATTTCGGCAAGTAAGGTGCTCTATGTATTTTTGCCATAGGGTGTGCCTTACCCCCACTGCCTCCCACACGTCATATCTTGTTCTGCCAGCCTGATGGCCTTGATGGACAGGGAGTGTTGGGAACACATGTGCTCTAACCTCCTTGATTCTGGTCACACTTTTGCATTTTAGCAGCTGGATTGTGGTTGTTTCATTTCTTTTCAGTGCCCAATACATTGCGCGAATACGAGAGCCGTCAACAATGTGGCAGTTAGCCTGCCGTTTGGTGATTGCAGATTTTTTTTTATGCATACAACTGTTTTTGATTTCAATTAAATCATTTAACAAAAGACCTATACGCACTGATCATTATCATTAGAGGTTTCATGATGGGCGAAAGGTCAGAGTGAATGTTAGCCAACAGGTGACTAGGCAAATGAGCATGTGGAATGCATTACACTGTTTCATAGGATTTTGGCACAGGAGCATTGTAAAGGAGAACCCTCTGCACTTCATCAGCTTTTGACATCTGTAGACTCTGGCACTGGGACAAGAGTGACGGAATGGACGCCCTGATGCAAGTTCACAGCCATCTTTAATACAAGTTCACAAAGATCCACTGGAAGGCACACTGAGCTACTACAATCGGCTTGCTTTTATAGGCTTATTTCAATTATGTAATATTTTCATGCAAATTCAGGATACATTTCTAATTGGTACTCTTAACTAGAACATAAGCCCTTCTTGTCTTTGATTGGTTGGCTTATACGTCACTCACAAAGCCTACATTAGCTCACCTTGGCAAGCATTGGTTGACTGACACATAGACTGATAAGCTGACTTCAGACCCAGCCGGACACAATTACACATCCTTTTAACAGCTGCCAAGAACCAGCTCTTATCTACTTCTCGAGGCCCAGCCAAATTTACTTGGCAGCTTATAATGTGGAAAACTTCATGAGCTCATCTTATTTGTTACAAAGTAAGCAGCTGGTCTGTCTAATTGGTAGCTATGTGCTTATCTCATTTGCTATCAATCATATCTGTTTTTCTTGCCAAAATCTCTAAATATACCATCCCAGACGTACTTATCTACAATGAACTGCTGCCAAAAAATATTAATTATCTGCATGAGTAAGGACTTTTGACACAATGCTCCCAAGATGCCATTTTGTATTTGGCATCAATTTTAGAATCTTTCTCAGTCTGTTCAGCCTAGATGTTCGGCTACCAACGGTGGGTTGTTATTTACTTTTAAGCATAACTCACTTTTTATCCAGTTTCCAGATTATATTTTTACATATTCATGATGTGTGTGTAATGTTGGAGACAACCTTCACTTCCTGACTCATTCAGACTCCAAAAATATATGTCACCCTATATGCACTCTTTATTTTCAGAAAGCACTATACTTCTGATTTTTGCAATACTGGAACCATTAATCAGCCTATTATGTTATCTGTATTCAGTTTGAGGGGGGTTTAGTACCTATTATACACTGACCCCTATGGTCTGTATTAGACAATACATGACCACTATACCCAGTGTTCACCCTCCACCTTATACAGTGTACCTATACATCCCCGTCTCAGTTACCCCCCTCAATATGGTGATTTCATCTCAACATGGGAGGTATCATAAAACATGTCTACGGAATCAAGAGTGTCTCCAATCAGTTTATACACTCTTAATCTAATACATATATGTATATCCTTTTGTCAGAAGATCATTTGCAACAGTTCATCCTTTTGAACTCTTATGCATGAATCCTCAAGAACAACTTTATTTGCTTCTATCTGGATCCCACCCCCATTATCCAATTAAATGTAAACATAACATACACAACAGGTGAATTTTGAGCCACTACAAGAATCAAGAGAAATCATTCCATGAGGGAACCTACCAGCCCACTTTCTTATTTTGTCCTTGTGTGACTTTTGCTGTACACATTTTCCTTCCTCCCACCCCAAGACGCTTCCTTGTTTACCGCTCTCTCCCCATAAATATTTTCTTCCATCAGTACATCTTTCGTTGACACATCTTCCACCGGAATCATCTTGTTTTAGCTTGCTTTAGCATCCACTGACCTTCTTGACGATCAGTCAATTTTATTTGTCTTTAAGGCTGCTTTGCAGCAAGTTTCTAGAGCCCCTTAGCTCTTAGGCCAGTCCTTTTGAGTTCATTTTTAATTTCATCATAAAGAACTTAAATTCGTAATATTCCTATTCAAGGTCGGATAGTATGTGGCGGGACATTCAATTGTTTCTGGGGAACACAAGGATGGTGGAGTCGTGTAAGGACAAACTTTCAAATACAACAACTGGTCATCTGGCTGGGTCCCTCCATCCTTTCTTCCTGCTCACAGGATCAGTTGCCTTCAATCACCTCGTGTAGGTATCTCCCGTCTATCGGTAAGATAAAACTGAATTAGTTTCTTTAAAAGATTAAGTGTATCTTTATCATCAGTACTGCCTCCTCAAGCACAAACCTTAAAATATCTATGTGTTTCTTTTAAACTATCCTGCCTCCTAAACAATTTCTACTGCATTTTCTGTGTTTTTCAGAATTTCTTAATGTCATGTATACCTCATACATATTGGCTAATACCTGGGTTTGGGTGTGATCTGGGATTATGAAACATCTAAATTGTTTGCCTTTTGTTGGCATTGCCGTATTTTTTCATGGGCTTCTTTATTTCCAATAATGTTAAATAGCAAAGGAAACATTTCCTCTGTGGTTGACATTCTCAAACCAAAGTATCATGCAGTCTGCATCTCTATAATAAAATAATGAATGACAAAACAGACAATCATAACACATTTTTAAAAAAACATTTTATTTATAAAAATGATGTGTTTTCTTCATTCACTCCCCTTCTTTCTTCTTGGTGCCTTCGTAGCTGAAGAAGAAGACGCTGGTATGGGTTCACGTTTCCTGTAGAAAACCAAAATAGAGGCAAAGTCAACATTCATTTTTATGTCGACAAAAGCGATCACTTATTTCCTCAGGGTAGATCTTTGCTCTTTCTCTTTGATCAAAAATGTTTTACTGAGGTCATCCCTTGACCCTTTCCACCCACTCAAATATAGGCTCACTTTTCTGAAAACATAAAAGAGACATTGGTGCACATTTTAATCTCCTTTGAATTTTTCCATACATCTAGTAACAGCACTGTATTTGGTCTTTTCTGCTATGCTGAAAATGTTCTTTGTACTTTTGAAGTCCTCCTGCTGATGGCGAGGGACTGCAGCCTTTTCGTTCTTTGCTGTGTTTTTTCTGTTGAGACATAATTGACATATTTTATTGTCCTACCTACACTAATCTTGCCTACCCATGTTATTGGGAACCCAGCATTGATTCTACTACTTAGTAAAATGATGTTTGCCTATATGTTACACTTGCATGCACTTGCATGCAAGTGTAACATATAGGCAAACATCATTTTGCCTATCCTCAAAGCTTTATGTTTTTGCCAAATATACCTAGTTGGCACTTTTCTGTTACCAGAATTACAAAAAGGTTATTCTACCTTCTATCCAAAGTCTTCTTCGTTTTTTGCCTTCAGATATGGCCATGCTTGTATATCTTATGCTATTCAATGCTCACACCTGTTTTCACCTTTCTTGGGTAAATGCTATCTATTTGAAAGACTGTATCCCTTACTGCCTTTCCTCTGTATTCACTTGGGTCCTCTTACTCCTAATAATGATCAATAGTTTTTTCACACACTTGCTGTGTCAACTTGATACTTACCTTTTCCTTCTCTACTTGTGCACTCAATACTTACCTTCATTATAATATAATGTTTCATCCCATAATATTGCTATACTTCGCTAAGGCCATGTAGACATCCTCCCGTGCTAAAAAATGACTATAATTTTCATCTATAAAACATAAATCAACATCATCATATATATACAAACATTGTTTTTACTCTCGTATGTTCTTTGATTAAGTTCTATAAAAAAAAATCTCTTTTATTATCAGATCAGTCTTGGCCATCCATACCTGTTTGGCCCTTCATTAATCACATGGGGGGTCATTACGAGCCTGGCGTTAAGGGTTTAACGGCGCCGTAAAAGGTGTTGGTGCCGTTAAACCCTTAACGCCTGATTACGAGGTCCCTTTTACCAGCCGTTAAAGTAGGGTGCCGCAAAGGGACCTCGGTGCTAATTATGGTACCGCAATTTGCGGTACCGTACTTAGCGCCTTCCCCAGTCCCATTGAGCCCTATGGGGCGAAAATGGGGATGGGGAAGGGCCATGGTGAAATGGGGAAATACCGCCCGCCAACTTTGGAATGGGGCGGTATTTCCCCATTCCCCCATGGCGGACTCGTTACAACACCGGCACCAACCATGGTGCTAATAGCGCCATGGTTTAGCGCCGGGGTTGTAATGAGGGCCATTGTCTCTTCATCAAAATACACTACACTACTTATGCTTATTATTTGCAAATCTGGATATCTTGTCCAGAACTTCCTTTATCACCCTTGTCTCACAATGTTATTCGTTGTTCCTTTCTTTTGCACCTTCTATTAACTTGTGTTTTTTTGCTGCTTTAATATCCATTCGTTCATTCATATTTTATTTATTTATTTATTTATTTCACTGAATTGACGTCAATCTTTTGGTTTGGGCGTCCTAATTTGGCGCTTGTAGCTTTAACTGTTTATGATTACCTTATATAAATTAATCTAATTACAACACAAACCCTCATATTTTTCATATTATAATCCCTTACATGTGTGTATTTTTTTATTTGTTTCCCCTATTTTTTTCAACAGCAGCCCCATGTCATAAGGGCCTGTGGTTCACAGGACATTTGGCACTCTCTCCAAGTCTTCCTGAAAATATACTGAGCGCTGCTGCATCATTGCCACACGCTATAAGATTTTCCCTTTTCTCTTTCAGTGTGTGATGCTCCTAAAGAAACACCACTTCATCATTTGTTTAGTCTTCTCTAAACATGTCGTCATCATTGACGTCAATCAACCTAGACCCTTCTTCAAGAGCCATCACTGTCCTCCATTGTCTACTCTTATCATCCATTCCTTCGAGCATTGTCATTTCCCCTCGTACTATGGCTGTATCTAATTCTTCAAGGATTGTCTATCCCCCTCTTTGTCCATTAATAGCTGTGATCTTGAACACAAATTCACCAGGTATTCTCACCATTTTCTCCACTAGGCCCGATAGCCATGTTAATAGACTGTTCACCTCATAAATAGAAAAACCTCCAGCTCAACTGGAACATCTCGCAGAGCCACTTGCCCTGTGAGTGCCAATATGAATTTGCCAAATTTAAATAGTGTATTCCAGGAGCGGAACACACTATTCCTTGGTCAAATAATAAAATCATCATGTTATGTTTTGTCATTAAATCATTTCCTAAAATATTGACTGGTCCCTGTGGCAAATTTAACAATCGATCGGTCATGTCACCCTGTCCTATAGAGACTAGTAATTAATCAAAAAAAGGAACTCAACCTGTGGCTTCCAAAACCCCTTAATCATCCATGTAATTTCCACCATTGGACACCTTTCCTCCTTCGTTCATGGACGCACAGTCCCAATGTCTGCTTTCGCCTCCTACCATCACATTAACCCTTGGCTTCTCTTGGGGGTCTAATATCACTGAAAATTCTGGACACATCAAGTTGTCCTGTGAACTGTCCTATTGTGGGTTCATGCATATCACTATTCCTGTGAAAGGATTTCCTCCTACCATAGTTGCACTGCCTATCCTGGGTGTCAATACCTGTGCTGTGTTTGCTTCTCTAGTTTGTGAGCTATATACTGGAGGACAACCTGTCCCCCTCTTGAGAATTATCCATGTTATACATATACTTGGCTCCTGCATGTGCGCACAATGTGCCATCATCCCACATGTCCAATACTCAGGAGGACCCTGTCTAACTAATTCGACTTGGTTAAACCATCTTTGCATAATCTGACTCTCATTCTGCATATTCTGAAAATCGCCTTGGTTAGTCTGAAAACCACCTCTTCCCCCATTTCCCATTCCTCTGCCTTGTGGCACAAATCCATTCCCTCCTTGGCCCATCTGGCGCTGATTATTCACCTGTGATTTATTCACTGCTTGCTGTATCCCCAGTACTTCTCCACGTGTTAATACTGCCCCTTCTATGGCATATTTTGACAATTCTTTCTGACATAACTTGGCTTCCTCAATTTTCTATCATCGTTTTTCTCTTTATTCTTCTCCTGTAACAGCCGACAGTAATGTACTATAGACAACTGTATCTCAGGTTACGGTTTCGCTTCCATTCCTACTTGCTTCTTAAGTGCCTCTGTACCTGCTCAGGTAATCCCTGACCTAAAATGTGGTAAAATACTGCCACTGTTTTCACCTCGGCTCGCGTGCTTCAAGAGTTCAGTGCTACTGCATATTAGCAAGCTATCCACATCCTCCTTAGAAAAGAAAATCTAACTACTTTTACATCATATTTTAGCAAAACATAATGTCCCGAACTGGTGTTCCAAATATAAAGTGAAAGCATCCTGTATGTATGTGTATTCTTACTGCAGCATTGAATTCCTTCTTCTAACTACCTCTGTGTGTCTTTTGTGTGCATTGATCCTGTAATCCACTGATGTGTGTATGTGTGTGTGCGTATGTGTGTTCAAGTGTGTGTTTGCATGTGCATGTGTGTGCGTGCATGTGTAAGTGTGTGTGTGTTTGCATGTGTGTGTGCGTATGTGTGTATGTGTGTGTGTGTGTGTCTCTCCACCTCTCCTTAGAAACATATAATGACAGAAATTCTAACCATAATCATCTCTATCTTCTTTCTCCCGATAAATCAATTAATTACATATAATAATAATCCATGCTGTGCTCAATAATTTTGTCATGCCTTTCCTCCATTTTCTTTGTCAGTGCCCAGCCTGGTTATACTTTTTTTATAAATATATTTTTATTTAAATAAAACCTGCAAAAAACCGAAATAGTGCGTTACTTAGTTTTGGAAGTCAAACCAATCAGGGTGTATGCTTCTATAAAAAGACTCCTTTAAATGCTCAGACCTTTTAAAAATACTACTGTACTTTTGTGTATGTTCATCAGATCTTGATCCCTAAAACTAGTGCACATTATCTCCTACTTATTTATTTAAGTCTTTCCTCAATACAACTGTTTAACTATATCATGTTCCTTGCCCATATTGTGTGTGACCGTAGTCATGGTGTTCTTTGCAAGCACTTCCCCTTATTGCCCACTGCTTCCCTATTTTAAATACACATTTTTGCATCTTTACATGCTCTTCCAGTATTTTTCCCAAAAAAGTGTTTTTGTCTGATTCATTCTTGCTATTCCCCATAAATATTCACTGTGCTTAGTTTAATGTCATCTACTAGTACATAACCTACTTTTTAATATAATTTGCACTCATAATTACATTTCTATTCTCAGTGCGATGCTTCTCAATCTGTGTGATCTTGGACACATTTTTTCTTTTCTTCTCCAAATGCCCCTATATTGTATGGTTATACTTTTGTAGTGGGGGAAACAGTGCACCCCCTCTTTAAAGCCTCTCCAATCTACTGTGGCCTTGGTGTGCATGCCTGAAATGTGCATGTTATAATATCTCCATGATTCTACATTGTATTGTGGTGGATATCACATGCCTTCTCTCTGTTCCCAATTAGCAATATTTGTACCATTCTGGTCACCCACAGCACTCTCCTGTGTTTTTATTTGAACTATACTCCTTCAAAAATGTCCCATCAATCACCAACAAAAAACGGCTACTTGCTCAACATAAAATCAACAAATCAGGGGCACTCTAGTGTGTGCCCAACACAGAAGGAATCCAACACCAACCCCCTTTACAATGGGACGTGACTTGTGTGACACTAAACAGTGACTCACTGGTGTCTCCCCAGCTCGCACATATACAATAACTGGGAAGAGCCTCCCATTCAAAACAATACATTCCAAAAAATTAAGTTCAACCACATATAATTTTCCTGTCAAAAATCCAAAATGTCTTCAAAATATATACTGTTGCTTGACTAAACAACCACGGGTCTAATCACCCCATAATATTTTAATTCAATTCAGTGCTTTTCTTAGCTTCTGGTTTTAATAACCACGCACTAATGCCATGAAAAAATGCTGTTTCTCAAAACCGACTCATTTGTCACTTACTCAGCGGGCGTCAGTCATTTCAACCCCTAACTGAGTGTCCCTACTAAAAAACACAAACAGTGTACATGCATATGAAAAAAAATCCCAAAAAAGAACACATTAATTTAATGAGTTCTGGTTCAACTCTACATTTTCATAAGAGTCAGGGGGAGCCAAGGCCCCCAAACATTTTTTTTCAAAACTGCACAAATAAATCGCTAAACATTTTTCTTGCATATTTATACATATTTTAGTGTCAACCCTACTAATTTTGATCACATTTCCATACATATTCATTCATTTTTCTTCCTGTTTTCAATGTGAATACACATACAAATGTTTTAGTAATTTTCCCACAGCTTTCCTTTAGTGCTTTCTAAAAATGTTGTCAACAGCAAATTGCTGCTTCTTCTGCACAAGCTGTTTCAACTACTTTAACTCACAGGACTAACCTTGTTTCTAACTGTAAAACAGCTCTGTTTTTTCCTACAACCATTAATCATTCTCTTGGCTCTGCCAACTGTTATTTCTTAGCCTTGAACAAGAGTTTTAGCTACTCTTAGCAGCACGGATTTGAACATAAATTTCAATTGCACACTGTCAGTGCTAGCTTTGGTTAGCTGTGCACCGCATACAAAATTGGCCATATCTTTGACCTAATACATTTTTTCAACCTGACATATATGTCATTACCTTCACTTTTTGCTGGAGGAAAGGAATCCGGTGTCGGATTTAGTATAAATTTGATTTAATAACCCTATTTATCCCTTCTTTCTAACTATGTAGTTCCCTGTCTGAAGCAAGATTGATATCTCTCGCATGTCGTGCCTTGTCTGTCCTTTGTTTGCATGATGCGTTTGGTGGTTTTCTACCGTGTAATGTTTTTTGGCTTCATAAAGATGTTATCTGTACAAGTATATATAATTTAACCCCCTAGCTGCCTCCACTCACTCGCCTAAAGGGGTGCAAAAATTGTCACATAAATGTCTTGCTCAAACCTCTACCTTTTCCTCTAATCCCTGCCTATTTCTGGGTTGGTGCAAATCACCTCCCCTAAATAAATAATGTAATTTCTTGACTTCATCTCAACTTTGTACAACTCATTGTCGCTCTTCGACACCTTAATTTTTAAACAGACACATAGACAGACAGACAAACTAGTCGACTCTTCACATCAATCCTCAGTGCTCTTTGCTTTATCTCTGCCCCTAAATATACCCTAATAGGGGTTTAAGTCATTATTTTACAGGGACCTTTCCCCTGCATCTCCTTGATTTTACTTCAGTTGAAGTGTATAATGACTTCTTCTGAAATACCTTAAACCAGGACTCTCTAGGCCTCTTATCTCCTTACATCTTGTCTATATACACAAAAAACACCACTCATTATCTTTTCTACACTATGTTCTAAGTTCCCTGTTACTTTTTAAACAACTGATTACTTTTTTAACTACCGATTACATTTTGATTACTTATTGATTACTTTTTTATTACTCTTTGATTACTTATTTATTACTTTAATATATACATAACATGTTATTTTTTCTTTACCCCTGTTCCCTTTGAATACATACCATAATCCAAAGATGTCAAAGTGTGCCATCATCATTCATGCTAACAGATATGGGGAGAGCTGTTCTGACAAAAAGGGTGGCACACTGCAGATTCATTTACTCACCCTTCCATCTTCCCCAGGCATCTTTCCAACTCTGTCAGAAAATCAGCATGAAGCTTGAGTTCTTGTCACTGGAAGAATTTCAGGGTCGCTTTGCTGGTTGTCATATGTAAAGGGGCACTCTCTGCACTTCAGCAGCTTTTGACATCTGTAGACTCTGGCACTGGAAGAGAAAAGAACAAGAAAGGCAATTACCCTGTCTCTTGACTTTGACATTTTAAGGACGGTGTAACTTCACAGGTCAATATCACATTCTAAGAAATAGGTTCAACAATAACCCATATTATAAGGAAAAATTCCTAATACCCAGAGGAAGCACACAAGGTGTTAAGACTAGATGCTGAACCCCAATTTCACCAAACCACAATATAGAGAGAAAAGTAGAAATAATTAGGAAAAATATGTTTTATATTTAATAAACAAAGTTTAAAAGAAATTGAAACAATCTTTTGAGGTCATTTCAAACAATGAAATGGAAATGTTGACAGTACAACACATTACATAAAAACATATTTAACAATGTTCAAGTGGGGTTAGTACATGTATGTGTGTATTCTGCATGGTAAAGGTCTTTTCACAAAAAAGTAAGGCGCAGAGCAATACTGTTCAATAGATGACACTCTGTCATAGAGAAGCATTTTGGAAGTTTTACTATAGTGATGGTCCACATATGTTTCGGCTAATGGCAAAATAGAAGATCAGACAGTATCACCACAAGTCTGTCTTTGCTATTGTAGCCGTCTTCAGGACAGGAGAGACAATAAAGATGTAATAAACTTGTATTGAACACTTGTAAGATGTTCGTAGCTATTTCGTTTTTCAACCAACTGCAAATAATCAAAGAAATATGGGTTCAGACATATAGAATCACTGTAAGGCTAACACATTCAAGGTTACATTTCAGACTTTTTTTGAAAGTTCAAAGTTCTTTGAGAGATAAATTTACCTGTAACATAGTTGAAAAACAAAGGATTTCTTCATTAATTACCTATTTTTATTTTATCGTTTCGAATTTAGAAGTTACTTTCGATTTTGGCTCACCTCTACATAGATTTAAATCAATCTTGAAGAAGAGTGAGACAAAACTTATTTTTCATTTACTGGGAAGAAGCCAGGATATTACTAGAAATTCATACCTTGAAAATGTCTTTCCTAAAGTCAGACAAAAGGACGAGACGTGGACTCCTAGATAAAAAAGTATACAAAGAAAAACACCACCCTTGTCTTGAAATGATCACGGCTGTTCTGTCCTGTATGATGGATGGCATTTCTTTAACAAAAGGTTTTAAAAATGTGTCGGCAAACTTAGCCAGAGGTTCAAGAACAGAACCAGTACCTGACACAATTGGTCGTCCTGGTGGATCAACAATCAACGTCCTTTTAGAAGTGTGCAAAATGTCAGTATGTCGGGGTCAGAGATAATTAGGTAGTCAGCTTCCTGTTTAGTTAGAGATTTTCTACTAAACGCTTTTTGTACCTTAATGTCTATTTCTTCTTGTAATCTTGCAGTAAGAACCGTTGCTAGTACCTCATAAAAAGAAGTATCGACAAGTTGGCAGTCACATTCTGCAATATACGCTGTACGATCTTGTAAGACTATCGCACCATCCTTGTCCGATTTTCTTAACATTATATTTTTATTTCTTTTCAAGGATTCTATGGCAGCTCTCTCTTTTGAACAGCACCATGTTGTGTTGGGTTCTTCTCATTTGTGTGGGTACATGATAGTAACAAGCTCTAAGTTTCCTTTCTTTAGCACCAACACCTTGTTGGCCCCACTAAAAGTCTGCTTGCAGTGGGCAGTGCAACTGAACGACACCATGGAGCGGGAGCCAGATCAGGGATCAGAACAACCTGCCTATGATCTCTGTGCTGGAGACGGCCCAAAAGGCCAGTGCAGGAGATTGTGTCAAAGCCCACCCATGATCTTGGTGATGTACCTGCGTTTCAGGAAGTGTGAGGATGTATGAATGCAGCAGAAGGAATTTTGATGCCCGCAAAATAGAACGATCGCTAAAGAACTGCCCTTGCCATGCCACTCTTGGATGCAGAGGATTTTTTACTGAACTATACAGCTATAAGCAGCATGTGCACCGCTTAAATACCAATGAGCGCCTGTTAAGAAAGGCCCTACCATTGGAGCATGCATAGCTGGCTGAACAGGTCATGCTGCAATAGACCAAGTGAATAACTCAATTGCAAACCTCTCACCTTCAGAGCAGGACATTAATGTGCAACATGGGTTTGATGCCCCGGGTTAAGCCGACTCGGTGCTTGGTCCTCCTTATTGCAATATATTGAGTCAGTAAGATTGATGATACTGATTATTACAGTGCTTAGGAACTGGAAGAATTGGTATCAAGCTGTATATAAACCATTCAATTATTATTATTATTTTTATTATTATTAGTATTACTATTATTATAATAACCTGGGTCACTTTCATGGGCTTTTGATATGCACTATTTAATCGAGGAAGCCCTTCAGAAGTAAGAGCTCATGACCATGGCTCAAAGTAACTCTCTACACCAGGGGTCCTGGAATGCCTATGAAGATCAGGACAAGCACAACATATTCTACACGCGTTCATCATGGGTCTAAATTATAAAACCATGCTGAAAAATGAAAAATGAATTTCTCAAATGGGAACAACATTCCTCAGATTCCATAGTGCCAGGCAAAAAGGTGCAAAACAAACAATAATATTTTATTCACTGACAAAGTTATATAAATTCATTCGAATTATGTCAATCAAGTAGGATACATGTACATGAATACATATACAATAAAAGTGCATATAGTGCAAGATGTCACAAAGTACTAACAATAACAATACGTCAAACAGAAACTCAAGTGCATACACGTGTTGTGTTTAACAATTGCAGTGGGGAGTTGTCACACTCACACCGAATGGATACACAACTGACCGGAGGCCAACTAGTGTACATCAGTCACAGAAGATTATAAATAACATATATTATATTACATTGCATCAAAGAGTCAATTGTAAAACATAATATTATCGCTCCAATGGTGCCCACACTTGTTTCGACGACCCATCGTCGTCTTCCTCGGGGCCAACAAACACCTCTCTAAAAAATAAAAGCAAAAGATTATCTATTACAAAAATAATGTGATCCCCAAACCAACTCTCTCCAACTGTGATTGCAATAAAAAGGCCTAAGCACAATTTAAAAGTACATGTGCAAGGACAGGAGATTAAATGGAACGACAGTGAATTGCCACCATAATATACGTGTGCACATCTACAGCAATGCTGAAAAGTAGAGCACGAAATGTAGGGGATTAATCAATCTCCCATCATATTACACTTGCATACATGTATGTTAACCTAGACATTTTACTCAATCAAAACAAATCAAAAAATCTAAAAAGCTACCTACCACCATGCCCATAATTCAAAACCGACTAATGCGCTTCTAAATGATACACACTGCTTTTTAAAAAATGGCACATAACTGTTATGTGGTTTCACTCTCTGTAATAAAACAGAAGAAACAGGGTAAAAATAATACTAAGACCAGCGGGACAACAAACCCGTTACAAGGCAAACAGGGAGAACCCATCTTATTCCTAATTGCTGGAATGAACGAGTGCACTTAGCCATGCCGGTGTCTGAAGTAAAACACATATGCAGGTTCATATTATATGTTGCCAATAGTCCAACATAGAGATAGGACTACGCCCATAGTCTAGAAATAAACAAAGGACGGTGCGATGCTCCGTGGAAGCCATAATATGTACAATATCTTCAAGCAAAAATACATCACAGCAATGAAACGGATGCGTGACTGTATCAACACCATCGAATCAGCTGCAACATACATCCAAAAAATGAAGTTTGTGCCAATATTTGTGGAGCCCATAACACGTCTCAGATTCAGTAGGTACCTGATGGGGAATTTCTCTTAAATTGAGGTTCTGAATAATAATCTCCAATGCTTCTCTCTGAGGGATATTGGTATATAACAAATCTATATCCAATGTATAGAAATACAGGGAACTTTCTTATGAAAATCACTCTTTGACCTCCGCAACCTAAGATCTATACACCAATTTCGGTGGTGTCGCAATGGTGTGTGCAGGAAGAATGGAGACACTGAGTTCCCCCACTCCGATTGTAAGAATGAACAGGGAAGCTGCACACATCTGTTTACTGCGCCACAATTGGATTTCAAAAACTTGAACTTGTTCCCATGTTGAAAATCAATTTATTGATAGCCCTTTTTACGATAACACGTGTTTCGGCACATTCCCTGTGCCTTCCTCAGATCAGGGCAATGTCTATTATAGTGAATATTGGTAATGCAACAAAATTATAGAGTAAAGGGTGAAAATAATATCCAAACATCACAAATACATAGAAAGCCCCAATTAGGGCCACACAAATCATATTGAAGTCATATGTTTGGCACAATTCACAACAAATAAGAGAAACAAATGAGACATCCATTCGTGGTAAATCAGATCAGATCCCATGACATTGCATGAAGGCCATATAGAATTAAATAGACAGCAGAAATTAATTACATTAGAACGTTAGTGTAAATCAAGAACAAATATGATTAAAACATACCATTCGGCCATCAAAAATTTCATTGGAAGAAGGATGGAGGTGGGGGTGGAGGGTATTTGGAAGTTTTGAAGAGGAGAAAATGAGAAAGAAGAGAAAACCAAGATTGAATAAATAAATAAATCTACTGGGTTGCATTGATTGTGTCTTTAAAGAAACCCCTAGTGGGTAAAACTAGCTTACCCATCCACTGATTTAACAGCTACACATTAACATGGTTGGCGAATGAGTCCCATCATAAAAAGTAGAGGTAAGACATAAAGGTCACTTCGCTATTTTGTGCGTTAATAGATCCATGTGCGCTATTACATTTACGCCAATCGGTTTGGAAATATTCTGTCCGGTCCGTGAGCGCGATTGCATTTTCGTGCCTGTTTGTTGAAGTTTGGCATTTACTTTTCCCAGCCACCTGGGCGTTCGTTACCGCTGGGCTATGGAAAGGGTGTTTTGTAGTGTGTTAAATTACCTTACAAATAGTCATGTAGTTTCAATCCGTGTGGCAGAACTGAGTCTAAGCATTCAATTGGTAGCGTTATGTACAAGGGTAGGGAAAAGAAAATAGTCATGCTGTTTCCACGTGTGGCGGCGTATTAGCGTTATGTGCAACAGTGAAGATAGGGAGTGGGGGGGGATCGAGTGCCGTTTGCAGTGCAGACCCTTAGCTAATTGGTGCGCTGCTGGGTGGGCTTGAAAGCCCCCTAGGGCTCACCTGAAAATTTCAAGATTCCTGCATCACTCGTCAGGTTTCTAAGAAGGAAGTCGCTATGCAATCTCCTTTGTATATAGGATGTTGCTATGGTAATAGTCTGTAGTCCTACCTCTATTTCCGTCTTTAAAAAACTGTCGGCCATGTTTAGGGACAAAAAGCTTTATTGTTTCCAGTAAGTACGTGCGTGTATTTAGAATACTTTGCGTGATGCAGGTGCGTGATGCAGGAATCTTGAAATTTTCAGGTTGGCCCTAGGGGGCTTTCAAGACCACCCAGCAGCGCACCAATTAGCTAAGAGTCTGCACTGCAAATGGCACTCGATCCCCCCCACCTCCACTCCCTATCTTCACTGTTACACATAACGCTAATACGCTGCCACACGGGAAAATAGCATGACTATGTTCTTTTCCCTACCGTTGTACATAACGCTACCAATTGAATGCTTAGACTCAGTTCTGCCACACGAATTGAAACTACATGACTATTTGTAAGGTAATTTAACACACTAAAAAAACACCCTTGCCATAGCCCAGCGGTAATGAACGCCCAGCTGGCTGGGGAAAGTAAATGCCAAACTTCAACAAACAGGCACGAAAATGCAATCGCGCTCACGGACCGGACAGAATATTTCCAAACCGATTGGCGTAAATGTAATAGCGCACATGGATCTATTAACGCACAAAATAGCGAAGTGACCTTGATGTCTTACCTCTACTTTTTAGAAGACGCACAGAGTCTGATGGGACTCATTCGCCAACCACGTTAATGTGTAGCTGTTAAATCAGTGGATGGGTAAGCTAGTTTTACCCACCAGAAGTTTCATTAAAGACACAATCAATGCAACCCCATAGATTTATTTATTTATTCAATGTTGGTTTTCTCTTCTTTCTCATTTTCTCCTCTTCAAAACTTCCAAATACCCTCCACCCCCACCTCCACCCTTCTTCCAATTAAATTTTTGACGGCCGAATGGTGTGTTTTAATCACATTTGTTCTTGATTTACACTAACGTTCTAATGTAATTAATTTCTGCTGTCTATTTAATTCTATATGGCCTTTATGCAATGTCATGGGATCTGATCTGATTTACCATGAATGGATGTCTCATTTGTTTCTCTTATGTGTTGTGAATTGTGCCAAACATATGATTTGGGGCTTTCTATGTATTTGTGATGTTTGGATATTATTTTCATCCTTTACTCTATAATTTTGTTGCATTAGCAATATTCACTATAATAGACATTGCCCTGATCTGAGGAAGGCACAGGGAATGTGCCGAAACACGTGTTATCGTAAAAAGGGCTATCAATGAATTGATTTTCAACATGGGAACAAGTTCAAGTTTTTGAAATCCAATTGTGGTGCAGTAAACAGATGTGTGCAGCTTCCCTGTTCATTCTATATCCAATGTAACTAACCATCAAATGGCATGTTCTCTACTAACTTGAACCTCAGTTTAAGAGAAACTCCCCATCAGGTACCTAGTGAATTTATTACAGCATTGGCCCCGTTTGCATTGGAAGAGAACCTTTTCTTGTTTAAGGATAATATTTACAAACCGGTCCATGGGGCTTCCTCGGGTGCAGCTTTTGACCCGGCACTGGCCAATCTTTTTGTCCGACAATTTGAAGATGTACATGTTCTATCTGCATTTAATTCTTGCCTGGCCTGCACTTGCAGCAGGGCTACCATCACACACCAGGCTTAAGTGCAAAAGTACTGCTAAGCAAAGTTCTGTTTTAAAAAAATCATTTTCAAATGAATACCAACAGCAAATAAACATGTTCTGTGTGTCTGCCTGTATATTGTATATGTATGCACAGAAATACACAGGAGCTCAGATGCTTGTTCTTTACAGGACATACGCTGCAAAGAGACACGTTGTTTATAAATCAAGTGGCTGAATGCACACTTGGTTAAGACGTTTTTATTACACGAGTAGCCATTATCAGCTACAATTAAGCCATTAACCCTCAGAATGCTACTTTGAAATAAGTGTGGGCCCTTTAATCGAAAGAAGTGTCATATACTGCTTGATAGGGCAAGCTCAATGAGATCCCAGAGGGATGTGTTTTGGGTGGGGAGAGGCATGTACTGGGTGGGAATGGCCATAGGGATCAGCATAGCCATGGGCAGTCAATGGGTGGGCACATAACCAAACAACAACCACAGGCTGTGTGTGCCTCCCCATATGTCATCTTTCTCCTATCGTCACTTCCCATGACAATAGTTTAAGTTTATATGCGGCACTTTCAGTGACACCTAATAGCCCAACGAATAAAGGAAGGAAGGCAGCCAGCTGAGGAGCATAAACTTAAAAGGTCTACTTTAAAAAGTTAAAAAAGTTGTTAGATTTTCTTTGTGTTTTATTAGGGCCTTATGTTCCCAAGATTTCGGGGCCATAACACCTACCCTGAGAGTTTGAGCCTCATATTGATAAGTTGCCCTGATTCTCTTATCAACCGATATGATTTGAAATGATATAGCATTATTAACGCGACTATACGCAAGTGTTTCAAGGCACGACGAGGCAAGGGGGGGAAACAGGGTGTAGATAGAGACAACGATCTTACTAGGCCAGGTGACATTGAGATCAGATCGCGCAAGTGCAGGGGAGGGGGGGAAAGTGCGAGGGGGAAAGGGGACGGGAAGTGCAGTACATAGGATAAGAGTAAATAAATAAAAACAATACATAAGAACAATGATAAGAAGTGCAGCCAGCTGGTGGCAGGTGCAGGGTAAGTACAGACATCAGGTGTCAAGTGCTGGTAGGGGGCTGTAGGGATACAGAAACAGCCCCAAGTGCAAGGGTAAGATGCCTTAATTTGGCTGTGGTAGACAAAGAGTGACACAGTGTTCTCTGATTGGTGGGCTCAGTCCCTCGAGGGAGGGGTTTTGGCAATGTTCCCTGGCAATTTGATACACACAATGTTCTACCTATGCCCCATGTGAGAAGTGACGTACACGTCCTGTGCTGATGCACTTTCATCATTAATGTCAGTCTGCAAGTGGCAGAATGATTGAAAGGAGGCAGGGCGTGATAGCCACAATCGAAATAGGGCAACTGGAGACATCTTCATTAGACATGAAAAGTGCACAGATTTTATCATGATTTGAAACACCTATGCATCTTTTTCTAAGGCATGTTTGAATAATGTGCAGTGCCATAAAAGAGTAAACATTTTGATTGTAAATTAACCACCAAGCAGATAAATGTCTTTTTTTGACATTTTCTTTCACAAATTAAACTATCAACTCCAGGACTTGGTGGGGTGTTAGCTTTTAAATGTCAGTTGGCTCATCGCATTCTTAACAAAATCGCCATTTGCAGTTTTCAAGAAGATTTTGAACTCTCCACACAATAGAGTCACTGACAATGATTTTGCCCCTGTGACACATTTCCCTTTAATTGCGACCTGCTGTGCAGCACTGGGCTGCCTGGCACACAGCTGTAAATTACAGCAGCAATGGCATGAAAAGGTCCTGAAGAACACAGCAGGAAGCTTTGCTGGGGAACACCAGCCATGACCACTGTGGACCTGTGGCACGTCTGCTTACCTCTCAGGGCCCTCATTAGATGACACCACCGTAACCAGGAAAGGGGACTGTACATTATCAGGTTACTGCTGTAAAAAAAAACGAGGGAGTCATTTTCAATGTGGGGATGTGTTAAATGGAGGCGTTTCACCATTTAACACTCTGACCCATTCTCATGCCTTTTTAAGGCATAGACGGGGAGAAAGGAGGAGTCTGCACCTCCGCTTTGCTTTACTCCTCCATGTTGGAGGAGTAAACCAGGCCTTAATGCCTGTACGAGGCTTTCCTGCAGACGCAAAACCAAAGGTTTCCCATGGAATGTGGCTTGCATTTTATTCCTAGTAAATGGCAGGTCCATTCTACAAGAATCCATAAAAAAATGCTGACTCCAAAGCGTAATTTGCAGGTAGCGTTTTTGGTCTCTCAAAGCGGGGAGTAAAAAACGAGAATAAAGGCGACGTCGCCTTGATTTGCTCTTCACGTTTGCAATCAGATCTGTAAGTGTTGAAAATGGCATGCTGGGGGTACAACAACACATAAGTGCGAAAGTTTCTTGCGTTGCCATTTTTTATAAAATGACCCCCAATTTGTATGGGAAAGGTAATCACTACGAGGTCCTGCAGCTCTGCCAAGAATCTTTATATGTTAGTAATGAAGGAAGAAGGGAGGGGTGCAAACGTTAGGGGAACTGGAGGACAGCTTTCCTAATTTAAGGTGAACAGGCCCTCCCAACCATGTGGTGGTCGCGCATTTGGTGGCACTCGTATGATATGTGGTTCTCCCATGAGAGGGTCCATGTGGTGTAGTTCAGGTAGCTTGCACACATCCCTGTGCTGATGCCGGTGACGTCAGAGTGCGAAGGAACGCTGTGATACATAGGCAGTAGAGGACAGCCTAAACAGCCTATGCCCTTGATATTCAGGAGGCTCTTTCACATACCCTAATTCATGGACGTCATTTCACCAACATGCCTGGGGTAGCGAAAGTGACATCACACGACCCTTGACATCTGATGATATCATAGGAAGTGATGGTATTTGACCCCACCCCAAAGTTACATCATGAGAAGTGATGGAACACGACCTTTCACCCCTTGACAAAACAGGAAGTGGTATCACATAGCATTGTTTATAAGTACACTACGAGAAATATGGTTACGATATCACTGTAAAGTGATATACATTTCATACAAGAATGGATCACAATACGTAGCGTAAATATCAGTGCGTATAGGCCCATTTACCAAAATACTGTGAATGCAAGCAGACATCCAAGGCCAAACGATAAGGATGTGTTATTATATAGCACTTACGTGTAAGCACTTCATATAGAACAAATATACATACAATATCACCAAACCTGTGGTGGTACTTATCAATCTCAGCAGGATGAAAGGCACAGTTGACCTTGCTGGGAGCCAAACCTGCAACCTGCAGAGCACATGCGCATTGCAGCAGCGGGCGCTCAACCCACTGAGCTATCTTACTGGCTATAGCTATCTGAAAACGAGCCACTCAAGAAACACAGAGCCACATGCTGCTGGCCACAACACAGGAGCCTCCAATTATTATTATTTTTTTTAACAAAAATAATTTAGTTTTTACTTTTTTTGTTAGGGGGAAGCAAGAGAGACCACAGGGGTAGCAAGGCGAGGCAAGCTAACCAAAATAAACATAATATGTTTTCTCTTCGGGACAGTCCCGCTTGTGTTTCTCTCCCAGCACAAAGTTATTACTAACCATCACCCTCTTATATCCGTCCATTTGGGGCCTCTCGCGCCAGTTAAAAAGGTGGCCCATTGTCCACCAAAGGAATTATAATGGCTCGAAAGAGGAGAGCAAATCTCCCCAGATCACTGTCTCAGCTGCTAGATGTTTCAAGCAGTGTTAGCGTCATTGGCGCCAGTAGAGCTCACAGAAATGGAGGGGTCACGGTGCTGGGCCTTCGTCTCCCAGTCATTTTCTGGAAGTAAAACAGAGGACCATCTGCTCACGTCAGAATGGCGCGCCTTTGCCAAAGTGACAGCGTGTGAGCCCGAGGATCCAGGAAGCAACGCTGTGCGTGCGATGATGATTGCCCCACTGGCAGCCCAGTGCAGCTCTTTTCTGCACGAGCCTGTCGCGTTTCATCAAGGGCTCTCCTCAAGTCATTCCTGCCAGTCAGCTTTCAGAAGGCATTTCGGTCACTTGCAGCCGGTTAATAGGTCCCAACACGGAATTGCAAATATACTTATGATTTCAGTCAATGGGTAATGGACATTGTGCAGAGCGAGACAGGGAGGGGGGGGGGACTGCGAAGCAAAAGTGACCCTGGACGTTTCTTTCAAAGTGGCTCCATAGCGCACCAAGCGAGCGTCGTCAACAAAGCTAACCTTTCAAGGACGGTTTGCACCCACCTTCCTCCACATGAAAATGTTGAAAAAATGAATGAAAAGGGCTGCATTGTAAAGCACATTTACTAGTGATTCCTTCTTGTCAGGCCACGCATCAATAATATAGTTTGCCTACATAAATAGCACACCAGTGATACTCCTCTGTAGCAAAGTCTTGTGGTGCCGGAGACAAAGTCCTCACTTTCTGAAGTCCTGCCTGTTGCCCGCCCTCACAGGGTTAATAGATGCTCCGCCCACTAAGGGGCGGAGCTATGTGACGTTTGGGTTGAGGGGGTTTGGCGGTTGGGAAAAGGTGCGTTGTGACGCCAGTCAGAAGATAGCAGCGGTTAATAAAAGAGTGTTCCAAACACTTCTCTGTGTGTGTGCGTATGTTTCCTGCGGGCAACACTGGCAACGAGGACAGTCCCAGCACACTACGGAGCCCTCCATGCCGACTCACCGCTAATCCTCCTCCTCCTCCTCCTCCCATGGGCCACACGATCATGCTGCACTGGTGCCAGGCCTTCCTCCATGCGGGCAGTCTGCCCAGTTCTCCGCCTCTTCCTTCACTGCGCCAGCGATCTCTCTGAGCGGCCAGACCGGCACTGGGCAATCCGCCCCGTCTCCGCCTCCTCTCCCAGGCATCAGCGATCCTGCTGAGCGCTCTTCCGAAGAATCTGGCAGTCCGCCCACCTCCAGCTTCTTCCCTGCAAACGCTGGTGTTCCCGCCGGATGCAACCTCTGTCTGGGCAGTCCGCCTGTTACATCCGCCCTGCGCCCCGCAACGCGGAGACGCAGGTCGTCTCAATAAAAGCTCCGCCCCCGCACAAGGGACGCAGTTCCGGGCCAAGACTCTAGCAACGTGTGGCGTATTTCATTTCGCTCCGGCCGGATCTGCGCCACTGCGGCCTACTTAAGAGGCCCTCAACGTTCTGCCTCTGCGCGGAGCCAGAACGTAACACTGGCGATGAGGGAAACGGGACACAGCACACGTGCTCAACGCCCTACCAGCTAATTATTCCTGCAGCAACACGCACAATTTTTGGACACCCGGTGGGAAGGGGCACACAAAACCCCCCCCGCCCAGAAAAAAATAAAATAAACTAAAAAAAAAATAATCAAAAACATTTTTTTTTTGCTCCATTCCTTCGGCTGCATCGTCGTATTTGTCTTCCACAGCGGTCCCAGGGCGCTGCGACACACCACCAACTGGCATCCAGGGGCCATAGGCACCACAACACGATGTGTGAAGCCAACATACACGCAGTGCGCACGTGCGAACATGGCAGCAGGCACCTGGAGCGAGGCAGCGGTACTATCGGCTACTGTTTCGAAGGTTGGCCTCGAAAGGGACCACTGGCACCTGAAACCACACACCGAGGTGAGGACGACAGACACCGCCAAGTGACGGTAACGCCCCACTATGGCGACCGGCACGTCCACCCCCAGGCCCGGCACTCCCTCTAGACTCACGGCGAATCTGTCGATGTCGTCACCGCAAGCTCGCCCACAAGGAAGCTCCTCCACAATGATTCAGCCATTTGACCCATTCACGGATCCATCATCAGTTGGCCCTCGGTGGCAGCTATGGATCCAAAATTTCGAAATGGCAATGGAGTGCATGGACATAACCTCCGCCAGGAAAATGAGGTCGCACCTATTGTTAAATGTGGGGGACGAGGTGCTACGAAACTCGCTAACCATTGCTGATGGCCAGGACATTTACCAACAATCGAAAGACGCCTTGACGGCCCATTTTCTCCCACAACTTAACCCGGATTATGAAACCTTCATGTTCTGCACCACATTTCAGGCAGAAGAGGAGACCTTGGATGCCTACCACACCCGACTCAGGAAGCTGGCGATTTCGTGTGAGTTCACGGATGTCGAGAGAGAAATCCGGAGACAACTCATTAATGGCATCCAATCGGAGAAACTAAGAAGGATGGTGCTGAGTGAGAGGGGCATTTCTTTAACACGCATTCTGGAGCTGGGTTGTCAAAGGGAGCTGGCACATGCCAGGGCCGCCAACATGGGAATGACTCTTCAAAAACTACAGCCTGCCCTCGCATCATCTAGGGTGTCCCATGTCACCAATAGACAGTCCACAAGAGATGAGTCTGGTGGCAACTACACACCAGCCAGATGGCAGCCACGGATCCCGGGACCTACAGAGTGTGGAAGGTGTGGTGGATCGCGCCATGGACGGCAAAACTGCCCGGCCAAGGGACAACATGTGGGGCATGTGGCAGAAAGGACCACTATGCCAAGGTGTTCCGATCATGGGGCGCTCCACTGCCGCCTCCACAGAATCCCCAGGAGAAGAGTGGAACCAAGAAAAAGAAGCAAGCGACGGCAAGGCGAGTCGAAACGACTAACTCATCAACCGAGGAAGAAGGGGATGACGTCACAGGGACTCAACAAGACTCTGGTAGAGAGCAGCGGACCAAAGGGAGAAAAGTATACCTGGTGTCAGCTCTGGATCGTGGGCATGCTACGCAGAAGAACGGGCTCAGGAGGTGCAAATGCCAGGTCACCCTCCAAAACCAGCAGGTATGGATGACCATAGACACGGGAGCCTCTGTAAATGTCATGCCCAGAAGCACATTTCAAACACTGCAACCACGACCAGCCCTCAAGAACACAGACACCCTTCTGTTTGCATATGGCTGTAGAAAACCATTACTGGTGGTTAGCAGATTCTGCACCACCCTCAGCCACAGTGAAAACAGGCTACCGTCCAAGGTCTACGTAGTAAATGCGGGGATTGAATGCCTTCTGGATGGCCATGCGGCTGAGGACCTTGGGCTAGTACAGTTCATCAGTCAAGTCAAGGAAGCCCAAGAGGTCGAAAACATCCTTGCACAGTATCCCAACCTGCAAAACCGGATTGGGTGTTTGAAAGGAAAGACGATCAAGCTCCATATTGATAAGTCGGTCCAGCCAAAAACCGTCAGACACCGGAGGACCCCATTCCACATGCGTGAACAGGTGGAGATAGAACTCAAAGCGTTGGAAGAAGCTGGCATTATAGAAGAAGTAACGGGGCCGACACCATGGGTGTCCCCAATGGTGGTCACAAAGAAACCCAAACAGCCGGGAAAGGTCCGAATCTGTATAGACATGCGCCTCCCGAACACTGCCATCAAGCGGGAGCGCCACATCACGCCAACCCTCGACGAAATTGTGGCTGACCTCACGGGATCAAGAGTCTTCTCGAAGGTTGATTTGAAAGCAGGTTACCACTAGCTGAAGCTGCATAGGGACTCTCGGTACATAACCACTTTTTCAACACACTTGGGTTTGCGAAGATACAAGCGGCTAAGCTTTGGGATCTCTTCGGCGCTGAAGTCTTCCAACATCCAATTCAAGAAGTCATCCGGGGCATACCAGGTGTCCTAAATGTGAGTGATGACATCCTGATCCATGCTCAGGACAAAGGAGAACACTCGAGAAGATTACGGATGCTTTTGGGCCGACTAAGGAAAAATGTGAGTTTTTCAAGACGGAAATATCGTTTTTTGGCTACAAGTTCAGCAGCACTGGCATTTCACCGAAGGTTGCTGACATACAGGCTGCGAGTCCGCCCATGACACCCACGGACGTGCGCAGCTTCCTGGGGATGGCCACGTACTGTGGGAGATTCATCCGGAACCTGGCCACTCTTTCGGAACCCCTTTGAGAACTTACCAAGCTCAAAGCGAAGTGGGAATGGGGGAAAGTGTGCCAGGAAGCATTTGAAAGCATCAAAGAATCACTATCCGTGGACACAAAAATGGCGTACTACGACACCGCGTTTCCGACTGAACTTTTTGTGGATGCCAGCCTTGTCGCCCTGGGGGCCATCCTCATGCAGGTCACCAAAGAGGGGGAGAAGAGACCCATCGCCTATGCATCACGAGCCCTCACAATGACAGAGCAGCGATACTCTCACATTGAGAAGGAGGCATTTGCCGTACTGTGGGGGTGTTGCCATTTCCACCTCTATCTGTATGGCCGAAGGTTCACGGCGATCACGGATCACAAACCCCTCCTGCCATCTTCATGGGCACCTCCTCGCACCCGCTGCCTGAATAGCCAAATGGCTGCTCCATCTCCAGCAGTACAATTTTGAGTTGGCATATCAGCCGGGAAGCGGCAACCCGGCAGACTTCCTCTCAAGACACCCTCGAGAGGCGACGCCACAGGAGGTTCGGTTGGCCGAAGAGACCGAGGAACATATCTGCCAGGTGGTGCGGACCATGAGGCCAAAGGCTGTCAGCATCGATGACATTGCAGAGGAAACACGCAAGGACCCATGTTGCGACCTTGTAAAGGATGCCATCATCTCAGGTGACTGGAGGTCCTTCATGAAGAACACCCACACAGGACTGTGGAAGCAAAGGTGTTCCTCTCAGGGATGTTCACTGTACGCCAGGATCTGTCGGTAACAGAGCAAGGATTGCTGCTCTGCGGAAATCGCATCATCATCCCGCCGGGCCTGCAGGACCGAATAGTGGCCTCGCCCATGAGGGCCACCAAGGGATGGCTCGAACGAAGGCTTGAATTCGACACCGAGTGTGGTTTCCACAGATAGATGTAAAGGTGGAAAGGCTAGTAATAGACAATTTCCTCAACTTGGTGGGGGGGGATAAAAACCATTGTCAAGACAATCCCAACAGGTGAAAAAAATGACTTTGCAAAACTGATCCGTGCCCTAGACAAACTACTTATAATTGAGGCAAACCGTGACTATGAGAGATACCTTTTCAACCAGTGCTCTCAGAAGCCCCAGGAAACGGTAGACAAATTCATAACCCGCCTAAGAGTGAAGGGAGCACACTGCCAATTTGACAAATTCTCTCTAGAAGAAGCAATACGCCTTAGAGTCATTGAAGGTTGTTTATCGCCCGCACTTAAAAAGCAGCTGTTAAAGAAACCGCTCACTATGTCTGAAGTCAGTGAACTTGCCCGCATTTTCGAAAGAGTTGATGCACAAGCCGCGTCAATGACCGGCACCAACAACCCAAAACAGGATTCAACAGAACAGCACTCAGAACTCATAGCCACTGTCCAGCCACCTCGCCACGACAACAGATACAATGCTACCAGTGTGGCATGGCGTATCCACATTCAGGTTCCTGCCCAGCACTCTCACAAAGATGCACAAATTGTGGCCGAGAAGGACACTTTCAATCAGTATGGAGAGAAGGGAAGCCTTTCCCCACGATGCGACTCCAAGCGCCAGTCAGAGTGCCGTTCCGCCCAAAGTTTCCACAATATGGGGCGCAAAGATACTACCAACAGAGCCAGCGGAGACATGTAAGAGCGGTTGACGAATATCAAGACCATGTTTACGCTCAGGCACCTGAGTACACAGATCGACCACAACCATTAACAGATGAATATGAAAACCCTCCAGAAGAATACAGCGAAGACGCACAATACTATGACCCGCCAGGAACAGCATACTATATTCAATACAGCTCACATAATCCCGATGAATATGTCAACCTCATACTTGACAATGAAGGGGCCAGAGAAGCCCCAAAAATACCGATCAAAATGGAGAACTGCCTGTTTCATTTCATGGTGGACTCGGGCACCACCGTAAACATCATGGGCGAATAGGAATACATGAGAATCCCACATCAACCGGTGCTTGAACCTTCACACTCCAGGATCTTCCAATGGGGTGCGGCTATACCGCTAAAAACAATTGGACGTTTCACACGCAGGTTCCTCTTAAATGGACATCAAGTAGACACCACCATCCACGTAATCAGATCTCTCACCAAAGGAAGATGTCTGCTCAGCTATCACACCGCCTTTCGCCTAGGCCTAATTGAGATCCACGTAGGTGCGGGAAATACGATCACTTCCACCACAATTCGGCATGAGACGAAGGAGAGGGTCAGGTCAATAGTCCAAGAGCAACTGAAAAACCTGATCTCGAAGGTGGACATTGAACACAAATTCCCAAGCATATGTGCGGGGTTAGGAAAACTCAAGGATCCCCCAATCAAATTGCACATAGACCACAACATGAGACCAGTCCCACAACATCCGAGAAGAGTCGGGTTTCACCTTCAAAAGGCAGTGTCACGTGAACTTGAACAATTACTGGCTGATGGCATTATTGAACCAGCAACAGGCCCGACACCGTGGGTTTCCCCCCTCGTCATAGTGCCCAAGGATGGGGGCATGCTACGACTCTGTGTGGACATGAGGGTGGCCAACACCGCCATCCAGCGTGAGAGACACCCGGGCCCATGCATCGAAGACATGATTGTACAATTGAACAATGCACGCATGTTCTCCAAACTCGATCTAAGACAGGGCTATCAACAACTGGAATTACACCCAGATTCCAGAGCCGTCACAACATTTGCGACACACAACGGCCTATTCAGATATTGCAGACTGAACTTTGGCATCTCCTCAGCCGCTGACATTTTTCAGGAGATGGTGCGGCAGATCATCAAGCCGATACGAGGAGCGTTAAATTTCAGCGATGACAATCTCGTCTTCGGCTTGTCAAAAGAAACACATGATGCAGCGCTGTTCGCCACCTGTGAAGCAATACGAGCTGCTGGGCTTACACTCAACATTGAAAAATGTAGGTTCAGCAAGGCAAAACTAACATTTTTCAGACAGATCTTCTCCAGTGACAGGATGATGCCGGACCCTGAAAAAGTGGACACCATCTCAAATCTCAAGGAACCACAACAAGCTGCCGATGTCCGCTCCTTTCTGGGGATGGCTGGTTACTGCACCAGATATATACCACACTATGCATCCCTCTCTGAACCGCTCAGGAAACTCTTACAGAAAGACGCGACGTTCGCATGGACTGCAGGATGTCAACGAGCGTTCAACGACATCAGGAAAGCTCTCACCCAAGCACACCGCCTGGCATATTTCAATCCAGATTGGCATACAGAAGTGATTGTGGATGCAAGCCCAGTTTGCTTAGGTGCGATCCTAGCTAAGACTAGTGGAGCAGACGTCAATCCCAGACACGTAGTAGCATACGCCAGCAGAGCACTGTCCACCATGGAAACGGCCTATTCACAAGCAGAAAAAGAGAGTCTTGTCGCAGTTTGGGCATGTGAACATTTCCACAACTTTCTAATAAGAAAGAGATTCACCCTAATAGCGGATCATCAAGCGCTGCTATCTTTGTTCGGCAACCCTCACACCAAGATGCCCCCGAGGATAGAACGGTGGGGAATCCGACTTCAGGAATACGATTATGATATCATTCATCGACCCGGGGGTGACCTACCTCTCACGACATCTGGTGGGGCCACCACTAACACGGAGAGGAGATGTGGCATATGTTAACTATATAGCTAAAAACTCCCTACCACCAGCGCTCATTTTGGACACAGTTGCCACGGCCTCCGCAGCAGACCCCATGACTGCGCTCGCCATCAGTTTGACATCAGCCAATAAGTGGAGGGACCACCGATGAGCAACGTTGGCTCACCCGAGGATGTGCAGAGAAGAAATTGAGAGACTAGCGAGGGTACACAGTGAACTAGCGGTAAAAGATCACAATATCCTACTCAGGGACTGCCGCATTGTAATCCCAGCGGCCTTGAGAAAAGAAGTTGTCCGCACTGCACATGAAGGACACAGAGGAGCCGAAAACACAAAGAAACAACTGAGGTGTCATATCTAGTTTCCATTCCTAGACACTCCAGCAGATGAATGGGTAAAAAACTGCCATGCATGTCAGTGTATGTCCCCAGCCGAAACCCCGGCCCTTCTGCAACACACACAGATACCAGAACACCCATGGGAAAGAGTGGCCATAGATTTTTACGGACCCACAGAGTGAGGTGAATACCTCCTACTCCTGATAGATGAGCATTCGCGTTTTCCCATAGTGAAGAAAGTAGCTACCACAGCGTTCGCACAAGCGGCAGCTGTACGGGAGGAAGTCCTCAGCGAATGGGGAATTCCCCGAATAATTAAGTTGGATAACGGGCCCCCTTTCTGTGGACATGAGTTTGCAGTGTTGGCGAACCACCTGGGTTTCAAACACATGAAGATCACACCCAGACACCTACAAGCAAACGGGATGACAGAACAATTCATGGCCTCCATAAAGAAGACAATCCAGAGAGCACAAATTGAAGCAAGCAACCCACATCAAGCACTATGACGGCTTCTCAGAGACTACAGAAACACACCACATGACGCCACCAACAGAATGCCGGCTGAACTAATGATCCGGTACGAGGTACACACCCGCATCCCATGAAATCCATCAAGAACAGAAAGCCCGGATACAGAAATACTGCAGCGAGATGCAGAAGGAAAACAAATAGCGAAGCAAGACACTGACGCCAGGCGCAAAGCAATGCCCAGAGACTTTCAGATCGGTGATGACGTATTGGTACAGCAACCCATGGTAAGCAAGACAGACCCTCGGTATGCTCCGAGCCCCATGAGAATCACGGCAGTGAAAGGAACAATGGTGACAGCACAAGACCAAGACAAGGTCATCACGAGGAACTGCCAGCAGTTTAAACATTATATCAAAAGGGAGGAATACGAATCTCCTTCGAGACCTAGCACTCCAGAGCCTAGGGCACCCCGAGATGACCCATGGAATCACCCTCAAGAAGACACAAGCGGGACAAATCAAAGTGATGGAGCCCCGAGTGACAGTGGAGCAGAGGTCTGCCATGAGAGACCTCAACGAGTTATCAAGAGACCAACAAGATTGGTTGAAGAATGTTAAAGGGGCGTTTGGATATTTGTCCGGGGGTGGTGTTGCCCTCCCTCACAGGGTTAATATATGCTCAGCCCTCTAAGGGGAGGAGCTATGTGACGTTTGGGTTGAGGGAGTTCGGCGGTTGTGAAAAGGCGCGTTGTGGAGCCAGTCAGAAGATAGCAGCAGTTAATAAAAGAGCGTTCCAAACACTTCTCTGTGTGTGTGCGTATGATTCCTGCGAGGCCCGATCCCGGGCAACACTGCCTCCCCCTTACATTAGCAGCTGATGGTGCTAGAAGACGGGGTACAGGCTCATCAATTCACAGACATCATGTTCATGAGCACACTCAAGGGCAGCTTTAGTTATATCTGTTGTGCCAGGACCCCCAGTTTAAAGGGGTCCAGGCCAGTGGCGGCTGGTGACTTTGAAAGGTGGCGGGGCGCAAATTTAGCACGGTGAATTTGCAAGTGAGCCAGCCCGACCGTCAGCAAGGGGATCTGAGGGGGGTGAATCCCCTGTGAAACTTTGGAAAAATGGCTTCCAAAATGTGTAATTTACTCCCCAACCCCACACAAAGATGACCTTAATAAAATTACGGTTTAGGTTCTAATGATAGTCCATTATTCTTACATGTGCAAGTGTGATGGTGTATTTTACAGCAGCTTGTATTGAGAATAGAAAGGTATTATGTTGAATACATAAATAAATTAATTAGATAGGTATACAGTAATGCCAGGAAAGGCCATATGCAAATTAGGCCTGGCCACACCTGCTTGGTCACAACCCTTCTGCAAGAGACCAGATGGGCATAGTGTCATGGTATCTAGCATAGGTCTCTAGTGCAACAACAAAGCAAGATGGTTAGTCCCTATCCAAAAATCTAAAAAAAGAAAAAAAATCAGGGTCTCCAACAATTATAACAGTGCGTTTTAATGCATATCGGGAAAGTAACAAGCTGCATAATGTATTAACTCAAAGTGGGCCACATTGTCACAGAAAAGTGACCCACACTTACCAGACGGGACGGCCTTGTAAGCATTGTGCTTTTACCCTAAAGGCCAGTCTGAGCCTGGCTCCTCTTACGCTGATCCCTCCATTTGTATTATTGGCCACCACAGTCTGCCATTTGTCGCATTAATCATGCTCTAACATCTTGGCTTTGTTATCTGGAAAGCAAATCACAAAATTGCCATGAATCACGTCCTCTATTCGTAATCCATTCCTGACTGTTTTCCAAAACCCGTTCTTCTCCCATTTTCCCTAATGGCACTTCAAGTGAACTTCGGTATGCACTCATGCATTACAAACATCCCACATAAATAAATAAATCCCCTTAGATTCCATTATCCCGGTGGTTGTAAAGAGGCCCCCTTTTTTGGGCACTTCTGCCAGGCCACATCCCTTAGGTGGTGGTGAAAGGGAGGCCAGACGGAAACCTGTGCAATCTGAGAGCATCTTGTGACTACTCCTGCCTGCCCCCTGCACTGCTGGTTTCAGATTAGGAAAAAGGAGGTGCACTTAATTCATCTCCTGAGAAGAGACACGATTAAAGCATTGAGCTCTTTCATGCTTGGTGGCAAACAATGGTGCTTTGGGAGTATATGCTTATTATCCCACTGCCCTTTAAGTCCACATTTATTTCTGCATTTGTTTTAGAAGGCATGTTTCTAATGAGTTGCCCACATATACTCAACTCGAGTAAGACCCTTTCTTTTCACTCTTTCATCCTACTCCCTCTGCCCCCTCTATTTGGCAAATGTTTGAAGTACTTCCTTCTGCATGGCTCTCTGGCACTTTTTATTTTACATCCGTCAAGCATTGTGCACAATGAAACTCGAGGTTCATAGGCATGAAAGGTTTTCGTTTACAATTTGCTCAGACCACTCTTTTGTCTCTATTTGCTACATAATAACTATACATCACAGATACTTAAATAGAAGTACACACATGTATTCCTGCATATAATATAAATAGGTGTATATCCCTATATTTGTCTAGGAAGTGCGCATTGCCTAAATGGACAGTCTTTAGACTCCCAGCCTTGAGGTGTGGACTTCTTGTTCTCGCACGATCTGAATGGCACAAGGCCTAGTAAGATAGTTTCTTAGGTCCTCCCTCTGTCTTCCCTACCTTGTCTTGTTGCACCTAAAAAACACTTGTGTACAGGCGCATTATGAATGACTTATATCATACAGGCTAATGCAGCATGCAGTCGAAGTTCACTATTATGGCAAAAAATAACGGGGGCCTGCTTACCGGACCTGTCCTCGGCGAGCGCATCTGCTTTTTTCAGTTTGACATCCAATTGCAAATTAAACATTACGGCAAGAAAGTGGGAAAGGAGAGGGGCTGACTGTACCCTCCCGCGGCCCCAGCCATGCCCACATCACATCAATGCTTAAACATCAAATTCACTCTCCCCAAGACACAAGAGCCATAAGTAATCAGGAGGCTCAGTGGACTTCCTGGGGAGGGGCCAGGTGGTGCCGAGAGCTGTGGGAGGTCCGATTTTATACACCAGGGTGTTAATGTGGTACCGCGACTAAGACCACATCCCAGTACGTGACACAAGCAATATGGCAATGAATATGCTTTATGGCCCCTGCGTGACAAAATAGATGATTCTTGTTCAGTAAGGTAAATTAATTTAAAGGGCCTTTAAATTAAGTTACTTAACTGATAAAAAATCATCTATCAGAAGATAGGCGCCGATGCAGCAGGGCAGGCCAGGGCCCAGGGCCTACCCGGCCTCAGCCAGCCTGCGACTGTCTCCACAGAACGGCATCAGAACCCAGGCCCCAAGATGTTTCCAGCAACTTCCGCACGGACAATTAGCCTCTTCAGGCACCTCTCTCACACGAGGAGAGAGAGAAGAGGTGCCGGACTGGCTTGAGCACTGCATGTCAAGGGCAGGCCAAGTAAAAGTTGTCAACAAAAACAGTGACGTAATTACCGGCGGACCGGAGGGCAAACTTCTTTGGCCTGGCATGCTCTGCTGACTCGGCGTACATGGAGCAGCTCAGCTCAAACAGAAGGTTACACCCAAGAAGAGAGAGAGAGAAGTGGGTGGCTCATGCAACCTGCTCCATCACGACTCCACCCCCAAACTCAAGTCATTGGCTGCCTCCTGCATAGATAGAGTAATGTCGTTGGCTGTTGGCAATCAGCCAATGACATTACTGTATCCATGCAGGGAGGAGGGAGATTATAGATTCTTTGGTTCGCTGTCTGCGCACACATTAATACTGACGGGGTCACCCCTCAAGCACCTCTCCAGCCTCCTAATTGAAAGACTTACATAAAGTGCATGGAGCTATGAGCTCCACACACTTTACTATGCCAAAAAGCAGTTAGAAACGGGACGCGCCCACTGTTGCGGGTGGCGTCATGAATAGGATGAAATAGTTGCCACAGCGAGGGGGGGCGGCGCCCTGCCGCCCTATTATAGCAGCCGCCACTGGTCCAGGCTTATTATTGCTGGGGGTCACCCAGCCAACAACTCATGAACATGGATCACCCTGTTCTCCCGTGATCACACAGGCGTACCATGGCCTGGGCCACCCAGGCCATCACTGCACACGACAGCCGGAGTTGCCCAGCAGGGGCACCAGCGTGTACATGCAGAGTTGCCCGGCAGGGGCTCTGCTAACTATGGGCCAACATCAGGGACAGCGTTGCCTCGCAGGCGCACTGTCCTGTTAAAGGGCCCTGCAGGGCAGGCCCTCTGCCTGATACGCAGCGGCAGCATTTGCGCTGCAAGAAAGACTCAGGCAGGAGTCTGTTGGTACTGACTTATGAGCGGGAAACCGCTCATCCCTTTTATTAACGTAGTCACATGGTCACTGACATGTGACATAAGCACAAGCCCTGGCAGCTACTCATATTATCTTAAAGGGGTTGCACACCCCATTCTCTCTAAAGTAAAATGCTAGCATAGCACCCCAGACACCAGTATTCCACCCATGCAGTGACGCGCTGACTCAGTCAACGTCAGGATCCGCGCATGGCCCTGGATATGGCAGTAGGAGTTGAAAATGGCATGTGATACGTGCCAGTGATACATGACGCTGCATGTCAGTGCTACAAGTGGCAAGTGACACTGGAAGGTGCCACATGCCATGCCAAACAATGTCATAATTGAGAAAAAAACTCAGATGTGCATGTCACTACATGCCAAACAATGTCACAAAAGAAAAAACAACCTCTGATGTGTCGTTTTGAAATGGATATGAAAAACCATGTGTGGACGCGAACCAAAGAGTTCCTGGACTCATTCCTATCTCCTCAACCACTAAGGCCACAAAGTTATTGCGGCAAAGAAGCCTTCATTTTCATAAAAAAACACCTCTTTGTGTACTGTCATGTGCTTCAACGTTAGTCCCTTTTCTGTTTTAAGTCAAATCCTAAAACAAACTGCAGTGCGATTCTGAAACTTTACATTAAAAAAACATTTTTAATTTAAGTATTTACATGTTATGCTTTTTTTCTATAATACTAAATTTAAAGAACAGTTTCATACAAAATCTGTTACTGCCTAATTCTTAAAATGTCTAAATGTATTGTTTACATGTTTTCCATAATGAAGTATGTGTTGGTGTGTATAGATTAATTCATACATTTCACACTTGACTGTATGAAGTGTGATAAATACAGTACAACTACATTTTACTGATAACATGTATAATTGATATTGCAGAGTAAATGCAGATTCATGAAAACATTACCACTTTCAAATGTTGCTAAATCTTCAGATTTAGGTTAAACAGCACTTACATATAATACATTCAGTCTTGCCCGATAAATGTTTTCAGAAGCTCTGCAAGGTAATCTAATGTAATTTTTCATTTGTATAGCGCCTTTTACCATTTGTATGTTCTCAAAATGTTGTAGGTGAATGCCCTTGGGGGACTAAAGTCTTTGGTATGAGAAATTTGCCAGATGAGTTTAGAATGCTTCTGTGCATTGTGGTGTGGTCTCCATTAAGGTGCGAAGATGGGGTATGTCATTCTGCCCTGCCAATAAATACAGCCCTTTGTCAGCATGCAGGGCAGTGCACAAACGGAGACTGAAGACTATACACGCTGTGTTTGTGTCTCTGTGTTTGTGTCTCTGTTCAGGGCGGTTAGAGTATCCGTGCACCCGTGCCCGCTGGTGCCATCAGGACACCACATGAATTATGGTCAATACGAAGGAGGATAAGGGTGGCCAAGTCTTTACTAGCTACCCATATCGAGCTGGCATGTGGATGGCTGCAGGAAGATCATCTCGATAGTATGCACATGCAGGAGGCTCATTATGTGTCCAGCTAGACAGAATTATTGTCAGGGATAGTTTTCCAAAGGTAGTGGGCGCCCCTCTCTCGCAAGAACAGACATGATAACCTGTTCAGTGGTTATTAACCACTTGAGAGTTCGCAGCCACTGCTTCTACTCACTGTGCCTTTCACAGATGGGTAATATCCATTTGCATATCAGTCTTTGTCCTGCCCAGGGGCAGTCCAGCACCGAAATACAATGGCAATTCCAATCTGAACGAGAGTACCATCAGCAACCCCATACACGTGTTTCACCCTTGTTGGGGATCATCAGTGAGGTGAAGCTGATGCCTCTCTAAGCACAGTGAGAGGGAGACCACGTCTGGTTGCCCCCAGGAGACCTAGGGTTACCAATCCCAGGTTCCTTAAAAAATAGTTTTCCAAAGGTAGCGGGCGCCCCTCTCTCGCAAGAACAGACATGATAACCTGTTCAGTGGTTATTAACCACTTGAGAGTTCGCAGCCACTGCTTTTACTCACTGTGCCTTTCACAGATGGGTAATATCCATTTGCATATCAGTCTTTGTCCTGCCCAGGGGCAGTCCAGCACCGAAATACAATGGCAATTCCAATCTGAACGAGAGTACCATCAGCAACCCCATACACGTGTTTCACCCTTGTTGGGGATCATCAGTGAGGTGAAGCTGATGCCTCTCTAAGCATAGTGAGAGGGAGACCACGTCTGGTTGCCCCCAGGAGACCTAGGGTTACCAATCCCAGGTTCCTTAAAAAATAGTTTTCCAAAGGTAGCGGGCGCCCCTCTCTCGCAAGAACAGACATGATAACCTGTTCAGTGGTTATTAACCACTTGAGAGTTCGCAGCCACTGCTTTTACTCACTGTGCCTTTCACAGATGGGTAATATCCATTTGCATATCAGTCTTTGTCCTGCCCAGGGGCAGTCCAGCACCGAAATACAATGGCAATTCCAATCTGAACGAGAGTACCATCAGCAACCCCATACACGTGTTTCACCCTTGTTGGGGATCATCAGTGAGGTGAAGCTGATGCCTCTCTAAGCACAGTGAGAGGGAGACCACGTCTGGTTGCCCCCAGGAGACCTAGGGTTACCAATCCCAGGTTCCTTAAAAAATAGTTTTCCAAAGGTAGCGGGCGCCCCTCTCTCGCAAGAACAGACATTATAACCTGTTCAGTGGTTATTAACCACTTGAGAGTTCGCAGCCACTGCTTTTACTCACTGTGCCTTTCACAGATGGGTAATATCCATTTGCATATCAGTCTTTGTCCTGCCCAGGGGCAGTCCAGCACCGAAATACAATGGCAATTCCAATCTGAACGAGAGTACCATCAGCAACCCCATACACGTGTTTCACCCTTGTTGGGGATCATCAGTGAGGTGAAGCTGATGCCTCTCTAAGCACAGTGAGAGGGAGACCACGTCTGGTTGCCCCCAGGAGACCTAGGGTTACCAATCCCAGGTTCCTTAAAAAATAGTTTTCCAAAGGTAGCGGGCGCCCCTCTCTCGCAAGAACAGACATGATAACCTGTTCAGTGGTTATTAACCACTTGAGAGTTCGCAGCCACTGCTTTTACTCACTGTGCCTTTCACAGATGGGTAATATCCATTTGCATATCAGTCTTTGTCCTGCCCAGGGGCAGTCCAGCACCGAAATACAATGGCAATTCCAATCTGAACGAGAGTACCATCAGCAACCCCATACACGTGTTTCACCCTTGTTGGGGATCATCAGTGAGGTGAAGCTGATGCCTCTCTAAGCACAGTGAGAGGGAGACCACGTCTGGTTGCCCCCAGGAGACCTAGGGTTACCAATCCCAGGTTCCTTAAAAAATAGTTTTCCAAAGGTAGCGGGCGCCCCTCTCTCGCAAGAACAGACATGATAACCTGTTCAGTGGTTATTAACCACTTGAGAGTTCGCAGCCACTGCTTTTACTCACTGTGCCTTTCACAGATGGGTAATATCCATTTGCATATCAGTCTTTGTCCTGCCCAGGGGCAGTCCAGCACCGAAATACAATGGCAATTCCAATCTGAACGAGAGTACCATCAGCAACCCCATACACGTGTTTCACCCTTGTTGGGGATCATCAGTGAGGTGAAGCTGATGCCTCTCTAAGCACAGTGAGAGGGAGACCACGTCTGGTTGCCCCCAGGAGACCTAGGGTTACCAATCCCAGGTTCCTTAAAAAATAGTTTTCCAAAGGTAGCGGGCGCCCCTCTCTCGCAAGAACAGACATGATAACCTGTTCAGTGGTTATTAACCACTTGAGAGTTCGCAGCCACTGCTTTTACTCACTGTGCCTTTCACAGATGGGTAATATCCATTTGCATATCAGTCTTTGTCCTGCCCAGGGGCAGTCCAGCACCGAAATACAATGGCAATTCCAATCTGAACGAGAGTACCATCAGCAACCCCATACACGTGTTTCACCCTTGTTGGGGATCATCAGTGAGGTGAAGCTGATGCCTCTCTAAGCACAGTGAGAGGGAGACCACGTCTGGTTGCCCCCAGGAGACCTAGGGTTACCAATCCCAGGTTCCTTAAAAAATAGTTTTCCAAAGGTAGCGGGCGCCCCTCTCTCGCAAGAACAGACATGATAACCTGTTCAGTGGTTATTAACCACTTGAGAGTTCGCAGCCACTGCTTTTACTCACTGTGCCTTTCACAGATGGGTAATATCCATTTGCATATCAGTCTTTGTCCTGCCCAGGGGCAGTCCAGCACCGAAATACAATGGCAATTCCAATCTGAACGAGAGTACCATCAGCAACCCCATACACGTGTTTCACCCTTGTTGGGGATCATCAGTGAGGTGATCTCCCTCTCACTGTGCTTAGAGAGGCATCAGCTTCACCTCACTGATGATCCCCAACAAGGGTGAAACACGTGTATGGGGTTGCTGGTGGTACTCTCGTTCAGATTGGAATTGCCATTGTATTTCGGTGCTGGACTGCCCCTGGGCAGGACAAAGACTGATATGCAAATGGATATTTCCCGTCTGTGAAAGGCACAGTGAGTAAAAGCAGTGGCTGCGAACTCTCAAGTGGTTAATAACCACTGAACAGGTTATCATGTCTGTTCTTGCGAGAGAGGGGCGCCCGCTACCTTTGTAAAACTATTTGTTAAGGAACCTGGGATTGGTAACCCTAGGTCTCCTGGGGGCAACCAGACGTGGTCTCCCTCTCACTGTGCTTAGAGAGGCATCAGCTTCACCTCACTGATGATCCCCAACAAGGGTGAAACACGTGTATGGGGTTGCTGGTGGTACTCTCGTTCAGATTGGAATTGCCATTGTATTTCGGTGCTGGACTGCCCCTGGGCAGGACAAAGACTGATATGCAAATGGATATTTCCCGTCTGTGAAAGGCACAGTGAGTAAAAGCAGTGGCTGCGAACTCTCAAGTGGTTAATAACCACTGAACAGGTTATCATGTCTGTTCTTGCGAGAGAGGGGCGCCCGCTACCTTTGTAAAACTATTTGTTAAGGAACCTGGGATTGGTAACCCTAGGTCTCCTGGGGGCAACCAGACGTGGTCTCCCTCTCACTGTGCTTAGAGAGGCATCAGCTTCACCTCACTGATGATCCCCAACAAGGGTGAAACACGTGTATGGGGTTGCTGGTGGTACTCTCGTTCAGATTGGAATTGCCATTGTATTTCGGTGCTGGACTGCCCCTGGGCAGGACAAAGACTGATATGCAAATGGATATTTCCCGTCTGTGAAAGGCACAGTGAGTAAAAGCAGTGGCTGCGAACTCTCAAGTGGTTAATAACCACTGAACAGGTTATCATGTCTGTTCTTGCGAGAGAGGGGCGCCCGCTACCTTTGTAAAACTATTTGTTAAGGAACCTGGGATTGGTAACCCTAGGTCTCCTGGGGGCAACCAGACGTGGTCTCCCTCTCACTGTGCTTAGAGAGGCATCAGCTTCACCTCACTGATGATCCCCAACAAGGGTGAAACACGTGTATGGGGTTGCTGGTGGTACTCTCGTTCAGATTGGAATTGCCATTGTATTTCGGTGCTGGACTGCCCCTGGGCAGGACAAAGACTGATATGCAAATGGATATTTCCCGTCTGTGAAAGGCACAGTGAGTAAAAGCAGTGGCTGCGAACTCTCAAGTGGTTAATAACCACTGAACAGGTTATCATGTCTGTTCTTGCGAGAGAGGGGCGCCCGCTACCTTTGTAAAACTATTTGTTAAGGAACCTGGGATTGGTAACCCTAGGTCTCCTGGGGGCAACCAGACGTGGTCTCCCTCTCACTGTGCTTAGAGAGGCATCAGCTTCACCTCACTGATGATCCCCAACAAGGGTGAAACACGTGTATGGGGTTGCTGGTGGTACTCTCGTTCAGATTGGAATTGCCATTGTATTTCGGTGCTGGACTGCCCCTGGGCAGGACAAAGACTGATATGCAAATGGATATTTCCCGTCTGTGAAAGGCACAGTGAGTAAAAGCAGTGGCTGCGAACTCTCAAGTGGTTAATAACCACTGAACAGGTTATCATGTCTGTTCTTGCGAGAGAGGGGCGCCCGCTACCTTTGTAAAACTATTTGTTAAGGAACCTGGGATTGGTAACCCTAGGTCTCCTGGGGGCAACCAGACGTGGTCTCCCTCTCACTGTGCTTAGAGAGGCATCAGCTTCACCTCACTGATGATCCCCAACAAGGGTGAAACACGTGTATGGGGTTGCTGGTGGTACTCTCGTTCAGATTGGAATTGCCATTGTATTTCGGTGCTGGACTGCCCCTGGGCAGGACAAAGACTGATATGCAAATGGATATTTCCCGTCTGTGAAAGGCACAGTGAGTAAAAGCAGTGGCTGCGAACTCTCAAGTGGTTAATAACCACTGAACAGGTTATCATGTCTGTTCTTGCGAGAGAGGGGCGCCCGCTACCTTTGTAAAACTATTTGTTAAGGAACCTGGGATTGGTAACCCTAGGTCTCCTGGGGGCAACCAGACGTGGTCTCCCTCTCACTGTGCTTAGAGAGGCATCAGCTTCACCTCACTGATGATCCCCAACAAGGGTGAAACACGTGTATGGGGTTGCTGGTGGTACTCTCGTTCAGATTGGAATTGCCATTGTATTTCGGTGCTGGACTGCCCCTGGGCAGGACAAAGACTGATATGCAAATGGATATTTCCCGTCTGTGAAAGGCACAGTGAGTAAAAGCAGTGGCTGCGAACTCTCAAGTGGTTAATAACCACTGAACAGGTTATCATGTCTGTTCTTGCGAGAGAGGGGCGCCCACTACCTTTGTAAAACTTATTGTCAGGGATAGCTGCATTCTTATGGCAGAGGAGTTGTGCAATGTGTCTTAAGAGTTGTGTGTGGTGGCAGATGCATGTGCGTGGGTGGCCTTACCATTTTTATTTTTGATGAGCATGGAGTGTATTATGTACCTGTGTGTTCTCGCTTGTTTCTTGGTTTCATAGATGTGTCGTGCATTCTTTCTGTTGGCTGCTGGAGTTTATTTTCTCTGGTCTCAGTACATTTTATTTGCAGGTTCATTGCTGCCCCGGCCTACCTCAGAGGTGCTTGAAGAACCCAATGTGAGGCATGGGTTTGGTGCCTGATCGCAGGTTTCGGGTGGGTTGGTAATGAATAAGTTTCTGTTGGCGGTATTCCGGACCTGTCTTGTGGAGGGCACAGAGAGTGATGCACAAGGCTTTGAAAGGGCCAGTCACCCGGCAGGAAGCCAGCGGAGGACACGGTGGGCAGATGTTATGTCCTCTCTTGAGCCAATGTCCAGGAAGAGTCTAGCTGCAGTGTTTTGGACCCGTTGGAGCTTTATGAGTTGATATGCGGCAGCGCCCAGGTAACGAGAATTGGCGTAGTCAGTGCAGAAGAGGACGATGGCCATGATTGCGGTCACTAAGTGAGGGTACGAGAGGTAAGAGAAGATACGTCTGAGAATTCAGAGTTGTAGATAAAAAGATTTGGTCACAGAACTAATGTGGTGAGTGTTAGATCAGTGTACATTGTGCATTCCCGGTGCTTTACTGCATTGGATTTGGCACAGGGAGTACCTAAGGAGGATGGCCAAGGGGTGGGTTGAGGGAAGAGAGCTGTCTTCCTGCAGATCATGATTTCTGTTTTTCCGGGGTTGAGGAGGAGGTAGTTGCCTGGAGATCTGTAGGTGAGTAAAAAATTTGTGGGTAAGGAATGGATTGATGAGAAATTTCACAAGGAGGGATTTGCAGTCTGTGTTGCAGGCTTGTTCGTCAGAGAGTGAGATGGAGAGATGTAATTTGTGGAGGATGACCATCCTGCCTGCAAGTTCTGTTATGGTCGCTGAGTGTGTAGCCTAGGGGGAATGTCTCATGTGCGATGGATCGAAAGTCATCAAAGAACCAGGTTTCTGTGATGAAAAGGATGTCTGGGATTGCTGAGGAAATTAGGTTGTATATAATGTGCTCCTTTTTGGCAAGAGATCTGGAATTAATGAGGATGCATGAGAGTAAGGAGGGGGCAGTCGTTGTTTGTCCCCAGGGAGGCAGGCGACAGAGGGCCTGTGGGGGTGGGGGTGGAGGGCAGGGAAGGGGATCCCCTGGTGGTGCCCTCATGGGATGGTGCATTGTAAATAAGGGAGAGAGTAGGGAGTGCAGGCTGGGGGAAAGAGGGTAGAAGTAGTAGAGGAGGGTGAGGTGTCTGTAATGTCAAGTTGGGATAGGGAGGATCTGAGCATTCTTTGAACGTGAGAAAAGAGGGTTTGAGATCTATGGTTCCTAGGGAGGTGTACTGGAGTGAGGGAGGGGGATAAAGGGAGAGTGTGTGAGGGGATTGTAGGTGTAGAGGGTAGAGGGCAGGAGAAGGTGCAGGGTAGTGAATGGTGTGGCTGAGGGAGGTTGTTGATGCAAGGGGTATGACAGAAAGGAAGGGTGTAAGGTCTTACATGAAGCTAGGCTGCTGATTTCCAGTAGATTGTCGAGAGGACTGAAGGTGGTTATGCTGAGTGTGAGCAACCTGAAGGTGTCTCCCTGACTAGTCCCCGGGGATCTGCCATACAGGTGGCCAGGACACGGCCATCGCTATTGGAACCAGTTCCTGGGGGTGGACAAGTGATGGAGGATCACCTGGATGGGGGGGTCTGCAGAGAGTTGAAGTGGTACACCTTTTCTCCATCCTACACCGTAGGATATTCAAACACTTTACCCCCCCACCCCCCTTTCCCAACACGAACACCTTCGCACACCATAAAGACGGTGGACAAACACCAGAGCCGTTCATCTGACATGTCCTAACACCAGGGTCAAGCAAAGTCAGGCAATTGACCAGAATCACACGCACCTGACGGCCATTTCCCTTCCTCACAGGGATAAAAGGTGGAGCACTAGAGCACCATACGAGCAAGATAGACCGCACAATGAGACAGCTATGCAGGCAAGGCAGTTCAAGAGAAGGAGAAAGACGACACGTACCGAGAGGGCGACAAGGAGAAAAGCGACCTTGCCCTTTCCGACCAAGGTCCGTGAAACCTCAGTGGAAGGAATCGTAAGACCACGAACAAAAGCCCAAGTGTGTTGCAGCAGGTATCAACGGTACACGGAGCAGGACAGAGGAAGACGCCTGCTACCATGGTAGCGGCCTTGACTCCCGATATGATGAAAGCCAAGTAGTTCATCACAGCCAGTGAGTCGTGGGGAGAAATAAACCAAACTGTGTTGAACAAAGTAGCAAATGGCTGATGGCAGAAAGTACAAAGAGCTGTTAATGTGAAAAGGGGAAAGCTTGCTGCAGATGAGCTAGGCACCACGTGGGTGCTCACTCGAGAAACTCTGGGCGATTTCTTGATTGTTGGAACTACTAGTACCAGAAGGCCTTGGTAAAGGTGAGAAGAGGGTCAAAGTGGTCATACGGGGGTCTAGTAAAATCCCCTGTACTGTCGAAAGTCTTTGACTGGCAGATGATCATGTAGCTAAGGGAAGTGAATCCCACATTATAAGAAAGTAGAAGGAACTGTGTTATTGGCAAAAGTGACCCAACGGAGGGATGCCGATGGAAAGGGGTGAAGCCTAAATTACCAAAGAACAGTGTGTTGACAAAAGTGAACCCAGCAGATGTTTGTCCACATTGAACTGTTTAAAAAGACATTAAGATTTGTGAATACCACAAATGGGATTGTGTTGAAAGCAGTAGTGAACCCGACCAAGGGAGGCTAACAATTGAGAAGGGTTTGACCCCGGAAGACGGGATCCAGGGGTGAAAAGGCATCACCCAACGTACAAGCAGAAAGGAACTTTTGTTATTATTTTGAATATATCAGGTCCTCAAAGCCAAGAGACTTTTTACAGAGCAAGAGACCTGGCCATCAACCGTCTTGATAGCTGAAAACAGAACTGTCATCTTATGTGGGCAAAGCTCGAGCGGGTGCTGTGCTCCAGAGTCCCGCCTTGTCCAGTGCTCAAAATGTGGGGAGGGGAGACCACAACTAACTCATCCATGTGAACACTTATTTATTTCTTGTGAGCCCTATCCCACACTCTTTTGTATTTAGCGTAAGGATTGGCAATAGGTTTTTCGTAGTATAGGCCCTTTTATTTGACAAGACACAACTATGACTACCTTATTTTGATTTGATGGTCGTAGCTTGCTCCTATCTTAGGTTTATGTTTATATTAGGCGTTATTCCACCCTACCTATACAGTTTAATAAACACTCTTGAACTGTGATCACTTGTGTCTGTCTATTCTTGATATCATGCCTTCCTTACATATTGTGTCAGGAGTGGGATGTATCTCAATTGAAACTAATTGGGGAACGCTTCAATTTCAAAAACATAGTCAGAGGGCTTCTGACTCTTCCATCGCCACCAAGGAATCAATAGGATTCCATATCTGCAGCAGCATGGAAGCTAGTATCCCTCCTGGGAAAAGAGGAATGATTCCAACGGACTAGGTCCTGATACCCCCTATGGGGTGTTACATACGATTGGCCTCAAAATCTGGCCTAGAATGTAAATTCTGGATAGAAGTCTTAGTAGCTGTTATTGGTCCCGATTTCCGTGGAGATGTGAAGGTTCTCTTACAGATTCATGGTGAAATCCCTTTTGAGATACATCGGGGAGATCAAATTCCCCAGTGTATTTTGGAAAGAGCCTTAGTTCCTCAGTTTAAAGAGACCGAACCAGATAAAACAGAAAAAGGTAACTCAGGCTTTGGGGAAACTGATAAATCTCTGAACATCGAAGTAAGGAAGGGAGAAGAACCCACCATCTATTCCGACCTAGCCTTCATCCAGCAAAATGACCCAGCTCTCGCTGAAGTTTTTCTACAAGCAATTCCAGAAGCAGAGGGCTTAGAGAAAGGAAGTCCTTTTTTCTTCTTAAAACAAGGATTGCTTTATAGAAGGGAGACATCTAGGGAAGGTTTAATAAGAAATATCTGGTAATACCCAAAAGTCACTGAAAGGTTGTACTGGAGATCGCGCATTCTCATCTCACCGGGGGGCATTTAGGACAGTCTCAATCCCAGGCGCATATAAGTGGGAACCTTTATTGGCCAGGTATCCACGCTGATATAAAAACCTACATCCAAATGTGCGAAATATGGCAAAAGACCAGCATGAACATCCCATTACCTGCTCCTCTGAATCCATTGGCGATCATAGAAGTTCCCTTTTCAAGAATCGGTACAGACATAATCGGACCTTTAGAAACATCCAGGCTAGGCAATAAATATGTCCTTATGATCGTAGATTATGCAACCCGATATCCCCAGGCTTTCCCAATGCAAATAATACCACACAGCATATCCTTAAACACATTCTACCATACTTCTCCAGGGTTGGCTTTCACAAGGAAATAAAAAAAAGCCATGGTTTGAATTTTATGAGTAAGCTTATGGCCAAAGTCAAAAAGCTACTCCACATGTCTAACTTGCGGACGTGTATCATCCCCAAACCGATGGCTTGGTGGAGAGATTCAATAAAACAATGAACCTAATATCACAAAAATTGGTAGACAAGGATGGGAAAGACGGGGGCTGAATGATACCTTGGGCACTATTTGCAGTGACGAAAACCGGCAAGGTTCCACAGGTTTCTCTCCGTTCAAGCTGCTCTATGGTAGAGAAGCTAGAAATGTCCTGTATATGCATACAAACTAAGTCTCGAACCAATTTAATATGTTCTCGCATTCTGGTGGCAGTTTGCAAGATGGGAATGGGGTCCTCCTCTCATTCTTCCCAGGTTTCCCAGAGCATGTCCAGGACATCTCTAGCTTCTCTACCATAGAGCAGCCTGAACTGAGAGAAACCTGTGGAAACCTGAGGGGTTAAAGGCCCAGAGCCAACAAAAATCTGCTTATGATAAAAAGGTACTTTTAAGATAGATCCTTCTCGATATGACAGAAAGTACTGGTCCTCTTACTCACCCAAGAAAACAAACTTGTCTCCAAATTGCACGGCCCTTATGAGATAGTAGAACAAGTGGGAACCTGCACTTATAAAGTAGCCCAACCAGAAAGAAAACAGAAAATCCACCTATATCACATAAATCTCTTGAAAGAGTTGAAAGAGAACCCATCAGCCACCCATGCCAAAGTACTTGCGTGTCTGGTTCCCGGAGAGGTAGATAATTGTGAATTATTCCCTCCCGAGCTATCTATCCAACAACAAGAAGATTTAATAGATGCAGTGGTCTCACTTCCCGATGTATTCTCAGAACAACAAGGAAGAATAAAAGGCACATACCACTATATTAGAACACCTAAAGGTAAAGTGGTTAATTTAAAACCGTATTGTCTCCCAGAAGCCTGTAAACAGATAGTGATAGAGGAAGTCAACAAAATGTTGAAAGCCAATATTATTGAACCATCTTCCAGCCCATGGTCCTCTCCTATTGTGTTGGTCACTAAACCTGAGCGTTCTTGGAGATTCTGCATAGACATCCATCAAGTTAATGCCAGCTAGGACATTGATGCATATTCCATGCTTCTCATCGATGACCTAATTGATAAACCCGGAGCAGCCACCTTTCTATCCACCCTAGATTTAACTCAAGAGTACTGGCAAGTCCCTGTATATGGGCCAGATAAGGAAAAAACGTGTTTTCAAAAACCCTAGGACTTTTTCAATTTAAAGTCCTGCCTTTTGGCTTACGCAGTGCACCTGCCGCTTTAAAACGCCTCATGGATCAAATTGTACAATCCTACTCTGATTTCTGTGGGGCATAACGTGACAATATCGTCATTTATAGTAAATACTGGGAGGACCACCTCTTCCATTGTTATACCATCATGAAAGCCCTCAGAAAACCTTGCCTTACTGCAAATCCAGCTAAGTGCAGATTGACCCAGTCAGCTGCAAAATACCTAGGCTTCTTCATAGGGAATGGAAATGTACAGACCAAACATGAGAATGTTAAAGCTGTGTTAGATACACCAATCCCCAAGACCAAAAGAGATCTTAGAGCTTTTCTCGGGTTAATTAGATATTACCGTAGGTTTATCCCCAACTTTTTGGATGAAACGGCCTGGCTAACAGATAAACTTAAGAATCCTGAACCCCAGAAACTTCATTGGAATGATGAGGATGAGATATGCTACAACACCTTGAAACAGACTCTGTGCCAGAATCCGATCCTAAAGGTAGTCGACTTCTCTAAAGATGGAAAAATAATGGTGCGCCTGGACAACCTTGCCTTACCCCTCTGAAGACATGTATCAAATCAGATAGGTGTCCTTGTGCATCCAACCGCAGTCTTATGTTGGTATTTCAGTGCAGGTCGATTAACATTGCCAACAGTGGTTCGGGAATCCCCCAGCTGCGTAATTTTCGCCAGAGCAAGGATCTATCCACATGATCAAAAGCTTTGGATAGATCTACCCATGCCCCGTAGAGGGGGATGTCCACTTTCTCCTTTGACTTTTCACTTACCAGGTTAAAGATCAAACCATTGAGGCTACTGGACAATCCCTGTCTAAACCCTGTTTGATGGCACGATAGGATCTGCCTTGTCTCCACCCATTGTGATAATTCTCTCAAGAGTAACTTCATGAAGACCTTGCAGTCAATATCAAGGAGGGCGATCGGACGATAATTTACCAGACTTAACCGATCGGCCCCCTTGAAAAATGGAATAACAAGCGCGGTCTTCCAAGATGATGGAAATGTACGGTTCTTCAAGATTTCTTGGAAAAGATAGTTTAGTATCTTAGCCCAGAGTTTTGGGTTATTTCTCAGGACTTGATAGGTCAGGCCATTTAAACCTGCAGCTTTGGATGTAGATGATTTTTATATTATTTTGAGAATGTCTTGCTCGTCAAAAGAGAGATGCCATTGAACATCTATAACCATGTTATCCTCTATTACCCCAAAGCCCTTAAAATTCTCTGAAAGATACTCCACCCATTTTGCTTCTGAGACTAGATCACACAGGGAGCTGTTTATACCCATTTCTAATTGTCCCACCACAGTCCAGACGTTCCTGGAGTTATTCTCACTTAACAGATGTAGCATTTGTTCTCCATCCTGCTGTAACCGTTGGTGCCTCTGATTTTAATTCCTGGCAAGGTCTGCTAGGCAGAAGAGGTGGAGGCGGAGAGTGAAGACTTCCAAACCCTTTCCCTATACATTGGACTGTGTGTGTTCTCCTGCCATGGGTGCCCAGAGGCTGCCCGGGTTCCCTCTCGGGTGAATGACAGAGATGGGGAGGAGCAAGGCCGGCACCTGAGGCCCCTAACTATGGCAAAGGCAAAGATTGATAAAAAGGACAGCGAAGACAACCAGTGAATTCTCGTGTACAATGAGAGAGCTTAGTTTGTGTCATCTCAAGTAATTATTGTAACAAGTGACTGTTGCATTGTGGAACATGTAATTCTAGACAAAAGCAACAGAGAAAGAGAAAGGGGAGTTGTGATGAAAGGTGTCTATAATGAACTGTTGGAACCAAGACAGACTCGAGACCGACTGAGGGAAGCCTGCGTTAAGTTAAACTGCTGATGAGTGATTGAACTTTTGAAACCAAGATACAATGCATTTGACAGAGTGGTCCGGATCGCGTGTGTGCTCATTCAGAGGTCTCTATAAGGTATCCCACTGAGAGGTGAAAAAGTGAAAGAAAGGCAAACAATTGTGAATCGAAGTGGTCCTGCAGAATGTCACAAACTCCTTTGCACCATCGAAAGTCTTCGATGTTGATATAGGAAAGAACGTTTCTGGCAAAGTAGATAAAGTTGGACCGAGCCCGGCAGAGGGCGATCAATTGAAAACTTTATGCTCAAGCAAATGTGTGTTAAAATAGATAAATTGGTCTGAGCCTGTGGAGGGAGACTAATTGAAGATTTTGTGTCAAAGTGAATCTGAGTTCGGCGGAGGTAGACCCGGGGTGAACAGTGAAACAACCGAGAAATTGGATATGTGAAAATCCTGAGAACATTGTGTTAAAGTGGATCTGAGCCCGGCAGGGGGGGATCCAAGGTGAATAGTGAAAATCCTAAGCAAATTGTGTACATGCGAAATACTGAAAGGAAAGGCATTTTATTGTTTGTTTGTGGCATCAGGCCCTCTGAAAGAAGAGACTTTTGATGGCAAAGAGACTTTGGCACAGAAGCCTTTTAGGGAGAATTCTCAAAATGTGCTAATTTCCCTTACCTTTTGAGACCCCCAGCAACTTTGCTGGATTTCTAGGATTTGATTTTTTCACCTGGGAAGAGTGTGAGCCTTTTTCCCACTCTACCATGTATTTGGTGTGCATTTTACTTTTGTGTTCTTTGGTTATGGAGTTTTAAACGCAACTCCAGAGGCATCATCTTTTTCTGTGTGTCACACAGCACCTTCAGTGCAGTGGCACAGGGATGTCTTTTAGACTTCCCCTGGTTTAAAAACCTTCTCTGGGACTGACTACCCTCTCCCAGAGCATGTAAAGTTAAATTGGATTTACTAGTCTTTTTAAATTTGCTGACCCAGCACACACTATCTTCCTATAGAGTGCTGGAGGGGTTGCCTAGCTTCCCCTTAGTCAAAACACTCAAGTAACAGTAAAATGTTACCTTTTCCTACTTTAAATGGCTGGTGGCAGTGGTTTAGATCAACTACTGTGATTTTTCCCGACCGCTAACAAAGGTAGCTAAAAATCGTGTCAGCCATGTTTTTCAATATGGCGCCCAAGACCTATCTGTAAAAACAGACTCTGCTCATCTTTTTTTGACATTTCTTTTAGGAAAAGTCCTTCTTGTGTTTGTCTCTGCGCGCCGAACCAGGTTTGGTCCCTTTGTTTGTTGGCCTTTGGCGGGCTTCAGTGCAGTGGCCCTCCTCTGCCGCCTGAGTGTCTGGGGTGGACAGGATGTGAGGTGCCTGAAACTCCCTGTGCTTAGTCTCATATGAGACCTGAATGCACTCTGGCGTGATTGGCTGGCTGACTGTCTGGCAAGGACAGCCACCCTGCTGGTTGATTGACAGCCAGGCTGAATGAATGGGGGAAAACTGTTTAAAAGCAGGCCTCTGGGACTTGGAAAGCAGAGTCGACCACTGGAACAAAAGAACCGAAGACGAGCTGAAGGAAGAGGACTGCTGCAACTCCTGGACGACCGGCGAAGCCCTGCTGCAGGTCCGAATTGCCTGAAACTCCAATCGACAGAGAAGCCCGTCAAGGTTAACTTCTTCCCTTGAGTTTGGTGGGAACCACCAACTTGTAAGCCACCTGGACACCATCCCCATTTGGTTGAATTTTCATCAGAGTGCTGTTGAAAACCGGATTGCCAAAGGGAAGGAAACCAGTTTGTGGTCTTTAAGGCACTCACACCTTAAAGCAATGTCTTGCTAAGCTTTTGGCCTCATCCATGGGCAGTGCAGGAACCTCCCGACGTCCTCCTTCTTGTCCCCACGACTGAAGCTCAGGAACTGCGAGATCTGCTCGAACTGCCAGGAACAATAGCCTCAGCTAGAGCTCTTCTTCACTTAGAAGGTACTGTGCAAACGCGGTCTGGAAATCCTTTCGCCCATCGCTAAAGTTCATGGAACTTTGCTCAACTTCGAAGACTTGTCCTTCCCTAAACATTTGTCAAACTTTTCGCCTAGCCAAATTCTTCTAAACTCGGTGGCAAAGACTTAACCGTTACTACCAGAACTGTGCTATTTAATACAAAGTTTCTGAACCATTGACTTTGGCTGAGGCCTATGAGATGAATTGCTGGTTGTAGTATACTGAGACCCTTTGCCCTGCCTATGAATGCATTTGTGCTGCTGATTCGTGTAACCTTGTCTTTTTACCCCTTTTAAATGTATTTGAAGTGCCATTTTGCTCCCACTTCACAGGAGAGCTAAACTTGTTCATTTACTTACCGGTTGCGTATTTGTGGTTTATTAGTGTGTGACATTGAGCTGCTCTTGCTAGTATAATGTTTTCAAACTGACTGTGTAAATAAATGTATATTCTTTTACCAAGAAACCTTGAGTAAGTGTTTGTTTGAATCACTGCATTGGTTGGTCCTTTGTGTAACTTGTTCTACTGCTCACTTAAACTCTTGCGATAAGTCTGGCTGTTCAGCCATCGCTACCACTTTACTGTGTAGTACAGGCTTGTACCAAAGGTGAAATTGTGCTTACACTTGTAGTCCTAATTGCATGTAGTGTTTCCAAAGGGCACTGCATGTGATTCTTCCTAGCACAGCCCATGATGTTGAAGTTTTGAAATAACACCCTTGTGCCAGAGAAGCCAGAGACTTTGCTAAGCTCAAGTTTGCCGTCTTGTCCTGTGCTGCAAACTTGGGGAAGGGAAGCCAACAGCTTGAATATCCTGACATCATTTCTTGAACACTTTTTATTTTGCATAACATTGTTTCCCATGCTATTTATATTTAGAGGTAAGGATTGGTAATAGGTTTATTAGTATAGGCCCTTGTATTTTGATAAGACAACACTAGGACTTATCATTATTAGCGTTATTATTATTTGATGGTCGTAGCTTGCTCCCATCTTTAGATTTAGGATTATATTTGCATTTTTTAAACCCTTTTTGATGTTCAATAAACACCATTAAACTGTGATCACTTGTGTCTGTCGTCTTACTGTTGATACCATGGTTTCACTACAGTGGCCAGCCTTATAGTTCATCCAGGCACAATAACCACGCCACCCTCAAATCCTTCCAGTGTTATTACGGACTAGTTCTAGATTGCCTTTCTGGAGTAGTGCATGATAAACCCTCACTTGGCCATCTTGTGCGAGACGTAGCCATGGTACACACTATTTCTTCCTATAATGGTGGTTCTGTGAACCAGGCCGTAAATGGCACTTGGTATTGTGTGAGGTTGGGGTGCCAGAGTGCTGCATTGTGCTATATTTGCTTATTATCTGTTCTTATATCAGGGGTGGGTTTTGTGTGTCTATTTAGTTATTTTGTAAGGGGTGTGTTTTATTAAAGTATATCTATTTTTTAAACAACCTTGATTAGACATTGCCTTTATTTTGGACTGTTATTGTTTGCTGTTTGAGTCGCTACTGAATCATATTCACACCCCTCCTGAGAGTATAGCCTCCCCTTTACCAGAAAACGAGAAGGAGGTAAATATTTTAACTAAGAGATAGCTGCTGCTATTTGTGGAGACCCAGGCTAGAGCTTGGCTGGCCCACCATCAAGAAATTAGGCCTTACCTCTAATGGCAGCAATCAGGGCACAGCAGGGGGTTCCATCCAAGTAGAAGGCAAGAACTAAGAGTGTTTACTTGTCTATTTTCTGACACTATGTTGTACATATTCACTAAAAAAGTAAATACGTACATTTTTCTGATGTATCCACTACTTGCACGATTAAAAGTCTGTTTTCTTTAAGAAAGGGAAATAGAAAAAAATAAGTTTGTATTGTTAACTGGAAAAATGATAGGGGTTGAGCCCTAAGCAGCTAATCCCACACCTGTATTGCAAAGATCCAAACATTCTTTATTTTATAGCAGCATCTTTATATATTCAAGTGTTGGCAGGCAAACGGAAGCCTATTTTAGGAAAAATGCACAGATCCAATACCTAAAAAAAGGTTCTAGATTCCAAAAACTACCTGGCCCTCTGCACCAGAATCCACAGTGCATAACTGTCGTTCATGTTAAAAAAAACTAGCAAACACTTGTTATATGTTATACAATTTTAATTATTATTCTCAAAGACATAACAGCCGACAAGTGTTTCAACCAATTTTGCAGGTCTTCCTCAGGACTTTCAATTCAAAAGTGATGCGTCCCAAATTCAAATATCCCTTGTGGGATTCATTTTCAAAATTCTCTTTGTGATAATCACAAATTCAGAATTCATATATATTAGTTGTCAGTGCAAAGTCAGTGCAAAGTCAGTACTAAGTCATTTTTGCAGTACAAAAGGACTTTGCACTGCAAAAAAACTTTCCATGATTTGTGTCGGCAGTGCAAAGTCACTTTCCAGCAGGGCAGAGTCACTTTGAACCATGCAAACAATTCCATGAATCGGCCCATAGGCTTTCATTTTCACAGGCATTCACCTATCTCTGCTCCAAACCCCGGCTTCTTTATTTTGAATGGGCAATGCCATCAGGGGCTGTGGCTGACTCCTTACCTCCATGCCATGGTTGATCCAGGGGAGGTAGTTCTCGGCCATTGATGTGGCGTCTTTGGCCTCTACATTTACCAAAGTGTCACCATTGTTCCAAGGTGAGAATTGCTTGAACCAACTTCAGTGCCATTTCAATCCTTCAAAGGGTCTGGCTGCCATGACCATGAAACCTTTTTGGCTCATAACCGCCAATGGGGAATACTCATGAGGCATACTCAATTTATGAATGACCTTCCTGTTTCGTAAACGAACAGAATACCTTGATTGTATTTGGGATGATAACATTTTCCTCCAGGATGATTGCCTGTGATTGTTAAGCACCTGTTCCTGGTGAACTAACATCAAATCAATTTCCTGTGACTGTCCGTACTAATGCTCAGGCACCAGCGAGCAGACTTTCCTCTTCAGAAACACCTTGGCTAGAGACAAGCATGTGGCTATGTGGGAGGTTGTCCTGCAAGCCATCAAGAACATAGTCAGCGCTGTCTCCAATGGAGTGCCATTTGCATGCGCAATTCAGAATGCCCTGTTTAAAGTTTTCATGAACCACTAAACGTCGACATTAGCTCATGGCCAGCACGGCATAATACAGTGAATGCAGAATGTCATAGAAAGACAGGAATTTTGCAAAATCTGCACCTTGAAATGTGAGCTCATCATATGTTCTCACCGTTTGTGGGAGCCTTTGATCTACACAATGTTCCTCTATCACCAGCAGGGTATCAGGAGTACTCATCTACCACAAATGCTTGTTCTGCTGTATAGTTCTGAATTCCATGCTATGGCTTGCCAAGGCACAGATGGCCGCACAGGCGATTCAAATGGGGGGTGGCGGGTCTGAATTTCACCAGTCTCCTGGCCTCACTGGCAGCTGGCCAATAGAGCATACACGTTCTTCTCCAATTCAGGGATCCATAATTTTGTGGCAGCCCCTTGGTGTCCTGTGCGTACAATGCCGATTATTGTTTGGATTAGTGATTGGGGGAATTACAATTCGGATACCCACAAGTAGGACAATTAAGTGCAAACCCTACATTGGCCCTGCATGAATACCTGTGTATCTTCTATATCATGACAAATATTCTCCAATAAGGATTTTCACTAACCCCTAAGCTGTTTGATGACCTTCTGCATGCCTCGATGCAGGCAGGTGGCTTCTGCAATGTCTTGCAAAGACATCAATTTCGTAGCAATGCTCCATCTGACGATGCTCACCAGAGCTTTCGCCTCAACCTACACTGCTTCCAGTGTCGATGCCTGAAGGACTGGAGGAAGCAGCAGGTATCCATGGGGTTGCCAGCCACTGCTTCAAATTGGACAGTGACCACATACTCTAACAGTTGCAACATCCAGTGCTCTAATGGGAGAGGTGTGCGAAGCAATGACCCGTGGAGAATCGGCAATAGGGGTTTAGGGTCCATCACGATCATGATTGGATGATCAAAAATGTAAAGATGGACATGGCGACACCACAATAGAACAAGGAACACCTCAAACACTATTTGTGAATGCCTCATTTCTGTTGCGCTCAATGATTTGAGAGCAAAGGCTATGGGGCATCTCACCCTGTCATTCTCCATCTGAGCTAGCACAGCCCTTAGGCCCAAAAGACCAGTATCAACCATAGGACTGGTTTATAGGGTTGAAAAATGCCATTGTGGTGAATTCTGCTAGAGCTGCATTGCAGTTTTCCAATGCTTTGTTTGTGACAAGACTCAATACCCATTTAATGTATTTGGAAATAAGATGACAGAGTGGCTACATTATATTGGGCACATTCGGGATACAGATACCACAGAAATGTATTTACAGTCGGAAACTGCATACTTCATAAGGGGATGTGGGATACGCAAAATCATTGATGCTCACCACCTTATGAGATACAGCTAAAATGACTGTGCGTTCTAATAGAAAACTAACAAAGTGTAACTTGTAATGCATTTCTTTTCATGTGACATAAGTTGATTCTGATGCAATCGACTGAACATTACTTGAAGTGTCTTGAAATGTTCTTTTTCAGTTGTCCAATATATCAGGACATCATCACTCACATTAATGACAGCATCTAGGCAAGGCAGCAACTCTTTCAACACATGTTGAAAAACCTTGGTAGCCGATGATACCGCGATGATACCCCAAAAATGAGTGGCTTGTATCTAAACAAACCTAGATGGGAGGAAAACTTGAGATTGGGCATGAGTCTTTGTGTAAAGGCCTCTGATCATAGACGAACAGCAAATCGATTGTAGAAAACATTTCTGTGTGTTTTAGATCAGGCATGATACCATCCAGTGGTGGCTGGGTAACCGCGTGCCCACACTGATGGATACCTCACCATGCTGTTTGGGTTTTGTGCTAATCCATAGCACTGAAAGCAAAGGTGTGGGACATTCAACTCTTTCAGTAATGTCTAGCCCTCCTGTCTGGTGTTCACCTTTCACCTTTTGTCTGAGAGTAAATGAAATATGGCAATGCTGCAACGCCACTGGCTGAATCGTTGGATAAATATGCAGCCCCAATGTTTGACCTTGCAGGTGAGCTAGCCTTTAAAATAGGTTTTGAAACTAGCCTCTAAACATTGGAATAAATCTCAGCTTCGTATTCATTCAATTCCAAGTCAGTCACAGATCCTTAGCCATGTTTCAACTGAGCAAGGCGTCTTTTGACGCACTAGTAGCATACGATGGGGTGGAAGTGGAGGCTCTGCAGTGCAGGATGTGCATGCTTCTGAAGGGTATTTAATGTAAGACAAGAGGATAAGGGGAGAGATGTATGCGCTGCTAATTGAAGCCAACAGAAGCCCGATTTCAAGGTGATAAGCAGAGAGGTGTAGGTGGCACTCCAGGACATGATAAGTAATACTTTGAAAGAGAAAAGGAGCTACCAGAAACTGTTGTCTGAAAAGGTAATAGGGACTGGATCAATAACCAACACAATTAAGGCAGTCAGTACTGTGGTCAGGTCTAGGATTATGATGCATAAGGATGAGAATTCTAGTGCACCATCGAAACATTTTTTTTTTGTTTTTTAAAATTGAATTGGTAATATCCCACAATGATTCAGAGGCTGTTTTCCACTTGTTTAATGTCTTTGAAGTTATGTAAACAGTACATTTTACATCAACAAGTGCAGGGATTGGTGGCTGTGGCACGCTGTGGCACATGTCACATGTCCCGTTCGGCTCCTACCCCTTCTCCCATCGGCAGGGACTGCAGAAGAAGCAGAAATGGCAGTCCGGGTCATGTGGAGAATGCTTCACCTCTTATCTGCCCAAGTTCTGCGCTATGGGCCGGTTGCCAGGAAGGCTACTTCCGGTTTTTATATGTGTATCTTTCGATCTTGTCCTATTTGCAATGGGGTGGATAAAAAGAGTTAGCATGTGAACACTGGTTAGGGGTTCCCCTCAAAACCTCAAAACCTCACTGGCCTATGGCTAAACACAGCCACTCATGTCTGTCAGTCAGATGCAGCTTTCAGAAGACATAGTAACTTCCCTAAAAGCCAGTTGTCACGTGACCAGATACGATCAATGCTGGTTAAAAGATGGCATGGATAAACTAGCACCAATTTCACATCTGTGCAGCAGTTCAAACTTCATAACAGCACCCTTTCCCACAGATGAGCATGCATTGGCTGTCTATGCTAAAAGCTAAATAGTGGCCATGCAGCTGGTGTATTCCTGTGTGCCAGACTGCAGACAAGCCACTACAGTCTGGAGCTTGGATTTAACCCCTATTCCGAAGGATGAACGGAGCCCAGGGTGATTTAAACATTGTAAATGGCCGAAATGCAGGCTCATTCATTCACACGTGCTGCATATAATTATACCTTGTTATTTATAAATTGTGTTTTCCAAAGCGCTGTACATAGAACATTTACATACAATTGTTATCCCCCACAAACAAAGTTGGTACTCATTTAACAACCTTTGAAGGATGAAAGGCTGAGTTAGCTTTGTCGGGGATTCAAACCTTGCTAACATTGGCTGAGGTATCTGTGTTCAGATCTGCTCCTCTAATGTGTGACAGACGACCTAACATTTTAAAATCAGTCATTGCTACTCTGATTCATGTCGCCCCAGTCCCTCAGTGCAGAGGTCAGGCAGCTGATCTCAGTCAGAAAGCCTGGCCTGCTGCTGCCGAAGGCCGTTTACTCTCGTCCTCTCTGCCCACCGTTCTGGACCCCAGCTAGAGGCGGAAAGGGTGGCACACCATACCTTGTGCTAGGGGCATGGTCAGCATCTAAGAGGCCACGTATGATGCAAACGCGTGAAGTGCAAGTGTGAACTGCACCTAGGCATGGACTGGCTTGGTGGGAAAGCAGGAGATTTCCCGATGCGCCTCTATAACATAGGAGACGGTAGACAGACGCCAGCAGCCCACCTGTACACATCCTGTGCAAGCGTCATTGAATTTATATATACAGGTGAAGCAAGAAAGCAATCAGACAAAAAAATAGACCCTGCAACCCTGCTCAAAGTGATATATTCCTCAGAGAGCTTTTTTTGGGCTAAACTGCCCAGCCAGACTCGTCCCAAGTGAAAAAGGTTGCTTTAATGTGGTAGACCCAAGTTTACAAACGTTCGCTCACCTTGCTCTTTGGCCGTACACACTAACAAAGTAATTAACATAGAAATCAATTAACAGTCCTCGCCTATTCACTTCATTGAAATCTTCTCTTCCCATCAAAGCCACCAGATGTTGTTTACTCTTGCCCTCTCGTCTCCCCAAGCCATCGCCTGTCCTTGTTCATTTCCTCCTCTCCTTTCTTGTACCCCCGGGCTAGCCTGTCCACCCGAACAGCACCAATCACCCTCAGAGGCGTAGCCAGGATTGTCTAGCAAATGGGGCCTGAAGCTAATGTAGTTGGGCCCACTGCACTGACAAAAATATCTGTAAATAGCCACACAGCGCTGTTGAGTGGGCATTTACAGATTTTGGGTGGGCCTTGCCCCTCAGGCCCTACCCTGCCTACGCCTCTGATCACCCTCCCTAATGACATAATAACCCCTAAGCTTCCCCCAACCCTTTCTTTAATTGGCTGTGTCTCACACACCCAGAAAAAGGTTCCCAAGAGGTGTTAGTTCTGCGCCACCCCTTATTTCGCTTTTAAAACCTTCCTCCACCTTTGCAGCCTCCATCCTCACATCCAGGATATAGTTCTGGTTCCCCATCATAGACAGGTGAACGCTACTCTCCCTGAACAAATGCACTGCTTTGTACTTTTTATGCGGGTAGTGAATTACTCGCCCCCGCAGACCTTACAGAACGTCCCCATCTTTATGTTTATCTCCCTCCTGCCACTCTCTACAGCTCCCTCCTTCCATAGCGCCCTCCATACCTTTCCCAGAAGTAGTTCCTCCTTAATATCACAGCCAATAGCCAATCTTGACGAAGTATCATAATGTGCCTCTTCATCCTCTTGATGAGTGCCACCGCTGGCTCTTTTTCTAAATCATTCTCACCAGCATGTATTATTAATGCTGCTAGTACCTCATGCCCCTCTTTCATCATACTCAGCATCAGGAGAAGTTGCTCACAGCTCAATCTCCCCAAATTGTACAACCTCACTGGCACATCTTTATAATTGCACCCTGGCTGTGCTCCAAACACACCCCTCCCGTCTTACTTGCCTGCCCACTTCACGAATGAATGACTAAAAATCCACACTGCAGGAACCCCATCTGTAGTATGCATCATACTGGCAAAAAGAAACAAAACAGTCAATAGGTTACTAGTCTTTCCATCGAAGATTTTCCATCGAACATAAAATGCATCGAAAGTTATCCAACGAAAAAAGGTTCCATCGAATTGCCATACATAAAGTGCAAAGTGTTTATGCATCCAAACCAGTGCATCGAATAGGGTTTCGTTATATAAAAACTTTAAATTTTTTGCATGGAAATTCGATGAAATATGCATAACGTTATAACATTACAGGGAGTTGCCCAGTGCTGAAATGTATAATTTTAACACTGGACAGCTCCCTGTAACTTGTGTTATTTATTGATTATTGGGCGGTCCCCTCCAACACTCCTCAACCCCCAGGGGTGCTCCCAACTTAAATGCCCCAAACCCCATTTAAAAAATGTAACCCATGTCCAGTGCTGAAATCTTTAATATATTTCAGCACTGGACAGCTCCCTGTAACTTGTGGTGTTTATTGTTTATTGCCCCCCCAAGCCTCCCTCAACCCCCAGGGCTGCTCCCCCCATACCTGCCAAAACCCGATTTTCAATAATTTACTGTTTCCTCAACCCATTGAATTTCCAACCCAAACATACATCTATTTTAAAGGTATGTTTGAGTTGGAAATCCATCGAAATGTATTCAATGAATATGCATTTCGATAGAAATGCATTTCAATAGATAATTTTCGTTGGATTTTAATTTGATGAAACATTTTTCGATGGAAAGACTGCTTACCCAGTCAATACCTCCCGTAGTATACCCTCCATTTATCCCCCTTGTCTACCCCATGTCATCCCCCAGGTCTCTAATATATCCCTTTTATCTGTTCATCTTCCAACTTTCCAAGTTCTTCAACTATCATTCCCCATGCCTCGTCTCTTCCCCTCTGATGCTACTCCTATCCTGAAAGAGCGCATCCCATAAATAGCTCTATCCTCTCCTCACTTCCGCCAAACCCTCATTGAAAATACCCCCAAAACCTGACCCACCGACCCCCTTCCTCATACCTAAAGACCAGCCCCGATGCCAAGCCAGAAACTTCCCTCCATTCCTTTCCTGCCCTAACGTGCATAAATCTTCACCTTCCAGCCCTTCCAAGACCCATTCCCCCCTGGCCTGCTGGTCTCCTTTGGTCCTCCTCACCTGTTCAACCGATCATCCACTAAGCTAACACCGTCCCACACCAACACGTCCTTCTCATTTTCTCATACAAGCTCAGATACCCTGAGGGCCCTGATAAACATCCATGTAAAGCACACCCTAATAATCACCCTCTCCCAAGCTGACCAACAAACCTTCCCTAGTACTCCAAGAATTCTCCCCAGCAGCTCCACTGACTGTGCTTTTCTTGCGAACCTCTGCTGTTCCCTCCCTCTATCCAAACCCTGTACCATCCGTGTGCCCACAACTCAGCTCATAGCCCCAGAAACACTTACCATAGAAGGCAAAACTAGAAAACGTACCCGTTATCATCACCCTGGACAGGTTTTTGTCCATGAACCTCAGCATACAGGGTATGACATCTACCCTCCTTCTTAACTTCACTTCCTCAGAACATGTCCAGCTTCTCGATCTCCATCTCACAAACGCAACCATGCTCTAGGCAGACCACAAATCTGCCAACAGTGATTTCTCCACTAACTTTAGTGGCCTCAACAGCCCAGATGCCTTAGGTCTTCCAGGATCTGGCAACCCTCTGCATGTGCCTCTGGTGCTGACCCATGGAACCCCTGCCACTGTAAATGAGACAAGACAATATCCATACTGTTATCCTTCCCCAAAAGGTGCTTTGCTCAGAACACAATATTGTTTTCCAAACACTTCAGCACAAAACCCATCAAAAGCCTAGATACCCTTGCGTCCCTTTGAAATCCCCTCGACCGTGCACTTTTTGTCCACATTGAAATTAACGCTGCTGTCTGCCAACTCAGGCCCTCACAAAGTTAAAGCCACCACCAGTGGGAAAAACTCCAAGAAAGTGGTGCTATGCCCTCTCACCCCCTTCAATGGCCTAGCCATTTCTCGCACATGATCTTCCCCTACAGTAAAAACCACCTGTCCCTGATGCATAGGAGAATTTCTGAACCTCCCAACACTCCCGGCCAACCTAGCGCCACATTGATACCCAGTTGAACTCTAGAAATGCCAACTAAACTTTGAAATCCTCCCATACTGCTCCTTGCATGCTGTCGCCATCACCACCAGCATACCCATTAGCTACTGCACCTTCTTTGCAGGTAACCTTGGTGACATTGCCATCGAATCACCCAACTCTATCCTCCCTCAGAAAGGTGAGGACAGTAGGTCGGCCCTCTGTTTTCTCGTCCGCCAGCAGTTCTCCCAGCTCCTCCATCTGTTCCTCAAATTCCTGCAACATTTTCCTGCACTTATCCCTCTCCAACGCTCTGCCCACAAACAAGAAGTCATCTCAATAATGCAAAACCTGTAGTTGCACCGTTTATAAAGAATAACACCACAGAAAAAAGGACCTGAAACATTTGCAAAGCGTGCATGATAGTGAACAACCCACTGGCAGTGCCTTATCAACAAATATTTCCAAATATTTCCTCCTGGAACAGCATTTCAAGCAGCCAATATTTCACAGACAACAATCTAAATGCTGACTTAATGTTGCACTTTGCCAAAGGAGCACCAATCCCACATTCCCTGATCAATGCCACCACAGGGTCCAGCATCCCGTCCGGTATAGGATGGTTAAGCGCAGGCCAAAAATGGAGCGGTAATCCACACAGTGTGTACATGGCAGGGCAGGGTGTGTTGCTGCCCTCCACTGTAACCAGAGATCCATGTCAATTTCCCCCCATGCCAAACACTTGTCTACCCCAAACTTAAAGTCTTCATTGTACCTAACCCAAGCAAAGCCCCCAAAATGCACAAATGCCTTCCTGATCACATCCATGTCCTTCAACAGTGCAATGCACTTCTCCAGGTATTTCTCACAATATACACTTATGTAGATAATAAAAGTTGATGTCCAATTCTCTATCGTCAATGGCACCCTCAGCCTCAATGCCAGCTCCCACTCTTCCTCCTTAGATCCCTCCTTAGCCCTCATTTTCCTGTGCAACAATGTCTACCAATTCCGGTTCCATATTTTTGTTAGTTGTCTGCATTAAATGCGACCCCAGCAGTTATACCCATACAGGGCAATTTTCTTACCTTCTTGCTCTTCACTTGTGCTTTGACCCTTTATTCCCTGGCTCCCCTTTTCCTCAGGTGTGCCCCCCTCTTCCACCTTTCCTTCATCGTTTCCCCTTCTTTCAGTCCCCACTGCTCCACCCTTGTGTTCATCGCCACTTATTCACCCCTTGCCCCACATCTGGATCTCCATGTCAACCCACCGCCTTTCTGCTCTTTCCCAAAACCCCCATTAGCATCTAAAAGCCCCTCACTCCATGTGTCCGCCAACTTCCCCCTGCCACTCCCGGTGCCCCCAGCTGCCTCCCCAACTGATGCCATGACCCTAACCAGTGCGTTCCTTGCTCACCCCTCGGCCACCTTGACACCCCTGTCCCTCTGCACCATCCAGGCCAGCCCAGTCCCGCTCAGCCTCTCTCCTGCCAAGTGCAGACTCCTGCTGCAGGAAGAAACAACATCTGCCAAGGAACTGTGCATGACCCCATCTTTCTATCCTTTTTAACCTCCTTCTGCCCCGGCCCCTTGCCCCCCAGCCCTCTTGTATATATACCTGCTGCTCCAGTATCCCCTCTTCCTCAGCCCTTTACTGCTGTGGCCTGCTCTGGGTGTTGGTATCTTGCCCATGCACCCCACTCTCCTCATGCTCACACTGGTCACCTCCTGCCCTGCCTGCTGCGCCCTGCACCCCGAGAGCCGGGGTGCCTGAACCCCTACCCTGTCTTCTTGATCTGCAACGAGCCTCCCCTCAACAGGCAGTATTGTTGCAGTCCCACCATTTTCCTGCATGCCCCTTCCCTGCCTCACACCCCTCTGATCCCCACCTTACCTCCTCCAGCCCAACCTCTTTGCCTATATAGTCGTGGTGCCCTCTGTTGTGCACTTCTTGGACACAGAAGTCACGCCCCAGACAGAGAAGCAACGCCCCAGGGCCCTGCGGCCCCCTTAAAATTATTCCCCCTCCATAGGAACCCAAGTCGTCAAAACGCAGGTCCCCCGAGCTACCCAAGGTCTGTGGAACCCACCGCCCTCCTCCCTTATCCACTCTGCTTTGCCCCTTGGTGCACCTTGCCGCACTGCATGGTGGTGACCGACTGAGATCGGTTCCCTGCTCTTCCATCCCTGTTCTCTCTCCACTCCACTTCCCACAGGCCGCCTCCCCCTCCTCACCCCAACAACACTCCCAGACCTCAGACCCCCACCCCCTCACCTGCGTGCACTAGATCCGCCACGTCCGGCTCGAACCCTGGTCCACACCGGGCATCAGACCTCCTCCTCCGAAGCTCAGTCACTGCTCGGCCCCCCGCACCCTCACTTCCTCTTCCCTGTGGATGCCCTGCTCTCCACTTGTGCCACACTGTACTCCGGCCTGCACCAGAGGCCTGTCAGATGGTAACCCACACAGCCCAGGCCGACGAAGGTTTGGGAAGCACGTTTGTTTACCAGCAGCCAACTGATGCCGAACCTTCGCCTGACTAGCATAAATACCCTGGGGAGCACCCTGCCTCGGAGCCGATATAGCGCCTCAATGGCCCCCGTGCCACCGCCTATTCCTGTTCAGTTCACTCTGAGGCAGGCACTGCTGGTGAGGGCCAGGACAAGTCACGCTGCACTGTCATGGGTGGTCCGGGAACCAAAAGTGGCACAGGACATTTTCTTCAAAGTGGACCCACATTGTCAACTAAGCGAGCGCAGCCAGCAAGCTCATGTTCTCAGAGGGGATTAAGGGAACCCCCCTCTAGAAAATTCCTGTACTCTAGCTAGTGTCTTTTTCACTGTGTTCACTGTAGACCTTGTTGTATTGCACTAAATCTTGGATCAGAGCGTAGTCATTAGTATGGGGCCTAGGCGTGTGGTAGGAATTCCACCTTTCATTAGGCCCCGGGGCTTGTGAACAGTGACTAGCAGCTCTCAACAATTTAAACAGATGCAGCACCAAGGCCAGGGTAACTGAATGAGGGTACATGCACTAGAAAAGTATTGTGGGTGGGGGGCACACGAGAGCAAGGCAGAAGTGTGATTCTCATCGTATAGTCCTATAATTTTAGTAAAACCAAAACATGCTTGATCTTCCATTCATGAAGAACTAGAGCACACATACATAGCACACCCCTTTCTGCACACACTGAATGAAGAGAATATGCAATGTTTCACATTCAACAACCACACTGCAGGCAAACACCTTCCTCCTTCCTCATGCGCTCTCAATACCCCTTGGCTTAACATGGGTTACGAGAGTTCCTTTTTGTATTGTATTGTATTTATTGTTTTTATATAGAGCTTTAATCCAAAACGCTTTACATTTTAACAACAGAATGCATGTAACATTATAACAGTAGAAGCAATTTTACCTCTCTACTATAAACGATTCTCTGAAACATGACCACTTGTTTGAATCGGTGGAAACTTTAAAATGGCCATAGGTATTTCCGTTCCACAAAACATGACCCTTGAGCCTTCTCGCCACCATCTCTTGTGTAGGCTGCGATCTACTGCTTCTGCCTGATTACACATTCATCTACTCAGACCTTTATATATAAGGATGGGGCCTAGATTGTGTTGAGTTTGTGTGTAGCATTTCCAGAATGTCCACTTCCAATGAAGTCCCATCCTGTGGTATGTACTCCCAGTGAGATCAGTGTGGTCGAAGGGGCAACCAAGCCTGCCCTTCGGCCACTAGGCAGGGCTCTGCAACCGAAGGCTCTCCAGATGCTCTGGACTACAATTCCCATGATCCCTCACCCTTGACTATGCAGGCTAGGACTGACGGGTCTGCAACCAATGGCTCTCCAGATGCTTTGGACTACAATGCCCATGATCCCTCACCATTGACTATGATGGCTAGGACTGACAGGAGTTGTAGTCTAAAACATCTAGAGAGCCAACGGTTGCAGACCCCTGCTTAGGGGCTGAAGGGTAGGTTTGGTTGTGCCTTCGACTACATTGATCCCACCGGGAGTTATACCCCAGGATGGGACATCAGTGGTGAGAGGAAAGACACTGGCGAGAAAGCTAAAGGGCCACGTTTCGTGGAACGGATGAACCCTTGAATTAAAGCGGTGAATGTGGCAAGGAAATGAAAATCTTGGCTGCAAAATGTAAAGAACAAATGATGCAGGTATGTAGCTGGAGATTGCCGACGGAATCCATACTCCTCTTTGTTCACTGGAATCTAGTCATGACAAAATTGACACTTAAAGAAAGTCTTAATAGAGTAGATCTGGGCAATCCAATAAAAAATGCACGCAGCCCATTTAAAAGTAGCTACAGCAATGTTCTGGACTATCTTTCTCAATGCTGCGTCTATACTCGTACTAACTCTGCATGTCCCCAGTATAAATGTGCTCTGCAAAATCTTCCCAAAAATCTACATAGGCAATAAACTACCCTTTAAAATGTACCTGCACAAATAATCCTGCATTATTATTTTCTAATCTGGGGAGGATAGCTCAAGGGCAACATGCTCGCTTTGGAAGCAAGACGACACGGAGCAACACAGGTTTGATTCCCAGGTCCGCGCTTAGAAACCTCTGGGTATTAAGCGCGTTATAAATAACCTCTCATATCATAAATTACATGTCCTTTCCAATTACAGTCTTTCGGGACGCATCTGCAATTTCCTTCAGATGTTTCCTGCACATAAATGTCTGTCCTGTACCCTAATATTCCCTCTATCTTGTATTGGGGAGCCTTAAAAGCCAAACAGCCCTATGTGTATTGGGCAAGCTCGTAAAACGGCATGGCCTTTGTGAGAGCTCCCATGTCACGCAGAGCCAGGCACGTGACTTACACTGCGCTTGGTTTTTTCAGAGGAACCCCCTCACCCAAGAACTCCTGATAACCCTATTGGACAATTCCCCCCAGGCAGTGTCATTGCCACTTCCTATTTAACACCAGCTATGGCATGCACCCGGTCACATGTTTTCTTCTGTCAGAGATTAAAGTAAAGGGATAGACCTGGGATATTTCGGGGCACAAGCAGCTTGGAAAGAATGTATTTCCATAGTACCTTTAGACAAAACAATGTCATAGTGCCCTGTGCGTGCTTTAAAACTACTGACTAGTACTGCAAAATGCCCTTCCATGCATTGTATGTTGATAAAAAATACATCCACAGACACACCCTAAAATATGAGCCACCCTCTCACACATCATAGTGGGGTTGAGACGGAGGCAGAAGAGTTTCAATGAGAAGTAGCTCACACCTCAGCAATTCTCTGTCTCTGGAGCTTCTGAACTCACTCCTCTAAGTGTTGGTCTTCCACAAGACTCTGCCTTGCGTCTGCTCCTCTTTACACGCTAAACCTCAGCTCTTGGGGCACTCATCTCATCCTTTGGGGTCTCGTACCAACCCTTTGTGGACACCCAAACTCCTTGTCTTTTCTTGAACTCTCTTCTGATCTCTCTATCGAAATTTCCGGCCTTCTATGCGATTAAAAGTTGGATGACTTTGCACTCTCTGATGTTCAACTCTACAAAAACAGAGGTGCTCTTCTTCCCTGCCAAAAGCTCCCTCTCATCTCTTCCTCTGCCTATCCAGTTCCCACCTGACACTCTCCCCATCTCTTCTGCACCTAGAAACCTCAGCCAGCTATGACCCTTTTCACACCTTCTCTACTTTCATCTCCAAAACTGCAACAGCAGCTCGCCTCAACCTGCTACATATTAGGAAAATCAGGCACCTCCTTCCTTTCAACACCGTTAAACATCTCTTAACCACTCTTGTCTTCTCTAAACTGGACTACTGTGCCAGAATCCTCTTTGGTCTGCCCAATGATGCGTTCTGTCCTCTCAACAAGATCATTAACTTTGCTACCAGGACTCGCTTTGAACTCCCTAACTTCACACCTACTTCCTGGTACGGTCACCAGGCTGGATGGCCGACGATGCAAAACAGGGCATAATTTAAATGTATTCTCCTGGTTCACGAATCTATCCACGGTAAGGCACCACTGTATCTATCCTTCGCAATCCAACTCTACAAGCCTTCTCATAATCTCTACTCTGCATCCTCAACTACCCTTGTGGCTCCTCCCCTTCCCTGTGCTTCCTCTGGCTTCCGCTCTCTCTCTCTTCTTGCTCCACTTACATGGAATTCTCTTCCTCCACGCTAGCACTCCACCCATCATGGTCACATCCCAATCATAGCTGGCCATACCTCCAACCTGCATTTAAAAATGTACAGTGTTGGTTGTCCTTAATCTATGCACATCCACTTATGTATTGTACTCAGTGACTGTTCCATTTACTCCCTTCCACAACCTGGTCAGAATGTCCCTCAAACTCACCCCATTGTAAGAAATTCACTCCTTCCCGTCAAATCTGATTTCTTATCTATTGTAGTTTCTTTTGTGATCAAAAGCGCATTGTTGATCCTGTATATAGATAAAGAAATAAAGTTCAGCCTCGAAACAAATAGACTATGGGCCTCATTACGAGTTTGGAGGTAGCCATGCCCTTGTTAAGTCAAACTCACCCCATTGTAAGAAATTCACTGCTTCCTGTCAAATCTGATTTCTTATCTATTGAATGTTCTTTTTTGATCAAAAGCGCATTGTTGATCCTGTATATAGATAAAGAAATAAAGTTCAGCCTCGAAACAAATAGACTATGGGCCTCATTACGAGTTTGGAGGTAGCCATGCCCTTGTTAAGTCAAACTCACCCCATTGTAAGAAATTCACTGCTTCCCGTCAAATCTGATTTCTTATCTATTGTACGTTCTTTTGTGATCAAAAGTGCATTGTTGATCCTGTATATAAATAAAGAAATAAAGTTCAGCCTGGAAACAAATAGACTATGGGCCTCATTACGAGTTTAGAGGCAGCCATGCCCTTAACAAGGGCATGGCTGCCTCCAAACTCGGGTCCGGGGTCCCTGAATGGGGAATTACCGGGCCATTCTGACTTTGGAGGGCCCGGCATTTCCCTGTTCAGGGAACCCGACACGGACCATCCCCATTCCCATTTGAGCCCCCATAGGGCTCAAAGGGAATGGGGAGCATGCTAACAACGGGCCCGTTAGTGACGGGCCCGTTGTTAGCATGCTGGTCCCCTCGTGGGACACACAAAGGATGTCTGGTCTGACCAGAAGTCCAGAACGGGTCCCGCGAGGGAACCTCGTAATGAGGCGGTACGGGCTTAACGGCGCCGGCACCTTTACCCACACCGTTAACCCCTTACCACCTCACTTGTAAAGAGGCCCTATGTGTTGTCTGGTATTCAGAAAGGGATTATTCCACTATTCAGATCCACCTTGCTCGGCCAAAGCCCTGCAAGTCCGACAGGCAGCAATCACTGCTAACCTAACAGTGCAATGCTCCCTCAAAAAACACTAACTAATAAGCACATGGAGATATTATTGGCCTCCTCTCAGCCAATCAGAATGTTTACAGTGCAGTCAACAACTACTGGTATTGACTGCATTCTGAACATTTGGTCTCTAGAAGCAGAAATAAAAGCAATGTAGTTTCCTGACAAGATTTTGTTTTAAAAAAGAAACGTTCTTTCCGGGAGGACCTTTGTTTGCTGCAGCATGCTATTTAACTCATGCAAAAGGAAAAGCGTTCACTTTCTTATAGAGAAATCGTTCACTTTTACATGACACCTTAGTGATCATTTTAAACCTGTTCCAATTCAACCAAGCTGCATTTAAAATGCTTAACTTATGTAGACAACCATGTTATTTAACATGTTTACTTCACCACCAAAACTCTAAAACATGCATTACTACTACCATCATATGCTAATAGACCTTGGAGGGGTCATTATTGCTTGGGATAATGACACTCCCCCAACGAATGGCACAAGGCGACTTGGTGGTGTGTCATTATCCCATGATAATGACCCCTCCGTCCGTCTATAAGGCTATGATAGTGCAGGCATGCTAACAGCAATTAGGTACAGGACAGGCAGATGCAGTGCAAGTTCCCTATATTCATAAAAGGTCAGCACCTAGAAATGGCCTTGGTACTGAAAGAAGCACTATACGATTTGGCCACGCCAGTCGAAAAAATGTCACTTTTAATGGGTCCAGGTAGGGATTTTCTGTCGATTTCCACTGTGCAGCACTGAAGAGATGCAGTAAGCAGATAAAGCAGCTGCAGAACAACCTATGTGTGCAGCACTCCATGGAAAATAACTGCTTCTCTTCACTTGCATTGTAGCGAAATGAGCCCAGTAATGCAGCCCGAACCCCCCACCAAAATCCTGCTCACTAAAGTTGAAGTTACCAAGGAGGATCACTGGAGACTCAGAGGAGCAGCCAGTAAGTAGTACTTACTCAGCAACAACACTGGGCTCTGCATCTTCCAAGAGGCTCAGTCCTTAAAAACCTGTAGCTGCCACAAGACATAGGCTGTCTGTGTGGCAGCTCAGGGACTCACACTCCGGCGGGCCTTGCAACCCACACTCACATCCATAACCTTGACTAGAAGGAAGTGGTGCCCCAAACATCACTGCTCCAATCCTGTCATTATTTATTTAATTGCTTTTTTATAACACACCTAATACCATACCTGAGTTCAGTTTTTAAGCGCAGGTGCAGGATTTGCTCTGCGCGGTCTTGCTTCCAAAACCAGCACGTTGCCCCTGCGCTATCCTCAGGGATATGATGTCTCTGCATCTCTTTGTCAGTTGTTAATGGAAGCAAGATTCCCTAATATAGCGTTAATGTTTGGGTGATAAGAACTGGTGAAGGATTATGCATCTGAAATCCACTACACATCTTCACCAGCTGACTGCTGAAATCTAATGCTTCTCTCGAGATGCTGGCACAGAGCTGCAAAATAAACCTTTGCCCCCTTTTTCAAACTCTGTAACCTATTTCTAAGATGTTGGATTGAGATGAACAAAAAAGGGCTTGCTATTTTTGTGACTTCTAGTTTTCTTTACAATGGTCAAAACAGATCTATGTGATCACTACGACACCCAGAATTCCGACGGCCGAAAATGCTGGCTTATTTTTTTTAAAACCCTATGTTACACCACACACATATGTTGGTGGAGCCCCAGTGCAGCCCCCGATATACTATTATATCCCATCCACCCCCATATATATGTGGTGTAAGAGGGGTAAAAAAAAAAAGTTGGAATTTCGAGAGTCACAATTCTGAGGGCGACATTTTGGACCATTACCTTCATAACTAGAAGTAAGCATGATCAAATCTCGCCAAACCCCCTCTCCTCCAAATCCCCATGGACTCAGTTACCAGATAAGTCTAAATCTGCAGAAGCCCCTCGAAGAATTGCAACACCCAAATATCTGAGCTTGGACGAGATAGGGAAGCCCATGCGTGGATTCAAGCATTGCGCAATTATTTGGTTCACACCGTCATAGTGGCATCAGATTTGGGTATTCCGGCGTGAGTTCTTAGACAGAAATAGAGTCTGGGAACCTTTATAAGGAACCAGCAACTTCCTGTTTCCTGCCTGAAGTTTGTTTGCTGCTGCAAGTCGAGACAGGGCTGAACCACACAAGGGGTTGGAGAGAGGGATTTTGGATGGGTTAGGCAAGATTTCATTTTTCATTGAGGATGGTGTGCGTTATTTGTGGTTTGAAAACATTTTGTTTTTAGTTGAAAAACCCTTTTTACTTTGTGTGCCAAGCCCTCAGGTTGTTTATGTAGGAAGCCATATCTTTTGTTTATTATGGATTCCTTTTCTTATGTGTTTTGATTTGAATTTGAACTATTTGTTACTTTTGTTAACAAAACATTTATTTATTTGTTTACTTTGGAAGCCAGGTTGTTTGGAAAGCGATTTGTTTATGAGAACCTTTTCTTTTTTTGGCAATAATTGCAGGAATGCTGTGGGAGAAATCTGATGTGGACGTGGATTTCCTATCCTCCTACTTGAGATATCCTCCTACTTGAGATCAGAAGAGGCGTATGTTCAGTTTATCAGCATTCACAGGCTGATGCACACAAGCAATCTGCCTCCTCTAGCAGATATTGCTGCTGCAGATGTTATTGGTGGGATAAGTGGTGATGAGGATGCAACTGTGGGTGATGGGGGGAATGGTGGGAGTGGTGGTGCCCCAGAAACAGAGGCTTGGGAGGAGCCTGAGCCTTTGGCACAGCCTGGGCTGCAGGGTTTAGGAGAAGTGGTAATACCACAGGGGTCAGGAGGAGGAGAGCCATTAGCACAGTGCCTGTTGGGGGATTCAGCATCAGGGGCGGAATTCGTGGAGTGCATCTAGTGCCCAGGGTCAAAGGCCATTGACTTCTGCTCCCCATGAACTAGGTATCACGTCCCTCCTGAACCATCTGTGGCACTAGTATGTGTACAGCAAGTTCCACCCCGGGCAACCTCATACCAGTAATGACAATGAGATTGCAGCGTGGACCTCCTAGGAAAGCACAGGGGAACAGCTAGGCCTTCATCGGAAGCACATACATGTCCAAGCAGTGAGTGAGCCCTGTTCATGCAGTGAGGGGTTAGTACCTACCCACAGAAAGACCAGATCAAAGCCAGCTGCCATTCTAGAGAATGTGGGAGACAAGGTCAATGTCCCGGCGGGCCGTGCCATGGACACATTTCCTGGCCCATCGGGACATTGTGCCTAGTGAGCATACACATCCTCTGCCAGGGAGAATTGGTGCGTGAGGCGGTAATGGCCAGTGCACAGTATCATTTTGAGAAGCACCACACTGAGCGCATTTAATAATGCTCAGATTTTTGCATTGAGTGTGTGGCATAAGGTTATAAATATTTTTTGTTTTGTCTATGGAAGGGGACAATTTGTGTTTTTTTTTCTTGTTACCTCCATTAAAAAAATATCAACACAAATCTTTGAAACATCAGCATTTTAAAAAGTTATAAAGCTAAAAAATGCATATCCAGAAAAATGACATGATAACCTATGTTCATTTTAGATTGGTGTGCACTTGGTGTGCGAGTTTCAGCAGAGGAATGACACTGCAAACATCGAGCAGAGGGAACAGGAGGCAGAGTCGAGAGATGAAGAATGGGATACAGAAGATGAGGGTGAGAGTGGTGCAGGAGAGAGACAGTAGGCACCAGAAATAACCCCCAAGGGTAGAGGGCATGTGGAACGAGAGGCTAAGGAGCAGGTTTGGCCAAGTGGCAGTGGCAAGGAAGAAGGGAAGTGCAGGAAGGATAGAGGGGAAGTGGTGCAGGCTCCCCTGTTATAGTTCTAAAGTTCCCCAATAACTTTGCTGGATCGTGACTTGCTTAGCAAGCTGAACATGACTATCTCCTTTACAGACAATGGGATAGTATCTGCGACCCCACGAATGTGCGCCATGAGGGAAAAGGTGGTCATATGTGCACAAGGTGGGAGGTGATGGTTTGCAGGATTCCCGTGGATCCAGACATGTTCATGTATGGGATCACCGTGCATCTTGAGGCTATGCTCCAGATTGGCAAAATTTGCTGGCGAGTGCCAGCCGATTTCATTTTTTGCCCTGTGATGTCCTCGAGCTGGTGGCGGGAACGATACTGTACCTAGATTTGCATTGTTTTAAGGACTGATTCAGATGGGTGCGAGTGGCGCATGGTGCTTTGTATTGATCCCACGGTACCCATGAGGGAGGCAACCAGTGCAGAGTTGTTTGAGGACAAACCTGATGATTATCAGATTCTATTGACTGTTTGCATTCCCTGCAAATTTATGCTGGAATACCAGAAAGTGTAATGCCCCCTTATGGCCCATGCAGCCCCATCCCACTTTCTTGGTGCAGACGTAGAACAGGTACCTGAGCTACATTGGATCACAAACGCCCATGATGTAGGACTGTTTCAAGCAGTGACCCCAATGCAAATAACACTGAAACCGGGTGCCGTTTTGCCCTGAGTGCGACAGTATCGCCTATCCAGGGAGGTGGAGGATGGGATTCGGGTCACTGCACTGTTAAACCAGGGGATAATAGTGCCATCAACCTCCCCATGCAACACGGTCATCTATCCTGTAAAAAAGGCAAAGGGGACAGTTGGAGGATGATTCTGGATTTGCATCCCCGAAATGACGTGGTACTACAAGAATTTACTTTGGTCTCAAACCATGCAACAATACTATGTAAGGTCCCCAAGGAAGCGACGCACTTTACTGTAGTTGATCTCAAAAACACTTTCTTCTCCGGTCCACTGCACCCGACCCATAATATCTCACTGGGTTTACGCATGGGTGGATGAGGTTCGAACAAATTAGATTGCCTCAAGGGTACTGTGAGTCCCTCATTATTTTTAACAGAGTAGTACATGCAGACCTGTGGTACATCCAGGCACCCAGCACCATTATCCAGTACGTGGATGATCTGCTGGTGTGCTGTGACAGCAAACTCCAGTGCAGAAAATATTTGATTACACTCTTGCAGCTCTTGGCCCACACGGGGTACAAGGTTGACAATGGCAAATTACAGTATTGCCTGCAAGAAGTGCTGTACTTGGGGAAATTGATATGTGTGCACGGAAAAAGGATTATCACTGATCGCGCTGCATCTGTGCGAGCCATTCCACGACCCACCACAGTGAAGGAGATGCAAATGTTTCTAAGCTTATGTAACTATTGTACGGCCTGGATAGTAAATTATGTGGCATACACCAGGCCCCTCCTACAGGGCCTTAATGAGGCCCAAAAGACTGGCTACAAGATTGTATGGATGGAGGATATGCTCACTCAGTTTGAAGCACTCAAAGTGGGGATTTCAACAGCCCCAGTGTTAGCGACCCCAGACTACACCCAGGAATTGTACTTATTTTCAGCAGCTATTCAGGCTCATGTCTCCTGAGAGTGAGGTAAAAATTCAGGCTGCACCTCCACCCCTGAGTAACAAGAGGCACATCCAAATTGTGTGTGTGCCATACTGCAAGACAGGCGAGAGTCAAAATGTGTGCTCCGTCTCCAGGACGTCAATTCACCAACATGCCTAAGGTAGCAGAAGTGACGTCACACACCCAATGGCATCACAGGAAGTAAGTGATGTCAAATGACCTTTGGCTCTGGTGACATCACATGGAATTACATTTAACCCCAAAGTCATCACCTGAATTGACTGATGTGTAAAAACATAAGAAAGCTTGCATTTCATAAAAAAACAAACTGCCATTGAAGCAGATATAAGACTTTTTAGACACCAAGCACATTTTCACTAGGGTGCTGGCTTGATATGCCATGTTGGGGTTATGTTATTACAGTCGTAAACCAAGTAAAACCAACATAGGCCAGGGGCACTTCCATGCATATGACACTATAGCCTCACGTGGCCATTTACTGACAACTTACACCAATCCTTGCTCTATATGTCAAGTCTAGTAATGATATGAAAAGTAAAGCCCACATTCACAGGTGCTGCCATAATACAGTGTGGCTAATGTAGCCTGTGAGGATGCAGCCATCTCACGCGTGTTATAGTCTTACAGCCTAAGTATGGTCACAATATGTAAGTTACAGCGTTGTTTGTCCAGTTGCTTCTTTCGTGTGCCAAGTGCATCCTCAAATGTCCAGTAATGCCACCCAGTGTGAGTGAATGTCCTGTACATCTGGTATGGGATAAAGTCAGAGGAATGACCAACCCACACAAAACTACAAACACTGTAATAAGTGACAAAGAACCCTTTGTTTTTTTCTTTTCACCACAGAAAGCCCTTCATCAGAATCTCCAGTTTATAAAGGCAATATCTATCAATCAAATTTGAATCCAAATGTTCATAACAAATAAACTAAAAGGGAACCCAGGACACCTCAATGCATTTCAATCCGTACATGATACATGGCACTGACAATACATGTCATTGACCATACATTACTGTGAGCTATATGATGAGCGGCATATACGGTTGAGAAGGACTTGCCACAATTTATACCTGTGACCTGCAAAACACACATAAATACCAGCAGTGGGCAGTGAGCTATTTTAACAGCTATTTCTTCTTAAATGTGAATACCACAGCTTTTGGTAATGCATTGGCTATGGTGGTGACGTGTCTTATTAGCACAACACTTATATTCCGGCAGCAAGTAAGTATTGGAATGATACCATGGCCCACTAGTAAACCTGATAATAGTAGTGCTATATTTTCTTTTAAAAAGGACTAGAGGGGACAGAAGCGGGCGATGGTAGATATCCTGATCATTTTTTTTAACTGCACCATTGATTAAACAGCATTATGTGTCACAATTGGATAGCTCAGCAAGTTAAAAGCTAATCTCTGACACGCCTTCACTTTCCATGCTCATATTTCAGCAGGGCTGAATCAGTCCTTTTAAGGTTCATACACTAAGTACTATTATATTTTGTAATAATAACACATTTTTTACAGCGCTTAAAAGCAGGAGGCATTAGGAGTCAGACATGAAGAGCTATACATTCAAATATGATATACTACTAACTATTTTACTTTGATATGGAGAAATCTAGGCCACTGTAACTTCACAACGTGCAATATTTCTGCACAAAAAGATAGACCCAAAGAAAAATAAAACAAACAAGTTGACTCTATATAAGTAGCTCTGCATTCTGAGCATCCAGCCTGTCGGGTTTATACAGACAAACACTGCTCTTCAGTCTTGCCTTTGCGAATATGGCATAGTAGAGGAAGCCAAACTTCACAGCATGATTTCCTAAAATAAAACATATTCTATGAACGCACTTCTTGTTTTCTCACTGCCAGTGGCGCTGCTGAATTTTTCAATTGGTGGGGTTTAAATATTTGCCAAAAATTTGCAAGAGAGATCGAGCATGGTGAGGGAACCTTAATCAGCCAATGCTGGTGCATTATAGATAGATAATGAGTGGTTAAACCCAGTTTGAAAGGAGGATATTATGACTCTTATAAAGAAAGCAAGGAACTTGAAGGCACGCCCCTGTACACTCACTCCAGAAAAAATAGAACCTGCTCGGGAAAAAGGCCCAAGTCGCTGCCTGCAAGGATTCAACAAAATACAAATGCACCAATAAAGAACTGTACTGCCGCTGAACGTTCGGCCAAATTGAGGATGTGCAGCAAGTTAAAAGGACCCCCGGCGTCATCATTGTCATCATAACATACAGTAAAAACCTGCGAGTCTGGTTGAAGTGACCCTATACGTGAACAGCCCACTCCATAGGGGGTACTAGGCCATTGGTCCCAGCCTTCTTGTCCGTCTCCACCCACATGGGTGGTGCTGGGCTCGTCATCCATGATAAAAAAGGCCTAGCAAACTATCACTGAAATGATGCACCTGGCAGACACAGAGATGGGCCCAGAAGGAGAGCCAAGGTCATACCAACTTGCATACTTCACTAGCTCCCAGATGTGCCAGCAGCCTCAAAGGTTATCCACCCTCGCTTTTGAGCTATAATTTCATCCCTCAACGGTACCTTGCAGCACAAATCACGTGACCCGATTGTGAATGGCAAGATAGCCTTGCTTTCAGATCTTTCTAATTGATCAGGGTTCTTACAGCTTTATGGCTGGTGGTGTGGGTGTGATTGGTGATATGGTATGTAGGAGTCTTGGATCAAAGCATTAGAGGGTTGTAACTCTAACATATGGGATGCTGGCGCTGAGGGGTCATGCTTTCTGTATCGTGGAATGGTAACTGTCAGGATGTGCTCTGCCCCCTCCTCGTGGCCTTGCAGAACATATTCTTTCCAGGGTGCAAATGCCTACAGCCTCTGAGACAATGACAGGCTTGTAACTCTCCGACGCATACTCGTGGTGAGGGTTATGTCTATGTGGGCCATGCAAATCTCTTACTAACACATTTGGTGTTTTTCACCGCGCTTGGACCCACTAACAAAAAATTGCTCCAAATAACGAAGATGGCGTTTACACACGCCTCTACTATCTAGCTCCTAATGCATGTACTATGCAATCATACACTGTCTTGAGTATACACCCCCTCGCCCATGCTCCATTGGTGTGCGGTTTACAGTTTGTTTCTCATTCGGAAAAGCTTAGGGGGGTGGGAAGACTCCCTCTCCTTCCCAGCAAACTCTAGGGTGCCCATCGCGGATGGGATAACGAACATCATGCTCAAAGAAGAACCAACGGCGTGGGCGGATTTCTTAATTTTGCTATTTAGGCACATGATGATGGTAAGGGAGATCCCTCATACTTGGACATTTGCCATTATTGCCCTTTTAGATGTGGCAGGCAAGATATTTTCCACTCTGTCTTGGATGGTCTCTCGAAGTGAGTGGAGTCTTTTCATTGCTCCGATATCCACTAGCCTGGATTTGTTAATTAAATGCTAGCAAAAGAACCTGTTCTCTAAATGGGTTCTTTAGACAGACATGATAACACTCTCATCAATTGTTGAAAATCAATGTAGGTTGTTGTTCCGAATCGTTTATCGCTTGATGTGCTTTGCACCCTGAAGTAAACTGCACTAAGAATGGGCACGTGTGGTGACTGTCTGACATACCCAGGAGCAGACGTTGGGAGGAGGCGAGATTTGGTGTGCTACTGCATACTGGGATGTCTGTGCTCTCTCCCCACCTGCTGCCTCACCCTGGCATGGTGCAGTTTGTTGCGGTGCATTGCGGTACAAAATTCTCAGAAACTGTGCATCCTAGGGCCTTGAAACGTGGTTTTCGATGTGCAATAGGGAACTCTAGTTTTGTTCCTCGTGTAAGGAACAACACTTCACCAAGCTACAAACCCACAAAAATGTTTGACTTATGCTAAAATCTGGGGAAAGGGATGGGGTGTCCACATGTCATGCAGCCAGTAATGTTCGGAGGGTCATAACAGGTAATTGTGCAAATTGTGGTGCAGATTGGTGAAACATTGTGGAATTGTATAAGGAACAACGTTTCGCCAAGCCACAAACCCACAAACAAATTCAGAGTTTTGTGGAAATCCGAGGAAAGGGGTGGGGTGTCCAAACGCCATCTAGGCAGTAATGTCTGGAGGGTACTAACATTTAACTACACAAAATGTGGTGCAGATTGGTTAAACGGTGTGGAATTGTAAAAGGAACAACGCTTCACCAAGCCACAAACCCACAAATTCTGACTTGCGCTGAAATCCGGGGAACATGGTGGGGTGTCTAAATGTCATGTAGCCAGTATTGTCTAGAGGGTCCTAACAGGTAACTATTCAAAATTTGGTGCAGATTTGTGAAACGGTGTGGAATTGTAAAAGGAACAACGCTTCACCAAGCCACAAACCCACAAATTCTGACTTGCGCTGAAATCCGGGGAACATGGTGGGGTGTCTAAATGTCATGTAGCCAGTATTGTCTAGAGGGTCCTAACAGGTAACTATTCAAAATTTGGTGCAGATTTGTGAAACGGTGTGGAATTGTAAAAGGAACAACGCTTCACCAAGCCACAAACCCACAAATTCTGACTTGCGCTGAAATCCGGGGAACATGGTGGGGTGTCTAAATGTCATGTAGCCAGTATTGTCTAGAGGGTCCTAACAGGTAACTATTCAAAATTTGGTGCAGATTTGTGAAACGGTGTGGAATTGTATAAGGAACAATGCTTTGTCACAAACCCAGCCACCCAAAATGTTTCACTTTTATAAAGATAGATTAGGAAAATGTGAATGCTTAAAGATAGGCTACATCTAGCATTTATTGTTCTAGTCCAAGTGTTTGATAGTATAGATGGGGGCCTCCTGTGGTCTAAGATGTCGAATTGGGGATGCCCTATCGATTTGCTGCAAGCCATAAAAGTTTTATATTCTTCAACTTTGTTTAGAGTAAGATTGAATTTATCGGGATGTCTATTTAGATCGATAGGAACATTTAAAGGCTAGAAGCCGGGATGACTCTTGGTGCCAACCCTTAATCTGTTTATTTCAGATTTGGAGGACACTTTGGGAAGGGCACGATCCTTCTCACTAAGAATTAACAGAAGCCCCTTGGGTTGGATGCTGTATGCGGATGAGTTGGTGGTTTTGGACCAGACTCCCACCGGCTTACAACACCAATTTGATTTGCTTCAAGTGTACATCGAACAAAATGGCATACAGGTAAATGCATCGAAGTTGAACATCTTGATCTTTCAGCCACCTCAAGGTAAATGGAGTATAGCTTTTCGATGGTGTTTAAATCAAGAGACGTTAGAGAAGGTGGATACCTTCACATACTTGGGAATGTGTTTGAACCCTAATTCGATTGACGCTTTGAGAGAGAGGGTTTTAAGGGCAAAGGTGAAAAATATGGTTGCTCAAGGGTTTTCTTTGTTGAGGCACTATGGTCTGTACTCTTCACTTTCCAGTGCTGGACTTTTACAAGATGAAAGTTGTCTCAATATTGATATATGGAGCAAAAGCATCATTTGTGTTTTCATTTAGAATATGGCTGGTTTTAGAAGGCACATCCAGGAAGAAGGTGCTTTCGCTACCTAGAGGAGCCCTGATTCAGGTTATCTGACACAAAATGGGGTTGCTTTCGTATTTTATGGTAGCCTGGAAAACCGTATCATTATATTGTAAATGTTGAGTGAGGATGTACCATCTGTTTTCCAGATATTAAAGGGATCCTTGATAAACGGCAATGAATGGATCCATAATGAATGGAAATTTGCTTGCTGAAATATTATGGAGAAATCAGACACATCTGATGAGGTATTAGTTACTAACCCAGGGGTTGTACAAATAAAGTTATGGAGGAGTGATAGGATCCAAAACTCAGGCTGAGATAAAAAATACTATAATCTGTACTATGATTTTAGAACATATAATGTGCTGCCCAGGTACCTGATTAACTTTCCTAGTAGCTATTCTCGGAATGAATGTTTGTTTTTGTATGAATTTGTTTCCAACAAAGGACATTTTGGCCTCAATGAAGTTGGGTGGAGACAAAGATCTGGCCTGTAGGTTTTGTACAGAGAAGAAGTCTAGGGAGACACTAAAGCACCTTTTGTTATTTTGCACAGGGTTGATCAAACTGAGAATGTTGCATTTGGGGAGATGTATTGCTGAGGCAAATGCTCTAACCCCTGATGAGTGGTGGGGTGTTTGTTTTGGGTTGTGAAAGAACCTCCTTAGTTTTAGCTTTAATAAGATTTTTAGAAGGCGATTTTAAGATACCTTTGTTAAATGTGAATGTAAATGATAAGTAAAGGCGAATAATAAGATTTTAATGTTTATATAGTGATAATGAACTCAAGCTAGATCTGTGAGAGAATTGTACTGCTGGAAGGTAGTTTTTATCTTTCGAATTCATATTTTAATACTTTGGTTTTGGTAAGTGATATTTCACAGTTTTTTATATTCTAGATCTTACTTAGTGTTTATGTGGTATGCAAATGGAATTGCGTGTATGTTTGTATTGATCGTGTAAGGTTTATAATAAGCCAAACACCTACAAAAAATGTTTAAATGGTGCATTACACAACACACTGGGCCTCATTACGAGCTTGCCGGTCCGGATACAACGGTACCGGTAAGCTTGTCGGGACCGTTGTATCCGGGCCAGCAAACTCTGAGTTGTGCTCACGGGTGCCTTTCATTCCGTCAGGTCTGACCTGGCAGTATGAAAGGCACCCGCGAGCACAGCATTTCGGATGCACGGGCACCGTTGATAACGGTGCCCGTGCATCCGGCTTCCCCATTCCCATTGAGCCCTATGGGGATCAAATGGGAATGGGGAAGAAATTGTTCTGGTGCCCAGGAATGGGCAAATACCGGGTCTGTCAAGGCCGTAATGACCCGGTAATTCCCCATTTCTCGGCGCTGGAAAAAATGCAACTCCGGCGGCAGCCGTGCCTGTTTTACAGGCATGGCTACCACCAGGGTTGTAATGAGGCCCACTGTCTGTGAAAAATTGGTTAAAAATTCAAGCGGTTTTGTAAGGTAATTCATGCAAAAATCCAATCGATGCAAGTCACTAACATTGCAGAGGAGCATTTCCCAATGCATTTTATGAAGCCTTTCCCCATAGTGCATACCTGTATAAAAACATTTTTGCACTGCCTGCACCCATATCAGAACACACTCATGTTGCACATAATGCCAGTAATTATACCTTAAGAACACATGCCTAAACTGGCTCTGCCAATATATGCTGGTGCCCACACATAAGAACATACTTGTGTTGGCTTTGCCATTATAAATGGCATGCCACAATAAGAAATCATATTTTAACTGGCTACTCCAATGCAGGCCAGTCCAGATTCATAATAACACTTATAATGTACACTTCATCATAGATGATCAGTAAAACATGCCATGCCATTCCATGCCATAGTATGATATTATAGCTATACTGGCTGTGCCAAAATACCAGTCTAGTCGTGAAATAAGCAAAACAAGAGGGGTTCTGGGAGTCTCTCTACCGGCCCAAACACGGCCCATTGACCTGTTCTTGGGTGGATGGCCCCCGGGAGAGTCTCAACCAAGTCTTTAGCTCACTGTCCCTTTCACAGAGGAGAAATAACGCTGCATATCAGTCTTTGTCCTGCTCAGGGGCAGCCCAGCACCAAAATGCTAGGCTATTCTCCTCTGAACAAGAGTACCAAGAGCAACCCCAGGCACATGTTTCAGCCTAGTCGGACCACATCAGTGAGGTGGAGCTGTACCTCTCTAAATACAGTGAGCAAGAGGTTCACGTCTGGATTCCCCAGGTAACTTAGGGTGAGACCCAAAGTTACTTAATATGCAAAACAACGGGGGTTCTGGGAGTCTCTCTACCAGCACAAACATGGCCCATTCACCTGTTCTTGCGTCCTTGCTCCTTGCAATGTCCTTTTTGGTGAAGTCATTTCCGTTGGTGCAATCTATATGCAAATTAGAAGGTCTGCATATATTTCTCCCACGGAGTGCCTGTGCAGAGCTCTAAAAGATGAGATTCCTGCATCTTTGAGATTCTGCAGTTTAAATTTTTTTGTTATGTGTTAAAATGCCATGTTGCCACTAATCCTACAACAAAGGTCTATTGGGGCAGGGGTGGGCGATTTGGGGACACGAATGAGAACTTATGGAATTGCACACACTACATTTCGGGAGGAGTAGCAGGACTTTTTTAATGGCTTGTACCCCATCCCTTGCAATGCTGGATACTCCCCTGGCAAGCATGATAAGTGTCATTACTTGCCTAGAGGGACATTTTGGTGTAGTAAGTCTAGCAATTTCTTATTGTGGCATGACATCTTTTATTGGGTATCTATTATACAGTAGCATACATTGCCCAGTAAAAAAAAATCTCTCCTCCTCTCTCCTCCTCCACTCCTCTCCCAGTCCAAATCCACCTCCCAGGCTGGCCCAAACCCAACATAGGCTCACCTACAATCATTCACTCATTCAAACAGACATATCAATGCAGTATTCACACAGCTTTCATCTCGAAAAGCATTCACACAGCATTTACTTGCTCATTCAAACACAAATGTACGCATTCAAACATCATTCACACAGCATTTACTTGCTTATTCAAACACAAATGTACGCATTCAAACAGCATTTACTTGCTTATTCAAACACAAATGTATGCATTCAAACAGCATTCACACAGCATTTACTTGCTCATTCAAACACAAATGTATGCTTTCAAACAGCATTCACACAGCATTTACTTGCTCCTTCTAACACGTATTCACGCTTCAAACAACATGTATACAGCATTTACACAGCATTCACTCGCACATTCAAACGCATATTCACTCATTCAAACAGAATTCATACAGCATTCATTCGCCCGTTCACATGCACTCAACCACCCATACATCAAATACTTGCTCATTCACACATGCATACATACATACAAGATACACAAACAAGATTACACTTACCTCTGAGACAGCGTTGGTCTGGATCTTGCTTCAGAGGACCTCTCGGCACCCACTTACTTGGAACATAAACCATTAATCACAAAGCGATTCCTGTTTTCTGCACTTGCAAGAAGGAGCCCTGCCTCTGTACTCCTTCATCAGCGGTCGAGGAGGCAGGGGCAGAGGTTCCAGGGGAGTCACCAGGGATCACAGCTGTGACCCTTGGCGACTTCCAAATGACATCCATGCTCCCACGCCTGTGAGACAGGAGCGACGTAAACATTCAGGTTGCGCCCCAATGCCGCAAAACAAGGGAGATGTAGATATTCAGGCTGTGCCTTCACACCTGTGAGACAGGAGAGACACAAATCTTCAGGATGTGTCCCACCACAGCAAGGTTGGAGTGATGTAAAGATGATGAGCGTTCTCACCCCTGTGAGACAGCAGAATTGTACAAATTGAGTCTGTGCCCTCACCGCTACAGACAAAAGATATGTACAAATTGCGTGTATGTCCCCACCCTTGCAAGAAATGACATACAATTTGAGGATGTGCCCTCACTTCTGTGAGACAGGAGAGGCATACAAGATCAGGCTGTGCACTCATACCTGCCATACAGGAGAGACAGAAATATTCAGGCTATACCCCAACCCTGGCAAGACAGGAGAGATGTATACATTGTGTGTCCTCACTGCAGTGAGACAGGAAAGATGTACAAATTCTGGCTGTGCTCCCACTCCTATGAAACAGGAGAGATAAAGAAATTGAGTCTGTGCCCTCACCCCCTGCGAGACAAAAGAGAGGTAAAATGTAAGTCTGTGCCTTACTCCTTGCAAGACTGCAGAGAGGTAATAAATGAGATTGGGCCCTCACTCCTGGAAGACAGGAGTGATGTGAAAATCCATACTGTGCCCTCACCCCTGTGAGACAGGAGAGAAATACATATTGAATGAATACCCTCATCCCTGCGAGACAGGTGAGACAAACTAATTGAATTTGTGCCCTCTCCCCTGCAAGACAGGAGAGACATGAAAAGTGTGTCCACCCCCACTAATGCGAGACAGAAAAGACGTAAACATTCAGGCTGTCCCTTCACCCCTCCAAGACATGAGAGAGACAAACACTGACTGTGCACCAACCTCTTCTGCGAGACAAGAGAGACGTAAAAATTTAGTGCTGAATTACTTTTCAATCATAGGAATATCTACTGTAAATATGCACATCTATGGTATGTTCTGATAGCAGACACACACAAGGCAGCACCCTTGATACTTCAAACTCTTTGTGAGTGCATCATCGACATTGTTGTTCATCATCACATTGCTCATCACCGTCCATAACCACCACAATATATTTTAATATTCGTAGCCTGAGCAGGTAATATCAATAGAAACCTCAGTTGTTGTCTCCCTCCCTCCACTACCCAGCCTGCCTATCCACTGGGGCACAGCAGGTTATCCTATGACTCAACTATGATCTGTTGCTGACTTTGAGGATCCTGTCACTGTGTTTGTGAAGCAAGGGCACCTTGCCATAGTCGACTGGGATATGGTGCTAATTCATCTTAATTAAGGTCAGTTGTTCTACATGAGCTACAGAGACTTCACTGAAGGTCGGTGTCAATAGTGCCAGAATTATGCACGCTGACTGTACATTAGCTGCGAGGCAACTTAGGCTGTCAATGACTGGACGTGGAAGTGCTGGTGGCCACACAGATTTCTTGGAGAACCAATAATATAGTGGGTCAATGTTCTTGCTAAGCTGGCAAGTGTCACTCCAATGCACGTCCACATCTGTGTAGCTCTAGGGACCAGAAATATCGCAGAAGGTAGAATTTGGAAGCCAGTCCCACAGGGGTGTATGTGTGAGAGCTGCACCCGCTACATGGGCTGACCCTGCTCCTGACCCAGTAACAGCCGCTAGGACACGACCAGACGAAGTCAGACCTTTAACTGGCTGTTGGGGTTGCACAGTTGTTGCCTGCCCTTCTAGCCTCTGATCTGTAAGCAAATGATCGGCCAAATGCCTCTTGAGTGCAGTCTAGCATATTCCAATGATGTCTTCCCTACGTGTTGTCATGCTGCCTACATTCTGTAATGCAGCCACTTTAACCTTGTGCATAATGCCGCTTTATATGCCCCAGAAATGATAATGTGCCCATATTTGTCCCTGACTTCCCACAGAACGCAGCTTTTTTGTACAGAAGGCCAGTGGCAAAATGCTGATCTTGGCCAAGTACAAAGGAATTCCATAATGTTATGCACAGTGGAATCGCAGTAGGTGCCACTGGTTGATGGACCGAGGTAGAAGACGAGCGGGAATAGTGCTCTGCAAGGTGTACAGGTGCACGAGGTGGTGCAGGTTGTTGTAATGGTCTGATACGTACTGTTGTTGATTTTCGTATCACCACTGTACCCTCAGGATCTCTGCAGTGTTGCAAGTAGCGTGTGGACAAGAAATGTCCTTTGTGGTGATATCTCCACATTCTAAACGCCTGCTGGGCTTGCAGTGGTAGTAGGTAGCCTCACAGTCTTTGTTTGCTCTTTCAACCCTTCGTCTGAACCACTGCCCGGGTTGGGCACAGGAAGGGCTTCTAAAAAAACCTCTCTCCATCTTCTGTTACATGATAAGGTGGTGTAGTCAACTACCGGGTGAACGCCTCAAACATTTTTTCCAGCATTGCCTATTTTCTTTCCTTCCCTCAAAACAATTCAACTGCTTTTGTGGGTGAGTACACCTGTTCAAACAGGCTGGACTGGTGCAAATTCCTCCTCCGGCCTGCTTCTCAGAGTGTGATGAGGCAGGTGGTGTGTTGCATCACGCAGACAATCAACCTGCCACTAATGGCCCACAACTGCCTTAAAAAATGCTACCAGCACCACCACATTTTCTCCTGCTCCGAACCAATTCATCTGCTTGTTGTTTGTATGAGTTGGCCCGTTCCAATGAGCTAGCCCAGTGCACCCTACTCCTCTGGCATACTATTGACAGGGTGTACAAACAGGTGGTGAGGTGTGTGTCGCAACCAATCAACCTGACACTAATTGCTCACACAGCCTCAAAAAATAAAAAGTCAAGCACCCCTACTTTTTCTGTCATTTAAATTCAACTGCCTGTGTGTGTTCATTCTATCAGCCCCATAGCATATGTACTAAGTACATTGGTGATGTGCTTGGCAGAAAGAGTCACATTCCTTTAATAAAAAAATCGGCAGCCAATCAATGGGACACGAATGCCCACCGTAGGCAATCAAACCCATTTTTTACAGCACCCCAGATTTGTTTCTGTCCCATAAAATTTGTGGCAAATAAATTCAATTCAACTGCCTGTGTTTGAGCATGTCTTCAACCAAGCAGGATCAGTGCAAATGTGCAAATGTGCAAAGTAAATTGTTGAGTTGCCTGGCAGACAAGTGAAATCTCTTTAAAAAAAAATCCCATAGTCAAGCTCACCCGTCTGTGAAAAGCAAATAACATTTAAGTGATGTTTTAAATGTTTTTTTAAAAAAATGGCATCCTGTTGAGCACTGGGACACTGTTTAAATCCACCTTATTCAAGTTCTCTCCTATTATATTAAATGCACAACATGCCCTTCAACATCCACAAAGCCGTAGCTAAAAATGAAATTAAAATGGTTCAGACTTCAAAAAGCAACAGAAAGCTATAGAGCTGCCTTTCTTTTTAAATATCCCGTTTTTCTCTGTCTCTCTCTATAAATGTATTAAATGCACAAGCTAAATAAAACACACCTAGAAATTGAAGTTCCATAATTCAGCGCTAGAACAGCAACAGACAAAGTGAGGATCCAGGGGAGCCGAGGGAGAAATGTAGGCCTGGGCTGGGGTGCAGCATCATGACATGGGTGTCATTTTAGAGGAATGGGGGACAAGGGTCTTCGCCCCCCCCCCCCAAAACCTTTGTGGCGCACAATTTCGTCCCACTCATTTGGCAGGGGCCCCTCTCATTTAGATGTAATGCCCCCCCCCCCCCAACATTTTTAGCGAAGTTACTCCACCACATCATGCCCCCATGCTTCTAGGGACCAGGGAAGTCAGAAGTGCAAGCACAGACCAGGGGGATTTTGCAGTGTGGTCGAGGGGGATCTATAAAGTGATAAAGGGATGGTACAGGGGAAGAATTAATGAAGGTGGGATCAGGGGGCAAGAAAAAAAGAGAGCATCCAGGGTAACAAAAAATAAAAGCACTTATCTGATGCAAGAAAGGAAGTGGAGATCCAAGCAGGAAGTGAGTAATGCAGGCAGGGCAGGACGTTTAAGCAGGACAGGACAGTAAAGACAGGGATCTGACACATGCAACAGAAAGTGGGCGGGCGGGCTCGGGAATTGGGAAAAGGGGGGGATTTAAGATAGTAAGATATAAAGGCAAGGATCCCCAATAAAGTAATGATCTGGTCCATCCGATGGAATGGAAATGAAGGCTGGGTACAGCAAAAAAGTGAAGGACCAGTGGTCCCCCCAGAGTGCAGATCAAGCAGCAGATTACAACTGATGATGAATGATCATTATAGTTATCAGTCCCACATACCGACCGGCGTCTTCATTGTGTGTTGTTCTTCTAGACTGTGCGCCCGAGTCATGATGACTTTGCCCGGTCGTTGCACGGCCAAAATACACTTTGCACAGTTCCATGAATCAGGGTTTGTGTCGGCAGTGCAAAGTCACTTTTCAGCAGTCCTAATTCACTTTGAACTGGGCAAATATTCCATGAATTGGGCCCTGCGACTCTAGACAGGTAAAGGTGTCAGCAGGTTTCAGCTTGTGCAGGTGCGGTGGAACTGCTCAACGCGCAAGTGAGGTCATCAGATGCGTCACGTCCTGCTGTTCAACACCAGTGTGAATGGCATGGCTTCCTGAGAATAAATTGTATTACAGATTAGATAACAAAGGGTGCTGGGCCTACCGTTTTATAGCGGCCTGCTACCTATGTTGCCTTGAGGAACATATCTATATCCCTCTCCTAAATAGATGACCACACTCTGGAAACTTGGAGTCCGTTTTGTCTAGAGGGCAAGTACAGCTCATTTGGAGGGATAGTGCTAGTGAGGCTAGAGTTTAGACATTCAACCAATGAACAAAAGCTTCTGTAGACATACTGAGTCCTGTTACCTATCCTTGCCCAATCTGATATACAGGGGCTGCCTGTGAATGAATTCAAAGAATTGTTAGTTTTGAGAAACGTGTTGCTCTATCCCTTTCACATAGGGGGGCGTTAATGTATTAAGACACCTGCTGCCTCTCAGTTGGCCCCAGGCACATCCACCATCTCTGGCATCAAGACTCACACCGCACCATCCTTGCCTGATCCACATCCTCCTATGCAGTCTCCTCCTCTAGAGGTGGCAAACCCACCATTGGCAGTGCTGCCGGAATCGTACCAAAATGTCGACCTGACAATTCCGACAGCCGAAAATGCCGACTTTACCACCCCCCCGCTTACACCACATATATATGTGGGGGGGTATAGAATGTAATAATAATATGGGGTGGGTGATGCGGGGGGTCTCCCCCGCATATATATGTGGTGTAAAGGGTTAAAATAAAGTCGCCATTTTTGGCCGTCACAATAATCACATAGATCTGCGCTGCCTTCTCCCTTCTGCCCAAACCATCCCAGAATGACTCTTCCGCCTCAGGCAACAACTGCTGTGTCTGTGGGAAACTGGCAATTACACCACAAGTACACCGTACACACCATTATCTTCTAAGATAACACCGAGTCATTAACATTCTCTTCCTCTCAGAGGTTAACCTCCTTTCCTCCTCCACCTAACCCGACTTCAAATACAAACCTCTGTCCCATCGTATGATTTCAATTCCTTTCAGAGGACAGACTAACAGTTGACCCAGACAACAAAGACCATTGCCAGATGTCAGGTCAAGGCTGTGTAACACTCACAGAAGGCATGGACCGCAAGAGATCTTCTTCAGCCAGTTTTTCTTAATTGGCTCTGCAAACCTCATATGGCAGTCTCTGCTTTGCTGGGCTCCACACCCGCCAAATGAAAGATCCATGTCCAAGAAAGTCATATTTTGGCAAAAGTAGGGTCCAGTAGTCTTTGAGTGGGGAGGTAAAGTTTGGAGGTCCCGAGCCTGTGGGCATTGCCATCTGTTCAGTCCTATCTTTTAGCCCAGCCTACCCTCCTCAACAGCACTCCAAATGTTTTTTCCTTCACCCACTGTGGGTCCCATACCTTTCTGATCAGGGTTTCCCCCTAGCCCCAAGAATCTCTCCCTGGGCTCCCCTTCCTGTGCAGGTGCACCGACTCTGGCCTTCTCCTTAGCCTCACCCCCACCCACTAGCTTTACCTTCTTTCTGTTTTTGGCTATTCAGTTTCTTGCTGAGTCTACCTCATTCTTGAGCCTCTCCCCATTTTCACCACCTGCTCCGTTGCACTGCCTCCTTCCTTAACCTCTTTTCCATTAACCTTCAGAGCTTTTACCTCTACCTCCTGACATACCTTCCCCTTCCCTGCAACTCCCCCTCCTTCCTTAATCTCTCCTCCTTCCACCTCATGGTGTTTCACCTTCACCTCCATACTCAGAATCTTTCCACCCTCCTGCAATATCTCCCACCTTCCTCTTTGCTGTAAACCTTTTCTCCAAAGACATCTCCCCTCTAGCTCCTCAACCTTCCTCCTCTACCAAACTCTGCACCACCAGCCTCCTCCTCCAGCCTCCATATTTCTTCCTCCTACTGCTGCCCAAATGTCTCCAAACGCTGTCCTTCCACTACTCCAACAACCCACACTGTGCCCCGGGTTAGGAACTGAATGTATGCTGTCTTAACCCTGTAGCTGGTCTGGCTCCCAGAGTAACTGGCTGCAGCTGTGACTGCAGGGAAGGAGTCCATTGTGATTGGCACAAGGCACGTCCTTCCTGTTCCTGCTTGGTCGTGGGTCTCAATGGAATAGAGGTTATATAAAATGGGGCAGCCATCTTAGATTTTACTACAGTGCCTGGCTTTCCCCTGCCTGTTTGCTGCCAGGAGCCGTGTCTCAGGTGAATGTTGTTCTTTAGGTTCCTTGTCTGGCTCCTCCCACACTTACATCCTCTGCGTAGGGCTTGGAAAGGTTGCAATTGGGTGTGTCATGCTTGCACCATTATTTTGCCAATTTTAAGGATCCGCAGAATTATTACCAGGGACTCTTTCATCTTGTCCCTGTGGCCCTGCATGCCTAGAAAGGAAATATATGGGGTTCTTAAAGTGGCGGCCAACCCTAAACGGAGAGATTGTGAAAGATGCAGTGTTCTTGTGATTGGCCCATTCGAAGCTGCAGGACAACAATGCCGCGTACAAGAGATTTCCAGTATCCCTTCTCCGGGGCCACCATCTTGAAGCTAAAGGGGAGTCTTCTGTCCCTAGAACCACTGTGCTGCTGGCTCCCAGGGTAAAGCAGGGCGCTTCATCACACTGATTACCGCAAACAAACGTTTGCACACATGGTTGTCGGACAAAGGAAAGTTCCAATACTACATGAAGAATTCTCTGATTCACAAACAAATGGGAATGTTTTGGGATTTCATAACAAAGCAGATATACAATAGGGTACAGATGTGTATTGTTGTGGCGGTGTGGGGGTAGAAGCAAGATAGGGAAAGAAATGCAATACGTCACACAAGGCTGAGCCAGACAAACACATAGTCAAGTGGGATCATGAATAAAGTAGGGATAAAAAGGAAAGATGACTTAGGGTTCAAATAAACACACACACACACACACACAGACACAAAGCGGCAAAGGGGAATCAAAAAGCACTCAAATCTAGTGCACCAGCAAAACAGATCACCAAGCTCCTCCAAAATGAACCAAAACCTCTAACCACATTTGTGGGTTTGCCCTGTACATTCCTGCTTTTACACCCTAACATAACCTTCCAAGAGAATGTGAAAGTGATGTGGTCCTTTTACAGCCCCCCCAAACATCTCAGCAAACTAAATCTAGATAGGAAATACAGTGGCCCTGATCAGCCTGCCGAACGGAGCTTGCCCGGCCCATACCCCCATCAGGGGTTCTGGCACCATTGATTGTCCGCTGCAGGATCCCAAAGGAACACTAAAGAATGAGGTCTGTGCTTTCTTTGGACCGTGAGTAAGGCTGGCTGCAGGTTCGTTCGACGTTACCAAATGGTGAACCACTGCTTAAGCCCACCAGTTTGCAAAGCCATACACATATATGGCCATTGAAATCAATGTAGCGTAACGTCTGTCCTTTGGGCGACCTCCTGATGCTTGGAACTTTAATGATGAACAAAGGTTTGGAATTAGTGGGGCAAGATGCTAAATCTGTTATGTGGATGCATGCATTTCGGAAGCCCCATTTCTGCTTGCTAGTAATATTCTAAGTGAGTTGGGTTAGGGGACATGGCACCTGTATTGCCAGAGGTGAGCTGTGAGTGTTGTAATACAGCTTGATTGCAAAAGAAAAATCACTTCAGGATTCGAATTTTGGATAGCAAGAGGCAACAGAGGCAGCTTTACTGCATGCACTGCAAGAAGCACATCAAACAGCATGAGCCTTGTGTGACAAAATAAGCTCCTCTTGCCAGACTTCACAATCCTTTACAGGGTTTCCTTACTGTAAGGTAATTGAACGTTGCATCTGTGCATGTTGCACATTGCTTCACATTCTAGTCCGATTCCCACCAGTGGCGTGCGACACAATTTGGTGGACCCCCTGCAAGCCATGCTGAGGGCACCCCGAACCCCCAGCTTGGCAACACAGCACGGGCCGCACCAGACACCGGGATGGCCTGGGGACTGCACTTGGTCAAAGATATAAATACGTATTTTAATCAAACTGGGTACCCAAATGTACCGGCCAAATCTGTGTGTGCCTACTAAAATTACGCACAGTTATGATCTTTGTTTTTTTATTTTTTATTTAAATGTATATAGCGCGCAAACAGCCCTTGGGCATCGAGGCGCTGTTACATGTAATGAGTTTACCATAGGAAATCAGGTTTATGCTGGCTCTTCCAGCATATGCCATAATACTCATGTACAACATTCTTCTGTCGGCTTTGTCCTTAATACCAGTACAAACCTGCTTCCGCAGAAAGAAAACTTGTCATTGTTGGCTGCACTAATGCTCGTCCAAATCTTCTATCACCTTGTAAGAATAGTCTTCATTTTGACTTTGCCTTTAACGCCAGTAAAACCTGCAATTCCACAGTAAGGAAACATTTCCTTGTCTGGCCTCACAAATGCTTCCACCCACCCATGTAAGAGCACGCATCATAGAGGCCTTGCCCCCTTATGTGAGTAATACATGCCATGCTACAGAAAATGTCCAGTGCACCTGCCCCCTTGCACTACAAACCCACAACCCCAAGCACTCCTCACTGTAATATAATTCATCAAGTTGGCTTTACCCAAAGATTTCCAGTAAAGCATTTAAGAAAACCTCCATGTTACAATGCCCCTTGCCCGGACCCCGACCTTGCACACACACATTCATACCCATTCACCCTCCAGTCGCTCACTAAGTGGAGACTGGTGAATTTTTTAATTGAAGGGGCGTAAACATTTCCCACAAATATGCCAGAGTGACAGAGCGTAGCGAGGAAGCACAAACCAACCAAACGGGATTAGGCAGTGATTCCCCCACTGAAATAAAAGTTTGAATAATGGGCACAAAAGGGTGCATTGCACAGAACACTTTCTGCAGAAAAAATGATAAAAAGTCAGTCCGTTTTAAATTTGTTTTGTAGGGTAACTCCAATCCAAAAATCCAATAGATGCAAGTCACCAACAGTGCACAGGAGCATTAATGTGTTAATTAATTGAATGCTTTTCCATTAAAAATGCAATGTCATAATAAGCTAACATATCCAAACAGGCTGCACAACTGCACAATGCAGATCATTTCAAAAAGGTCGCAGGCGCTCCTCTCCAGAAAGAACAAGGCACGATAACCTGTTCTGAGATGAGAGTTTGCAGCACACGCCTTTTGCTCACTGTACCTTTCACAGATGGGAAATACCCATTTGCATATCAGTCTTTGTCCCGCCCACATGGGCAGTCCAGCACCGAAATGATATGGCAATTCCTCTCTGAACAAGAGTACCAAAAGCAACCCCATACACGTGTTTCAGCCTTTTTGGGCCTCATCAGTGAGGTGAAGCTTTGCCTCTCTGAGCACAGTGAGCAGGGAGTCCACGTCTGGTTGCCCCCAGGTAACTCAGGGTGACCAACCCCAAGTTCCTTGCAAATATTTCAAAAAGGTAGCAGGCGCTCCTCTCCAGAAAGAACAAGGCACGATAACCTGTTCTGAGATGAGAGTTTGCAGCGCACGCAGATCAGTTTAGACACATATTAACACTTATCATATTTGCTTTAACCTTGATGATGTCATGTCACAGCAAGAAATGGCTAAACAGGTTGTACCTAAATGCCAATCTAGGTAGGCAATAACACTTAACACTGTAAGAAGAAATGGAGATGAGGCACGCACTCTGATTCCCAGTCAGATTGACATGCTAAAGCAACAGTTAGTCTTCTCCTCCAAATGTTTTCTTGTGTCTATCAATCATGAGGGAGGCTGTGTTTCTTTTCCTTTTCAGGTGTGTCTGGTTAATTCTCATTAAAGTCTCTAAGGATTAAGGTACATGTAGTCGCACACTTTTTCAATGCAGGTGACTAGGAATCAACTCTTCTCCAAAGCACAAATCTTTCCCTTGATAGGGGCGGGGGGAAACCCAGGTTTATGGCTCTCCATAGTAAGGCATGATGACCCTGGTGCTGCTGCCACCTGAGCCCTGGACTCTTGAAACACTGTAAGAAGAAATGGAGATGAGGCACGCACTCTGATTCCCAGTCAGATTTACCTGCTAAAGTAACAATTAGTCTTCTCCTCCAAACGTTTTCTTGACTCTTTCAATCATCAGGGAGCCTGTGTTTCTTTTCCTTTTCAGGTGTGTTTGGTTAATTCTCATTAAATTCTCTAGGGATTCTGGTACATGTAGTTGCACACTTTTTTCAATGCAGGTGACTAGGAACCAACTCTCATCCAAAGCACAAATCATTCCCTTGATAGGGGGAGGGGAAAAAAACATTTTTATCGCTCTCCATAATATATAACACTTATCACGCCTTGTATCAGAGATGCCTAGTAAATAATGCCAAGCTACAGTAAGAAATTACTAGACCGTCTGCACCAAAATTCCAGTCTAGCCACTAATAACTCATATCATGCTTGCTTTATCATGGATGCTCATTAAAATGTAAGTTGTAAAGTTCCCCATAGCCTTTCTCTCCCACACACATACCCTCTCCCTCCAACCTCCTCCCCTCCTCAACCCCCAAAATCAGCTCCCCAGCCAAGCATTAAACACAAGCACACACACATTCACACATTATTCAATCACTCATTTACACACACCATTCACTCGCTCATCCACATGCACACCCATTCACAATATACTAATTCATACACAAGTGCATGTAGCCACCCGTACATCATACACTCGCTTATTCGCACACACATTACATAATACATGTAGACACCCTTGCATGCACACATACATACATCATGAACATGCACCACCCTTGCACAGATGCAGGCCCACATATTTACAAAGACATGCTTTTTTGTTGGCACCTTTTTCTATGAATCCGTCACTCCGAGAGACTCCCCCGCAGGGAGGCCTCCAGTTCCTCTGCTCCATGCATGCAGGAACCAGGAAACAGGGAGAGCTTACTGGTTCCTATCATTCATAGAGAAGAGGAGCAGGAGTGCCTCTATGTCATGGCAACTGGAACAGAAATAATGTCTTCTTAAGTCACTTTGACTTCAGAAAGAAATTATTCCCATTCTGTTTAAAAAAGAACATTTCTTTCCGGAATGAAATTATTTCCAAAGGAAATAATTTCTTTCTGAAGTCATATTGACTTCAGAAAGAAATGTTTTCTTTCTGATGTCTGAGGGGCCACAAAGCCCAGCACATGGGGTTGAGGGGCCCAATGCATGGGGGCTGTGGTGGCCCCATCTATGAAAATGATCCCCACATTAATTGCTCTTGCAGGTGTTGCAGGAGCGCCTGCCTCTCGCCCATATGCGATATTTAATCTGGGCACATGACCTTATTTCCACCACCTCATACCGCTGCATCCCACCCTCAGGAGATCACATGGTTCAGGCTTCATACTCCCGCACTGCAATATCACATGCTAGAACTTTCTCAAGCTTTCTAAAGCATAGATTCTTTCTGGCGACCTGCTGCTTTCTGATCACACAGTCATATGGGCTTTAATGCTTGTGAGTGCCAAGCAATCACAGGGCTTTGTTGCCCTGCCACTCATGACTTTTCATTGCAAGCATGACTCCCTGTGTTCTTTCTTAATACCAAAGATGAGATTTGTTAAAGACCTAATTGGATCTCATTACAATTTGTTTCGAAAGCATGGATAGCTTTTGAGGGGTGTACAGAGTAATGTAGAGTGGAGGGTTGTTAGAAAAGGTGTAGAGTTTGCTGTCTGGTGGCTCAGAGAGAGAGGGCTGTGAAATGGTGTTGCTCAGGTTGCAGTAGTATGCGTTTGTCTGGCTGCTGTGTCTAGTATATGATGGAAGAATACTTCTCATCCAACATAACGGATTCATAGGGATTCCTACATTTTCCTTTTCCTCTGTCAATATGCATCACTTATGACTGTTTCTGCGTGCAGAGGATCTCCAAGAGTGCCCTCGGCAGGGTCCTCCTGGAGACCTTCTTCCTCAACCACTGGCAAAGGGAAAAGCTCGGAGACGTGCAGTGTCCCTGCCATTAAACACAGCACAATCTGCTTTACTGGCTAAGTACAAGTCGCCAGAAGATATGACTGGTCAGGGTTCTCACTCATTTGACAAGCATGCCCAAGATAGTCAGAGCCGTAGGATAGGAGACCTTATGTATTTATTAGCTAATAAATAATACTTTACATCTCCTTCCTCTAGTCCAATCAAAGAAAAGCATTTGCATCTAGAATTTGCTTCCTCGTAAGCCAGTTGACATATTTTTATTTGTTGTAGTTTAACACTCTTGACTTTGCAGTTAGCTCCAATGCAACACTAAAGAATGGGCATCAGGTACTAATGTCCCCATACATAATGTCCTCATGCATAACGTTGCTGGGAAAAGCCATTGGCAACATTATGTATGGTGACATTATATATGGGGACAGGTTGCGAGGAAGTCCCTTGCTCCCGTTGCAAAGAAAATAAAAAATCAGGGGTTGGAGAGGTGTCCCTCGCATGTTCAATGTAATAATGTCTCCCCAAAAAACTGCGACATTTTTGTCAAGAGACATTTTTTTTGGGGATATTATTGCATGGAACCGAAGAATGATGGCTGCAATATATTGAATAGATCAAACAACACTGCCAGCAATCTTAGGCACACTCAAGGTCATTGTTTTCCAGCCTGGCATGACATTACAGAAAAGGAAAGACCATATGCAAATCATAATTTGTCCTACCCCCAAAAGGTGCAGTTTAGCCTGAACCGGTTGATCACAAGAAGTCAACACACCCCAGCCATTGTGTCTCCTGTTTGGGCAACAGGATTTCTAGGCACAGCAAGTGTGGGACCCATATCTGGGCCTTCCCCTCCCACTTGCGGTGACTAATGCAACACTGAAGAGTGATGGCTGGAAGGTATTGAATGATTGAAAAAGCAATGGCAATGCTCTGGGGAAACTTCCAGTATTTTTTTTTAAGACTGCCGTGCCATTACAGAATGGAAAAGGCCATCTGAAAATCCTCTTGGTCCCAGCCAAAAGGGGCAGGTGTCATGTGTGGCTGTACCGGCACGATCAAAACACGGGGTCGTAGCCCTTTAAGGACTCTGCAGCCAGGTGCGTGGAAGTTGGCATGGCAACGCTGGCGTCCTCTCTTTGTCTCTCGCGCTCGACGCCGAGCAATACACGACGTTGTCACATGACCTGCCCTTCATAAGCACCTCCCTCACTCTGCCCGGTGCTTCTGATTGTAATTAGTGGCGCTTCATACCTTGCATCTTGTTATACCTGTACCTTGTTCCCTGTTGCCCTTTTTCCCTTCCTTTTCCCCTTCCCCTTTGGACTTCAAGACTCCTCAGCTCTTCGACCCGGACCGCTGATTTGGAACTGCTTTTTGGAACACTTTGTACTTTGGTTTTGCCTTGACTCGTGCTTTGACCTCGGACCGCTATTGGATTTCCTCGTGCCTTTCCCTTTTGAACTACGTTACCTTGGCTGCTTTTGGACTCTGTCTGCCTGTTGCTTCACATCGTGGGATCACTTCTGGACTTTGGAATTGTGTGTCATTCTTGTTGAACTACTGGGACTTGGGACTTCTCATTTGTTCAGTACACGGACTAGAGACTTCCAGTGTGTACTAAGGCGTCCTCGTGCCGTCGGGTCAGGTGGCTACTTAGGTGTCCTCGTGCCGTCGGAATTGGTTGGACCTCTTCTCCTTTGGATTGCTACTTTGGACCTTCCCGTTTCCCACTGCAGGGATTCTGTCCTGGAGAAAGAAACAGGAAAACTACGGTAAGCCATTGTGACCTTCATTGAGTGTACAAGAAGGGGAGGAGGGATTGGTGATTATTATACAGTGTACCCGCATTCAGGGAAGACCCTATGTGATTGTCTTTATCTTGGTCTGGGCAATTGGCGCTGTTTTCACATAGGTTACCTTGCTACCTGTGTTGTGTTAATAAGATCACTTCACTTGCAGGTCCAGTGCCTACACCGTTTGTGTCATCATCCGGTTCGCCCGTATCTTCTCATCTGGCATCTGGCATTCTCCGCAGCACCTGGGACTCCATTGGCATCCTTTCTTTTATCTGATTGACCGCTCTGGTTTCTTTTTCATACTTAAGCCAGAGGGGTACATCAGGGAGAAGAACTCTTCGGCTACACTACGTGGGCAACCTGACTCCTGACAGCGGGCGGGCCAGAACTGCTAGGCCACATCCCTTGTGCACGATACACACGCAACCGAGACATGTCTTTCTGCCTCTTTGGGCGTCCTCAGTGAGGTACTGCTCTCTATCAGTAATTTGTACAACTATTCACATTGTTGTTGCTGCAGCTGCCAACATGGCCACGTTCTGCAGATGCACGCAGGAAATGATGTCATAAAATGTCCAGAAATGAGCCAGATGCCAATTAGGGCAAAACCCCTAACCTCGAATGTGCACAAAAAACAATGACAAAATATCAGATGAGCAACAGCAAACAAAGAAAACGGTGAATGAGGAAAATGACAAAAACATTGCACAACCCACAGAAAAGATAAAAGAAGAATTGTAAAACATGACAATAATGAGAAGGAACACATGCAAACCAAGCAATATACAGTCTTCATTTCGAAAGAATAGCCATACATTTAGAATAAAATAAAGAACTACCTTGAACGAGTCTCTCTCCTAGTGGCTGCCAAAACAGAAAAGTGACTATAAAACTTTTTGACTTCCAAGACATATGGGATAAAAAATAATTGAAACCATATATTGAAACATTTTTGAAAAAAAGATTTGTCACAACTACACTTTTTAATAAAGTTTGGTAATGCTTACAAAAGATGACTTCCATTGGGTTCGATGATGGGCACTTCTATTGAAATGCATTTGAACTTTTACTGCAAATGTAACTTTTTGACCAAAAAAAATGTTTAAAACGTTTTTTCATGAAAAGACATGTATGCTAGAAATAGAAGAAAAATGTAAAAGTCGCAGATTAATTTGAATGTCAGACTTACCTATCACCAGGCCTCATTGGAGTTTTGCCAGTGCAGAAATAGTGGCGGTAAAACTGCTGGTAATTCCGCCACTGACACTTTTACTGCACCGGCAAATCACAAGTTTGCCAGTGAGCGCACTGATTTACCTCCAGCCAAGAGCTGGAGGTATATCTTGCCCCCAACGGCAAAGAAATGCCAGAATTACTGGAACCAGTAATTCTCCTGCCGGTAATTCCTTCAATCCACTCCATGGAATGGGAAATTACTTACCTTACTGGCACTTCAAATCTGCCGGTAAGTCCGTTTGGTGGTCTGCCGGTAATACTGGTAGGATACAGTGACACGTCCAATTCCAAGTCGGCTCGATTGAATCCCTCATTGAAGTCCCTCTGCATCACCTTCACCAGTTTAACACTCCAAACCAATATGTCAGGATGATAAAGTCACAAAGTTACTAACCCACTGCAATTTGTGATGCAATGAAACAGAATTTGCACATAAATTTAAACAATATATAAGCTGCATGGTGTGGATTATTTATGAGTTGCACTGATAATGGTGTAATCGTCTATCAAACAGCTTTAGTTACAGCCCAACCTTCCACATGGATTGAGATTGGAACAGGTGTCCCCACTGGGACTCTACATCCCAGGCCGCCTCTCCACCTCCAGTGTTTCACACCTGGGCCTTCTTTCTAATTTCCTTGATGCTCTGGGCTCACTGCCTAGATCATGTGCCTCCTTCCATCTTCTCAACCTGACTCGATCTTGGGGCGGGTAGGTCCATCCTCCTTTACATTATAAATGAACCCACAGAAAAGCCCTGTTTTCTCCACAAAATATGGGGATCGGTTTTCTCAGCCGAAATGGCAGTGTAAAAAGCCGACCTTAAGCATGGGTCATTATAATGGGCCAAATAAAACTCCTCCCTAGAACTGGCCCTTGGAATTCCCTTGCAACAGTGGAGGAAAAAAGTATCTAAAGGGCGCCTGGCAAAGTCCTGATATGCCCAGGAAGGTACATAAATAATAAAGAAAATAATCAGGATGTGACATCCTAGAACAGTTTCAACAGTTTTGGAAATATTTATTTCAATCTCAAAAGCAGTTTTTAGAAGTTTACGAAGCTTTCGCTAAGCACTAAAGTGACACGGATAGATTATATACAAAAATAAAGGGAGGTACAACTGTGTACCATCATCAAAGGTGTGGAGGATAAATTGCCTGACAAATTGCACAAGAGAGAACAACGACTGGGTGAAAGATAGCTCCAGTGAGTGCTTCCCGAGGCTGCTATTCAGTCCGGGTGTGTTTTAACAAACGGTGTACACAACACTATATAGTAACATACAAAAGAGGGGAATGAAAAACAGTTGTGTCACAGGTCATCAACACTGTAGTGTTTTGGCACATGGGCTTGATTCGAGCTGGTAATTGTGGTGGCCTTCATCAGGATAGACTTGTAGAATGGGTCTGTCCGTGGGTATAATCCTCAAACCGGAGTTAGGGGGAGTGGCTGTGCTGCAAGCAATCCCGGTGTCAGTCCAGGGCATGGTGGTGTGATCAACACACCTTGGAAGGTAGACCTGCAGTGCCAGGATATAGTGATTCTGAGGGCACTGGGCTAATGATTAGCCTAAGATCGGATGTGAAGAATCTCCGAATCTTGCTGCGGTCATGACCTGCCCACTCTACAAGTCTATCCTGATGAAGGCCACCACAATTACCAACTCTAATCAAGCCCATGTGGCCGAAACACTACAGTGTCGATGACCTGTGACACAACTGTTTTTCATTCCCCTCTTTTGTATGTTTCTATATAGTGTTGTGTACACCGTTTGTTAAAACACACCCGGACTGAATAGCAGCCTCGGGCAGCACTCACTGGAACTATCTCTCACCCAGTCATTGTTCTCTCTTGTGCAATTTGTCAGGGAATTTATCCTCCAAACCTTTGAGGATGGTACACAGTTGTACCTCCCTTTGTTTTTGTATATAATCTGTCCGTGTCACTTTCATGCCAAGCGAAAGCTTTGTAAACTTCTAAAAACTGCTTTTGAGATTGAAATAAATATTTCCAAAACTGTTGAAACTGTTCTAGGATCTCACATCCTGATTATTTTCTTTATTAATAACAGTGGAGGAAATAAATGACTGACTGTAGGGCCCAGTCCCTCTTCTAGTGATGGCCCTGGAAGGTTTGAAGAACCCAGCTCAGCTTCCCCCTATGGTTCATTTCAAGCTTGGGGGGGCCCCCTCAGGCTCAACACTGTTGTATGTCTCACGCATTAGTTGAGCAACGGGGTCCCCATCCACCAGAAAGATCCTGGAGTCATGATTAAAGTTGAGAATTTTAACTATTCCCCCGGTAGCCTTGTTCAGCAACGCTTGCCACTATATCTATACCAGACTTAACTGCTAGGCCTAATTTAGGGTCAATTCGTTATTAGGTCACTGCCGGGAACACTGTGCTCAGTAAGGTAGAAACTACAACCCATCTCTTTGTGGGAATGTCCATAGTGTCAATGCTGTACAGCTCCTTACCTGCCCAACCTGGCGTCACTCTCCTCGCAAGGCGGGAAATGGGTAAAATCCTAGGCACTCCTAGCTTGCTGGCAGGCCAGCCTTTCACCATAAGCTTTGTACATCTTCCTTCTGGCACCGAATGTCAAAGAGGGTGGGTGAAATGCACCAACAACCATACTCAGGAGAGGAGATTACAGTAGATCTTTTTTTACCCATGGCTATCCAATCTAATAGTCCGCACAAGGCCAATTCCAAGTTGGCTTCTTGGAATCCCTTGTTGATGGACTTCTGTCGGGTATTTTACAGCAGTAGATACTACTAAAATGTGCTTCTCCAGAGGTTGGAGTTGGAGCCAGGAGTTCCCAGTATGACTGTCTAATCCCAGTGCCCCTCGTCCACTTTCAGTTGTTCATGCCCGGACAGTTTTTCATTTAAGTTTCACATGACTCTAGGCCCCTTTCCTGGGCCTCAAGCCTCCTGTAGCCTTCACAACCTGCTTTGGGGTATACTGGCCTTGTCATAACTTCCTGCTCTTGCTATTTTCCCCACCACCTTCTCCAGCCTTGACACCCCCTCCTTGGGGAAGCCATCTCCTTCTATTATCACAATCTGTGTCTGATTTGAGCCACTTCCATTGGAAAATAACACCTCCTTACCACATTCCCCTGATACTACTACCACCTCTAGAACCTTACCACTTCCTACAGATAGAACCACATCATTCATGTATTTGCCATTTCCTGCTGATGTTACCACCTCCTCCAGACTCTCGCAATTCCCTGCGTATCTTACTTAGTCCTCCAGACTCTCACTACCTCCTCCTTGTCCTTCTCCACCTCTAGCCTCCTCTAGCATCCCAATCCTTGTATCATACTCCAAGTCCCTCCAACTATCAGCCACCACCTACTCTAAAAATCTGCACTCTCAGAGTGAGATGCGTGGCTAATAGAAGGAATTCCCCCCCACACCTCCAGGGTGGAACTCTGGGTGAAGGTCTAGACCTGTATTTGTATTTAGGATTTTTATAGTGCAAACCTAGCTAGGAAGCAATGGAGTGCTGTACATGTCATTGAGGGTAACATATGAAGTTAGGAGGTGGGTTACAATATGTGGCATGGTATGTTATGGCCAGGAGGGTGGAATGTGATGTGGAAACAGAAAGAACCTAGGTGGAATCTAGGCATTGACTGAAGAGTACGTTCTTAGGTTCATTCCTTTTTTAAATTTGTCTTTATAACGTGCTTAATAGCAACAAATGGTTTCTAAGTGCAGGATCAGGATTCAAACCTGTCTTTCATTGCATTGTGTTGCTTTCAAGACAAACGTGTTGCCCCTGAGCTAACCGTCCTCCCCTTCCTGAACTGAAAGAGCATTGGCGCAGTTCGGATTTCCACCGGGATGGTCTTCCGGTAGGCAGGGGCATAGCAAGCGATGGCCTGGTTCCTGTTCTTCTTTGCATGGCAGTTTTGTCTTGAGCCTAGCAATGGCCTGGCTCCTTGAGCAGTGTGATACACCTGGGACACAGAGATTTTCAGCAAGGTAGGAAGGGGGGCAAGCAGTGGTCACCTTATAGGTAATGCAAGCCATCTTCAACAGTATTCTGTTTGTGATGGAAAGCTGGTGCAGGTCCCTTAGGATCGGAGAAATGTGATCGGATGTCATATTTCCCATTCTGAGGAATGCCAGTGAAGAGAGTGATTACCCCATCAATGGGGGAGATAATCAGAATCTGGACTGTGGTTCTGCAATCCTCGGATGGAAGGAATGGTTTTGTCTTCCAGAGAAGAGTTAGCTGGTACCCGGTGGTGTAAGCCTTTTTGCTGATACATTGTAGGAAGAAGTGAGTGCTGTCTATAGAGAACCTGTGTGATTTGGCAATTGGGCCTAGTGAGGGGTGATGCCATCAAGGTGCATGTCGTTTAGCCACCCTTGAATAGTATTGTTGACCGAGTACAATACATTCCCTTAGTGGGATTGATCTTTAGGCGTGTACGTGTCATACAGACTTGGATTCAGGCAAAGCAATTCCTAATGCATGAGACATTCTGGGTACCACTGACATTTAGGTATAACATGATATCAGACGGGTTTTGGTGCCATGAGATGTCGTGGCCATTGAGAATTATTCCAAACAGATGTATGCACAGATTAAAGATCATCCGGGACAGTATTGAACCTTGGTGGACTCTGCATGTGACTGGACAGCAGTCTAACCTGAAGTTGCCAATCTGGATAGCTTGGTGCCTACCTGAGAGCTAAGACGAGAATCAGTTGAGAACTGTGTCCGAGAAATCCACTCCATTTATGAGTAGGATGTCACTGTGAGGGGCTTTACTCTGCAAAACGCAGCAGAAAGATTGAGGAGTACCAGAAGGCATGAGTTGCCTTTGTTCATGATTTGAAGAGCATTATCTATGACCTGGATGAGGGCTGTTTTCAGTGCTACATTTTTGCCTGACCTCCCCAGATTGGTAATTATAGAGCAGGCCATGTTGGTTACTCCGATCATGGATTTGTTTGGCAACTGATTTTGAAAAATCTTTTCTGATAAGGAGGCGGTGAGTGATCAATTAGTAGTTTATGAGATCGTCTGGAGCAAAAGTGTTTTTTTTAAGGAGAGGCATAATAGTTCTGCTTTTAAGGTGCTTGGATATATGTGAACAGCTTGAAAAACCCAACCCCGAACTCCCCTCTCAGCGATCCATACTCATTGAAGCTTTCCATTCAGCCCTATTTCTCTGGGACCCCTTCACTGAATCAGGCTCAATGATAATGGTCTTCTTCACTGCTCTCTCTAAATGTGGGCTCCACCCCATGCCCTCATCCTTTTCTCAGCTCTACTCCCCATTTGGCCCATTCTCCTCCTGTTCTTCTGTCACATTGAGGGGCTCTTCCTCATCCCCCTGTTTTTCTCAGGTCTCTCCTTAACACCCACCCTCTTGTCTTTCTTTAAATACCCTTGTAGATGAGCAGCCACATGCCTCTGCAGAAAGTCCCGCCCCCTACTACTTATATGTTGGGAGCCTGAAATTGTGCCATGTTTGACACCAGCAGTTATGACCATTCCACGGCGAATATTCGAGAAAAGGTATCCATTGAAGAAGCCATATCAAATGCATTCCTGAAGAGATGACAATCTAATGGAGGAGGTCCCTGAAGGAATATGAAAATGAGAGAAAGAGAAGCTGGTGATGTTGCAAGAGACGAGAATGATGCCCTGAATAATGGCTAAGGAAGAAAACATATGAATCATATCGAAACTGATGACACAATTAAGAATCGAGTAACTTTTAAGTACAGAAGAAAATGCACGTGTCAGAAGCACTGAAGAAAATGCAAGCCATTCAATAAATGTACATGTGCAGCAACGCAAGTAGATCAAGTAATCTTAGAAGCTGGCTATAAGTAGTGAATAGGCTGCAGGCGGAGCCACCATTATATAAAAGCTGGACATCGGTGTCACAAATATAGTAATTTCAAACCCACGGAGAAGAAGGACCAAAAGCTGTGTTGCAGCAAAGAATTTGCTTAGATCGTGGAAGAATCAACAAAGTCTGTCAGGCCTGATGTCAAGGCTGAAGCAGCCAAGAATGGTTATCTATTCCTGAAGGCAGTGAACGTGAGATGCTGAATCATCCCTTGTTAAGGTGCAAAGAAAGAACACCATGAGTGCCAAGTTTTATTCATTGAAGACAATTAAATGCTGTAAAATGGGCCAAATTGTGGTGTCCTGTCACGTGAGCCAAGGATGGAAATTAAGTTGGGCATGCAGTTCCAGAACTATGATAGCGCATGCTCATACTCCCTTATATTCCCAGAGACGAGAATACACTGCATGGCCAAGTTCAAAGACAATCTTCATGGCTGAAGGCGTGGGTAATGAGAGACATTGGGCTAATTTGGTGGGGAGGTAAAGTCATGTGCACCTCCTGGCACCTGGGTATGAGTTTACGTGCTGCTAGTGAGCTGAATGTTCCAGACTGGCACGAGCGTGTCAACCAATTATAGAGGGCCATATAATGAAGGGCCTTATAGGTTGACAACCAATGATATACCGTGTACCTAATAATGATGAAAAAGGACTTGCACTGGAGGTGGCCATAAGTTGTCCACCTGACATTAGATGTCCAATCACAACCCAACCCCTTATAGAAAGTATAATTAGATGTTACCTTTGGGCGTACACACTCCCCCTTAGGTTTATCTTAGATTGCCACATAGTATGACATCATGTGTCGCACATTTTTGTATATTAGTGTGATTTTTTATGAAATGTTTCGAGAATGCTTGTGCAACATCCGTTGATGCCCGTTGTAACTCCCTGTTTTAGACAACTGATAATAAAACCGAAAACACTTTGCCATCTTCCTGAGTTGGTTCAATTATTTGGTGTCAGAGTTATTCTGCATCCCATACATTGCATGCGTGCTGCCAAAATGGCTCTAACGCTCACCCTCGTTCTTTAACCCAATTGACTCCCAAGCACTTACCTCCATCATCCTTCAAGGAGTGCCATCCCAGGTCACCATCTCATCCTGTCTCCTCTCCCAGGACTCATCCAAATCACGAGCCACTGAAACAAAAAAATTGCCTGTGCTTTGTTATGCTGGCCCGTCATGCAGCTACATATCTTGCAGGCTAGGTTTGACTCTCCTCGATTCAACAAAGGGAAATGCTGCCCAGAAAAGTAAATCTGATACCTTGCATGAATGAGGCATTTGCTACTTCAAAAAGAGTGTTGAGATGGCCCCTTTGATCTGTTTTTGGATTGCAGTGTCGAGGGCATCATCTTTTTATACAGTTGGTTTACATGACACAAGGGTATCAGAAAGATCCGTGGAGTTGAGGGGAGTGAAAACAATCCAGGTCAGTGCTATCTGCTGTGGATTGAGAAGTAGGGTCAAACAATTTTCTGTTATTGATCTTTTGCCAAATGATATCTATCTTGTTGATGAAAAACATGCTAATTGCTTTGCATTTTTCTGTAGGCTCAGCATTACCACATCAGGCAGTGGGTTTCACTGCTATGAATAGAGCTTTACTCCTGTTGGAGTCCACAGAGGTAGTTGATGAGTAATATGCAGTTTTAGCTTTGTTGATGAAAGACCGATGTGCACTACAAGAGGACTTGAGGGTGAGGAAATCTTTGCACCTCTGTGTTTTACACCACCATTTGTCAAATGACTGGATGTTGCATTTGCTCTAGGTTAGTTCATCATGTATCAGAAAGCAGAGGGTTTAACCCTGATGCTACAGAGTTTCAAGCGGGCGTGTGTGTCACCCAATTCCATTATGGTTTGTTTTAGAGTTGATAAGAGAGCATTGATGATGGAGGTGGTAGGATGGGTTAGAGTTGCTTGTTTGATTTCTAGTACTTCCAGGGGAATGTTTTCAAAGGAGCAGCTCAAGGATATGGTTGCCTTGCACTGACCAAGGTTGGATGGGAGGGTATGTGTAAGTAGGATGTGGACAGTGGCATCTTCATCTAGTCGACTAGAGTAGGGTTAAGACATTGTATCAGATGGGTGCTGAGAAGATTAGGTAGAGTATGTTTCTTCTGAGTGGGGATTTATATGTGTTGCTTTATGCCCAGGGAATACATGAGGTGGGGGAGAGCGTCCAGGGTGCTTTTAGGAGGTTGCTTTCCTGGCAGATTTAAGTCTCCAAGGAAGATGTTTCATTGAGTCTATAATTGGTGCTGAAGGGATGAGGTCAGAAATGTCATTGAGGATTGGGGAATGGCCCACACCTGTGAGGTGGCTGGTAGATTAGAAGGAATGTTGTGGTTTGTTTATTAAATAGAGGAAGGTGTCATGAGAGAAGCTCTAAGGAGTTCATGATTGTTTGGCTAAGCATGGTACAGATACAGTCAGATTTGTGTCTGACTGACATGCTCCCCTTACGTCCCTCTGGTGATTCTTTTTCAAACACCCAGTCTATCATAACCAGACACTACCATTCCCACAAACCCCGCTGTCCGTCTCACGATAATAATCCTGATAATTCCTGCCTGTTTCACAAACCCTACCAATCTCCCCCTTATAAAGTTATCAACCCTCCTGGTATGAGCAATACAGAAATGGGTGTGTAGTTATACTGCACAAACAGACTTCATGTTCAAGTATTCAAAACTCTAGAGTTAGTTCGAGTCACAAAACATAGTCAAAAACAAATGTAACCATCCAAATATGTGTATGGTGGTTTATTCTTTTCACAGCCGACATGTGTTTCGACCAATGGGTCGTCCTCAAGGCAAATAATTCAAGGGATGAATACCTAGCAAGTCGTTCGCAAAATTCATCTAATAGTGGAACTAGTCGAGTTGTTGTTTAATGTGGTACCATTTTCATTTTCTAATATTAGATAGCATCATAGTTCCTGGCATTAGAGCCTTTAGGTATGTTATGTAGAGAATAACAGGTGATGTACGTTAGCCTGATTGATATATATGCCCAGAGGAATTAGGACCCTTACAAGCTTGGAATACATGATTCATGATTGTTGATTTCTCTATGAGGGACTGAGGGGAACCTCATGTGTAGTTCCTGCTGCATTTTGACAGCCATAGATTTAAGGAAGTTGAGCGCACCACAAACTGTTACTCCCCTATTCTCATGGTACTTCCTGAGATGAGGGTTGTAATTCCCTATAACACCTCTTCCCCTCTGAGACTCCTACCCCCTATTTTCCGACACAAACACTTTTGCACACCAAAGAAAACAGACTAATGTGAAACATGTTTATCTTACATGTCCCAACGCAAGGGTCAGGCAGAGTCAGGCAATTGACCTAAATCACACACACCTGACAACCCTTTCCTTTTTCCACAGGGATAAAAGGTGGAGCAAAAGTGCACAGTATGAGCAAGGCAGACCGCACGACATGAGCGTTAAATCAGCACGGCAGTTCAAGAGGACGTGAAAGACCGCACAAGTCGAGAGTATACCAAGGGGAGAAGTGACCTTGCCCTTATCGATAGAGACCAGTGAAGCCTCAAGAGAAGGAACCATAAAAACATGAACAATAGCCAGTGTGTGTTGCAGCAGATGTCAACGGTCCCCGGGCGCCTCCTCCACTAACAGCCAAGCCGGGGAGAGACGCATGGCCCAATGGCACCGGTTTTGACTCTACAGACAAGAAAGCAAAGCAATTCATCAAAGCCGGTGAGCCGAGGGGAAAGCCGATAAAGAAACCAAACTGTGTGAACGAATGTAGCAAGCAGCTAATCTAACTTTGAACAAACAAAGAAACTATTGAGAAAGTGGGGGGAAACCCTGCAACAGAGGCATTCGGCACCACGTTGGTGCTCATGCAGAAAATTCTGGGTGGTTACCCTAAGGCAGAGACTACCATAACCAGAAGGCCTTAGAAAGAGGCGAAGAAAGGTCAAAGTGGTCCTACAGCGGTCTTGTAAAATCCTTTGTACCGTTGAACGTCTTTGATCGGCGGATGATTGTGAAGAAAGAGATGTGAATCCCGCATGGTGAAGATTAGCAAGAATGAACGCTGTGGAGGGATGCTAATGAAAACTGATGAAGTCTAAAGTCGACAAGAGTGAACCTGGCAGAGGTAAACCGACAACCAAGGGCAAACCCCAATTAACTGTGTTTCTTAAAGTTGGCAAGAGTGAACCTGGTAAAGGGAAGCTAACGAAAAGGGGTGAGGCCTGAAGTCCCTAGGAACAGTATGTTGCCAAAAGTGAACCAAATCAAGGGAAAGTCACAATGCATTGTTTGAAAAGACATTAAGAGTATTGAAAGCAAGAGGCATTGCAAGACAAGGGGAAGGAAAGTATCCCCCTTGTCATTTGGGGTGTGAGCCCAGCTGAGGGAGATCCAGGGCTGAGAAGTCATCACCCAAACTTGATTGTGAAAGGAACTGTTTAGTTGTTTTGTTGAATACGATTGGTGAGGGCTCTGCGCACAAAAGAGGGGGGACATAGGGGTGAAGTTGTCAGCAAAGTAAATGTGGAACAGAACTTAGTGTTTGTTTGTTGAATGCATTAGGCCCTCGAAGGCAAGAGACTTTCATTGAAAGGAGACTTAACCGTCGAAGATTCTGATAGCTAGAATGGAACTGTTAGCTCGGGCTGAGAAAGCTCGAGTTTGTGCTGTGCTCCAAGGTCCCACCTTGTCCCATGCTAAAACGTGGGGAAGGGAGACCCCTGGCATTCACATTCAGACTTATTATTTGTGAACACTTCTTTCTTTATTGGACCCTTATCCCACACTCTTTGTGTAGTTAATTGGCAAATGGTTTTTCTTTCTATAAGCCCTTTTATTTTGACACGACTGCCTTATTTTTCATTTGATGGTCAACACTTTCTCCAATCTTAGATTTAGGTCTAAGTTAGGCATTTTTCCACCCTGCATTTATTTACAGTTTAATAAACACCCTTAAACTGTGATCAGTTGTGTCTGTCTTTACTGATGCCACCATAAGTTCCTTACACAACCTCCTCCAACTCTTCACCACCTCCTCCTGATGTCACCACCTCCTCCAGACTCTCACCGCCTCCTCCAGACTCTCACCAGCTTCTCCTGCCTCCTTCTTCCCCTTTCGCCTCCAACATGCCCTGCACAGCCACTGTCCTTGTATCGCATTCCAAACTCCTCCAACGAACACTCACAACCTGCTCCCACAACCCATACTCTCAGACTGAGCTGTTTGGCTTATATAGTGAGCCCCTCTGGGGTAGGAGTCTGGGTAATGGTCTACACCTGTGGTTCCCAATTGTTGGAAGGCTGTGATTGGTTGTTGGTCCAGACTAACTGGCGTCTAGTTGAGGCCAAACTGAACCTATATCGAGGCTGGAGGCTGTTTTGGATCTCGTGTGTGTTTATAGAGGGTTTGGGAGAGCTGCCTTTGGACGGTGTGTGGCTGTTTGGAGATATTGGGCCTCATCACAGCACATATAGCATTACCGCAACTCAGGCTGGCGCTATTAGCACCGGATCCCGAGTTGCGGTGCGGTGGTAAGTCCCCATTCATATTGGGTCCATTAGACCCAATAGGGCGTTTTCTGTGCTATTACAGTAGATGAAAATGGGCGAAAAGTGGCCAGATTTACCTCCAAAGCTGGAGGTAATTCTCTCAAAAGTTCTGGTAATGTGGCGGTAATAGTGTTACCGCAGCATTTTTATCGCTCCGCTCAACTTGTAATGAGGTCCATTGTGCATGTAAGTACAGTGTGGGAGAGTTAAGGGTGGGTTTGTGTTTCTCATATTGTGTTATTCTCGGGCGACTGCTAGCGCTCACAGACTTTCTGGGCCGATTCGCAGACTCATCTGGGTTTTTGGGTCTCAGAGGAGACATATTTGTGGACCCATAGAATCCTGCAAAGTCTGACAGTCAAATTCTTGTGGGTATTAGGGAAGGCTTTTGAGGTGCCTCTTTATGCGAGGGTGTTTGTGCCTGCCTCCTGTCAAGTGACAAGGATCACCCTCTTTCTGTCTATGGGCCTATTATCCACTGGCTCGGAAGGTACCCATCCCCCTAAGTTACTTATTTTGGGAGATCCAGAGTCAAGCAAAGTACTTAATCACAAAAGAAAGGTAAGAAGACAAGTAACATATTAAATACCCCTTTGACTATCACTGAGATGAGTGGGATGCAGATGGCTTAGAAGGAGATGGCACCAGCAGCAGGGAGGGAGCAGTGGAGCCATCTGGTTAGCATTGGGACTGAGGGTGGAGAAGAAGTTACTCTGAGTAGCTGGGGAAATCCTGACAGCCATCAAGGTTCCAAGATTTTGGGTTTCAGGGGGACATAATGCCCTGGACCCTTGTATCCTTATTGGCTGTCATGATCCGAGCACTCCACTCCAGGTGCGGTTCAAAATTAGTACCCAGCTAGGGTAGATTGTTATAAATGATCTGATTGGCCCTCGATGGGTCGTTACCCAGCCGACAAAGACTCAGCTGCTCCGCTTTCGGAGTCCCTCAGAGTTCCTTTCCTTTTGTCGACCGGCTGCCATGGAAAGGGAGAATGGACTATGTGTAGTCCCTTCTCCCCGTTCCATGGTGGCCATTTTCTTTGCTTTCTTTTTTTCTATATTGTAATGGCCGCCATGGAAAGGAAAAAGGGACTACGTATAGTGCCATCCAGCCGATCTATGGTGGCCAATTTTTTGCTTTTCTTTGCTTGAGTTGAGACCGGCTGACACGCCGTTTCTCAACTCGAGTAAACATACTATTAGTTCCCCAGTAAAATGTACTGGGGTAATATAAGCAATAGAATCCGATGAGGGGGAATTACCGGCCAGATAATGCTCCCGGGGCTATGTTAAAGCCCTTGCTTTGCCTGGGCTTGTAACTCCTGCCCCAGTGGCATTACCCAACCTGTAATGCCCCCCTCCTCGGGTTCTATTGCTTTATTAAAAAACCATTGGCAATGACACCAGTTTTGGCATTTCAACAGGCATTTGCTAGTACTGCCATAATGTTGCCATGCACGCTGAGTCAGAATCCAGCTGCACACACAATTCAATCAGGGAATTACTTGGAGAGTTGTTACGTAAAGGGGCTATCACCAAATCACGTTCTAGCAACACATAAAAGAAGACAATATTAGCAGGGTCCAACCTAGGACTGTGAAAGGTGACGCGCTCAATTTGACCCAAAATGCTTCAATGAAATTCAAATGCTTTTGCAAAATATTATATTAAATTCTATTACTTGCCACTGGCTGCACATGCCAATGGCAAGTAGTAAAGAAGAAGGGTGTTGATTCCAATCCTCGTTCTTTTGTCCTGAAGAAGCCATTTACATGGCCGAAACGCTTGGAACATTATTGCAATTGCCCTTTACTTCGAGTCACATAATTTATCTATTGTCCATAATAATTCAATGCATTTATATTTTCCAATTTTCAAAAGCGCCTGAATGTTACGATTGGTGCCACCTGGCCATAGGAAGACAATAGATGGAAAACAGGATAAGGTAGCAGTGCCTGGCGAATGCCTTTTTAGTACCGACACACGAGCCAAAATAGTTGCCAATGATTGCTTTTAGCTGGACTTTAAGAAATAGATGCATGGGCATACAAATACGTCATTCAACTTAACATAACACGTTGCTTTTAAATCAAGTGGTTCAAGGCCCTCTTGGTTAAGGCATTTTCATAACACTGGGAATGCATTTACAGCTGCAATTAAGCTGTTAACTCTCAGAAGAAGTCTTGCTTGGATATAAGGCTGTCAAACAATACACTACACAAAGGGCCTGATTCATGGAACTTCCAGGGCAGTGCAAAAGTGCAAAGTCACTTTGCAATGCCAACAGGCACGTTGAACCGGCCCTGATTCACAGAGTGGGGCAAAGTGTATTTTTGCACAGCAAAGTCACTTTGCACTTTTGCAGTGCAAAGTGACTTGGCTCCGCAAAATTACACTTTGCAAAGCTCTGTGAATCAGGGCCGGTTCAACGTATCTGTTGGCAGTGCAAAGTCACTTTGCACAGTGCTAGAATTGCATGAATAAGGATAAAAGTTTCCTTTTACTGCTTGATAAAGCTATCCAGAAGAGATTCCAGTCGGATGTGTTTTCGGCAGGGTCAGGTAGTGGGTCCCCAAGCAATAGCCAAAAGCTTTGTGTCACACCTCACATCTCGTTTCTTTCCAATATGAATTCCAATACAGTTAAGCGCCTCCTCTCAGCCTAAACTTACTGTAGCTAAGTACATGGTAACGTATGTAAACTCCGTTTTAAACACTGAAACATGTTACAGTGGCAACTGTGGCAAAACATTCGCTTGGCATTGGTTGCAGTACTCGAGCCCACCTGCAACGGATCAGTGTTTGGATCAACATTACCATCTGTAGACACTGCATGAGCTATACACGGTGGGCTTACCTCCAAATTGTGCATGTCACGGCATGGTGCCAGGTGAGCGGTTGAGGGCAGGGCGGCTTCAGAAGTGAAGAGGGCAGGGGAAAGAAAATGGAGTCCGGGGTAACCCCCACAAATGGGAAGCGGGACGCAAAAGCTAAACAAGAGCCGGAAGCAACAGGTCTAGCAGAGGAAAATGGAGGGGACGAGAAACTGAGTGTTAAGAGGGTGGGGGGCGCCGTGGGGGGCTCGGATCCACAATACAAGATTAACCATTAAAGGGAGTGGGGGGTGGTTTACTCGGGGTTTTTAATCTCAGCCACCTTTTCACTATTTCCTAAGCATACAAATGCATGTATTTTATTTTAAATTGAATAACACTGCATTGCAGTTCTACTTTCATTTATTTTCACAAATATTTCTAAACGTCGGTTACTTATTTCACAATTAGACCGCTAGGTGGCGATCCGTAACCACATTTCTATTATTGTTGGCTCATGTCGAGCAATGGTGATCAGACAACCACATTCATATCACCATTGTGTTTGTTCCAACTGGCACTCATAGAACCTTCCCCAGCATTCACTCAACATTCCATTCACACCATTCCAACAACACTGGAGCGCCCTGCAAGCAGGCTGGGCACTATCCTAAAATACACAAGACGCTGCCTAGCATTCCACACATGTCACAGCTCACCCATGAGAAGGCCTTACACAACCATGGACAAATGCACGCCCCCGCTCCCCAATGCACCTCCGTCTGTCTGTATGCATGACCTAAATCTACTAGGACCAGTTAGTTCATCTCTGTCCTGTGTTGTCCCCCATCACTGTTTTCTGCCCACACCCCTCCCGAGCTTGGTCTCAACTGTACCACTTCATGCACTTGCTCTAGGAGAAAAGGAGTCAGGCCTAGTGTGGTAGTGTTTCTGTTTATATCATTCAGAATCTTCAAGGCCTAATAATGATTGCTGTATTCCCTATTTACCTTCCTGCCTTGAAGCGCTTTGAAGCACCTCACCTGTGTATAAGCGTTATATAAATACACAATAAATAAATAAACAACTGCACATTCAGTGTAAAAAATGAATGTGAACAAAAATTGCACCACTAGAAAAAAAACCTCTAACATTAAAAATACCCACCCACACAGAATTAAACAGACGCAGGGCCGAAATCCAAAAGGCAACCATTCACCTAAAAACACTCACATGGACACTAGTCATCAATCAGATGAAAAAGGGAATACAATAAAGACCAGGCAGATCAACTAGCCACTTCTCCAGAGAAAACATGTACAAGTGATAACCAATGGGAAAGACACACACAAGAAAAGAGAACACAGCCAAGACAACACGTACGGCGAGGCTGCAGGCACGAGGCAGAGCAGGCCGTAGACTTATCTATTAGCTGTCCTCGATTTTCTTTTAGCCTTATGTCACTTGGGTGAATTTTTCCCACCATTTTCCCAACCTTTTTTACTGCCAAAAAACAGGGGGAGACCCCCATACTCCTTTCTTTGCACCCACTCCCCCTTTATATACCATACCCCAACTTACCACATATAGATTTGTGGTAAAAAGGTGGCAATATAAATTGTTACAAAATTGCCATTCTGCAAAAATGAGGAATACCGTAGTTGTGGGTTAATGACTCACATGACCTCATGGCGATGAGGGCAATCTAGAAATATTAAGAAGTAAGGGAGTAGTGATAAAGGTCGCCAGTATCCATACCTGAGTGACAAGCAGAGGCCGTATGAAGTGTGGGCTAAAGAGTAAAGAAGGCATTGATGCCCATTCATTGCAAATGGGTACCCACATACTAATATTTTGTATTTGTATTTTATTGAATTTATACATCCCTTTAATCCAAAGTGCTTTACATGAGAACAAGCAAAAATACAACAAGCATAAAATGGCAATAGAATCACAACTCGAAAACAGTATAAGGGACAATTTACAATATTGCTGAGGTAAGGAGGGAGTAGGGAGGGGCATCGGTGTGCGAGGGAATGGTAGGTATTAGTGGAGGTAAGAGCGGAAGTAAGAGGGAAGGCAAGAAGGTGTGAGGAAGAAGAGAGGAAACAGTAAGACTAGATGAGAGCAGGGGTGGGGAAGAAGGAGGTAGAGAGGATGGGGAGGGGAAGGAAGAGCAGGAATAAGAGGTGAGGAATGATATACGTAAACAATACATATATATATATAACGAAACTGCACAGTACGTAAGTTCACCCAGGGGCGTAATTTTAGGGGGGGCAGGGGTGTTCGTCCCCCACAACTTTCATGGCACAACATTTTGTCCCCATTCATTTGGCTGAGGTACCTTTTCTTCCACCCTATGATATATTACAACCTACTACTGTGCACTATGCCGCACACATATGGAAACTGGTACTCACGAGCACGTGTGATAAAAACACATCTAAGTACAAAAACATGAATCTACAATTGTGCATTCTATGTAACATACATGTGTAATCACACAGAAATTACATGCAGCCATGTGGATTTGAAATTACATGGCCACATGACTGTATATGTATACTGTGATGAATTGCCATCTGGCAAGGGTGTGAAAGCCCTGGCTTTTTTGATTTGTATTAAATAATAAAATGATGCGAGTAATTCCATCTCTACAAGGGTAATCTGCTGATCAGATCTCCCTTTCATAAGTTCCACGCCAAAAGCATAGTGTGCATCAGTGTCCTGCTGCATTAGTGTCCTGATTTACAGCACCTGCCCTACAGTGGCTGAAGAGCAGGATCAGAGGTCACAGTTTCACACTTTACAGCTGCAGTGACAGGGGTGTTGCTAGGTTTGTAAAAGATCCCAGGCTACGCTAATGTCGGGACTGTAGTGGGGCTCGGGGCTAGCTAGCCTTTTGGTAATAGCTTCTGAGCTTCTATCGGGGCAACAATCAAAAGACCCAGAGAAATAGCCTCCCCAGACCTCACACCAGGCGAGTTGCTAGGTCTGGAAAAGACCCGGGGCTAAGCTGATGTCGGAACTGTTGGGACTGGGGGCTAGCTAGTCTTTTGGCTGTAGCTCCTGAGATTCTATCCGGGGCTACAACCAAAAGATCAGGGGCTATAGCCCCCTTAGCCCCCCCCCCTAGCAACGCCCCTGCCTCACACAATCCCCATCGATGCCTCAGGCAGTGACAGTCAAGTCTCTGCAGTGCAGGGGCTGCATTTAAGATATGCCCCTGTACAAAAACTATGATGATCATAATGGCTCATGATGGTGGCAGGTTATACTCTAAAACAAACCTATGCCTGAGTTAAGGTATGTTGCATGATATGATATGATGAGTCATGTATAACATGGTGTTATATATTGTTATACTCAATGGAACATTGAGTATGCTTCACTCTGGTTACATCAGAATGCTTAGGTGGAACCTTGGAATGTTGGGTGAAGATCGAGAAGGAAGGAGATCCTGATGAGAGAGGATTAAGGATGTTACTACAGTCCCTACGTTGTAACCTTTTGTGTTAATAAATACATCTGCCTTAACTGAGCGCCTCTTCAACTTTATTATAGTGGCTGTGGGCCGCTGCTCTGTGATTGCAGTATAGGCGAGCGGCAGATTCAACCAGTGGCACAGGACCCGAGCACTGGAAGTGTGTTATAATGAAAGCAGGGACGTCCACCACGGTAAGTATACAATAACTTTATTGTCCTTGGTTCAGCACTCTCTGGACAAGACCGTATGATACAAGAGAAGACGCCAGACACCGGTCTCCCGACACCGCTTGCAGCCACCTCCGATCACCAACTGCCAACCATCACCCACGCCCCAGCATTCTCCCAGAACCATCGTGACATCATATAGGTATGCGCACACGCACCATTACAACGCATCCTCCTCCCTTATACTACACAAAAATGCAATGTAACACTGACCCGAAACGCTCCACACACCATGACACAACACATACTCCAGACCTATCACTAAGTGGCCAAGTAGGCAACAGAACTGAAGCACAAGGAAAAACAACTATCTCCGCTGAACCAACACCAGACCACTCTAGTGCCAGCATGTCCACCACACCGTATCACTGACCACAATACCGTCCCAACCATGAACACACTAGGTACAGTGAACACACTTCCACAAACCCAACAAAAACAAGAATCCTTTACCTCCCAGCAATCTCCTGGAACAAATAAACTCCCCGCAAACTCCCATAAAAACAGTAACCCAAACACCACTAGTGGCAACCTCAGCCACCTTCACCAAAACCCAAACACCATTGAATGACCCCAAACACCATGAGTGGCAACCTCAGCCACCGTCACCAAAACCCAAAACACCATTGAGTGACCTACAACACTGTGAGTGGCAACCTCAGCCACCATCACTAAAGCCCAAACACCATTCAGTGACCCAAAACCCCATTAGTGGCAACCTAAGCCACCGTCAGTAAAACCCAAACACCACTGAGTGACCCTAAACACCAATGAGTGGCAACCACAGCCACCGTCACCAAAACCCAACACCACTGAGTGAACCCACAAACCATTGAGTTACCCTAACACCACTGGGTAGCAACCTTGCCCACCACAGTTACTAAACCAAACACCACAAACGGCAACCCTCAGTCACTGTTACAAAAACAAAACCTCCTGATTGGCAACACTTAAGCCACCCACCAAACCATTTACTGCACTCCCCAGAACGCAACCGCACCCCAAATAGGGATTAAAACACCTCTACCTAGCGTTCGCCCTGCACCAACCGACATAGTGATGCAGCCGACCCCGAAATGCTGCGCATTAATCCATTACGCAACCAGTTGCTCCACACTCATCCGCACACCACTTATAGGCCGAACGATGAATTGATAACACAATCCACAATGTGCAACAGAACACTTGGCAATGGAAAGGAAGTGCACTGTTATATATGTAGAGTGTAGGTATTGGTGAGTTGAATGCCAAGTTAGTATTCAAAGGAAAGAGCACAGTAAGCCAAGTTTTTGTAACAAACGTGGGGGGCAATATCATGTCTTGGAGTTGATGAGCTGTGCTTGGGATAGGATGAGAAGGAAAACAAGAGGGTCAAGGATGAGCTGAACATGGAAGGTGAGTTTGTTTGCAGGGGTGAAAGATTATTCGTCTCACATGGCATGAGGGAGACAGTTGTGGAAGTAGGTCATAAGGCTCACATGGGCATTTGATGGACAAAATCACTGATTAGGTTGGATTTTTGGTGGCCTTGCATGGACGAGTTAATTGAGATGCATGTTAAAGAGTGTGGGGAATGTTGAGACAGTGACAAGGTATTGGAAACCAGGTTTCCCCCCATAGTGTACCACAGGTACCCAGGGTGCCATGGGAGACCATAGCAGTAGATTTACTTGGACCTTTGAATTTACATGGCTTCAGATGCAGTAATGTGGTGGTTGCCATGGACATACTTTCTTAGTGGTCTGAAGCACTTCCTTGTGCACCCTCTTCTTAAAAAACCCTCTGCTGACCCTTCCTGCCTGGCTAACTATTGCCAAATCTCCATCACTCCCTTCCTGGGCAAGCTCCTGGAGAAACTTGCCACCTTCCAGCTTAATCTCCACACTGCATCTGTTGGTCGTCTTCATGACCATCAATCTGGCTTCAGAGCTGCCAGAAGCACGGAAACTGCTCTCCTGAAAATCCGTGAAGACTTTCTCTCAAACCTTGACTCTAACACCCCCTGTGTCCTCATCCTGCTTGATCTCTCTTCTGCCTTCAACATGGTCAACCATGCCATCCTGCTTAACCGTCTCCTTGATAATCCGGGTGTCACTGGTCAGGCCCTGGCATGGCTGACTTCTTTCCTCTCTGACCGACCCTCCCAGGTACAACTCAGGTCCTTCCTCTCCGCTATCTTTTTCTCTACCTGTGGTGTTCCCCAGGGGTCTAACTTCTCTCCCTGGCTGTTCAACCAATACCTGGCACTCCTTGCCCACCACATTGCCGCTCTCTGCCCTAAGTTTCCGTGCTATGCGGATGACACCCAGCTCATTCTCAGGCTACCTTCCGCCACCTCCTCTCCTTCTCTCATTTCTGACTGTCTGTCTGCTATCCAGGAGTTGTGTGCCGCCAATGACCTCTGTCTTAATGCCAGTAAGCCCGGATTCTCCTCATCGGCACACCCGCTGCCTCCTTTCCTGTAGCCCTCTGGCCGGCCTCCCTTGGCCCCCTTCCTGCTCCCACCTGCAAGGCTAAAAACCTCAGGGTCATCTTCGATTCCACACTCTCCTTCTCTCCTCACATCTCTGACATCTCTAAGAAGTCACACTACCAGCTGCACCTCCTCAGAGGTATTCTTCTGTTCCTCTCCTTCCCCCAGAAGCTCACTGTCTTCATAGCTCTGGTTCTCTCTAGGCTGGATTACTGCAACAGCCTCTTTGTAAATCTGCCTGCTTCTACTCTCCGCCCTTTGCAACTCATCCAGAACAGGACTGCAAGACTTGTCCTTGGCCTCAAGCCCAGGGATCGTAGCTCTCCAGGTCTGAAATCTCTGCACTAGCTCCTAGTGGCTGCGAGGATAAAGTTCAAAACCCTATGAATTGTCCACAAGGCCTTCTGGGGCACGAGGCCTCAATACCTTCAACTCTCTCTTCCAAAATATATTCCTTCGCGAGCTCTTCGCGAGCTATTCGCGAGCTCTTCGCTCATCCGCCTCCAACTCCCTCAGGGCCAGTTGCTTCTCAAGCAACGAGTTGGTGGTAGATCTCTTTCTTCGGCTTGGGCCTCCCTCTGGAACAGCCTCCCTGCCTCCCTTAAACTTGAGGAGAACTATCTCCAGTTCCGGAAACACCTCAAAACCTTTCTCTTTGCTTCTGCTTTCTCCCCTCCTCTCTCCTTCTGACCCCCTGACTGTAACCGGATCTGCACTGGATTACCTAGACACGCTCTGATCTCGAATCCAGGTCCCTCACCCACCAGTCTCTCACACCTGCACTGCCTGCCAGCAACCCCCGCACTTGGGCACTGTTTCTGTATCCCGACAGTCCCCCTACCAGCACTTGACGCCTGCTGTCTGCAGATACTTGCACTTGCCACTGGCTGTTACTTTTACTTATTGTTATTTATCTATGCCTATGTACTGCACTGTCCCTTCCCCCTTACCCATGAACTTGCGCAATCTGAATGACACCTGGCCTAGTAGGATTGTTGTCTGTACTCCATCTGTTCCGCCTCCCTTACCTTGTTGCCCCTTCAAACACTTATTTAAAGGTGTGTTATAATGCCTTATCATATCATATCATACCATATCATATAGTGTTGTGTGCAAAGGGGGGAGTGCATTGGGCAGAAGCCAGTATGCAGTGATTCCGCAGTTTAAATGGTAGGAATATACATTTTCTAACAGTGGTGTTCAAAGTTTTTTTGTAAGCGAAATTTGGCAGTGGCCTGAAGCAGATAAGCAAGGCGGGATGACCTTGGACAGAATGTGCTAGAACCCTGGAAAGTGCATAATTTCCAAAACCTGCATTTTCCAGTTTTAAGGTTCTGAAATATATCTGGTGGTTTAGTGGAATTTGGAAAACACCTAGTCATGATGATTAGCATAAATACGGTCATTGGGACAGAAAATGATCATGTGTTTTAGGAAGTGTTTATGTCCATTGGAAGCTAAGTGATGTATTTGACCTTTAAGTAAGTTGGCCTATCAAAATAGAAGGTTCATATTAGCATAAAATTATTGCGTCATTTTTGCCACACTATAAGTGTTGTCTATAAGTGTTGTCTAAAATGTAAGAAAGGCTGAGATAGTCTGTGTAAAATCGGTGTAAAATGGGTGATTAAAACAATGTACTCCCAGTTAGTCGTTATCTGTGTCTGTCTTTTGCACATCGTGGTTCCCTCGCAGGGAGGCTGGCAACAGGAGATTATCCTAAGAAACAGACTCTTTAACATTTGGCTGACCACAAAGCAACGCTTTGAATCTTTTGACAGATTAACAGCGACAAGAACGCAAAATCTTCTCGGATATACAGCGTTTCCAGGTACAAAGACATTTGCAACAAGGGAAAAATGAGAGGAAAAAATAAAAAAATAAAGAGGCTGCAGACTGACCTGCATGTTTCAAAAGCATATCGCCTTCTGCCAGGCAGCAAAGCAGACGGAAGAGAAGGGAGCCGACCTCCATAAATTCATGGTGATGTATCGCTGTGCAAACAACAGAACTAGGGGAAACAATTAGATTGCATGGGTAAATAAATCTATATGTATGTGAAACAGGTTTTTTATGTGAATAGATGGATTTGTTTAAAGAAAGGATACCTCTGAATACTGATAGCAAGGGCTATTGAAGGCGGTGTGCTGTCCTCTGTAAAGAGGCAAAATATTTATTTATAGTTTTCCTCAAGTAAGACTTGAGATGAGCACACTTCAAATTCCCAGAGGGAATAGATTTTGGAGATGAGGTTACACCCACTAAGGGGCAGTGGGGGAAGACGATCGTACGAAATTCAAAGTGTAAATTCTGTTGGTGTTTCGCTCTGATAGTAAAGATATTTTGCATTTAGCGTTCAATATATGTGGTGAATGAAGCTGGATTTCATTTTAGCGCATATTTTTACCGCATATAAAAGGAGAAAAGGGCAATTGACTTTAATGGAATTTCTTTTTGAATATTTGTTATGCTAGATGTTTTGTGGTGTGATCATGAAGACTACCCATGTTATATGTGGTTTGGGGTGTGTGTTGTGTTATTGTCTGTTGAATTCAAAGAAAATGATTCTTTCTTTCATGTGTTAAGGGATTTTCAATTTACTTTTTAACAAAGCAATGCAGTTTTTGTCATCATTGTTATAGGAACAGACCCACATTTTTGACCAGTAAAGAATCATCTTTAGTTTTAAAAGAAACTCAGTTTGTTGCATCTATACAGATAACAGCTACAGTCTTCAGTAGAAGACACGAAGGGAGGGCTCTTCCCTCCCTTCGTGTCTTCTAAAGCAACACCCCAAGATAGCTCAGTCGGTAAAGGCGTTGGTTGCTCAGTTTCGCACATTGATTGCAGTACTATGCATTTAGAGTGCAAAATAGTTTGGTTGGGGTTGTGTTAGAGATTTCAGTAGGGTTGGGATAAATGACAGTTGAACATTTATTGAGAAACCTGGAGAAATGATGTGAATGTTTTAGATTTTTTAGAAAGGTTGATTGGGCTGTTTTGCAATTATTGTATTTTTGAAATAATATGGGGGAAAATGGCGGTATGGTTTTGTGGTTGAACGATTAGCAGGAGTATTTGAAAAGTCATGCACACACACACGTGAGTGCCAATTTCGATATGGCATTGATAAATAGTAATATATGTAAATATAGGTAATTTAAAGGGCTTTTGGATTAAGGAGCTATGTGATATACACTGAGTTATGCTGAAATACAATGTGAGAAAAATGCAGTTTGCTTTAAATTAGCAGTTATGTGTTGATAGTGTGGATATACAAATGAGATGGCAAGCTTGAAATGGTGGTTTGAGAAAAAACATATATAATGGGAACGGCACAGAGGAGGGGCAGAAAAGTAGATATTGTTGAACCTTTAATGAGGTAGGAAGTGCTTGGTGTAGATACCTTTTTGAGTGGTGTGATTTGAGGCACATAAAAATGTGCATGTGAAAATAGATTGGAAAAGAGGAGATTTGGGTTTGGATGTATACGAATGAGTAGGGCTAGAGGTGATATATATGTGTGACCACATATAATTAGTGTAGATTGTGAATAAACACAGGTTTTCAAGATTTGTAATGTTTAGTTTATTTTTTTTAAATGAAGCAATATGTTGTATATAGTTGCAAAGTGAATTTGGACTGGCATTGCCATTAGAGAAAATATTAGAATGATTGTGTTCATATATTTTGAAAACATTTATTTTTTAATGCAGAGCTTTATGTGAAGCAGCGGCTCTGTGCCATTCTCATAGAAAAAATATTTTAGAGCCAGGACTCAATAAATTGAAAATTGACTTTAATTTTTAAGGTTTTTTATGAGATATATCAGTAAATAATAATGTTATTTTGAGTAGCGGATGTCAGTGTGTGTTTGATTTAACCACACCAGCTGAAGCAATCGAGATTGGATGTTGTTTAAACGGAACAAAATAAAAAAAAAAAGAGAGGTTTGATTTTTGTTGTTGTTATGTTGAGATGGTGCCCTTAGGACGCCTTTGATATGTATGGGATTGTAGGGTGTATGCACCCCTGTTTTTTTGATTTTATAATGGTCTATATTTTTGAGTATTTTTTGTTTTGGCCAACAAGTTATGTATGATTAGCCATATTTGGAGCACATTTTCTCACACTAGAATGTGTCCCCATTCATTGCACATGTATGGATTAGATTGGCCTCATTAGATTATTAGATTATTTAAAAGAAATTATACAAGCCACTTCCCTTTTTAAGGTTATATTAGTTTGGATTTTCTGGACCTATGCCAGATACATTTGTTTTAAGGACCTGATCATAGAGATTATATTAGCACACGGCAGAGCCCCCACCCCTCATTTTTTGAATCTCCTTTAAACATTGTAGGTACCTTTATTAGTAATGGGTGGGGCATTTATTAAAGGCATATACTGTAAGTGTGGACAGGGTAGTAATACAGATATGGGAGAAAGGCATGTTGAGCAATGGAAAGAAACCATTTTTGGCCACATTTTTTTTTAAAGTAATTTGGAAAAGGGAAAGGTGCCTTGCCCAATGGTTTTCCAACATATAATGAATGAGCACAGGGAGGTGTTTCACACCCTTGTGTTAAGCAGCATAGAAATGATTGCAACAACTGGAAGGGCTCTTAGCACATTGTCATAAGGAAGAGCAGAAGCATACAGAATTTCTAACAATAAGAAGACAAGAAAGTACGTAAGAAGAGGGAAATGGGAAAGTGATCGAGGAAGGAGAGGGAGAGAAATGGTGGTAAGAGAAGAAACAGGCATGGGTGAAAAAGAGTGATATAGAGATTGCAATCAAGGCACAGGAGAGTGCTACAAATAACCAGACAACGAGGACACTGGTCAGAAAGGTAACAAAGGACAGAAAGAGGAGGGACAGGATATCCCCCAGCGCATAGCACAGAATCATTGAAATAATATGCCCAAGATCACACATGGTACCAGGCATGCAACGAGAATAAAAGTAAAGTTATAAATGCAAATTACATAACAGGAAAGGATAAGGCAAAAATAAGTGACATAAGGTCAAGCACCATGAGTACAGCAGGAATTAACACCATTTTAAGCATATTTGCAATAAAGCACAGTAGTGCCATGAAATGCACATGCACTGATATAAACATGTGTATTTAGAATGAGGGGAAGTAATAGTAATGAGAGGGAGCACTTTTACCAGAACAAGGTTGAACTCCCACACACCATAGGATAGGGGAGTGTGATCTTTTTATAACATTATAACATTTTTTGCAACATAGCAACAAACATATGAGGAAAGAGTTGAGTACGTGACCAGGGGATAACATGCACTATTTTAAGGATTAATTATGTAATTACACAAGAGGTCACATTAGTGTTGTGAGGCTGGGAAAGAAAAGGGTGTGGAATTAGGCCAAATAAGTATTTTATATGGAGCACACACTCTGATTAGCATAGCTTTCAAGAATGAAGGGGAGCTTGTTAAGATTACTTATAGAGTTTTTATTTAGATAAAACATATGGGTGCATAGGATTCCGCACCCACGATGTACCTTTGATGGTGGTAAGCTGAGTGAGCCATTATAAGTAAGCAGAGTAGCCCAGAGCTGATTGGGAGCTGGTCACTTGGTTGGGTCCAAGCAGCTCTGGGAGTGGGGTCGTGTAGCAGTTCATGGTCACACAGTTGGTGCTGTTTGAAACAGCAGTTGCAAAAAGACAGGAGGGAGCTCCGCCCCTGCACATTTACATTCACTTCATTAATCTGTTACACATAAAAACTCAAGCTCAGCGAGGTAGGCGCTCTGCCAATCTCTACTGCTTTCACAAAAGCGCAACCTAGCGCGAAACGCTGGGCTAAGTCAACTTGCTGCAGTTTAGCAGATCTGCAGGCTTTAGGGCTGGGTCGCTTTCCTAGAATACAATATTGTCAGCAGCATTCTTCACTAAGCTGTAAGTGAATGTTAATGCGGAAAGTGGCCCTTTTAAGCTTTGGGAGAAACTTTTATTAAGGCTTTATTTTACCTGTGATTACAAGCATCATGCAATGTTAATGTTAATGTTAATGTTAAAGGACATTTGTACCGCGCACTATCACCACCGGAGTGGTCCCCTGGCGCTCTGGCGGCTCTGAAAGAGGGAGGGAGAGGTGGGTTAGTGGGTGGAGGCTGGAAAAGTGCAAGATTGCAGTGATGTGCTGTTGGCAGCCTCAGCCCCGTGGTTCCGTCGGCTGGGCCTGGGGTGTATGCGGCCGGTAGTCGTTGTGTGCTGATGTGCGAATCTCTGTGTGTTTTTTGTTTTGTTGTTGCAGTGTAGTGAAGTTTGTGCGGTTTGTTGTGCTGGAGGTTTGTGGTTGTGTTTGGTGTGGAGTTTGAGAGGTGTATGCAGAGAAGGAAATTGTTAGTGGTATTGGTTAGTTGGTATCTCTATCCTGAATTGATCGGTTGGGCTCGTGTAATCTTACACGACGGGGTGCTTGCAGATCCTGTGCCTCAGGAGGTACGTGCCCGTTTTTGCATTCAAGGCCGTTTGAGCATTTAGCTGTCCCCTCCGTCCGCTCCCTTAATAATTTTGCATGCTCCTCACCCCCACCCACATGACTAGCGCACCTGCTAGTGTCCATATTTCCGATTGTGTGGTGATTGATGGTATCTTGTCCATCCACAACCCTGTGTTACCTAGTTGTGGCTGTACGGGCGGTGGGGGATGGTAAGGGTTGGCTGGAGTTGTTGCCTCCGTCTCCCTGGGTCTCTCAGGTGGACCACTGTGTCCAGCATCAGCCCTACTGGTGCTCAGAGTACTTCTGTCGGTTCTAGGGCTTGTCAATGTCCTTTCCTGTTGAGTCATTTGTCTTATTGTTGTTTCAGTTTTAGTCTCTGGTGTTGAAGAGCCAGGTTTTTAGTAATTTTCTGAATTTAAGGTGATCTTTGGTGTTCCTTATTACTTTTGGGATGTTGTTCCAAGTTTTCGCGGCTAAGTGGTAGAAAGCGGTGCCTCCGAGTTTCTTCTTGATGTAAGGTTTTTGTTCCAGTCGGATTTCGTTGGTTGACCTGAGCGGTCTCGTTGGCTTGTAGATTGTTATTTTTTTTTGTAGGAATTCTGCTCCTTGTCCGCAGATTGCCCTGTGCGTTATGCACATTGTTTTGAAGATCATACAGTGTTTTACTGGGAGCCAGTGTAGTGTTTTTAGGGCCGGGGTGATGTGGTCTCTTCTGGATAGTTTGAGGAGTAGTCTGGCTGCTGTGTTTTGGATCCGCTGTAGCTTCTTCAGTAGGTATTCCGGTATACCGAGGTAGAGGCTGTTTGCATAATCGATACTTGACATGATGAGGCCGACGATAGTGAGTGTTTTGTGTGTGAAGGAGAGGAAAGGTAGTATTTTTCTTGCCATGTGGAGGAGAAAGAAGCATTTCTTGACTGTTGCATTTATTTGCAGTTCTAAGGTTAGGGTGTTGTCCATCAGGACTCCCAGATTTTTTACTACTTTAGATGGTGATGATGCAGATCCCATTTCCGTTGGCCACGGGATGGCAGTTTCCTTCTCTTGGTCTTTGGATATGATCATGATTTCTGTTTTTCCTGGGTTGATTTTCAGGTTCTTGGCATTCATCCAGTTGAAGACTTCTTTTAGACAGTCGGTTGAGTTTGAACGATCGGCTTGGGTGTCTTCGAACTTGTAGATGATTTGAGTGTCGTCTGCGTAGTTGTAGCATTTGATGTTGTGTTTCTTGAAGATTCTGATTACTGGGGTTTGGTAGATGTTGAAGTACAGTGGTGATAGTGAGGATCCTTGTGGTACTCCTCAGTCGTTGACTCGTGGGGTGGATTTGAAGGGTTTGATCCAAACGGTTCCAGTTCTGTCTGCTAGGAATGATTTAGTCCAGCGTAGCGCTGTGTCTGTTATGCCTATGTCTTCTAGACTTTTGGTTAGGGTGCCATGGCTAACTGTGCAGAGAGGTTGAGCAGAATTAGGGCAGATGTTGTGTTGGAGTCTGCGTTTGTTTTTAGGTCATCCCAGATGGATAGTAGTGCTGTTTCTGTACCTCTTGTGGGTCTGAAGCCGACTTGAGCTTGGTCTAGCAGGTGGTGTTGTTCAACATATTCTTGGGTTAGTTTGTATACGTAGGTTTCAAGGAGTTTGGCCGAGTAGGGGATGTTGGAGATTGGTCAGTAGTTGGAGAGATCGTCTACGTCCCCGCTTGTGTTTTTCAGAAGTGGTTTGATGTAAGCCGATTTGAAGATCCTTGGTACGGTTCCTGTTGCCAGTGATAGATTTAGAAGGTTTCTGAAGTATTCTGCTGGTGTTCCTTGTGCGAGGATTGATTTGTAGATGTCCGGGGGACAGGGATCCATCGGTGAGCCCGCTTTCTTGCTGCGTTTTACCAGAATTGCGAATGCCTCTGCTGATATTTAAGGGAAGTTATTGAGTTTGTGCTGCGGTTCTGATTTAGGTTCATTTGTTTGTATGTCGCTGCTGGTTGGCCTCTGTTGGATGGTTTGTCGGATGTCATTGATTTTCTTTTTGAAGTGGTCTGCAAGGTTGTTGCATAGTTTCTCCTAGGGGGTTGGGGTGTTGGGTGTTATCACAGCCTGGTGGGTTTCTCATTTCTTTAATGATACGGAACATTTCTTTTTGTGTGTTGGTGGCATTTGTGATTCTGTCATCATAATGCCTTCTCTTTGCCTTTTGAATTTCCTTCTTGTATGCGCGAATTTGCTTGTGGAACATTGTTTTTCTTTGTCTGGGTTGTAATCTTTCCTCCATTCTATTTCCATCTTTTTGTTTTCTTTTTTCATGGTGCTTAGTAGTGGGGTAAACCATTTTGCCATTGCTCTCTTTTTTGATGGTGTGAATGGTTTTTCTGGAGCCATCTTGTCAATTGTATCTGCAATCCATTTGTGTAGTATCTCAGCTTTCCCGTCTAGGTCAGCTAGGTCTAGTTCTGTTGTTGAGGGCTTGGTTAACTCCAGTTGTTCGAATAGGTTGCCTTTTTCGACGTCTTTCCAGTTTCTTTTTGTGGTGGCTGTGAGTTTAGGAGGTTGGATGTAGACTTGAGTAGGCAGAGTGATTACGAATGGGATGATGAGATGGTCGCTCCACAGTATTTGTATTGGCGGTGCCGTGGTGATGAGTTTTTCCTCTGCGAATATTGCATCCAGGGTGTGTCCTGCCGAGTGAGTTGCCCCTTTTACTAGTTGTCGTAGTTTCATGGTGGCGAGTTGTTCAATCAGTGAGTTTTGGGAGTTGGCATGACTGTCTTCGAACCAGATGTTGAAGTCCCCCAGTATGATTAGGTGTTCGTGGTTGATGGCTATGTTGGTTATGGCTTCTATGAAGTTGTCGATGAAGGATGCATCATGGGTTGGGGGTCTGTACACCAGGATGAATGTGACGTTGGTTTTTGGGCTAGCTGTTAGGTGTATGACCATGGACTCGCAGTTGGGGATGTTGAAAGGTTTGTCTGTTCTTATTTTCAGCTGCTCCTTAAATGCTATTGCGATGCCTCCTCCTTTTTTGTTTTACTGTTTATTTGAAGGCATTTAAAGTTTGCTGGAAGGCAGCTTTGGAGTGTGATTTTGTAGTTGTCGTCCAGCCAAGTTTCTGTGATGAAGAGGATGTCGATGACGTTGTCGTCGAGTAGGTCGAAGATCACTGTAGAGTGTTTTGACATGGATCTTGCATTTATTAGATTGCAGTGGAGTTCTGAGGTGTAGTTTGGTTTGGCTTTTTTTGTTGGGGTCGTTTTCTGATCTTGTTCAGGAGCAGGTTTCAGGTTGTCGGCGTCCTCGAGTAGTTCTTCTAGGTTTAGTCTAGGGTTTTTGTTTTCATCTGGTTCGTCTTCCAGGGGATGTGGTTGTGGGTTGGGGGTTCTTCTTGCTTTGGTGATGAATGGTGTTATTGCTTCAGTTGTGTGCTTGTTGTGTCTGGTGGGGTTCGTCCTTCTTCGTAATTTTGGTAGGTTGTTCAATGTAGTTGGTTTTGGCGTTGCGTTGGTTCGATCTGGTGAGCAGGTCTCATCGAGGTATGGAGTTAGGTAAAGGGATTTGTCTCTTCTTTCAGTGGTGGTCCGATTTTTTGAACCTGTCTGTGGGGGTGTGTTCTGTTGTTGCGGTTCTTAGTTGCAGTTTCGGAGTGTTTGTTCTTTCTTCTCTTCTTTCCCTCTGGGTGGGTCGTTTGCACGGCATTGTACGATTCCGAGTTGTTTTAGTCTTGTTGTTGTCTCAGTCGGGGTATAAGGGTCGAGTTAAGGGTTGTATAGTTATATAGTTGGGTTTTAACAGTGGCTCTCTTTAGTCTCCGTCTCCCTGAGCGTGGTTCACTGTGGTGAGCTAACCATGTATGTTTAGAGGCTGGGCACGTACTGGCCCTGGACTGACTTTGAGGGGCGTAGCTAGGGCTTACTTCCTTGATGTAGTTAGGGCATCGAAGCCCTGCTAGGTTTGAGAGACAGGTCTATTAATGCAGTCTGAATATGATGCAATGTAATATGGAGACGGAACCCCACTACACGAGAGACCTGTATAGTGGGAGAGAGGCCTATCAATGCAATCTAAATATCGTACTATACAGTCTAATATCACAGGTGCAATTGGGGACAGAACCCCAGCTGGATTTGAGAGACCTGTACAGTGGGAGAGAAGCCTATCAGTGCAGTTTGGAGAACAGACAATGCGATTTGGGCACGGCGGCCCTGCTAGGTTTGAGACACCTGTATAGTGGGAGAGAGGCCTATCAATGCAGTTTGGAGAACAGACAATGCAGTTTGGGTGCGGCGGCCCTGCTATCAATGCAGTTTGGAGAACAGACAATACAATTTGGGCACAGCGTCCCTGCTAGGTTTGAGACACCTGTATAGCGGGAGAGAGGCCTATCAATGCAGTTTGGGTACGGCGGCCCTGCTATCAATGCAGTTTTGGAGAACAGACAATGCAATTTGGGCATGGCGGCCTGCTAAGTTTGAGACACCTGTATAGTGGGAGAGAAGCCTATCAGTGCAGTTTGGAGAACAGACAATGCAATTTGGGCACGGCGGCCTGCTATCAATGAAATTTGGAGAACAGACAATGCAATTTTGGCACGGTGGCCCTGCTATCAATGCAGTTTGGAGAACAGACAATGTAATTTGGGCACGGTGGCCCTGCTATCAATGCGGTTTGGAGAACAGACAATGCAATTTGGGCACGGTGGCCCTGCTATCAATGCAGTTTGGAGAACAGACAATGCAATTTGGGCACTGCTGTCCTGCTAAGTTTGAGACACCTGTACAGTGGGAGGGAAGCCTATCAATGCAGTTTGGAGGACAAACAATGCAATTTGGGCACGGCGGCCCTGCTAAGTTTGAGACACCTGTACAGTGGGAGGGAAGCCTATCAATGCAGTTTGGAGAATAGACAGTGCAGTTTGGGCACGGCGGCCCTGCTATCAATGCAGTTTGGAGGACAGACAATGCAATTTGGGCACGGCGGCCCTGCTAAGTTTGAGACACCTGTACAGTGGGAGGGAAGCCTATCAATGCAGTTTGGAGAACAGACAGTGCAGTTTGGGCACGGCGGCCCTGCTATCAATGCAGTTTGGAGAACAGATAATGCAATTTGGGCACGGCGGCCCTGCTATGTTTGAGACACCTGTATAGTGGGAGAGAGGCCTATCAATGCAGTTTGGGTACGGCGGCCCTGCTATCAATGCAGTTTTGGAGAACAGACAATGCAATTTGGGCACGGCGGCCCTGCTAAGTTTGAGACACCTCTATAGTGGGAAAGAAGCCTATCAGTGCAGTTTGGAGAACAGACAATGCAATTTGGGCGCGGCGGCCCTGCTATCAATGCAGTCTGGAGAACAGACAATGCAATTTGGGTACGGCGGCCCTGCTAAGTTTGAGACACCTGTATAGTGGGAGAGGAGCATATCAGTGCAGTTTGGAGAACAGACAATCCAATTTGGGCACGGCGGCCCTGCTATCAATGCAATTTGGAGAACAGACAATGCAATTTGGGCACGGCGGCCCTGCTATTGATGCAATTTGGAGAACAGACAATGCAATTTTGGCACGGTGGCCCTGCTATCAATGCAGTTTGGAGAACAGACAATGCAATTTAGGCACGGTGGCCCTGCTATCAATGCGGTTTGGAGAAAAGACAATGCAATTTGGGCACAGTGGCCCTGCTATCAATGCGGTTTGGAGAACAGACAATGCAATTTGGGCACTGCGGGCCTGCTAAGTTTGAGACACCTGTACAGTGGGAGGGAAGCCTATCAATGCAGTTTGGAGGACAAACAATGCAATTTGGGCACGGCGGCCCTACTAAGTTTGAGACACCTGTAAAGTGGGAGGGAAGACTATCAATGCAGTTTGGAGAACAGACAGTGCAGTTTGGGCACGACGGCCCTGCTATCAATGCAGTTTGGAGGACAGACAATGCAATTTGGGCATGGCGGCCCTGCTAAGTTTGAGACACCTGTACAGTGGGAGGGAAGCCTAACAATGCAGTTTGGAGAACAGACAATGCAATTTGGGCACAGCGGCCCTGCTATCAATGCAGTTTGGGGCGACGAGGTTAGGTATCTAGTGTAAAGCTGTATCTCTCCCAACCCCGGCCCCCCTACCTTACTGGTCCTTGTAGTTGCTGGTTGGTGGCTGGCCACTGGGTTGGCTTCCCCTGCGGACACCTGCTGACACTTCCTGGAGTCGCGTCTGTTGGAGTCGCCGTTGGCCTCAGGGCCCTTAGCCGCTGGGGGCTGCCGGGCAGAGGGCTGCCCTGGGAGGACCGGTGATGAAGTGTGGATGCACCAATGGGAGGGAAGGAGGGCGGGTCGGGAGGCGGGCAGGCGGGCGGGCGGACTGGGGAACCAGGAAGGGGTGCGGGGAGGGAGGGATGCAAGGGTCTGCTTCTGGGCACGGGCCCACCAGTCACAGGGCTGAAAAAAAACACCAGGTGGGTGTTGCTGCTGGGCACACACTCACCGCGCTCCAAGGGTCTTGGAAAGGAGCCGGTGGGGGCCTCGCGAGTCGGTAGACTCGATGCAAAGTTGGATGCACCAATGGGAGGGAGGGCGGGTCGGGAGGCGGGCAGGTGGGTGGACTGGGGAACTAGGAAGGGGTGCGGGGAGGGAGGGATGCAAGGGCCTGCTTCTGGGCACGGGCCCACCAGTCACAGGGCTGAGAAAAAACACCAGGTGGGTGTTGCTGCTGGGCACACACTCACCGCGCTCCGAGGGTCTTGGAAAGGAGCCGGTGGGGGCCTTGCAAGTCGGTAGACTCGATGCAAAGTTGGATGCACCAATCGGAGGGAGGGAGGGCGGGTCGGGAGGCAGGCAGGCGGGCGGGCTGACTGGGGAACCAGGAAGGGGCACGGGGAGGGAGGGATGCAAGGGCCTGCTTCAGAGGACAAGTGGAGGCAAAGTGGTTTGCAGTGGTTCGCAGGTGGCGACCGTCATGAAAGGATTACAATTGACTGCACAGAAGTATGAGTTAGTTCAAACTGATGTTCTTTTTCTAACGGTATTGTGTGTAAAATCCAGAACGGTACCCTAATATATAAAACGTCAGTGAAACTCACCTGAAACTGAGGCAAACACACATGAAGAACATTTTGAAATGAGAAAGTGCACCAATATGCTGTCATTAACGCATTACTGCCCATAATCTACATTTTATCATGAAAAAGTACCCGGACCAGGCCGGAATGCTACCCTAATATATAAAACGCTTCCCGCTGCGCAACCTATGCAACAGGAATAGCTCCAGGCAAAGACCCTCTCAGGACTTGACACTGCTCTTGGCTGCACAATGGTCCTGGTGTCTTCTCTTGTGCCAGCTTCACTTTCCTCTGTGGCCAGCACTGCTTTCTGCTCTCCTGCTGCTCCTGCTGTTCATGCTCTCCCTCTTCCTGCACCTGAGGGGGCTTTTTAAGCCTCCCAGTCTCCCTCAGGTGTAGGTCATCTACACTAATTAGCTGACTGCTCCCACTGTAGTATTTCTCTATATCCCTCTTCCTCGTCCCAGTACTGAAGGAATTATGGGACTTGAAGTCCCTGCCAACCAAGTAAGTTTTCCTAACTTCTACCTTACAGTAATCAAATCCAAGATTGGGGTTTTGGGGGAAATTAAACAATGGAGTTTCTCCTTCCTCCTGGCCTGTTCCCACCCCATGTGATCCTCCTGCAGAACACCACCGCCAGAGTTGGGATCAGGAAGCGTCTGCCTTCCCCTGGCCACATGAGAAGGGTCCCAGGTCAAGATTCTGGGGGGAATCACTACCGATTGATCATACTATATGAATCAAAGAACAAATAAGTTCCCAGTGTGGGAACTCCCGTCCCCTGCACAGTATCACCGAGCTCAAAATATTTTCAGTCTTAGGGGTTTAATTGAATTTTGTGTGTTTGTTTCTATGTAGTTTCCCATTATAACATTCATATCTTAGAACAATATTTACATAGATGTATATCTCATAGACAGACAATTAGTATCCTTGTGAAACATAAGTCATTTATTTTAGTGTCCCAACGCGTTTCGTGACAATCTCTTCTTTAGGGGCATATGAATAATTTTCAAAACAAAATCTGGAAAGAATATTAAATTGTAAAAGCAAAAGAGAATATCGTGGCTGAGTACCCCAAAAGGAAATACACCAAACACAGGCTTATAAAGATTCACAGATCTTTATTCTATTACTGTACAGTTACAAAGAAACAAAATCAGATCTGATACAGATAGCTATCTGGCCCTAAGTACATCACAGCGAATACGAGCCCTTTCGGTGTGAGAAGTGAGAGGTACTGGACATCTAAACAGTTGTGCATTTTATACATTTTCGGTAATAATGTCCAGCCCCTCTGCAAGTTAATAATCCACGGTCTAGAGTTTGTGCCGAGTTCACTTATGGCTCACATAACAATGTGCACATGGATTATATTTAGTTTACATACAAACAGGTTACAATGGCAACAGTGTATTCCCAGATTTAGCAGTAAGCCTTAGCACATGTCCCTCACAATGCAGTTCAGCCAGTGTCCACGTTCAGTATTTGTTCAAAACTGTGGTCGATGTATGTTTGCGGATCAGACTTATTGGTGTAGACAATCCTCAGTCTACAAGTCAGGCATGGGACAAGGTCTCTTTACTCAACCCAAATATTCACATTAACTTTGGTACAAGGTTCAGGACGGCTCAGTTACAAGTGGGAAACACTGTCGAACATTTTAGAACACAAAGTTACATTGAAATGGAAATCAAAATGGAGGATGATCCCAAAATGGCGGTGAAGTCGATCTAAAAATCAGAACTTTGCAACGCGGATTTCTTCACAGAGCGACTGGGCTTAGGCCAATATATACAGGAAAGGAGGCACAATATGATTTCCCGTTTAACAAACCCTCGTTTTTGCCTAAGCCAAGTGCCAAACTACTTCTAGTCGCTTTACGAGTAACTCCACATCTCAATGTCCATACATCCTGAATCACTATCAGAGATATCGATTGCCATAAGATCAGATACTGAGATTTCTTTCAATACAAATTCATTGGTCCTTTTCTCAGGGGCTCATACCTTGTGTCCTAATGTATCCATGGCTTGTGCACAGCATCCTCCTAACACCGAACATATGCCAGGAAGACATTGTATACAACAACAGAAAAACAATAGAATACCTAAAATGATCAGCAAGACGGAAAGTAGCTTCCATCCCCAAGATCGCAAGAAGTCTCAGAACCAAGCGCTAAGATCCCAGTTTCCCTCTGGAACATGCACTTCTGAACTAAGGACGTGCAGATTTTGGATAGCCTTAAAGAGGGTTGGGGAGGAATCTGGACCGAAAACGCAACAAGCGGACCCCACTAATTTACATACCCCACCACGCTCAGCCAAGATGACGTCTAATGCCGTCCGGTTCTGAAGAGCCACTAACTTTATCGTTTTTTGTTCTAAAGTCATGTTATAGAGTATGTCAGTGGTCCGGTTGATGGTCCTCTCCAGTACTCTCACTAGTCTTCTGATATCTTCAGAGTTTAATATTTGCCCTCAAAATGGTACAAAGGATTTAGCTACATCACCCAGAACTTTGGCGGAAGTATCGCCATTCTCGTCCCGCCTCGGACGAGCCTTTGATATTTCCACAGTGCTTGCAATGAATACCCCGGGTAACAGAATCCCTAAATAACAGGTTCCCTGCCAATCCCCAGGTAACCATGGGAAAGCTTCATTATCGCAAACAAAGTAGACAGGTTCGGCTATATAGAAAGGTCTGTCCTCACTGGTCAAGTTTGCAAGGTTGGCGCAACCCTTGAAATCACCCATTGACTGAGTACCATTCCTCTGTGTGTAGAAAGAAACTGAATCAGGGCTATCGTTAACAGTATAGGAAGGTGGTGTGGCATCCCTATCCTCTATAGGAGCCATCTTGAAAGAGATCAAATATTGAAAAGGACGGGACAGTCTATCAGAAGGCTTAATAGAAGAAATATTATGCTTGCTCCTATTTGCAAAGAGTGAGCATCCCAGGAGCATTAGAACACGCTTCTCAAAATCATTCAGCTTAGTCCCATCAAAGCTCCCCCAGATGCTATCGTTCCATCGGCCAAAGAACAGTGCCCTTAAGGAAGCACAGTTTGCAGTAGTCAAGGGTAAAGGTGAATATACCAGCCCAGCCCCTTATCTCTGTGTTGCGGTAAATGCGAGCAGACCCAACAATTAGACTTATTAAAAATTGCATGTGTGGCATTCATGACGAGCAATAAAGTGTTGTTGTAGTAACTCTGTCTGTGCTGAGAGTCTTTAGGAGATAGAGTGTGCAGATGCACGAAGGGTGTAGAAAGGGTAGGTACATTTTCAGTGGGTAACTGAATTTCAAGCGGATGTACTTCCTCCAGATACCAAAATCCTAAGGCAATTGCTATTGTGAAACCAGTTAACATAATCACAAGACAACAATACGTTTTCGGGGCCCACGCATTCGATTGTTCATTTTTACAGTCGGTCACACAGTCTCTTATTTGTTCTGTATGAGTGGGAGCGGTTGCAGGCATTGTTTCTTCAAACAAATACACCAAAGTTAGTTTGCTGGCGATCTCCAGATCAAGCGTTTTCTTAGTCCTTTCCCAAACCCGAGCCAACAGAATTCCCTTACGTGCAAAAGAACGTGCCAAGAAGACACGCCCTTCAATGATTTTCCTTGATGGCACAGCCGAACCGTGCAGTAAGTCTAACGCATTGGACGCAGATCGTATCTTGTGTTCCCTGGTAATGAGTGATCTGTAAACAACATGTCGTTACTTCCTGATGGAAGTGACACATTTGAAACAGGATTTGACAATGGTGCAAAAGGATCTGTTGGAGAGTGTGGAGGTAAAGCGGCTGTTTCCCCAGGCCCCAAGGGCTCAGGGTGAGTCTCTGACGCACTCTCGATGCTGCTTGATGCTTTGTGGTCGTTGGTTGCAGCACAGGTAAGGGCTTCTGTGTCATCTTATTGTGTGGCAAAGGGAAGGGAATCCTCTTGATGTGTGACGTGTGGATCCAATGTTTCCGTCCTCGCACTCGTACCGCAGTCTGTGTGACCAGGAGAACTTGGTGTGGGCCCCGCCAATGAGGTGCGAGGCAAGATGATCTTTCAAACGCTTTAACCAAGACCCAACTACCTGGCCGTATGTTGTGGCCTGGTCCCTCGCATTTAATAGGCAGAGGTTCTCGCACCTGTTGGTAAATCAAATGCAGATTTTTAGTTAACTGTCCACAATAATCAGAAACAAGTACATGCTCAATGTCACGCAATGATCTTGGCTTAGGTAGGCCCCAAATGTTAGCTGGCCTACCCATCACTACCTCAAATGGGGAGAGCCCAGTCTTAGTCTGTGGGGTTGTTCCCATGGATAATAACACGATCAGTAAGGCGTCCGGCCATTTCAGTTTGGTGCCGGCACACGTCTTAACAAGCTTGTTCTTGATGATGCCGTTGTGTCTCTCTACCAAACAAGCACTTTGAGCATGTCAAGCCAAATGGAACCATTTATCGATCTGTAATCCCGCGCATATCTGCAGAATTACAGCAGCGATAAAATGTGGACCATTGTCCGACCAGATGTCTCTTGGCAAACCAAACCTATAAAAGTATTCCTTCAGCATGGTCTTCGCCGTTTTGATGGCTGTGGCATCTTTAACAGGAAAGGCTTCAACCCATTTACTAAAAGCGCAAATAACCACTAATACATATTTATAGTTGTTGCAACGCTCCATTTCAATGAAATCAAAATGTATCACCTTGAAGGGGACAGAAGGTGGACTAAAACTACCCCTTGGAGTCGATGTTCCCTTTCCCATATTATGCTGTAGGCAGATCATACAACTCTGGACAAAGCGCTCAGCTGCTTTGGAGATTTTATCGTTCACCCAGACATTTTGCAACATTTTGGTAACCTTCCGTGCATAGATATAGGTGGGACCATGAGCCATTGTGACCATCATTGTAATGTACGCATCCGGCAACAGCCATTTTCCTTCTAGCTTGGCCACCCAACACCCGTCATCATCCAATTTTGCCAAACCCTCAGCCCATTTCTTGGATTCCTCTAAAGTGGCATCAGCTTGAATATCTTTCACAGATTCGATACCCTCACCCAAAGTACAAACATTTTTGCCTTCCCTTGAAGTATACATTTCTGAATAGCGATCAGTGGCAGTCTGTTTGGCTATCTGATCAGCGAAAGCGTTCCCTTTTCCCACATCATCTATAATCTTCTGATGAGCTGTGCATTTCATGATTGCTAACTGAGTGGGGAGTGCAAGCGCTGAGAGTAACCGTACTATCAAGGAGCCATATTGGATCTTCGTTCCATGTGAGGTCAAGAAACCTCGTTCTGCCCAAAGTCTACCGAAGTTGTGAACCACCCCAAAAGCATACTGACTATCAGTATATATATTTACTCTAAGCCCTTCGGAATGTTCACAAGCTCGAGTCAATGCTATAATCTCTGCAGCCTGCGCAGAGTTTTGTGTGATTTTTTTGGTTTCCATAATTGTGCTCAATGTGGTGATTTCATAAGCAGCCGTGGATGTACCATCCGGAAGTTTGAAACAGGAGCCATCACACAACAGCTCCCCTTGTGGATTGTTCAAAGGAGTATCTTTCAAATCAATTCTGCCTTAGTCTCTTGCTCTGTGATGTAAAGGCAGTCATGTGACTCTTCGTCACTGCAAGCAGTACCTTGAGGGAAAGGTAAAAGTTCAGCCGGATTAAGAACACAACATCTCTGAATTATTATGTGCGGTGCAAACAAGATCAATTTGTATCTCGTTAATCGTGCAGAGGTGAGATGTTGCGTTCTGTTTAATAGAACATCTACAGAGTGAGGTACCATCAGGGTTAAAGCATGGCCTAGGACCATTCCCTCGCTCTGTTTTACAGATGCAGCAGCGACAGCTCTCAAACATCTTGGCAAAGCGCATGTGACAGGATCAAGGGCGGAAAAAAGTAGCTGCACAGCCTATTCTTCCCTCCATGTTCCTGCGTTAATAAAGCCAAAGCACATCCATCACGTTCATGCACATACAACACAAAGGCCTTTTCATAATTTGGTGTGCCCAAAACTGGTGCTGAACACAGTGCAGTCTTGAGCAGATCAAACGCTTGCTGGTGTTCTAAGTTCCACTGCAATGGCAAAGAAATGCCCTTCTTTGTCAAAGCCAACATTGGTTTAATCGTTAACGAGAAATTTGGGATCCACTGTCTACAGTAAGAAGCCACCCCTATCAAGGCTCTGACTTCCTTCTGTGTATTTGGAACAGACATGCCAGAAATGATTTTTATCCGCACATGCGTCAACCTTCTTCCCTCCTTTGACAGGAGATAGCCTAAATAGGCGACCTCCTGTCCACAATACTGAAACTTTTTGATTGAATCTTTGTGTCCATGTTTTGTTAGATGAGTAAGCAACAACACAGTGCCCTCCTTACAGGCACTCTCAGAGTCAGCAGCTAAAAGCAGATCATCTACATATTGAAGCAGTGTACGAGTGGTGGGCAACTCGAGTGTATCAAGCTGCTCTTTCAAAGCCCTACCATAGATGCTCGGACTTTCCGTGTAACCTTGCGGCACACGGGTAAAGGTAAACGAGCGTCCCCCTAAGGTGAATGCAAACAGATATCTGCTATCCTTGTGTATAGGAATGCTAAAGAAAGCATTCTTGAGATCCACAACACTAAAGTAAGTAGCAGAAGCCGGGATCATAGTTAATATTGTCGTCACATCAGGCACAATAGGGAATTGTGGAACAACAATCTTATTGATGGCACGTAAATCAATGATAAAACAAAAAGGAATTGCATTATCGCCTTTTTAGTACACGGGCAAAATCGGACTATTGCACAAACTACCGGCAATTTCCTCAATTACCCCACAATGCACAAAATTGGAGAATATGCATTTCAAAGCTTGCTCACCATCGACCGAGATCTTATGCTGGGGAATACGTGGCAATTTTACTCCGTGCTTCAAAATAATCTTAACAGGCTCAATTTGTAGAACATCGACATCGTTGTCATCAATTGCCCACAAACACTCCAGAACATCACTAAATTCCGGCGGCAAAGGTCTGGTCAAGAACTGAGAGACAGAAAGTTGCTGTGGTGAAATCGTCAAACGCACCCCATCAGAGGAACAATGAATTACCGCATTTAATTCTTTCAACAGATTCAACCCCAAAAAATTCTCTCTGCAATTCGTAGTCAAAAGAAATGGACACTAGTCCGTAAATGGACACAAAGAAATCGGTAGCGGCAAAGAAACCGGACAGACTACTGGTGTACGAGAAAACCCTACAGAAACATTGGTTTGCCCTAACAGTGGAAGGTTTGGAACCCGTGAATGGTCAATGGAACACTTCTGTGCTCCTGTATCTATCAAGAATAGATGTTTCCTATTTCCCACTATCATCTCAACGTAGGGACCTTTCTGATTAACGGGAATAGGCGTTGGTTCCAAACCCTGCTTCGGGCAATCCTAATGAAACAGAATGTCGTGGAAAGGAAGTTCTTCAGAGAGGTAAGCAGCAGAATGATGATCAAAAATGTTTCTATTATCCACACTTAGTGCCTGATTATCCTGTGAAAAAGGTTATGAATTTTGTGAAAACTGACTTCTACCAGGACCCCCTGCCCCAGGGCGGCCTCTGGATCGTCTACCCATGGCACCAAATGCGTTATTCGACCTCTGCTGGAGGATCGGGCATTGTGCATGTCAATGACCCTCTTGTCTGCAATAAGCACACTGGTTTATGTTTATAGGACCCAATGGCGCATTTCCCTGTGGAACACACTGACCCCTAATTTGCGTATTACCCCCTCTAGGGCCTCTAACAATTTGCTGTAATAGAACCTTAGTTTTCAGGTCTCCTTTTCTCTTTTCGATTCTCTCTTCCTCATTATTGACTCGGTTCTCATAGTACTGAGCCATATGCAATACTTCGGACTGAGACTGAGCTTGCCAAGCGCTCTCAGAAGACATAATTTGTGACTGGATGTCAGGCAGCAATCCACGCACAAATGTGTCCACAAATAGTCGTTATCCAGACTCTGTGCTCAAATCTTGTCCACTGACATCCAAAAACACTTGTTCAAACCGATTAAAGAATTCGGTAGCACCCTCAGACTTCCCTTGGACACAAGCAGTACGTTTGTCCCAAATAATCCTCCTTTCAGGAATTATGGCTTTTAGTTTCGTGACTATTCTATCAGGCAAAGTCAGTATTACCTGCGGCGGTCTCTCGCCAGCTGGCCTCTCTCTATCTAGTCTAACCATATTGTCTCATGTGTCCCCTAACCCTGGTACATCGTCTACAGTCCTAATTTGTTTCCACAAATCAATGGGTAGGAGGACGGGAAATAACAAATCAATATCGCTCAGAGTAAATACTGACGATTGAAAGACAGATTCTATGGGCCTCATTACGAGTCCGGCGGTAACCGAGGCGGTAAAACCTCCTGGTTACCGCCGGACTCGTATTACCATTCCGCCTCCGTTACTCTCAGAAATACCAGGGCATTACGACCCTGGTGTCCCGGGAATTCCGGAGGCGGAATTCGGTTAATCCCCATTCCCATTGAGTCCCACAGGACTCAATGGGAATGGGGAAGTGAAACACCGGCACCACCTTGTGATGGCGCCGGTGTTTCCACGTCCGCCTGCAGGCGGGCGGTGTTAAACCCGCCAGGTCAGACCTGGCGGGAACATCACCTCCCACCTGCAGGAGTCAGGATCGGGCGGTCTGGAATTAACAGTGGCGGCGGGTTTACTGCCACTGTTAATTCCAGACCACCCGACCTGTAATGTTGCCCTATCTCTTTATAGAACCCTGTTGGATTGTTTCTAATATTGGGAATTAATTGTTTAATGGTCTTCACTTCCTGTCTTGAGAACGGGACGTGAACAAACTGCAACACATAATGTGTAGGAATGTCATAGGCAGCTGTGTGTGCTGCAGCATTAGCTGGAACCTCAACTTTTGGGACAAATGTCAGAGGAACCTCTCTCATAGGCAACTGAGAGATAGGAAACTCTGAACGCTTACTGAGCAATAGAGCTAGATCGAGTGCTAAGGCAGCTGAAGAAGTGTCAATAATTCTGCGGGACAACAAATCTTTCTTTTTATACATTCATCCTGCAGGTATTCTACCATTACCTGTATCACTTTCATCTGCATTTCTGGCGTATACTGTCTAAACGTATCATATACTTCTACGGGAGTTATCCACATATCTGAGATCCATCTAATCGCATCCTTTGTGCAAATTCGTGTTTCCTCATTTATCGATTTACGACAAGGAAGGAACCGTTTCTGTACTAACATAGCATCCAACCTATCACCATCAATTTCTTCATTCTGTAACTTTTCTAACTCCCTTCTATACTCAAAAACCCTCTCGACGTGCTCATATACTTTCTACGCAGTATCTCTTGAATATGCTAAAACATTCAAATACCTCAACCCTTGTGGGAGACCTGTATCATCCAGTCTATCCCACATTACACATAAATGAAATCCCAGCCCTTCAATAAACACAATTCTTTCAGGAAAACCTTTTAGATTAGAGAGTGTGGCAAAAACATGAGCTTGTTCACCATTCTCCATGCACTGACTAGCCCATGCAGTTAAATCACGCTTTCTCTCTTTAGACACAGTATTACGAGTTACAATCTTTGATTCCGTTCCCTTATCGACTATAAGCGGAACAGAAACACTTGGAAGAGACATATCTACCAAACCTATGGCAGCGGGCAAAGGTGGAGGTGCAGGCGGAGGAGCAACGATAGGAGGAGGAACAAGAACTGGAGGAAGAGGAACGATAGGAGGAACGATAGGAAGAGCAGGAGCTACTACGGGAGGAGGAACGACAGCAGGAGGAGGTAGAACAGCAGGAATAGGTACATACGGAGGTGGCGCAGTGGCACCTGGCCTTCGTTCATTTAGAAGTTCGTCAATGAGTTCATCAGATACATGAAAGTCTTTAGACGGATACATTTTCTGAATACCAAGTGAAAAAGCCCTATCCATATTCCTAACTGACTCAGACTGTTTGTGTTGATCGTACAACAACGCTTTTTCGGCGTTGGACATATGACGGCGCGCATGTTTTTCCCTACTTTTAAGTTGCTGCATAGTTTCTTTCTTCCAATTCTATAATACATCAAATGCTGCAGGTCTAGCCTTTTTCTTTAATAATATAGACTCTAAATATTCTATACGAGGGATTTCAAAACTACCATTGGTTGGGCACTGAAGTTCGTAAGCATGTCTAGTTTGTCTGTGCCAAATATCATTGAACATTATACTACCAATGCCGTGCTTACAGTACATAGTACACGCCGGCGATCCCTCCATTGGCGCCGGTCGGCCAAATTCCAAAGATTGTCTGTCCTTGCGGAATAATGCCCTGAAGCAGGCAGACAATTTCTCAGGCATATCAGATTACTGGTGTTACCTGGTCAATAATTGTACTCGCGAGTGCAATGCCCTAAAACAAATTATCAGGATACTTAAGAATCTCATCACGACTCACCTGATCAAAGAACTAAGGAGGTCCGATTGGATTTCTAAGGACACAAAGGACCCACGTTGTTGGTGATTTCGGCACATCTGCCCACCTCGATATATGGACCCTCGTCAAGATGTCGTCTCGGACCGCGGGTTCACCGTCCAGGGAGCTGGTCGTGCAGTACTGTTGAACAATCGAGTCTCATCCAAGAAAGGGGCCCCCTTTTTCACCGTCCGATCCCAGTCCAAGAGCCGCATCAACCTTCAACGAGTTGGCATCAATCTTGAGGGTCCCTATTCGGGCACCATCTGTAAAAGCAAAAGAGAATATCGAGGCTGAGTAACCCAAAAGGAAATACACCAAACACGGGCTTATAAAGATTCACAGATCTTTATTCTATTACTGTACAGTTACAAAGAAACAACATCAGATGTTATACAGGTAGCTATCTGGCCCTCAGTACATCACAGCGAATACCAGCCCTTTCGGTGTGAGAAGTGAGAGGTACTGGACATTTAAAAAGTTGTGCATTTTGTACATTTTCGGTAATAATGTCCAGCCCCTCTGCAAGTTAATAATCCACAGTCTAGAGTTTGTGCCGAGTTCCCTTATGGCTCACATAACAATGTGTACATGGATTATATTTAGTTTACATACAAACAGGTTACAATGGCAACAGTGTATTCCCAGATTTAGCAGTAAGCCTTAGCACATGTCCCTCATAATGCAGTTCAGCCAGTGTCCATGTTCAGTATTTGTTTAACATTGTGGTCGATGTATGTCCGCGGATCAGATTTATTGGTGTAGACAATCCTCAGCCTACAAGTCAGGCATGGGACAAGGTCTCTTTACTGAACTCAAACATTCGGCCAACAGACAGTTTGAATATTAACTTTGTTACAAGGTTCAGGACGGCTCAGTTACAAGCGCGAAACACTGTCGACCATTTTAGAACACAGTGTTACATTGAAATGGAAATCAAAATGGCGGATGATCCCAAAATGGTGGTGAAGTCTATCTAAAAATAAGAACTTTGCAACGCGGATTTCTTCGCAGAGCGACTGGGCTTAGGCCAATATATACAGGAAAGGAGGCACAATATGATTTCCCGTTTAACAAAATAATAAGCATTTACGTTTCAAGAATCACATACAACATGTTAATTCACAGTGTAATCTAACATAATTTTTAAACATTTGAATCACCCTCATAGTATGTACATGCATCAACCTTCTCACATTTTAAGTTTTTTTAAAACAAAGCAATCAAGGTAATCGCCACTCTTATTGTAATGCCATTTTACAATAGCTGGGCAAATTCTACGCATAAGTCTATCATTCTCATGCATACTGTCAGAATGCTGTGTTCAAAAAAGTTTGTGTTCAAAAAGGTTTTGTAGGCTTGCCATCTATCGTGGTAAACGTTGCTATGTTCCAAGATTTTTTACGGGTTAGAGGTTCAAGACGGAACCGATCCTTTGAGATACTTCAACACACCTATGTAAAAAATGGAAGATGTTTCTAATTTGTAAATTGATACTGAAAATCTGGATATTTAAAAGGTAAGTTAAAAGGGATTTACCTATAGTGGTTGATTTGAGAGAGAAATAAAAAAGCTGTAGTCCAAGTTCCCTCTGGGGAGTGTACGTGTACCATTTAGCTTTGAACACGGATCGTGCAGTAAAGTGTTCCAAGATGTAAATAAAGGAAAAAAACCTGAGGATAAGAAGTATCCTGATTATCAAGCTGAGTTAAAAAAAAGTCCTGTGAATAAGGAAGCAAAAGAATTTCATTAAGAGAGCTTACTCTGTCAATGCCACACACGGAGTATATCAGGAGCATCCACCGGATCCCTTCAAAAACATGGAATCTGGATGATGATAGGTTGTAGAAAATGGCCGCTACAAATAGTGGCCAGTTCTGATTATGTAGATGTGCATTTGTGCGTTTCTAATGGAGGAACTATGGATGGATGGATGGAGTGACGTCGTTGCACGCATGCACAGCATGACTTCACAAGTTTAAAGAAACGTGGTGAATCCGCGAAATGAAAAAACATACAGCATCTTTAAAATAAAGGGCGATGTCAATGGCTAGAGAAAGGGCTCCATGAAAGCCCAAATGGAGATGTCAATGCTGTATGATCTTCTGTTGATAATGGAAGAAATGTTAATAGCTAGAGTGACATCATTGCGCGCATGCACAGCATGACATCACTATTTAGAAAAAAATAACACAGTGAGGCCGCGAGTAAAAGAACGTACCCAATCTCTCTAAAGCGATGTCCACTGGCTAGAGAAAACGGGGCTCAAAACCGGCCCGAATGGAGATGTCAATGACAAACCCCCGCAAGTATGCGCTGCCTAACGTCATAATGAATAATCATAACAAGACAAGTAAAAAGCTTTAGGGAATATGCAAGTCATCAGCAAGTGGTCGAGCTGATCATAGAGTTCAGACAAAAGGTGATTGAAATGACGTACTCACATGCTAGAGTCACGTGATGTCATGAACTAAGTGACGTCATAAGTTTAAGAGATGATTATAATAATGAGTAGGTAGTAAGGAAGAAACATCACTAGAGTATTGTAAGGATAGCGTACATAATGGGTATAAATAAGGGGATTTCCCAAGTGGTGTGTGTATGACCATCTCTTAAACTTATGACCATACCCGCACCTGGCTTCGACGCAATGACCTCTGAAACCGGTGACCCTGAGCATTGTGACCTGATGACACACATACCCCTCCAATCTTACATGTAAAATGTACATAATGTATTTACTGTATATAATTTGTTACTTTTCCACCCTTACATGTAAAGAATGTACATAATGTAATTACTGTATACAATTTATGTTACCAACAATCTGTAATATGCAACCTGTAACCAAGTTCTAAGCATTCTTGTTATTCTGTGTGCCCAGCTACCCAAGGGTTTTCGGGCGCCCTATAAAAAAAACAAACAAACAAACAAAACAAACATGTTGTATGTGATTCTTGAAACATTAATTATTATTATTTAATATTCTTTCTAGATATTGCTTTGAAAATTATTCATATGCCCCTGAAGAAGAGATTGTCTCGAAACGCGTTGGGTCACTAAAATAAATGACTTATTTTTCACAAGGATACCAATTGTCTGTCTATCTGATATAGATCTATGTAAATATTGTTCTAAGATATGAATGTTATAATGGGAAACTACATAGAAACAAAAACACAAAATTCAATTAAACCCCTAAGACTCAAACTATTTTGAGCTCACTGATAGTGTGCAGGGGACGGGAATTCCCACACTGGGAACTTATTTGTTCTTTGATTCATATTATACAACCCATATGCCAGGGTTGGTTATTATCTCCTCTGCACCTCAAACTTACCAAAAACTCTTGGTTGTTTACTACTATCAAAATCTTACAAAACATTGGACAGAAACAGGAGTGCATGTTGATGTTGTACTTAGTTGGTTGATCATACTATATGCACATCCATCTCTGCTGCTGCTGCTGTAAAATCCTTTCCCAGGTTCTTCTTGTCTCCTACAAGGAATCACTCCCCATACTTTGTCACATCCTGCACTCTGCCACATCACACTGCTACAGCAACCTCATCTCATCTCTCCATTTTTACTGTCAAAAACTATCTAGGACCATCAATTTTACCCTTCTCCCCCCGATCACTCTTCATTCTTTCGTCTCTCGCTACAAAAGGCTTAAAAATCCCTGATCTCACTAGCCTCCTTTCCCTCCCACCGCTCAGTACCTTCTCTCCACTATCCCACATTCTCATCCCCCATTCGCTCAGATTTTTTCCACACTTCCCATCCTCTGCTCTGCCAACCCTTCCTGTGCTCCCACAGACCCCTTCGTACCCCATACTGTTAAAGGAGTGACATCGCTAAACTGCACCTCCCTATCCCCTTTTTTATCCCGTTCCTTTCATTAGATGGTCACTGTCATACCCCTCTTAAATACCCATAGGGCCGAGCCCAACAACCCAAAAACCATACCAACCACTTGGACAGACCTGGTATACTCTCCTGCCAGGTACTATCACAAATAGGCATTATCTTGAGGTGTGAGTATCCTCTCTTTTATTCCTTTGAAATATTTAGGAAGACTTCCCTGCTTTACCACATTCTCATTGTTCTTTCACCCCTTTGTACTCTCCATGATGTATTTATGTGATTTATCAAATCTGTATCACGTGTAATGCCACTGGTTTCCCCTTGTGCTCTTTGGAATATCATTGCATGATTTACAAAGCTTGTATCAAATATAGCACCACTTGCATCCCTGTGTGCTCTTTGGGATATGCCTGCATGGGTTTTCAGCTGCTCTAGCTCCCTTAATGCCCTCGGCACCAGCCCAACCCTTTCCCTACCTTTGTGAAGCATCTGGGTGGTCTCCGGTCTCATCAGGTGGTGGAGCAGAGTTTGTCTGCAGCAGCTGCGTTTGGCATTCTCTTTCCCGCGGTTCCATAGCTCCGGATTCTTACTTGTGTCTCCGGCTGCCCGTGTCTTAGCTCTCGGTCTGCTTTTGGTGGTTTGGCTTCCTTTCTCCCTGCCACTGGCAAGGTCCGCCTTGCTTGGACCTCTCTCCTTGCTACACGCCTGTGCGTCTCAGCTTTCAGCCTTTGTGTTCTCTGACATAGAACAAGTGTCTTGTTCCTTGCTCCTCCAGGGCAGATTCCACAGACCATTAAGTCCTTCTTCCCTATGTGTGATTGGGATTGCTTCTTGACAACTGTACCGTGTGTTTTGGTTCCGCAGTGGGCTTTTGCCTCCTTCATCTCAGTGATCCTTTGCATTAAGCTAGTGTGAGTCTCCCTCTTCCTCATCCCATTCTTGTGAATTATACCTTTCACCCAACTGTAACATAGAAAAGTACAGGGGACCAGAATGGTCTAAATAGAAGATAAGTAAATTGGGGACTGAGTTGGGTGAAGGGAAGTAGAGGACAGAAGTGAAGGAGGGGAATACCGCGTTCCCCCAAGTGGATCCTCCCTGGTCCCATGAGGGGTTTCCCTCCCCATGCAATCCACCCGCTGAGTACCACCCCCGGGGGGACTATCGGGTAGCGGCCTCACCTCAATCAAATCAAATGTGTTACAATTCTACCATTATGTGACTAGAGTATATTTAGGGGGATGAGGATTTTCTAGTACAATATAGATGTCATCACAAAGTCCCTCTTTGAGTTTACGTATTAGCTGCCTTTTTACTGCAGAAGATTTTGGGCAGTAATGGGTTAATGACAACATGTTGTTCAACCTTCCCCATTTCCAAAATGTTCTTCATGTGTGTTTTCATTATTTTCAGATGATTTTTGCTGCCGTTTTATATATTAGGGACCATTCCGTCCCGTTCCGAGTACTTTTTCATGTGAAAATGTAGATTTTGGGCAGTAATGGGTTAATGACAGCATGTTGTTCAACCTTCCCATTTTCAACATGTTCTTCATGTGTGTTTTCATTATTTTCAGATGATTTCTGCTGCCGTTTTATATATTAGGGACCATTCCGTCCCGTTCCGAGTACTTTTTCATGTGGAAATGTAGATTTTGGGCAGTAATGGGTTAATGACAGCACGTTGTTCAACCTTCCCATTTCCACAATGTTCTTCATGTGTGTTTTCATTATTTTCAGATGATTTTTTCTGCCGTTTTATATATTAGGGACCATTCCGTCCCGTTCCGAGTACTTTTTCGTGTTAAAATGTAGATTTTGGGCAGTAATGGGTTAATGGCAGCAGTTGTTCAACCTTCCCATTTCCAAAATGTTCTTCATGTGTGTTTGCATCATTTTCCGGTGAGTTTTGCTGTCGTTTTATATATTAGGGTACCGTTCCGCCCCGTTCCGGGTACTTTTTAGTGTTAACATTAAGATTTTGGGCAGTAATGGGTTAATGACAGCACATTGTTCAACCTTCCCCATTTCCAAAATGTTCTTCATGTGTGTTTGCATCATTTTCAGGTGATTTTTGCTGCCGTTTTATATATTAGGGTACCGTTCCGGTTACTTTTTCGTGTGAAAATGTAGATTTTGGGCAGTAATGGGTTAATGACAGCACTTTGTTCAACCTTCCCCATTTCCAAAATGTTCTTCATGTGTGTTTGCATCATTTCAGGTGAGTTTTGCTGTCATTTTATATATTAGGGTACCGTTCTTGTCTGTTCCGGCCTGTTCTGGGTTTTACACCGTTTCTTACATACCCACTCGTGCAGTCGTACTGGCGTTTGCTCACCCGAGGAAGAATTTTCTCAATATTAGGAGTAGTACTTTGGTGAAGTTTGTGAGTCTCCTCTTTATTATTCAATCTCCTGCACTGTGTAAAGACTATTGAAGAGAAACAGGTTCAGTTACTATTGTTTACACAAATACAGGTGTCTGGTGGAAAACAGATCTCATTCATCCCTATTGGCAAGGTTTGTATAAAGTGTCTTAAGTGGGGAGGAAACGTGCCAAAACTGTGTTCAAATTGGAGGTAGTGGGTGAACTTTCATGATGGTAAAAACACGGGAAAATAAGAAGTATTACTTAAGGAGCAACAAAAATGCCCCTTTGGACAATGAAGTAATTTTAAACATTCAGAAGGAGAAAGTGTGTTTTGGAAAGTCAGGGGCTGGGAAAAATAACCACATTTGTTCCACTGGTAAAAAGAAAATGATATAGGCAAGTGGCTGCTCACAAGCAGTCTGTTTCAGACTCAGCCATGTATGGCGTTAGGGAGGATGTAATTGTCTTATCAGAGATTTCGGGTCCTGTGCTGTGTGAAGTTGAGAGACGAGTAAGTATGACTTCTCTTGACATTTATATGAGTTTGTAGCAGGAGATAAGCGTGTTGGATAATGGGTCAGCAAGGTTGAGTGCCCCTCTGAGATTATTTGATTAATCGATTGATAGATCATTTGACGATGACCCTAATGTCATGCGTCCAAATGTGGTAACTCATGACAACTCACTCATCCCTAATTTGTTGCCATCTAGTGTGAATACTTTGTATATATATGAAGTTGGTTTTAGTATCAAAGAGGCTCAGTGAATACAAGATGGCAACAGAACCAACTTGTGTTTCCCTCAATTAGATCGAGGGGATAACAACATTTCAAATATGGGGGGTAGACCTCTTATTGCTTTAAATATAACATTGCAATCATTCATAAGATTGTATGACACTGTTGTCCTTGATGTTCGTTCAAATTCCAAGTATCTGAACAAGTTAAAGACCTTACTGTTACAGAATAACAACGGATGGGAGATTATGAAAGCAAATCGTGTAAATGTGGATCAAAATGCTGTGAGCTATATTGCTCGGATGATGAGGGATGCATCCTCTGAATGCCATATTGAGGATTCTTTGAATGCAATAGGCAAGTCTGGACAGAATGTCGGTGAAGAAAGTATCCTTAATAAAGGGGGTTAAAAGTTAACAAGTGGAGACATGAGAATAGAATAAATCCAAAAATATGAAAGGAATGAAGGTTAAGAATAGGGGTTCAAGAAAATTCCTTAGAAATATTTCAACTCCTCAATCGTGGAGGGTGAACCTACACAAAAGGACCTTCATTTAAATCCAGAAATTATTGTGATCTAAGATGGTGTCATACAAAGGGACAACGTGGATAAGAATGTAAGAGTCTGTGATGATGAAAGGTCAGATGATGCAGCTGAATTGGGAGCTAAGGGACTGGAATTTCGTTCAGTTATTACTGATAATTAGGTCTGTACTCTAAAGGAAAATGTTACAACTAAGTGCAAGAAGGTTAAAACATATAAGGGAAAGCAGTTTAACCCGCTGGGTTCGAGGAGTGGCTGTATTCCAAAACATGTAAGGAGAATGATAGAGTGATTGAGGCCGGGATGATTGCTTGAATGAAATTAAAAATTATCAGGAAGTAGATAAGGGAGATGTGACTAGTAATAATGTTACAATTGTGAATAGACCGATATACAATATCCATGCAGAAAATAAGTATGAGCCCACTGGGAATTGATCTTCAGGTGATGTTTGTAGAATGTTTGGTAGGACTCTCAACGTCTTGAACATTGTGAAATCTAAAGATAGTAACAATGTGGTTAAGACATCATGTGTTCAAAGAGAAGTAAGAAGGGACAACAGGGAGGACAAGCCAACCCTGAAGTAGAGAATGCCAGTAGAGGCACATCTTTAATTTTTGAGTCAATAATCCATGATGACAATCAAGTCCCTTTAAATAGGAGAAAGATTTGTTCACTTTTAACAATTCTACCAGACCTATTATCTATAAGCTCTGATGATATAAGGCGTATGCACATATTTGACCATTGACCGTTTTATGTTAGGTATGTGTAAAGTACATTTCCGGTCTCAGTGTGTGAGAAATATGGTGTTGAAGAGTCAGGTGGAGTTATTAAAAAGGGGCTTTGATTGTTTTGATAAGAGCATGTTGGAAAAGAAATCTAGCAATAACAAAGTGTCAATGGTGGGATTGATGAACAATTGTGACATAAAGTGCACAGAGAATGAGGTAGGAGGGAGGCAAGTCACAATGGCAATTGACCCAGCTACCTGGGTCATCCTCTCCTCCCTCTTCAAAAACACCTCAAACATGCAATTTGGCAGAAGCAAATCACAATCTTAATATATTATCGTTTAACACCCGAGGATATAGAAGCTTCTGTAATGATGATTTATTTGAATCTTTTGACAAGCTAGATTTCATATGTCTACAAGACGCATGGCTATGTAATACGATTGCTATGTATGGGTAAACCATATTTTAGTGTTGTGCAAAAAAAGGTCCATTAGGAAGACCTTTTGGGGGGTTGTTGACAGCGATCAAGGTTAAGCAATGTCTCTCCATGTGAAATTACCTTTAACATCAGATTCTCTATTAGTCGTTAAGATCAAAGAAGCAAGTGAAGAGCGCAGTTAGTGAGATGCTATAAATTAACATATATTTCAATCCTTTAAAAGCTAACTTGGATAATGTACTGGGCAAATTGGAGGATGTAAGTATTGAGTGGATGGAGAACCCTATGAGTGCGCAGCAACCTGTCATCATTGTTGGTGACTTGAATACTTATTTCCCTAATATCGATCCAGATGAAATAGCCTCACATGGAGACATGGTTACATCTTTATTGATTTTTGATAAGAGTGGTGACAAAAGGAGTTGGATGGGTAGGATTTGGCTTCCAACAGATTAATTCTCTGTGTTCTGAAGAGTATATACTACCCACATGGTTTGGAATAGTGTCTATGGGCCTCATTACGACCCTGGCGGAAATCGAAAAACGATGGCGGAAATGCAATACCGCCATCGAATAGCGCTCGGTGCGATCATGACCCGTCACTGCAAAGTACGATGCCATTAGCGACACCGTAGTGAACGCCAACGCTAACTGCACCAAGTACGCGCGCGCGCACCATGCCAAACCGTAATTACCACCATGGCGCAACGGTACGCGAATTCCGACCCTAGCGGACATGCACCTAACGCCATCAAGCACGGCGGAAAGTACCATTCCGCCATGGTGAGAAGTACGGCATTGCGAACCAACCGTAAACGGCCCTACTGAGTGCTTGTACACCGCTCCCTGGCCACATTGTACAACCCCCCGTAGGTGCAATGAAGTCACACAATGCAACCAGTGAAATGTACTAGTCATCCATGCCTGCCAACGAACAAATGAATCTCAAGAGGGCCCAATGGGAGCTGCAGGGCACAGATGGCACGAATACAGAAGCTATACAAATGGACATGACCTCAGTCTCCCACCAAGAAACGCACGCAAACACAGGCACCTGTGACCAGCAATATTCCGATAATCACATCATTACACCAATCCAACTGGCTGACCGGCATCTGTTACCCAAAAGCTAATCCCCCGCCCCTGAGCATGACATCATCAAAACAGTCATAATGGCAGCCCTTATCCCTGACCTCACTGGGCTTCGTAAGCAAACGCGCCCAGCACAGTACCACGCAACTATACTCCGAAGCTGGAACCCAATGCAGATCTCCTCACAATACATCGCTCCCCAAATAGGAATATGCCACATCACTCGCAAAGAAGAACGCTACACGGTTCATATCAGAACAGAAATTTAATGCACAACAAATTCACCAAGCCCATACAGCCATTAGGCCATGAACTCCAAAATAGATTTCACCATTGTGGGCTGCATCCGCAATAAATGACCAGCTACTCCTTGTGTGACGCCCTGTTCCTTCATGGTACACAGGGGCTACATTCCCGTACGAAAAGGCAACATGGAAGCGCCTAGAACCGCAGGGCCGTCCCAATAGGGAGGCACTAGTCCAGCTGAAAGGCCGAAATGTTGCTCCTAGCCACTAGTACTGCGTAAGGGCATGTGGCCCATTGGCGATCGTCCCATAAGATCGTAATGCTGCTCCACTGATTAACACGAAGCAGCAGGTGTCGGGAGTAAAATCCATCTGCAGGAGTGGCATACAGATGGCAGTGGCAAAAGGGGAGGAGATACCTGTCAACCAAATGAAATGAAAAAGAATAGTATGGCCATCAGAACTACATTTGAATTACTCACTTCAATGATCACACCAAATCCACAGCCATATGCATGCTAGCCCACTCAAAAGGATCATCACCACCCAAAAACCACTTGCAAATCATAACTATCTATATCGACGTGAAAACACTATCACAAACGAGTGTACCTGTGCATGCGTCTGTTAAAACAGAATCCATCAGATGGGATTGGTAACGTGCATAGACACAAGTGTCTGAAGGCGCGTCGAGACAGGGAGGGCTCAACAAGGCCAGATAGACGATGGTCACACTATGGCAGCCCTGCATCACATAGCACAGGGGAGGTGGATAGATTCCAAGAAGCCCTGTACATGGCAAACTCTGTATCAAATCATCTGTCCATGCATCCATACATCATTCCCTCATCCCGTAATGAAAACGCCTGTTTCCATACTCACATAACATGTGAAATTTCCATTGAGTCTGTGCGTTATGCAGCCTGCAAAATCCACTGTGCCCCAGCCCGTAATTCCAGTGTTGTGAAGTAACATGTATTTGGGAACGTCCGGCCTCATCGCCCACGTCGCTATTGCGCATCCCAAACTATTCATATCAATCATTGCATCCTCGCCATGGCCCCTGTCCCAAGGACATTGAACAATAGAACGTTATATTTGCAGTCAGACCTGTGGGCATCTCCTCGCCGCTAGCTGAAAACCGAAAGCGCCGCCCTTCGAATTCCTCATTTGCAACATCACGTCGAAAAGGCATCTGTGGCCGCTTGAAACCACAAATTAATACATCTAGTGCGGCTGTGTGTGAAAATGGCAACTGCCTTCACTCCCAAATGGAACGCCCCGCCCGTCGGTGAAGCTCGGTACAGTGTTGCATGAGGGTCCACCGTTACTCGAGTACTACGTTCCACTGACCCTTCACAAGTCTGTTCGCGACTGCAAAGATTGTATGTGAAACAATGGGACCATAGCCGAATGTACATATCAACCAATGTTACACTGCCATCGGGTACAAATACATGATTGCAATAGCAAGATGCCATTCGTCGAATTGCAGCGTTGTGTGCGGGACGTGCTCGCCCAAAGGGGAGTGCAGCTTGCACAGGTGGAATGAATCACCACAGGTGGAGGCCATTCAGCCTGAAAACACATAAATTGCACACCCAGTCTCCTCCCACAACCACACCCACTCCGAAATGCTACCGGCAGGACTAGCCATGTTGGCCCTGGGGGACCTGATAGCACTGCAAGTACTCCAACTTCAAGAAGAAGACGAACACCAACTACAACCGGCCGCACGGCGGAGACGCAGGAGGAGGAGGAGGCCAAGGCAGGGCCAGCAAGGGCCGCCAGCACAGCCACTACCACCACGTAGGCAGCCCGCAATCCCACGCCTCCGAGCACATCCGTTCAACCTCACTGATGAGCAGATCCACACCCTCTACCGTTTGGACCGGGACACCATAACCGCCATTGTGGACATGACACAGGCTGACCTTGTCAGCATGATAGATAGCCCAACCGCCATCCCACCCCTACTGAAGGTGGTGTCTGTACTCCACTTCCTGGCCACAGGCACCTACCAGCACACAGTCGGACAGTTGCATGGCATATCACAGCCACTGTTCTCATGGACACTATTGCAAGTGCTCGATGCCCTCCTGAAGCACGCAGACGACTACATCTCTCTACCACGCTCAGAGCAGGAAATTACGAACACAAAAGTGGGATTCCATGCACTTGCCGGCATACCGGGTTGCATTGGTGCCATCGACTGCACCCATGTGGAATTGGTCGTCCCACATGCCATGGAGGCCCAGTACCGCAACCGAAAACAATTTCATTCCCTGAATGTACAAATGGTGTGTGACTCCAACAGGATAATTACACATTGTTGTGCCAGATTCCCTGGATCAACCCATGATTCTATGGTCTTGAGGAACTCTACTATACCACGCTACATGGAGCGACACGCAGGGAACAGATCCTGGCTACTCGGTGAGTCTCATTTCATGCATGATGATGTGGGGTATGTGATGCGGCAATGACCTGGCAGGAAGGGGGGGGGGGTGCGTACGTAGCAATGGCATTCCTCAAAATTCCTTTCTTGTCCACATACAGGTGATGCCGGGTATCCACTGAAGAGATGGCTCCTCACACCAGTCCGGAACCCACGCGACCAGCATGAGGAGGACTACAACCATGCCCACTCCCGTACCCGTGTAGTCATAGAACAGGCATTCGGCCTACTGAAGACTCGTTTCCGCTGCCTCAGCAGGTCTGGCGGGGCACTCCTGTACCGCCATGTGAAGGTTGCAAAGATGGTCATGGCATGTGTCATGCTCCACAACATGTGCGTACGTAGAAATGTGCCCATGCCCCCTGACGCAGAACTGCAAGCACCTGATGATGGTCATGATGAGGGTGGGGATGTGGCAGCACCTCAAGGAGTCTGCGAGGCACCGGAGGGCCGTGACATTCGTCAGCATCTCATAGATGCATGCTTCTAGCACTCACGCCTGGTGGCTGATACATGGACACGGGACTCGTGGCACTGTGTGTGTCTGGAACATGCACAATATGGACTGTACGCCTATAATGGCCTCGTACACAAAGATCAATGTCCACACATCTCATTGCATGATCGTGCATTGTTTATGGCATATGTGATATCATGTTAAACACCCTATCGACCCGCCACCCAAGTGAGCCCAACACACCCCCTCCACCCTCCTACCTCCCCCCCGAACACCAGTGTCCAAAGATGCTCATTGTCAGTGGGCTGTCGCTATTGCAAGCCCCCTCTGCGGGTATCAGGGGCACCCCTGCCTGTGGAGCGCAGGTTCCTCCCAGATCTACGTTGGGGGCTGCCCTGGACGGAACTTGCAACGGATGATGTCTCTGCCTGCTCACGTCCATGCATGTCCCTAAGGGTTTGTGAGAGCTCAGTGAGCACACGGCGCACTGTGGCAAGTTCGGCACATACGTCTTTGGACGTCGCATGCAGTTCCCCCCTCAGGCTCTCGGTGCTTCTCTCCATTTGTACTCTCAGGCTCTCGGTGCTTCTCTCCATTTCTACTCTCAGGCTCTCGGTGCTACTCTCCATTTGTGCCCTTAGTGTCTCTGTACTTCTCTCCATTTCTGCCCTAAGTGTCTCAGTTGATGTTTCTATGGCTGCCTTAGTGCCCCCACATTCATCGGCATGGTCCTTGAGGAGCGTGGCCAGTTGCTGCTGTTGCACGATTACCTGGTCGAGGGACTGTTGCCTCTGCTGGGCCATGGCCATTTGCGGTGGTGTCACAGAGGGGCTGATCACCTCATGTTGCCTTGCCACAGGGCTTGTGGGGGATGGCCAGTCGTCGTCTTGTGGGTGCCCCTGCGTGGTATCCTCATGGTGTACGGGATGGAACAGACAGGGGGATTGAGACAGGTCATGGATGGATCTAACTTCGACATCCCCGTTTTCTGTGTCGGAGCATGCTGCCATTAATGCAGTATCATCTATGGTGCTGCTGCCACCAGAAGCAGTGCCTACTGTGGCATCCATTGGGGGGACCTGTGGTGGTGGTGTTGTGGGCATGCTGGCTGCTGGGGTGCCTGTTGGAGTTCCCTCCTGTGTGCTGCCACTTGATTTGTGCTGCTGCCGTGTCTTGATGCGTGCAGCTGAGGTGGAGGGTCTTTGGCCGTTGGTCTTGGCCCTCTTTGCAGGTGTGCTGGTAGGGGTGTCCTGGAGCTCGTCGTTTGGATCGGACCCTGTGGTGGAGTAAAGGAGGGCGAGCGTTATTGATGGGTCTGTGGGAATTGGAATGGCAATGTATCACATGCATTGGGGTGGTACCTGAGGGTGATTAGGGTCGGGGCCTTGGAGGTGGTTTCATTTGTGTGTGGAGTGAGGGTGCAGTTGTTTGGCAGCCTGCAGTTAGGGTGTGCCTGCTGCACGTGTAGAGGGTGTTTTTAGGATTTTTAATTATTTATGTATTTGATGTGAGTTTTAATGTGTGCTATCAGGCCTATGTATGTGGCCGTTCTCCTGGACATGTGTTCCTGTTTTACTATGTGGGCACGTGATACTTCACATGATTGGACATTGTGGTTTTGGCATTGTTTTATTTGGGACACCTACCTGAATCTTCGGATGTCTGCACTCCTTTCTCCATCCCTCCGACTCCCTCTATGCTCTCCATTCCAATGGTGGAGGCACAGATTTCTTCCCAGGGGGTCAACTTGATGGGTGATTCCGATCCTCCCCCGGTAGCTGTGGCAATGTTGCGGTTGGCTTAAAGTATGCTACGGACGCGTATCCGCAGGTCGTCCCATCGCTTTCTGCATTGCTGTGGGTTGCGGGGTGCGGTCCCCACCGCACTTACCCGCTGTGCCACCAGGGCCCATATGGCCTTCTTGTTCGCAAGTGCCGTCCTGGTCATTTGCGTGGAGAAGACGACGGCAGCATTCTCCTGGAGGGTCTCCGTGAGCACCGTGAGTTCCTCACGGGAGAAGTGGACCTGCCGCTTGCGGTCGCACGCTTTCGTCGCTACTTTTCCCATTTTTCTTGGTTTCACTGGGGTGGATGACGGGTTGGGATGTGTCTCAGGGTAGTATTTTTTATGGTTGTGTGGAATTTGTGGTTTTATAGGTGTACGGCGGGATGTTTCCCGTTCCGGGACCATGCTTTTACTTCCATTTCCGTATATTTACGGTCACCGTACTTTCCGGTTGGCGCTCACTGCGGTGTCCGCTGAGATGGGTGGCGGTATTGCACCTAGGGCGCCTTACGGCGGCGGTGTGGGCCGTTTTGGGGTCATTTCCGCCATCGCGGACTTTGCACTTCCGCCATGGCGTGGTGCTCGTGCCCGATGGGTCGGAATGAGCCGCACTTTGCTCCATCGTGCAATGGCGGAAACGCTATTTACGCTATGGCGGTCCGGTCGGTTGATTTCCGCAAGGGTCGTAATGAGGGCCTATGTCTACTATAGACTATATTTACATCACCAATATCCAGTTGCCTAAAATAAAATCTTTTGTGGTAAGTAAGACTCCAAGAAATTATCATGCAATGCTCGCTGTTACCTTCATACATTTTTTTGCTGCTTTTGAACCGTCCACAACGAAATCTTAAAATGTAGTAATTAAATCATCTGGAAATAGAGTGATACAGTTTGCTGAAAACAACTCCAGAGTAAATAATCAGGTGTATAATTGGTGGGATACACTAGATGATAAGATTAAAAACCTGGCTTGTACACCGGCCAAGTTTAATAAACATTATCTTCATTGAAAGTTCTAACCCATATATTGTGGTAGAAAAATAATTTGCTAGATGGGAAACCGTATGTCTTTCATATGGAGATTGGATCAATGAAAAGAAGGCTGAGGAAGAACATTAAATCAATTCTTGGAATGGAAGAGAGTTGGCATTTGAAGAAGAACTCGATTGCCAAACTCAACTCAAAAATAGTTTTAAGAATTGGCTTAAAAGTTATAGGGCCTCATTACGACCCAGGCGGTAAGTTACCGCCTGGGCCGTGACTTTACCACCATGGCGCAAACTACGTTTACGCCATGGTGGTTGGCGGCCTTACCGCCCCATTCTGAGTTTGGCGGGGCGGTAAGTCCCCAATCCCCATTTACCCTTCCCCATTCCCATTTTTGCCCCATAGGGCATAATGGGAGTGGGGAAGGCGTTAATTACTTCCATTAACTCCATGGTCCCTTAGCGCCATGGATTTTAACACCTGCTAAAAGCAGGTGTTAAATCCGCCATGGCGCTAAGGGACCTCGTACTCAGGGGGTAAGGGTCGGCGCTGTTTACGGCGCCGTATACCCCTTACCGCCTGAGTTGTAATGAGGCCCATAGACTGTTGAGTTATCTTGAAAAGAATCGGCACACATTGAAGGACGTTCTGGAATGCAATTCTCGTTCTTTGTGGTGGAAATTGAATTCCAGAAATGAGAATCAATCTATTCAACAGTCTTCTTGTGTTTCAGAAAGTGTTTTGCTAAAACATCTAGCCGCCAGGTTTTGGGATAACGGCTGTGATTGTGCAGTGAACAAGGAGGTGATAACTGGGCCTTTTGAGTTGGAAGGTACCATTTGATAGGGAGGATATAGTCAAGTCTATAATGAAATTTAAAAAATGAGCAAGCCTCGGGCCCGGATGAGCTACTCAATACATTAATGAAAAACAGTCCCACACTTTGGGCAGACATTTTGTTTTGTCTTAACTCATAAATATTTGGAATCGGTGTCTTTCCCTCTTCTTGGAATGGGGCTATTATTGTCCCAATATTTAAGAGTGGGCCCAACATCATATAGAACTATCGCCTTACTGGATACTTCATCTAAGGTTCTAGCCAACTTGATTTTGAGAGAGTGACTAAATGGGTGGAAAAAAACAGGGAGACTAGGCACTCTTCAGATGGGCTATAGGAAGCAAACTAGTACAACGTTATGTGGTTTTACTTTGTTGTCCTGCCTGTCACAGGCAGGAATCTGTACAGATAGAATGCTTTATGTGTCAGTTCTTGATCTTACATCAGCTTTTGACAACATAGACAGGGCATTACTGTGGTCCAAATTGTCTAAGTGGGGTATGCTAAGTGGTCTCCTAAGAATGCTACAATTGTTTTACAGTAAATATACTGCGTGTGTGTGTAAGACTTAATGTGGAGGGAGATATCTCAAGAATTACAAAGGTGAATAAACGTGTTAGTCAGGGCTGTGTGCTGGCCGAACTTGTTCAACCTATATATGTCTGACCTGTGGGAAAGTTGTGAGGATTTTTGTGGACCTTCCACCCAATTTAGCACAGTTAAGAGTTGGCTGCATAGGTTATGCAGATAACTTGATTCTAATGGATTTTACTCCGGCAGGTTTACAGCGGGTCTTGGAGGAAGTGACAAGTTTCTTAAACAATAATGGATTATCACTGAACCCCTGTAAATCGAAGATTCTAATGCTCTCAAATAGAACAAAGGGGAAAAGTTATATGTGGTCAGTTTTAGATACCACGATAACTCAGATGAATCAATTTATTTTTGGGGAATTTTTGTTTACCAACTCCAAGAACAACAAAATCTGAGAATGTATGAAAAACTGAGAACTTCTACTTCTATGATGAAGAAAGTGAGGAGTACATTCTGTGAGTATTCATTGAATCCATTGTTGGAATTTTACAGGCTGAAGGTCACACCAATGATTCTTTATGGTATAGAATTAAGAGCGTTCAGTAACAAAAAGCCGCCAAGTACACTTGAAGTTCTGATCTGGAGAGAAGTGTTGGGGCTACCGAGATTTGTTTCCATTAGTGTGTTAAGATTGGAACTTGGTTTACAATCTTGGCGGTCCATGTATCAATATAAAGGTATCGCTCTGAATATAAGAATTTTGGAAGAAGGGGCGGAATAGTATATTATTTGAATCATGTAATGACATCAATTCACCAAGTTTATAATAGATTTCAAAAGAAGATGCAACAGTTACTTGAACGAAGTTGATCTCAATCAGAGTGTTAATCTCGAGGTTTTGAGGTCCACAATTAAGAGATGGGACAAGATCTAGAACACATAGGACCTTCAATGGTTGGGAAAATAAAATAAGTTTTGATTGATTGATATTTTATTTCTATTCCGCTCGTACACAAGTGTTTCTTGTTTTCTTATTTACATTGACCAAATAGAAAGAGGAAATCATATCTGACGAAGTTTCCTTGGTTCCTTCTGCGCGATTTCGTCTGTGGTACCTTAAATTTCATCTTAATTGTTTACCCACTTTGGTAATTGTTCGTCTTTTATTGAGTATTCTGCAGGAGTTGCGTAATTGTAGATTGTGCAGGGCCCAGTCCTTGGAGATGTTATACCATATGATCATAGACTACAAAGCATTGATTAATGAGAGGATAAGGTTTTTTGAGCCATTTTTACATTCAATAACTTGAGTAATAAATGCCTCTCTGTGGAAAATATTGATGACAGGAACACAGATTGCGTTACTCTTGGCCTTAGTGAAATATTTAATGTTAACATTTGAACGATTATCTGATGTCATTGAGGAAGGCAACCACCTGTTGAACATGCTTGTGTAGGTGTAGTGTGAGAATAGATGTATATTTCTCTTGCTGTAATGTATGCACAGAGTTATTTTGATTTTAGTGGATGTGAATATGTAGATGTGAATCAGATTAATATTAAAATGTGTATTTTATCTGTGTGTTAATTTCTCAGGTTTTAGTTTCGAAACTGTTGTAGAATTAGCACTAGTTTATCTGCTTTAATATCTTTTTGATATTTGGAAAAGAGAAATGATTTTTAGGAATGTGTACAGTATTTTAATGGTGATGTTGTTAAGGTATCATGTGTGCCAAAAATGCAAAAAAAACATACCCATGGATGAGAAAGAAGGACCAATGGGTGTAAGCAAGCTAGGAGCTGCAAAAATGAGGGAACACAACTAAGGGACAGTGATGGCTCTTGGTGAAGAACACAGATAGATTAATTTGACAAACAAAGGCTTATTTAATGGAAGTGTATTATGCATTTAAAGATTACAAACAGAAATAAGGAGGTTTTGGCACAATTATTGAGCATATTATGGATCAGTAGTACTTACAACGATTGGTTTATTAGAAGGAGTGAAGAAGAAGAGAACGTGGAGATGTGGAAAGACAGAACATCATGCACAAGATTTGGAAAAACATAGGGATATTAGGCTAGGGTTTAGTTATGTTATGGCCATAAAGAGGGGGGCCACATACCACCCCACATACCCTGAACATATATACCCCCTCACAATAGTAGACAATATTCCCACAATGCAAATACAGGTACAACTTAAGCAATAGTAACCCCATGTCCTGTTAAACACAACATACGAGAACATAAAGTACATATCATTTTTGTAGTATATTTGGAGCATTTTTACAATTTTAAGGGAGGGGTCACAAGATATAAAAGGACACAGAGTAACATGCAAATGGCAAGTTCAGGAAGGAGGGGTTATGAGGAAAAACACAATGAGAGAACTACTGCCAGCTCACAGAACAACATATGAGAGTAAGTAACAAGAACATTACTTTATATATAAATATATATGTGTTTATGTAAACATTTTGATTCATGTTACGAAAAAACAAGTGTCATTTTTGGAGCACAGGAGGAATTTTTATATGTCCTTAGTGGAGTATAGTGATACAATTGGGAGAAACACTATGAGAAAAGGTAAATACTAGTGGATGAAATAGGGAGATCAATAAAGAGTGAAAAGGTTGTTACGTGTGGACACAAGAAGTGTGTGGATCTCCTCATTGATTATTATTAGAGGAAAGAGGACCCAGGTGAGTACAAGTGAGAAGATACTGAGGGATACAGTGGTTTCAAACTGATCGCATTTCTTCAAGGTCGATTGTATTAGGTGTAGCTAAAGCATAACATATGCATAAGTATGGCCATACCTAGTGAAGAAGGTCGATGGATCTAAGAAGGTGGAATAACTCTTTTATGATTATGTCAATGAAAATTATTGAAAGTATGTTTGATATATGTTATGTTTTAGTAAAGGAACAAAGAAACACGGGGCCATGAAAATTAAGTGGTAGGCAAACATTGTATCCATATATGTCACACTTGCATGCACTTGAATAGTACACACACTTCTTTTCAGCATCATGGGTAGGCATATTAGAGTAGGAAGGGCAACACTAAGTGTTAATTGTATTTCACCAGAATAAACACAGTAAAGAAAGAAAGAAGAGACCATGCTCCTGCAACATCAGCAGATGGACTAAAGTACAGGGAAGCTTTTAAGCAAAATAAATAGTGCTAAAAGCAGGCCTGCCAACAAATCTACATACAAAAAATAAAGCAAAGTGTACCATGGCCTCTACTTTAAAAAAGCTGAGATTGCGTTCTATCTGGCCATGGATACAAACAGATGACACCAGCACAATCACTTCAAGGAAATACACAAGCGACAAGGCCAGCGCCCTCCATGCAAAAGAATAAAGAAAGGACTATTTTAGGGGAAGTATAGTTCTCTTTGTTAGCTTACCATGACTTTTGCCTCCATTTGGTTTCTGCAGGAAGTAAATGAAATATTATCCAGGGATGCGCCAAGAAGAAAGAAAAAGAGCATCTGAAGAAGAAGACTGTTCCTTTTGGGTCATTGTTGGTTTTGTCTTGTTGTATGTTTCATTTTTTATTATTTTGATTATGAAGAAGGAGACAATTGAACCCCATTAGTGTTAAAAATGGCACAACCGTTTACAATAAATTATATCAAGAATAGAGGAGAAATGTTTCCTTTTTCAATTAAGAGAAGCATTTGGAGATACAGTTTAAGCTCAGCACAGCACCAAGAAGGACAAAAGGGGTGTTAACCTATGAAAGGTGTAGGGAAATTGGAGCAAGTGAAGGTAAAACAATATATAAGTGTGATTTTCGGTCCCATGTTACAGGCACACCCAGGTACAAGCATAGATAAACACTGCTGACATTAAGGCATGCACAAGAGGGAGGAGAAGCAGCAATGAAATTCAATTAAAGAAGAGTAAATGAAATAGCATGTATTTTAGGAGGTTAGAGTACTTTAAAGAACTAGAAGCATTGAAGTAGTAATGTTTAGGTATTAGGAGGACGTGCTGATAATAAAAATGCACTTATTTCTCTTCACACAAGTCTGCGAGCAGGGAGAAAGGCCCCAAAAATGTTTTTTAAAAAAAGGGCTTAGTGGACCCAGCCAAATGTTCATTGCTGCCGATTTGAAGGAAATAAGAAGAAGAAACAATGTTCTTTATGGATTTCCCCATCCTTATGTCTCCAATTATGACAATGTCCCCTAGACTGACTATTTTACTCAAGAAGCAATGCGTTTTAAAGCATGGCCCTTGGACGAACTAAGGGGCCCCTGAACCTGCTGCAAAGCAGCCCAAAGAAATATGCAATAATGGACTGATGTAACATCCGTTAACTCGATATGGAAAAGAAAAGAGAACCGATGGAAGATGTTCCAACAGAAGTTAAGCGAGATGATGGCCAGGAAAAAACTACAAGCAGCTGGTAAATGGGACAGGGACAATTGCAATGTTGGGGGATGGAGAAGACAAAGAATGTGGGTAATAACCTACTACCCACAGGAAAAAGAGGAGAGAAGGAAAAAAATGAATGAATGAGCTGGCGGGTCACCTCAGGAGAAAATATATAAATGTCGTTCAACGCTATCTCCCGATTCTTGTAGTGGCAGGATCACTCGCTGTGTATGTAAATTAACATTTAATTGGATAACAGGGATTGGAACAATATGGAAGTGAAGAATGATACTTTATGGGGATACATAAATACACACACATAATAGAAGAGGGCAAAATATGTTGCAGCTTGGAAAAAAAATGATACATATAGAATAGATTAGAAAAATATAACATGATTCGAGACACTATTGGCCCTTTAGGAGTGCCTTCCACAGTAACTCCCATATTTGAGATAAAGCACTGAGTTGTGGTGGGTGACTGAGATAGGGATGCATAGGTACATTGCATTCGAGGGAGGATAAATCGAATATATCGAGCAGAGGGAGGAATGAAGAGGAACAGAGCCTCCCCCTCTCTGGTAATAGACAAGTGAAATTGTCATGAAAGGGCATGCATCCTGCCCTCCTGTCCAACATTGTAAAAGTCAGAAGCATTGTTCATTGAGGCAGCAGGCTTCCCTTATTATGGGCAGGTACATTAGGAAATAGGTGACACTACACACATTTATTTAGGACAAACATAAAACATAGAAACATGCTTACATTGTGCACAACATTGCATTACAGATGGTTCCAGGCCTCAAAGCCGCATGAAGGTTTAGAAGTGTTGAGCAAACAGAAAAATATAGTGTTGTGTGCAAAAAAGGGAAGCCATTATGCAGAGACATGGCAGTTTAAATAGTAGAAATATACTGTTTCTAACAGTGGTGGTTTTCAAAGGTTTTTTTATAAATACAATTTGGCAGTGGGCTGAAGCAGATAAGCAAGGTGGGATGATCTTGACAGAATGTGCTAGAAATCTGGAAAGTGCATCATTTCCAAAACCTGCCTTTTCCAGTTTTAAGGTTGTGAAATATATATCGTGGTTTAGTGAAATTTGGGAAAAACCTAGTCATGATGATTAGCATAAATTAGGTAATTGTGACCGAAAATGATCATGTGTTTCAGGAAGTGTTTATGTCCAATGGAAGCCAAGTGATGTGTTTGGCCTATCAAAATAGAAGGTTCCCATTAGCATAACATTATTGTTTAATTTTTGCCACACTATGGGTGTTGTCTAAAATATAAGAAAAGCTAAAGTATTCTTTTGTCAGCATGTAAGATGGGAGATTAAAACAACACACTCCCGGCTAGTCGTTATCTGTTTCTGTGTTTTGCATATCATGGTTCCCTTCCAGGGAGGCTGGCAACAGGAGATTATCCTAAGAAATGGACTCTTTAACACCTGCTTTCGAAGTCAACCTGCTGCAAGCCATGATTCAATCATGCTCGACACTGAGCAAACTATCAGGACCCTTCGTCGCAGCCTTTGGCATTCATTGTTCCTATGAACTGCTGTTGCCTATTCGACTCCATTGGCCACTGCAGCGTGCCAACTGAAACGCTGTTGAATCTGCTTGAACCAATGACACACCTCTGCCTTGCATTGCTCGAGGACCAGTTTGAAGCACCAGTCTCTTCCCCGCCACTCCTATAAATCAATCCAACCAACCATGGTGTCTCCCAAACTGTGACCTCCAAGCCCAGCATAGAATCAACTTTCCTGCATATCCCGGTAGCAGCTACATCACTGTCGATCCTTGACCATCGAATTGAACCTGGTGACCTCCTGATCTGCAGTGCTCGAGTAGACGATTCAAGACCACAGGTCCTTTCCGTTAGACACCAACTCGACGCCAGGTTGCTGCTGGAACAGTGTGACTGCTGCATCTTCAAAATGAAACAAACCTGCGATCAACTCAAAGAAGCCTGGATGGGATTGATGCTGTTGAACCATGAAGACCTTTGTAAAGGTATTATTGAGTAATATCTGCCCTCTATCTTTAGGCAATAGAGACTGGATAAGTTATTTTAATCTCTTTTGCATCCTCAAGAACATATGCTTTGAACATTCTGGTCTTTTATTGCCTTTTCTCCTGATGTCTCATTACCCAGAGTGCTGCATCCATTCTATCTTTGCATATTCTGTGTTCTTTCTACATGGATGTGTTTGTACAATGTTTTCTAGTTAGTTATTATTGTATGTGGTGTGTTTCATTAAAGTATATATTTTTATAGAACCTTGATTAGGCATTCGTTGTTTTGGACTGTTATACTTTGCTGTTTGGGTTGCTACTGGACCACATTCACACCCTTTTTGAGAGTATAGCCTCCCTCTGCCCGCAATAGCACAAAATGTGAAGGGTTTATATCTCTTAACTGCACCTGCTTTACCTTTATGATTGTGTTGGCTCTTGGTTTGTAGAAGTGTGAGGGTTGAGTGGGCGCTTTAGCCTCCACTCATCCTTGTACTCCTGCAGTGCTGCAGTCAATGTGTCACACACACACTAACAAAAATGCACATACAAACATATGTGTTGCAAAATAATTTGCATTCTATGATATCTGTAAAAATATGTGCAAGGCTTGCATATGGAAGACACGTAAGCTTACATGTAACTTTGGATGCTTTGGTCACATCAAGTCCAAGATTCAGGGAAAATCTTATAGCAGAAACAAATGCATTGTGTTCTATGTGCAATGACTAAGGTTGTCAGATCTTTTGTGGATTCAATTATACATATGGCTAAGGTGCATTCACTAATGGGGTATACAATCCCATGCCACCATTCTTGGACGAGAAACAGGCTGTATTTTGAATTGAAAATCAAATTTATTTAAATTAAACAGACCCAAAGGTGGTCTCAAGGTTTATTAGGTTTGGAAAGTCCCCTCCATAAAATATATTTAGATTATGGAAGCTGGTTTACAGAAATAAGAATTGGCACACTTTTCAAACTCTAAATGAGATGCAGAGATACATAGAGTCATTCCATTAATCAATTAACTATGTTTTTGAATATATAATTGTAAAAGAACAATCACATTTTTAAACAACACAATTTGAGTACATAAGTATAGTGATGCTAATGGCCCAGCATGACAAATACATGAAGCTGATTGTCTTTTAGGATTAACACATTTGAAAAAGATTTTATTTTCTCCAGTTTGAATAACAATGGTTTCATCGAAAAGTGCATAAACATCAACATTACCACGTTTCCTTAGCAATGAATTCCTGCCCCCATATAAATATAGGGCTATGGGTTCATGTTATATGCATATAAAGAAATACAAGCCTAGGTGATCGACGTCCCCATCTACAGGCTTGTGTTTAGAAAAGCTCTGTCATTCAATTTAAAATGTGCAGAATATTGATTTATCTACACCATGAATCCACCCAAAGTTTTGATTTTCTGAAAGGACAACAGTTTCCCCTCCAATATCTCTGTTTAAATGACTACATTTTCAGAGGTCACAATTTACCAATCAATAATAGAAATGTAGAAGTTGTACACACTTTCACAAATCGTGTGTCAGACTACATGTGTGAAAACACTGGGTTACATTAACTGGCTATGGTTTTAAAAAGATTGTGTGCTCTCTGCTGTGGGAAATTCTATCTATTTTTCCCCTGCTCACACAGCACATAAGCAGAAAAGTGCTATTTGTTCCTATTTAAAGGTAATTTCTCATAATTTTGAATACAGTGAAAGCAGGATACAATTCACACTAACAAGCTACAATTTCCACTTCCCATTCTTTTGGTGATAGTTTATCAGACACTGTACAAAGGCATTGCAGCTGTGTACAAGACAATTCTATGTGTTCTATAATAAATTAAATGTGATCTGGCTTTAAATATAGTGAAAGAACAATGTTGCATTCCACTCTAAAAAGTAAATACATTCTATTTGGCTTGAGTTCCTCCTAGAGACAGTACCTCCTAATCCTCTCAATCCGAGAACACAGCAGACAAATGTTTAAGAGAGGTTATCTCTAATTACGCCGTGGAACTTTCACATTCACTTTTGAATGATTCTTTGAGGCAAATTGTCTGCAAGGACCATCCTGAGTTGGCAGGGAATTTCCAGTCATCTAGACCCTTCTGTTCTTTTTCTGCCTCTAGGAAAACAGGCATTCATCTGGTAGAATCTGCTTCAGGCGTCCTCTTGGATAAGGCCCCTTTCATCTCCAGATATTACCCAAGCTCTGTACTCATCAATTTAGAACAGGGGTTCTACTTCTGGATCCCAGCTCCTTTACTCACTCCCTGTGTGTTTCTGTTTATCTAATCTGTGATATTTCCACAGTATGTCATTGTGATATCACACCTTTTCATTAGCCAAGTGTTTCCATTGGCTTGCTTAACGGGTAGATACTCCCAGAGAATACACCCCCACATTTTAATAGGTTAAGCATATTTATGAACATGTGACGGGGTGGGGCTGTACACTTTGGACAATTTTGATCTCATAATATTTGTTCCAAATCTCCTTGTAGCAACATCACGCATTGATGAAATATGCATTTCTAAGTGTGCCTCTTTGTAAAGAATTCAGGGACTTCTGACATGAGTATATGCAATGCAATGTGAGAAAATTATTAATATTTATACAGTTATCAATTATTTTTAAATCAATAGATATTATAGTGCATCATTACAAGTTGGCCAGTGCATGATAATTGTAGCAGTATTACTGTATCCCGCTGGATTACCAAACCACCCAACTATAGGTTTGGCGGAAAGTTGGAGTATTCACCTCCAGCCATGAGATGGCGGTAAATCTGGCAGCTTTCCACCAAATTTCTGTGGAATTACGGCAGCCGAAATACTGCCACCAAAACTGCACCACTGAGTCCTATGTACTAATAAAAAATGGGGATTTTTCACCACCATATCCACTTGTAATCGAGCAGTAATTCCACCGGACCAAGTGGTGGTAACGGTAATACAGTTTGGTGGTATCTGGGTGGATTTACCACCCAGATACCACCAAACTCGTAATGAGGCTCATTTGTTTTTAGACAAATTTTATAGAGGAGAATCACACATTTTATTTTGGCTCTAAGTCATATTGTTTTTGAGTTAGAGCCAAAATTATTTTTTACATCATTAATTCTAATTGAAATGGCCATTACGTTTCTGTTTGTGTCACCACAATACACCATGTGGGCAGCTTTTAGAGGTCCCTTTGTGAAGCCATCAGTCCATGGTGTATATTAATAGCTGGCATAGACTCCTTTTGTTTTCTACCATTAGGACTGTAGATGGTAGATTTTATTAATGAGCAAATGTCAAAAGGTGAACCTTAGGTGCTTTTGGCGGAATTTGAAGCTCTGGGCCTGGAAAACAGAGGCTCATATCAGGGAATCAGTTTAGAGTATACCTCTTCAAAGGTACCAATTTCAGGCCTATTTGGAATGTTTAAATAAATAATAACTAGGGGCGTGGAGTTTGGGAATTCTTTAGTAGTGATGCACTTACTGTGTTTCTTTGGGAATTATCTTGTAGTGCAGGACCTATTGTGTTTGTTTTAGAATTCTTTTGTAATGCTGGACCTACTGTGTTTGTTTTGGAATTCTTTTGTAGTGCTGGACCTACTGTGTTTGTTTTATGCAAGATAAAACAAGTCTGTTCATCTGCAGAGGGCCAAGCTAGCACGCTAGTCTTCTTGGACTTTAAGCCCCCCACTCAAAAATATATGCAGGGCTAAACAAAAAAATGAGCTTGTTGTGAGCTTCACTGGAAAATCAGCATTGTCAAATCCACATTAGAAAACCAATCTGTCAATATAGATTTAAACAATAACGCATTCCCTGTTTAAAAAACCTCATGCATACGTACAACCCTTAATACATTTCAACCTACTTCTAATTGATATTAGATATTATTTCACATACATTTAATATTATTTCACATATTCTATATGAAATGTACAGCAGGTTGACTTCCCTGGTACAATATGAGGCTTCATTTGAAAACACATTGCATTTTGGTTTATGGAATTACAAGTGAATCCATCTTAAACACTTAACAGTGTTTTCAATTAATGAAAAAACGTTCTCCGGTTCTCTAGCTTTCTTGCACTCTGCTCTCCACTCTTTGGGCCTCATCACGATTGGGCGGTATCCCGACTGGGGTACCACCCAACTTTATTTGTGTTAGCATAGCGCCCACCCATCCGGCGGTTTTAGCGACGGATCATGGGTTGGATGCTAACTGTTACTCCCCATTCCCTATTAGGTCCACTGGACCCAATGGGGATTGTTTGGTGCAATTACCACTCGGTAATACCGCCGGCGGTTACTGCACCGAAAATGAGCATTTTCCCAGCGGGTTTACCCTGAAATTGTGCGGAGCAGTAAATGCGGCGGTAACCCAGTTATCAGCTATCGCCGAACTTGTGATGAGGCCCTTTGTAGGGAGTGCAATGTTATATATTATTCTGTCCAAAGTTTGTCTCGTTGCTAAAAAACCCTTATTTCTGTGCAGTAGGGTACCATGTTTCTGATAAAAGAAGAAGGTTTTATTTTGACAAACATGGCATTTAGCATTTCTAGGTGTGAGTTTATACTTCAGCAGAACCCAGTCCTTGGACTCTCTTGTGTCTTTTCTATGAAATTCCAATATCGATTTAAATTTGTGGGGGGAAATCTTTGTCATTTATCGGGTGCTGTTTCTCAGGCGAGATGTGACATCCTGCATTTTATAGTCACGTATCTTCATGGTAATTGAAGAAAATCGCAGCGCGTAAATGAAGCAAGGGACGGTTCTGGCACCTTTCACTTTAGATTCATCCAATCACCAGTTTCACCAGAAAAACATAAAAAAGCACTGAGGGCTAGTAGAACCATTTGTGATAAGGTAACAACGGAGGCGCTTATCTAAAGAAGTCAGAAGACCACATGAAAAGGAAAAATGAAGGCACATAGAATACACAAAAATACAGTAAAGTTAGAAAGTACTCCACGTTACAGTCAATAGTTGATCAGGTCCATCTGTGGATAAAAGAAAACTGTGCTTGGTACCTTTTACAATTTATAAAGGATTGTAAGTGCCAGTATTAGTTTTCAGCCCACAGAGCAAATCCTTCGCATCTTGTCGCCAAATGTAAAATGCAGCTCTGGGTAATGGAGGAAGCCAAGCATGAATCAAACAGGTGTCTGCAATGTAGAAAAGGTGGGTATGTATTGAGTTGCAGCTTACAGGCAAGTAAAGAAGACAGGATCTACAAATAGAGCAACCCACCACATCCATCACCCCATCCTGTCTGTCCCAAGTGACACAGACAGAACGCCCACCAGCATTCACTCCACATTCCAAAGAGCCAACAGGGTTCAGGTGGTGTGTCGGTGGTTGCTGGGGAACCTTGTATATCTGGCATGATCAAGGGAGGCATATAACTCCGGAGGGAAGATGTAGGATTGACTGGTAAGATCAGCAATTTTGGGTGGTTGTTTGAAGAGCATGGTCTTGAGGTTTTTCCTGCAGTGTAGAAATGAGGGGCAACCTCTTGGACGATACAAGGAATCCTTTGTGAAACTGGTGGAGGACTTGAACTTCTTGACTAAGGCCTCATTACGAGTTTGGAGGCAGCCATGGTGCTTTTAGCGCCATGGCTGCCTCCAAACCGTGGTCCGGGTCCGGTCTGGTGGAATGGGGAGTTACAGGGACATTCCAACCTAGGCGGACCTGGTAAGTCCCCATTTCAAATGCCATTCCCCATTTGAGCCCCCATAAGGCTCAATGGCAAGGTGGAAGGCGCTAATAACGGGCTGGCAAATTGCAGGCCCGTTATTAGCTCCAAGGTCCCTTAACAGGTCCCGTAAAGAACATGTGGTCAGACCACATGTCCTTTGTGAGTCCCGCTAAGGGACCTCGGAATTGGGCGGTAAGAGTTTAACGGCACCGGTCTCCTTACCGGTGACCGTTAACCCTTACTGCCCAACTCAGAATGAGGCCCTAAATATTTTGTGATGTTATATGCTTTGTAGGAATATGGTTAAATCCACTTAAGAGGCCACAGGGAAATAGAAAAGAGAGGGCTACCCATCTGCACCATTAACACAGATATCACACTAACCCCCTCTCTTGACCAGTTTGCAACTGTTTGCTAGGCAATTTATAGAATATGGACCATCTATTTTTCCAATGATGGGTTTGTATGGGTCCACATTCCCAAGTTAACAGGAACGATTGAAATAATCCTTTGGATCTTGCTGTTGTTTTCAAATTACTCTTTAATTTCAAATCAAGGATGTTGGATTAATTTTTTTAGCTGTTTCATTGTTTTTCTTACTTATCCTTGGGAGTGAGCAAGGGATTGGGGCTGAGAAGAGTTATGAATGTGGTTCTCGATACCTTACCGATTATTGAAAAACTTGGCCCATTTTAACTTGTCCTCCTTTATTGATTCATGCACATTGACACAGCCAATCACAAAGCCTTCCTCTATCCTATGCACTCAATTAGCATTGACCAATGTTTCAAATCCCATCTGATAAGACCAACTATCAACAAATGCAACCCTCAGCCTTTTCTCTTTATCAGACATATTTGACATCTCAAATGATGTTATCTTACCCCCCAATCAGCTTTCACCTCTTCATCATATCTCTGTGGAATTTGCTGGCTGATCAAAGGGTATTTATCAAGCAAAAAGCCAAACAAGTATCGCATATGGTCAGTGGTAGAAGACATAGCACAAATAAGAAGTTGCCCCAATCTGCTCCTGCAGCCTTCCTCTTTGTGGACCCCATTAAGATTGTTCTATTCAGCAATGGCTTTCAAGTCACATGGGTAAAATACTCGCTCACTGACATTAAATAATTGTGCCCCATGCTTGCATCTTATGCTCGGTCCATCTGCTTCCCTGTCACCTAATTAAAGCCCCACCTTCAACACTTATATAAAAAAAAGGCACCAATGGCCTGGCCACAGAGATGCCTCCTTTGGCAAATGAAGACATTTTTCCACCTTCATTTGCTAAACAGCGGACAGGGTTAAGGACCTTCTGACAATCCTTTAAGTCACTTCCATGGTCCAGCTGAAACTCGATTTTCATGACGCCTCTCAACTAACAAAGGAACTGGGAACGAATGACAAATACCATCCATGCTAGAGCAACCATAATGACTCCTCTTCACAGGCAAGACCGATTTTATAACACACTGCATCATTTCGAATGTGGTCCCCACAAAAACACCTATCTATAAAAAGAAATCTAGCATTCGCTACCCGGTCCTGCAACCAAACTCTGGCTAGACCGCAGATCTAACAATTCACAAGGAGACAAACATGTTCTGTCCATGCTTGCAAAAGGTGTACTTAACACACTTGCACTTTCAATACTACAGTTCCAAAAATAACGGAAGCACCCCGTTTTCAGAGCTGTCACCCACCCATAGTCTGAACCACCTGGGACATATGAGCATGAGGCCACTCAACTACTTGCAAAGCCTGGAATGTGGCCACCTGCTCCTACACACTTTGAACCGCTGTCCATCTGACAACCAGCATAACTTTAACTTTGGCTCTTCTCATCTGGATCCATACATTTCCCCTGTCCCTATGTTTCCATCCTCCAAATATCCGCCATTTATCCCTGTCACTTTCTCACTTAATCTAAACAACATTTGAGTCATCTCCACCTGCCCCATCTGAATAATCATGTACAGTTAGTGTACTCCCATCATGTAAAATGCTCTCATCTATACTTGAAGGTTTTCTTAATGAAGCATCCCACTACATCTTACATATAGGTCTGCACAAATACTTGAATGAAACATGTATAAATTCAACACTTGACCACCTGTTGTCCCTCTGATCTCATCAACGAATCTGTCACAACGTTGACACTGAGAGATGGCTACAGATGTTTTTCTAGTTAACAAATCTACTTTTATTGTGAGGCAGCTGAAATAAAGGGAACACATGCACAGGGAGGCATTCCTGTGGTATTTAAATAGGCAAAATGTCTGTGGGTGTAAGCACATATTTCGTGATGCATCACAAAGTTTCTCGATCCATGATCCCTTCTGAGAAGTGTCGAAATCTTTCACAGTCTGGGGGTTTAGGTGTTCCATCATTTCTTTCTCTGTTCACTATAATCTTGGTTTGCAGTCTGCTTCTTCTCATTTCTCTTCAGGAGAGCCTCTTGCCTGGGTCTCAGGGCCCAGGTACCAATATGCTAGGCCTGGATGTCAGCAAGAAGGCAAGAGAAATTTTGTCAGGCCTTGCCCCAAAGGTTCCACCAGTCGCCGAGCCACTTATTTGTTTATTTTTTTACTATACTATACTTTACTATACTATTCTGCAGGGATACTTCGGGTTCTTACATCTTCCCCCAGATGTGTGGACTTGTCTCTGTTCTCCAAAACTCTGCCCTTATCAACCCCCTCAATATGCCACAACAGTCTTCTTCCTCATGGCCTGTTTCACCTACTATTCCTAAAATCTCTTGTTAGATTACTCTTAGGCAGGTTGAGGGGTGCTAGGAGTTCGTGGGCCCAGAACACATGGAAGGCCTAACTCCTTCCCTTCCCAAAAGGAACACAGGTCCAGACAGATAGCAAGTTCAACCATGGTTTTATTAGAGCCAAAACCAGCAGGGATCAGACAAGAATAAAGCTCCTGGATCCGCTGAACCATCTCTGGCGCGCAGGCCAGTTTTTAGGCAAATCCACGTCACAATGACTTCACAACCTGGGCCCCTCAACAGCAAATCTATCACATCCTGTGATTGGGTGTTGAGTGGTAGTTCCCCTATAGCAGTCCCTATATCAGTTAGTTAACTGGCCCCTCCATGTCAGGTGTCAGGCCTGGACCCTCCCTGAAAAGTGCTAGGTCTACAATGTTGCAGTATGCAGACCTGATGATTGGTCTGTGCCCATGGCTACCCACCCCTAGGGTCCTGAACTGTGATTGGGTAGTGCTTCTGCCCCCAGGCCTGGCACCCAAGTCGGTTCTCAGCTCAAAGTGTACATGTTCAAGGTAATAAGAGCAACTATGGTGCAAGCCCATGTGAATGGCCATATTGTCGTCACTTCTTCTCCCTGTTCGAGTATTTTGTGGGTGGGGGTGCAGGGCCCGATTTCAGCCTCCCTCTTCAGTCCCCACTCTGGTCGACTTGTCAACCACATCACGATAAAATCGTTCTTCTTCTATCAATCGCAATATCTTCATTATCCCTCCAAGATGTCCATAATAGTTCACATGATCGTCAAATGACCAATACATGTAGGCGCAAACTCCTCCAGGCTTTCACCAAACCATTTTACCTTCATTCTTCCTTAGGTTATGTAGATTGTCTACCTCTATTCTTGCCGGAAACAGGTCACTCGTTGTTACCTTCTCTCTTAGTCTGTCTCTTTCCTTCACAATGTCATCCATTGCTCCTCCTATATTCACATCCATCAGAATTTCCCAAACCCATTTCTCTTCATTCTTCCTTAGGTTACGTGGATTGTCTACCTCTATTCTTGCCGGAAACAGGTCACTCGTTGTTACCTTCTCTCTTACTCTGTCTCTTTCCTTCACAATGTCATCCATTGCTCCTCCTATATTCACATCCATCAGAATTTGCATTCATATGGCTTCTTCTGCTGTTTTCTTGCATCTTCCAATACAAATTGTGATCCCACACAGTGATGCTGCTCCTAGTGCCAGTGGTCCAACTATCACCTTCAGTCCATCTGCCAACCAAGATGTCTTCCATGACCAAAGATATGCTAGCGAGCTCTGGTCCTTCCCTGTTCCACGTGCTTTGTCTTCCATTATTGCATGCATCTGGGCCAATTGTGCAACTGCATCTGAGAGAGTTCCGTTATCTTCATCATTGGCAGGTATGAATGTGCAACAGGAACTCCCAATTCTTCCGCAAACTCCTCCTTCCATTGCTGCGAGGAGATCCAGAACATATCTATTCTGGAGTGCCACCAACCTTGGCCCAAGCTCTTATTTTATGGCGTTGAACCCTTTCACTGTCGAATTTATGGTTACCATCAACTCCCAGCAAGGAATCTGCAACCACTTGGTATTAGTGTATTTCTGTATTCCTGGTATCAGTGAGGCGAAGAACATGTGTGTTCTGCTGAACAGTCTGTAGTGTGCTGGTACTTCATCCACTGCTGCTTCTGATTCGCCTGAGAAGTAATTCCCTCTTTTTACTCTTTTCAGTTTCCCTTGTTCATCCCTCATTTCTAATTGGGCAGAGGTTGTTCCCTCTATTGATCTCTTCCTTCTTTTGTTGGTTTCCATCTTCTGAAAGTCATTGATCTTCCCATTTTTCTTGGGTACTACTAGTGAGGGCATGTTGATGTGCACTAGGGAGCATATTCATCCCCAATCTGGTGTATGCTTTAGATCCACACGCCCAATAGTGATCCATCAGCACCACCATTCCTGCTCCCATTGCAGGGATAGTCTCAGTCCTCTTCATTGCTGTTGTGTTGATAACACCGAGGCGGTGTCTTGAGGGGAATTATTGGCGTTGGGCCAGCTTCGTTTTCCACCCACGTCACCAACCTTGCACTCCTGTCCCACTCCTTCAGGCATTTATCATTTTCTTCTTGTACCTTGGTCACTGGTGCATTTGCGAGGGTCAGTGCCTTGCTTCCTACCACTCCATCTTCCCAGCCATCATTAGTGTATACAGGTCCATAGATCAGTATCTGTGGTCTCTCCCAGCAGCCGGGCACTCGCCCTGTCTCCTTTATTCACGTCCATGGGCATGGCAATTCCTTGAGAGTGACAGTCTTTGTTTCTCCTTTCTCTGGTCCATCAGTTATATACTGCAATCCTTCATCGAGCTGCCAATAATTGTTCATGATGTCTAAAGTTTTGATGTAATTATCTTCACATGGGAAGGTCCCTTGTAACATCTTACTGTTGCCATCTTCCCTTGGAACCAGCCTTGCGTCTTTACCATTGCAAGATACATCAGGCATTGTGCCCTTGCTATTGGTATTTCTGTTGCAATGAACGTTCTGGAGGCACTCACGGTGTAGGGGATTAATGAGCAGACATAACAGCTCTCCCCGGTGGTACCCCTACCAATTTGTACATGTGTTTGTACAACATGTTGTTTGTTACTTGTGTGGTATCTGTGAGCTACGTGTCAACTCCAACTCCCTTCATGTCTGTTTCAACACTGCACTTACCCCTCTTTACCTTATCAGCAGTGTCTCTGTTTCTAACTGACATGGTACTTCCTGCTGCTTGGGTCAAAGGAAGATTAGTAGGGGTCATAGCAGTAGCATGCATCGCAAAGTAGAGCTGCCATAGAACAATACCCAGTATTCCAGTGGGAATAAGACAACACACAAGTCTTACAATAAAGTTTATTTTTTCCATTATGACCACTTACACTGCTCAGTCCATGCAGCTGATGGGGTGCTAAAGGTGCCCGCCTGAAAATCGCAAGAAAAGTGTTATTGTTTTAGTATTTGTTAGTAACCTCAAGCTCCGCGAACTAAGTAGTCACTTATAGCAATGACAAACACTTCCTCCCTGACCTTTCTTATGGGTGGGTCTCTCAATGTGGGCAGAATGGGGTATGCACTGAGTTCAAGATGCGGGTATGCTTGTGTCAAGTACTGTATGAATACTTGGAAATATACTTTGGGGGATTGAGCTCTGAAATGTCTGGGTCTCCTTATAGAGTGTATAAATTGGTTGAACAATGCTTCAGGGTGGTCGATGGGAGGTAACATCAGGCTATTTCCCTACACAGTTCTAAACAACATACGCACCAAACTGCATGTGCAAGAAAAGAGAAATGTTAAACAGTGTTCCAGCTGTCAAGTGTGCAAGGGCATTCGAGTAACGATTCCACAGTCTGCAGGTGCGAGGAACAGGGCAATGAATACTGTTTTTCACTGGTCAATTTGTACCAGTGTTGTGGTCACTACCTCAGCTGCTTGGGAGCATCGGACCATGGAGTGGCCAGTAGTCTCTAATTCAGGTGTATTTTTGCTTTCTCGCTGTTTGTCTTTAGTCGCAGCGTTGGCCCTGTTGATCTCTGCAGTTGTGATGCTAGGCGAGGCCACCACGTTGCAGGGCTTAACGTCTTGGAGGTGATTCCATACACTATTTCCTTCTAATAGGACAGCTTGATCGGTAACGGCCTCCACTACATGAAGTCCCGTAAATCTCTGCGCATTCCAAGGCCTTGTGAAATTTTTCAACAGAACTATGGCCCCTACTTGCACTAAATCTAAATATTCTTTCATTGTTTCTTGTTCTATGTCATCTGAATTTACTTGCTCATTGTCTTTAGGCCTGCCCTGTTTCCACTGTATCTGGTGAGCGATAAAAGAAGCGCTAGAACCCAGTGAAGTTATGTAATCATACATTTCCTTACCCAATACATCAGCAGTGTTTTCACAGTCTTTCAATGCTCTCATGGGAGGAGCCAGGGAAAGATGCACGCCTCATCCTGTCACCACCTCGTAAGGTGTTAAATGGTGGTCGGACGCTGTCTTGTTGAGCAATTCAAATAGTGCCAGAGGTAAACAATGAAGCAATTTTTTCTTGGTGCTCTGTTGAGTTTTGGCAATGCTCTCCTAAAAGAGGACATTGTGGCGCTTGCACACTCCATTTATTGCGGGTGGTATGCACAGGCAAATTTGTGTTTTATCCCTAGCAGGGTTGTGATGTGTTGGAACATTTCATTGGTGAAGTGAGGGTCATTGGCAGACCTCAGGACCTCACAGACGCCCGATCTTGGGAATACTTCCTGGACTAGGAATTTGGCTGCCTGGAAGGCATCAGCATGTGAACAGGGCACAGCCTCTATCTTGAAAATGAGCAAACAACCACTATAATATAGCGGTATCTTTGGAATACTTGGATAATGTCCACATAATCAATATGGAGGTGCAGGAATGGGCCTTCGGGTCTTGGTATGGCTCTTCTCACAACTCTTAGGGTGTGTCCAGCTGTGAACTGCTGGCATGTCAGGCAGTTGCCAATGAGATTTGCCACATGCTCATTCAGATTTGGACAAAACCACGCTTCTCCAATACGTGCAGCAATGACCTCTTTCCCTGTGTGTGTTAGATAGTGAAACTGTGCCAATGCTGTTTTCAACAGTGCAAGTGGAATGCCCACTTTCCCTGTGTTGTTCTGTTGCCATAGGGTGTCTGTGGGGGACATTGAGCACCCTATTTTCACCCAGAGTTCCCTTTCCTCCTTGGGTGCAGCTGCCTGCAATTCCATAATTTGAGTTTCTGGTAGATGATTTGACCCCTTCTCATCACCATGTGTCTCGCCCCTACCGGTCTCTTGGGCCTATCCTTCAGTGCCCACAATTCTCCAATGCATGCTGCACATTTTGCTGGTTAATCAGCTGCTTTATTTCCCCTTGAGATGGCGTCTACCCATTTGGTGTGTGCCTGGCACTTCACCAATGCTAGCTCCTGCGGGTATGTGAATGCCTCAAATAATTTGCCTAACAGTAGCACATGCTGTACTGGGGTCCCATCACCTCTCCTGTACCCTCTCATAAGCCAGCGTGCCAATCCTGAATGTGCTCTCGGTGTGCTTTAAGCACTAACAGAATAGATTGTCACACTTTTCCCTATGCTGCGTTCTAGGGCTAATATAAGACCCACTAGTTTAGCGGCTTGTGCTGAGTAATGGGGTGTTAGTCATGCACTCACAACTACCTCACTCGTCCAGTCCTCCTTCAATCTTACTACAGCAGCCCCAATTGTCCTAACTGCATCAGTCTGATCAATAGTTGAAGACCCATCAATGTAAAGCACGTCTCCCCCCTCAAGTGCATCTTCCTCCACCTTGCGTGTTTCGCTGAATTGTTCTGTGTTCTTAGTGCAGTCATGAGCCCAATCCCCTGGTTGGTAGACATCTGCCATGAATAGTGCAGGGTTTACAGTCTTGCATCTCACTATCCTTAACTCTGGCTTGGATAGTATGATCTCATACCCTGATGCTCTTTGCCTTATGCAGTATGGCAAACAGGGCGTGCTCCACATAAAGGGTGGTGGTGCACCCCATTGTCACAGTGAGGACCTCTTCACTGCGAATGCTGCAGCAGCCAATGGTTGTTTGCGGAAGTAATGTCCTCTCATCACTAGGTCAAGCTGTCCACTGTAGTAAGCGATTGGCTTATGATCCATGCTTGTTTTTTGTTTCAGAACTGCCTTCATCACTACACCGCTGGTGTGTGAAAACAAGAAAAAGTCCCTTTTGTGTTCTGGGGTCCCTAACACTGGAGCTGTGGTTATTGTTTATTTCAGTTCCTCAAATGCTTCAGTCATTTCTGTGGTCCAGGTCAATGTCTTTGCTCCCCTCTGGGCCTCTTTCAGGGCAGTCAGACGTGGTTTGGTGTGTATGTGGTGTAGTCAAAAACCTAAACTCTACACAAGTTACACAACCCCAGGAATTTCCCTCACTGTCTTAGGTTGTGGTGTGTTGTGTATTGTCTAGGCTCTCTTTATATATTTTTAACTGATATCCAAAATGCCTACCGTCTTTGGATATCAGTTGCCCAATGTACAGTACCTCCTTTTGACAGTACTGGAGTTTGGCTTTGTCCACCTTGTAGCCCTTGTCAGCTAGCACTGTCAGCATGTGTACTGAGTCTGTCCTGCATTCCTCTTCTGTCTTGCTGCAAATCAGTATGTCATCTACATATTGTAGGACTGTGCTCACTGTCTCTATGTTCCCCAAATCCATCTGGATCACTTTGATAAAGATGGATGGTGACTCACAGTACGCCTGTGGCAGCCTAGTGTGTTTCCACTTCTGGTTGTGGTACACAAAGCTGGTAAAATCTTGTGAGTCTGGGTGTAGTGGCACTGAGAAAAACATGTTTTTAAGATCAATGACTGTGAAACAGGTGGCTTCTGCTGGAATGCCACACAGAATTGTTGCTGGGTTTGCTGCTACTGGATACTCTGCCTCTAAAATGTGGTTAAGAGGGCGTAAATCCTGAATGAAATGCCATGAACCCCGTTCACCTTTCGCATGGGGTACATTGCTGTGTTGCATGGAAACTCTGATGGTACCAGAATGCCTCTTTGAATGATGAGGGTGCTAATTGTCTCATAGATGCCCTCATCTGCTTCCTTGGTTAGGGGATATTGTTTTACTCTTGGCAAAATTGCTCCTGGTTTTAATTTTATCTTCACTCCCCCTATGCTTTTTATGCACCCCACATCATATGGACTTGTGGTCCATAGGCTGTCAGGTACCTTGGCCATGTTCTCATGCCAGAATGTGGGCAAAGCCCAAGAGCCATTGCAATTCTCTGTGGTAGTGCTCTATAATGGATCTGTAACCAGAAGCGTACACTAATTTCAAACACTATCTCCATTTCCAATCTTTCTTCCCCAAAGAGTTCCTCGTCTGTCACAATTGTTAGGCTGCATCCTTTTGCCACTGCAATTATTGCTCTCCATGCCTTCGCCTTGTCATATGTGGTGTGCACTGTAATCCAGTACTCTGTAGCCAAAACTGTCTCAATTTCTATGGGCACTATTGTTCCCTCTTGCTCATCAAGTGGTGTCTCTGGTCTGAATAGGTATTCGCCTGGCATCCTCCATACCTTCCCTGCTATGCCTGGCATCCATGCAATTGCGACGTCTGTCCCAAACTGGAACATCTCTGGGTCCAACAGAACTCCCCTCTGCACTGTGCTCCCACAATATGCTTGTACAAGCGGTCTTACATTCAACATGTGTATGCCTGGTGTAGAGCACACTATGCCCTTGTCTGTGAATTAAATGGTCATGTTTAGTCTGCTCATGATGTCGCTCCCCAGTATGTTTACAGGTGCCTGTCGAGAGTAGAGTAAAGGTAAAGATAAGTTGTGATTTCCTATAAATAGTGAGATGTTATCAGTGAAAGGAACCACTTCCCGAGTCCCAGAGAATCCTTGTGTTTTCATGGCATCGCCTTACAAAGCAAATGTCCCTTCCAGAATACATTACCTAGTTGCCCCAGTGTCAACAAGAAAGGAAAACATTCTGTCACCTATCGCCACCCCTATGCGAGGTTCCTCCACAGGATTGGGTGTGACTGACAGGATGGGAAACAACAAGTTCATCTGTGGGCTGTCCTATTGTGGATACATGGATAATCCGTTCCCAGTGAAAGGGTTGTTTCCCACCATGGTCACCCTTCCCATACATCTCACTGGTATTGGTGTCACTACGTCCATGGGTTCCATGGTGTAACAGTCTGTATTTGCACTAGTTGTTGTGTGCTTCCTGTGAGTTGTGCTGCTTGCAGATATTGGGGTAGGGGTGCTGTCATTTGTGGTACTTGTGCCTGCCCCTGTGATGATGTTGGTACCTGTGTTTGTGCTGGTGGTATCTGCTGTTGGGTGTTCTGTGCCTGCCCTTGTTGTTGCTGACCTTGTCCCCCTCGATAGGTCTGCTGTCCCTGATCTCCCCAGTTCTGTTGTGTTCCTCTAAATCTGCATGCTCTTGAGATGTGTCCTAGCTGCCTGCAGGTCCAGCACTGGGGTGGCTCCTTCCCTTGGCCTGGGAAACCCCTCTGGAAATCTCCTGGCCCTTACTACATCTGTTGTCCGTACCCTCGGAACCCTTCTTGTTGGTGTGTTTGTGGCCTGAAGCCACGGCCCTGCTGTAAACCTCCCCTTCCTCTGAACCCCAGGTGGAACCTGCCCCGCTGCATGTATCCTCCTCCCATTGGTGATGCGTACTGTTGTGGTTGTTGCTACTGTTTCTGTGGTGCTGGCGCTTGTGTCTGCGGTTTGTGGCTAGTTATGACCGCCCCTTCCATGGCATATTTTGACAGTTTCTTCTTAACTAACTTAGCCTTATCTGCCTTTCTATATTCTGCTTTCTGCCTAACCGTCCCCTGCCAAAACTTACAATGATGTACAATTGTGACCTGTATCTCTGACCATCCCTTCGCCTCCATTCCCACCAATTTCTTTAAACTCTTCTGTACCGTGTCTGGTAGTCCTTGCACTAAGATATGATAAAAGATTGCTATTATTTTGTCCCACGGCTCTTGAGTTTCAAGGCACTAAAGCTCTTCAATATCCTGAATATATTGAACGGGGTCCTAATCGTCACGCGTTTTGCATGACGTAATAGCCCCAATGTCTGGTGTGTCTGGGTATTGTGTCCATAATGCTTGCCACACTGCCTGTCTGTAATTTGTGAATGGCGATCCATTGTGTGCTGTGTTTTGTATCATCACCCTTGGGAACCCGCCCTCTTCCATATGTCATCAGCTTCGTCACCCAAAATTGAAACCAACAATCCTTTGACATCGCTCACTGCTAGCCTGTGCCCCACTGTCGATTTCTCCATTTCATGAATCCATTTCCCAGCTCCCGCACTCATCGAGGGCAACCTGCACTTAACATTTTCCTTGTCCGTGTGTTTGCATGGCACATACTGAGGCGTCATCCCTCCCCTTTCCAATAGGGGCATCTGTGAGTAGGCTGCTCTCTCTTCCTGCGTCCTTCTATACTGTCTGATCTGAATAGGTCCCCTCTCGTCCTCAATGTCTGTGCAAATGTCCACTGGCTCTAGTATGGGTACTCAATTGCTTTCGTCATGTGCTCTAGACAGTCGCCTTCTGGAATGCACCAGTGCTGTCTCCTCCCTCCTGCATCCTGGAAGATCACTTAGTCTGTTAATGAATGGGCTCTGTCTGGTACACTTGTGGGTCGCTTGCAGTGTTCGCTCTTCCAGTTTGGTCCCTCCCTCCCTTTGTCCATATGACCCGCACTCCCATGATGTCACTTCCCCTGTCCTCGTGAGATAGAGTTTGATGTGTTCCCCCCTCTCGTTGCCGCTATGTCTGTCGACATTGACGGACCCCAAGTCCATGTTACTACAGAAATCATTGGAGAAATTCAACTTCCTCGATTCTGAATCTATGTTATGTTCTCAAGATCAATGTCCACCAAACCATACTTGCTCTCCCCCTTCCATAATGCTAGGCGTGCAGCGCCCTTTCCCCCGTGCTTCCCCCAGATATATCCGTGATGTGATGTCTACTCGCCTTTCTCCTTTCTGTCTTTTCCTTTCCCATTCCAGTGCAATCTTCTCGCCGGCCACACTTATCGCTCCCTCATCCTCCTCCTTTCGTGCTGTTCCCTCACCAGCCTGTCCAAGTGACACTTCCTCTGTTCCCTTTCTGCAAACTTGCATTTTTCTTGCTCTATTATCTCCTTCTGCCTTTCTGCTAGCTCTTCCTCCATCTCGTGTCTCTCCCTCCTCTCCCTTTCTTCCTTCTTTCTCTCCTTGAGTTCCCTTTCTATCCTTTCTGCTTGCTCCATTTCCATAAGTTCCTTCTCCTCCTTCCGTCTCTGTTCCCTTTCTTCCCGTTCTAGCCTCTCTTCTCTTCTCCTTTCTCTGTCCTCACACTCTAACCGTACCTACTTATCCCTTTCCCATTGCTCCTCCACTTCCATCTGCCCTGCCCAGTCAAGTCTTCCCTGTTCCCTCTCCAGGACCTCTATTGCTCTTGTCGCCCCCTCTGCTTCCCCTGTTGTCTTCCCTTTAAGTTTTAAGAGTATCTGTGACGCTATCTACTCCTCAGTGCCTATGCTCTCGAACTCTGTCTTTGCGCACTGCAATCCCTCTTCCATTGCACCTATGCTAGCGGGCTGTCCTGTACCTCACGGTTTCTCTTCTTTTGTATATGGTGGTGGCTTATAGGTTGGGTTTGAGTACCCATCTGCTGCCCTTAGTTCCCTTAATGTATCTATACCCGGGTCATCATCTGTGTCATAACGACACTAAACTAGGAGGGTCAGGGAGAGGTGCGTCAGGGTCTGATCCCTCTACCTTCGCCTCCTGCTGGTTCATCATCCATATGTGTCTCTCTTGGTCCCCTCCTCCCTTCTGGAGCATTCGGCACAGCTCGAATATAGTTATGCGCTTGGCCAGTTTCAACCCCCTGTAGGCGCCCTGTAGATATGGCAATAGTGATTGCGGCACGTCCCTGGAGAAACTGCCGCTGGGTGGCCAAGGCCTTGTTATTTTACAATTTTGTCTTTATAGGGTGGCAAACTCTTACACAAGTGTTGGAGGGGTGTTGTCCCCCCATGCCTTGATATGCCTTGATATAGTGGATACATTATTCTTTTACCTGACCTCAAGTCGAGGATTTCGACAGTCCGCTGTTAAAAATGCAATGGTTATATAGTTCCAATTGCTACAAGCCTCGCTGGCTCTGCACCTGAAACGGCGGGCTCTACGCACCGCCCCTCCTTCACACTTGCCGCCTCACTCGGAACTCCACCACAATCCTGCACATGCGCCTTTCCGCACACCCCCACTCATTTACCTCTCTGCTAATCCCAAGTCTACAGAACTAGCTCCTCACATCAAAATTCTGTCCTTTACACCAACCTAAGCGTGACGTCACCAATCTAAATCTCAAGCAGATAGATAGACAAGTTGCGCATATGTAGAACAATGACCCGTTGCTTTCCCAACCCGCACCAAAATTCACAGCTGTCTTCCCACCTCTCCAGGGCCGAGTATACTTCTATTTTCTTGTGACCGAACTACACCCGTTGCGTCGCTTAACATGTGAAACGCCTCTCTCCAGGAGACTTAACCAGTCAATACACCTTCTGCAATCTAGGATAGCTCCAGCTAGCCCTCACGGGAATACTGCCATCTATGACCAGAGCTAAAATGCTCAATTCACAGGAATACCTTATTTACATACTTCTAAAATCCATGCTTCTAAAACACAAGCCCAGGTTACTCTGTGGACCCCATGCTACCTCGAAGATTGACTATGCCCTAAACATACAAAAGGGACTTCTACCCCTGCTCCGGTCCCTACTAACTGACACTACTAACTCGATACTACATGCTACTAGACACTACAACCAATACCTACAACCTCCCACAATGTACAACACCCAGCCTCACACCCACAGTTGTTAGTTGTATGGACAGATACTTACATTCTGTGTTAAATGACACTGCTAGCTGCTTACTCCCCATCAAATCGCTCGCCTTCCCCTTTTGGTCTGGCACGGACACCTCACCGATTGTGGGCGGGATGATTTCCAACCGGCTCCCCGCGGCCTTTATCCGGGTTGCGCTTTCCGGTGGTCTCGCAATGCACGTGAGTGTCCCACAGCCTTTCAGGGGCGGCGGCGAAAGAAGCAGCTCAATGCCGGGCTGGTGTCTCGAACCGTCCTCTGCTACCAACTTGTCAGGTTAGAACTCTTAAGCAGTTCGAGGGGTGCTAGGAGTTCGCAGACCCAGAACTCATGGAAGGCCTAACTACTTCCCTTCTTAAAAGGAACGCAGGTCCACACAGATAGCAAGTTCAACTGTGGTTTTATTACAACCAAAACCAACAGGGATCAGAACAAGGCTAAAGCTCCTGGGACCTCTCAACGATCTCTGACGGGCAAGCCAGTTTTTAGGCAGATCCATGTCGCAATGATGTCACAACCTAGGCCCCTCTCCAGCAAACGTATCACATCCTGTGATTAGTTGTTGAGTGGTAGTTCCCTTATAGAAGTCCCTATACCAGTTAGTTAACTAGCCCTTCCATCTCAGGTGTCAGGCCTGGACCCTCCCCAAAAAGCGCTTTGTCTACAATGTTGCAGTATGCGGACCTGATGATTGGTCTGTACCCATGGCTACTCTCCCCAAGTGTCCTGAACTGTGATTGGGTGGAGCTGCTACCCCAAGGCCTGGGACCCAAGTCGGTCTACCCAGGTAGACAGGGCCCAATCCCATGTCTTCAATACAGGCAATGTAGGGGGGTAGGATCTCCTGCGGATGTGTACATCTGCTCCTCTACAACATTGTGAAAAGTTGAAGATAGTGAAGAAAAGCAAGGAAAACCATTCCAGGGCGGACCACCGCAAGACTGGATGTAGATGTAACAAGCGTCCATAGCAGATAGATGGTGGGGGATGGATGAGCCACAGAGAATGGAAAAGTTCAGGATAAATGCCGGAGACTGGACAGGCAGACTGCCAAGGGACCTCATAGGGCCGGTATAACCGCAGGCATCCTCCCAGAGGGACTGCAGTTCTATAAGCTGGTATGCCGCACAACCAAGGGCTACTTGATGATTTGAGCAGAAAAGTCATGCCCTATACAATGCTCTATGTGCATTACTTTTCCCAGGGTTGTGTGATGAAATGCTTGTTGCATGGCTCATCAGTCATTGTGTACACTACTTTTGTATTTCTATGTGTCTACTAACAACATGTACAGGACTGAGGGTGGGGGTCCTCATGTCAGCAAATGCCACACATCCATGGTTTGCAGATCACAATGTGCCAAGTCACAATGCCAGATTGTTTGTTCAGACATTTTGTGTCTGTCTGCCCTTTGATGTACATGTGCATGTTTGTCAGGAAACCCATGACTCAAAATGTTCTCTGACCATGTGCAGGCAATGATGCAGCTGATACAGAGGAGAAGGAGGAAGAAGAGGAGCTGGTTTGTCAGTCCACCTGCGGAGGCAGTGGTTCACCTTTGCCATGCAAATCCACAGGTGCTATAGGCAATTATCCATCGTGCTCCTGCTTCTTCTGACTCTGCTGTTTGGGATGCAGAACAAGAAGTGGATGACTCGCTGAGGGAGAAGGCAGGGGCCCCAATGGGCAGATCAGATGGGGCTGTTGAGTCTTCAGTGGTGTAGCAAGCTTCACATGGCCAGTCAGTGTTGAGCTCCATGCCTGCAGTGGTTGCGGCTGCAAGATCTCCATCCCATGAGTTGGTGTCTGGTTCTGGGGGCTGATGTCCAAGGGAGGGTTGCAGACCTGTAGCCAACCACAGGGGCCCCGCAGCAACAGGCCTGGCCCTTTGCTTCACATGGCTGTTGGTCGGTCCGCACACATGATGGATGTGTGCATTCTGCAGAGACACTGTGGGAGCAGCAGATGTTGTACCCCACCATCCGGCATAGCGATATGTTGAGATGTGTTGCAGAGGGCATGGACCATCTGGCCAAGAACATGTCCACACCAATGGCCTGGGATGTGCAACGGCAGCAAAAAATGCGGTCCTCAAGCGGCTCCCACAGACTGGGCATGGAGCCAACATCAAGGGCCGGTGGGATAGTCTAAAGTGTCTGCAGGAGTCCCTGCATGCAGATTCTAGGGCACATAGAGAGTCCCTGTGGCGTGAGATGCTTAAATCCCGTAGATCCAATCGTCGTGAGATGGAGAGCTTAAGGGCTTCACTGCATGAAGATCTCTCAGCCACAAGGACACAGCTCAATGAGATGGATGCCTTGAGGCAGACACTATGCCAGCAACTTGATGCTTTACTAGTGAGCGCACATAACCACTCTGTGACAATTCAAAATGAAGCGCATCGTGACCTCACCACCTTTGGGGTGCTCGTGCATGCATCCAGGTCATGGCAGGCCCTGGACAATAAACACCAGGTGTTAACACTGCCTGGACTAGATCCGGTGGCACTACCACCACAACCACTTGAGGATCGACCACAGTATGGCGGTGCCAGCACACCCACACCTCCTCAACCACCTCTGCTGTGATGTCCATGAGCCCATGGAGGTTTTTTAATGTTTTATTTTATTGTTGTTGCTTTTTGTGTTCCACTTGTGTGGATATGGACATGCAGCCTCGCCTTCCCCTCCAGGGTGGACATTTTTTTACCTTTTACCCCCAGTCCAGGATAGACATTCTTTTTTTTTTTTTTTGATCCTGACTGGTGTGGTCTCATTTTCTATTTTGTTTTACCCCTGTATCGGGATGGACACATTCTTTTTATTATGTCATACCCCTGTCAAGCAGGGAGGTATGTGTAGTTTTGTTCCCTGTCCGAGATGTACTGTTTGTAACTTTGTTTCTAACCTTGAGAGATGTGCTGTTGCTCTCTCAAGGGAATTATGAGTGCAGTACTGAAGATGCAGCCACGCACAGTGGTGGGAACTGCACGGTTGACTTTATAACAACAGGATAAAATGAACCGGTGACAATGGTTTGATGGCCTTTTTTAACATATGTGCAGCATGCCTGATTTGTTACTATTGCTGGTGACATACAATGTCCCATAGTGTTGCAGTGATCCTGATTCATCCAGTGACTTCACTCCATGGGAGGTCCATCCTGCACCCTTTCACCTCGCTAATACCCATGCCCTCTGCCAGGCACTGGCCGTCCATTCACAAATGTGGAGGTACAGTTTCTGGTGGAGGTAATGTGGGAATCACATCAGGGCAGCTCTGACAGCAGGTAATGATGAGCACAGACTATCATGTAATATCTTTATTAGTTGCCCCCATGATATTTGCATGCATTCTCACATATTTGCTTTCTGCGGGTGAAGTTATTTAGTCATGGTGAATGTCAGTGCAGATGTGTGTTTGTCCACATGCATGTCTGTGCATGTACCCTTGCACATCAATGCGTCTGCATTGTTTTTCAGTTTGCACTTCCACAATTGACAGCCAAAATATGGAAATGTGCAGCACTTATCACACTTGAGCCATTTTAAGAATTTGCCACATGCTGAATCTACATGCTCATTCATATCCTGAATTCTCTGTGCATCTGGACTCTATGTTTTTGGTTGTTCACCACTTTCCTCACTGACCGTTATGATGTCTTCTTACTGCCGCCCTTCTCCCCCCATTCCCCATGTGTCCTATATAGCTCTGCAGGTGTATTCCCTGTCCACACTACTCTTTTACCTGTGCCAGACCCCACTCCACACCCTTATCCGCCCACATGACCTGGCCTGGTACAAATCCACATCTAACACACATGTCAATTGTCAGCTCTACACGTCCTCAGCTGCTCCCCTTCATGGCCTTGCCTCTGGTAACACAGATCTGGCAATTTGTCTCCATTGACTCCACAGGACAGGTTTGGCACACTTGGTGCATTTAGGGTTGTACTGATTTTCACATGTGTTCCCGTGGCAGACTTTACCTGTGTTCAATTGTTGTTTCCAGTATTTTCTCTAATCCACCTGGATATATTGCATGACTTTTTTTTCCATTACTTGGTGTTCAAATCCAGCACTGTGAGTGACTTCTGTGTGTGTGTGTGTCTGTGTGTGTGTGTACGTACACATTATGGGCATATGCATGTTGTACATTGTACACTCTCCCCTGCTTCTGTTCATCTGTTGTCCCTCTAGGTGTTGTCAGTGCACCCTCTGATGCCTGCACACTTACTAGGATTATCTCATCCAGGGTGTGTCATCTGTTGGAGGGTGAGACAACAGGTGGGTATTGTTGTCCTGTCCATTTACTTTGGTGTCCAACAGGGGGGTTGGTGGTTGGTGCAGGGTCTGGAGATGTGTTTGAAGCTGGGGACCTTGACTCCAGAGAGAAGAAAAGCCAAGCGGTTCATCACAGCTGGTGAGTCGAGGGGAGAACCGATAAGAACCAAACTGTGCCGAACGAAAAGTAGCAAATGGGTAATTGTACTGTGAAAGTACAAAGAACTATTTGTACCAAAAGTGGGAAATCAGCAACAGAGGAGTCCGGCACCACATGGGTGCACACTCAGGAAACTCTGGTTGATTACCCGATTGTTGAAACTACCATTACCAGAAGACCTAGGGGAAGGCGAGAAAGAGGTCAGAGTGGTCCTAAAGGGGTCTGGTAAAATCCTCTTTACAGTCGAAAGTCTTTGACCGACAGATGATTTCGAAGCTAAGGGAAGTGAATCCTGCATCGTAAGAGCTGAATGAAAACAGGTGCGATTGCCAAAGTTGGCAAGAGTGAAACCGAAGCAGGGATGCCTATAAACACGGGGCAAATTCCTGATATACAGTGTGTTGACAAGAGTGAACCCGGTAGAGGGATTTCCACAATGAACCGTTTGAAAAGACATTAAGATTTGTGAAGGTCACTGAAGAGATTGCTTTGAGAAAACGTAGTGAACCCGACAGAGGGAAGCAAACAGTCGAGTGGGATCTGCATCCGGAAGCGGGGGATTCAAGGATGAGAAGCCAACACCCACTGACCTGTGAATGCAAAAGAGAAAAGTGCAACAGAGAAAGTCTTTTGAATGCATGCCAGAGGGAACCCATCAGAGGGAAGCTGATATTTGAGAGGGATCTGAGCCCGGAAGAGGGGGACCCAGGGGCGAAGAGCTATCACCGAGTACATCCAGAGAAGAACTTTAGAACTTTTTGTTAACTTTTTGTTTGTTATTTTTGAATCTGTCAGACCCTCAGAAGTAAGAAACCTAACTATCGAAGGTCCTGATATCGCTAAGAACATTTGGTAGATCTGAGCCCGGAAGAGGGGGATCCTGGGGTGAAAGATATCACCCAATGCACATACAGAACTTTTGTTTATTATATTGAAACCCTTCAGGTCCTCGGAGGCCAGAGACATTTTGCAGCAAAGAGACTTAACCACTGAAGGCCCTGATTGCTGAGAGCAGAACTGTTGGCTCATGCTGGGAAAGCTCGAGCGTGTGCTGTGCTTAAGATCCCTAGCTTATCTCGTGCTTAAAACTTGGGGAAGGGAGACCTCGACTACGGCATCCTGACTTATTATTTGTTAACACTTCCTTTTTTCTTAGGAACATAATCGCACACTTCTTTTGTATTTAGCCTAAGACCTGGCAATGGGATTCTTATACTATAGGCCCTTTTTATTTGACAAAGATACCACTAGGACTGCCTTATTATTGTTTGATGGCCGAAGCTTGCTCCCATCTTAGATTTAGGTTTAGATTAGGTGTTTTTCCAACCTACCTATACAGTTTAATAAACACCCTTGAACTGTTATCACTTGTGTCTGTCTTTACTGTTGCCACCATGAGTTCCTTACATATGGTGTCAGTAGTGGGATATGATTCAACTGATAAAAATTGAAACCCATGCTGATGATTGTGGTACCTCAGGAGGGTAAAACAGAATTGTTGAACTCCTGGAATCTGACTGCATATCCATACTCAAAGAGGCGTTGTTCTCCCAATTACATATCCCGACTGGTTAGCAAGATCTGTTCTTTAAAACTCAGGTATTACTAGAACACTTCCTCTCTCACACTACAACATACAACAGTAGGATCAAATAATATTGGTTTGACCCATTTTTTCTTTTGTTAGACCTAGCGCCCTGAACCCTCGTCCATTTGAACCTTTCATTTTTGGTACCCTATTACCATCCATCACAGGGTCATCAGGGCTGGAGATTAACCTACCGAAGTCCAATACTTTGGCAGATTCAGACTCAAAAGATTTGAAGATTTTCAGACTTTATTCGAAGGGTGTGAGACTTATTTCTTTTCTGATTCTGAACCATCCACAGAAGGGACCCTTACACCGCCAGAAGAAACGGCCAATCTAACCAATGTCATTGCCCAGATAGCGGCTCATCAGATGCAAGCTGAGGTTGGACTCCAAGAGAATTTGACACAAATAATTGAGTTGCAAGCAATACCCCTACTGCCTCAAGGGGTGTAGATCAACCATATCTGGAGGATGACCTTTTAGGAATTATTTTTCTAAACTTCGAGCGTTTAGCGGTGAAGCTGGGATGGGAAGAGAATCTTAAAAGATGTTATTTGGGACCTCAGTTGAAAGGTGAATCACAAACCTCATATCAACTACTGAATCTCACCCAAGGAGCCACCTTTCTATCGATTAAAGAGAGGCTGCTGAAAAGAGTGGGGCAAACCTGCAATTTTTATCGGTAAAGTTGAGAGCTATTAAATTAGATCCAGGAGAAACCCCCTTAGAAAAGGGTGAATAGATTAAAAACACAGTGGCTCTATGGATCAATGGTAAAACCTTAGACAAGCTAACTAACAGAAATGATCACCCTGGAAAAGTTTACTAATTCCTTACCCCCTTTACTGCAGAAAGCTGTTCTACAGTTAAATCGGCCTACCCTGGCTATGGCCATTGAAACTGCGCAAACAAATTCCGTTCTGCCCATTGTTGAAAGGAATGGAAGGATCATAAACTGATCCACTGACCTCAACCTCACGGAATAGAGTGAAAAGAATTGACCCCAAAGCGAAAGAATAAAGCAAAAAGCACGAAATAAAAAGAAAGTAGACCAGCTTCTCCTGTCTGTTTTCCTGTCGAGAAACCGGACATGTGGCTTGACACTGTCCAAAGAATCTAAGGGATGAACCTATGGAAATAGGTTGACTAAAGGGTAAAGAATAGGATGAACCCGAGGAAGAGCTAGAAATCTGTAGTATCTGTTTATGTCAATCATCTTCAGATTTTACATAGAAGAAGGCTTGGCTAAAAGAGAAGACAAGTAAGTACCTTGATCGACTCATGTAGTTAGCAAACTGCTATCCGAGTCAATTTAGTTTGAACCAAGTACCTAGAAAATGCGGCCCTAGTTAGAGTCACCTGTGTGCATGGTGATAACAAAGTGTACCCCAAGATTCCTGTAAACATTAATTTCCGGTGCGAATCTTGTGAAATATTGTCAGCCATAATACCTTGGCTCCTTGAAGAAGTTATCCTGGGACGGTCTTCCCAACCTTTGCAAATCTCTTACAGGAAAAACAACCTCCATTTGGAGATTTTCTACCCCAGAGTACCTGGCAAGCAGACGATTCCTCCCAAAGCTCACCAATATGGAACTGGGAAGTAGCAGAATTCATGAAACCAGAGACAACCCTCAAGCCCCAGTTTATAGGCTACTGTAGAGAGACCAGTAAAACATCTCGACCACTATGCAAACCAACCAGCGCTTAGCAAGGGGATACGTGACAGTTTGTGAATATCTCTCGTCCCTGTTCTCTTTCAGATCCTGATGTCCAGATCAGGGTCCCGCAGCGACTCCCCAGTGTCAGGCGACACCTGGGGTCTCCTATCAGAGAGAGACTTTCCTCCAGAGTGCGCGGCTTGCAGAGTGTAAATACTACTATCAGGCCAGGGGCTCAGGTGGAAAGGCCGGGCAGCAGCAGAGCTAGAGGGAGAAAAGCATATACATAGATCAGACTCTGTCAGGTGCACAACAGTCCTGTGCAATCCCCAACTCCTACCTGTAGATGGTGAAGAGCAAGCCTGGAACCTACTTGCAGTACACCAGCCGAAGAAGACTTGGCAGAAGAGGAAATCCCATTGCAGGAAAACATGGAAGGTGGTGGTAAGCAACACTCAGATGACCCATACCCGGGCGGAATGAGGGCACAACTAATTAGCCCCCATGTGAGGCGTATTGGCAGTCCCGCAATGTCCACAATCCAATGTCCACAATCCAAGAAAAGGTGAATCTAAGAAGATAGAATCTGAGGAGTGATGCGTTGTGTTGCGTCCAGTAAGTTCAAGGTAGGTGTTCCAGGTGAGTAGCAGGAGTCCTGGTAGTCGTTGGGCTATGAGGGAATAGCCATACTTTCAGTGGAGAATTAAGCACCTAATGTAAACCACAGTTCAAAACGTGATGATGAAGGGTTTTGTGAGCAGAGAAGAGCCGACGGCAGAAACCGTCACAGTGTGTGGATAGAGAAAGCAGCAGCTAGCCAAGGCAGCCAGGACTGCAGGAGAGGGAAAACAGAATCTGCAGCACGCTGAGGCAGATGGGAGTGCCAGGGCAGGAAAAACAAGGAAAACAGGAATGCCAGACGTAGAACAATTGGGAGAAGAGGCGAAGCAGGATGCACAGAGTTCTGTGGTCAGGGGACCGGGAAATCTGTCCGAAGGGTGAAAACATCAGGAAACAGACAAACAAGACAAAACAAATCAGAGGGAGCGTTCCAAAAGGGTCAACAATACCAAAAGGTCAGGAGCAAGATTTGAGGAGCACAGGACACAAAGACCAAAGCAACCTTGCCGGGCAAACGCGACGGGTAAGGAGCACCACCCGGAAGGTGTGCCTTTGCATTATGCTGTTGTTAACGGCCCTTCCCAGCTGCGTGATGATGTGTTGAAGCGCCCGTGAAAACGGCAAAGGAGGATCTGGGGGATATAGTCCTTTGCCGCCGGAGCGGCCCTTGTGCCAAGCGCCAAGCTAGCAGCCAGCGATCCCTGACATGCCAAAGTCGAGGCAGGGCATACGCCGCAGGGGGAGGGTTCCTGACACCTGGGCAAAGAACAGAAATATCCACCCTGCATATGGGAAGGGTATGTGAGAAACCTGAAGGTGTCTCCCTGGCTAGTCTCTGGGAATCTGTCATCCAGGTGGCCAGACATGGCCATCGCTATTGGATCCATTTCCTGGGGGTCGACCAGTGAGGGAGAATCACCTGGATTCCTGGGCCCTGAGGGAATGGAAGTGGGACACTGATGGGTCAGATTCAGTGTCCCCTTTCTTAGGACACCTTTTCATCTACCACCACCTTTGCATCTACTACGTAGGATGCGCAAACACCACCCCCCCTTTTCTGATGTAAACACTTTCGCATATCAAGAAGAATGACGGACTAACACACATGTCCCAACACAAGGGTCACTCAAATTCAGGCAATTTACCAGAATCAAACACACCCAACGGCCCTTTCCCTTCCCCACAGGGATAAAAGGTGGATCACAAGAGCACAATACGAGCAAGGCATACCGCACGTTGAGAGAGCTAACCTAGCATGGTAGTTCAAGAGGAGGAGAAAGACGGTGCAAACCTAGAGGGTGACAAGGAGAGAAGCAGTCTTGCCCTTTCCGACCAAGGCCTGTGAAACCTCCACGGAAGGAATCGTAAAACCGCGAACAATAGCCAGTGTTTGTTGCAGATGTCAACAGTACACGGAACCCTCTTCCACTGATAACCAAGCCGGGTAGAGACGCTTGTCTGCGTGGTACCAACCTTGACTCCAGAGAGAAGAAAAGCCAAGCGATTCATCACAGCTGGTGAGTCGAGGGGAGAGCCGATAAGAAACCGAACTGTGTTGAACAAAAAGTAGCAAATGTTACGCTCACCTGATATCCCCGAGGGCGTCTGGAAGGCTTTGAGATCTGGGACCTTAGATGCGTGGTTGCTCAGTGCTGAATAATTAATCTTAGTTATTTGTAGGGCGAGCTATCCGTCCTGCATGTCTTGTGTAGGGGCGATTGACGTGTGTTGGAGAGCTGCCCGAGTTGCCTCACTGGTGCAGTACGCCTTTCTAGGGCCCAGGCCTGCTGTGACCCCGAATCTGCTGGTAGGCAGGTAGGTTTGTTAATTGTAAGTCTTTGTTCTGTTTATGGTGGGAATTCGTTAATGTCTTTATCTCCTTCTTTTCAGGTCTTGATACTGGTATGCCAGATGAAGACGCACGTTTTCTAGGTAAGAGAAAGCGCGAAGCGCAGCGCCTTTATTGTCTTTTAAAGCTGACCTGTGTTTTCTTCTTCTTCTCCTCACAGGCCGCTGTGGTGCTGCGAGTGGATGAGAGCGCGATGAAAAACAGGCCCCCGGAATCTGTTAAGGTTAGTACAGCGCTGTGCGGTTGTTTGATATTGAAAGCGAACCTGAATATGTCTCTTTTCCTTTGCAGATGTTGCTGTGGTGCTCCAGATGGAAGCGTGGTGTAGCGCAATGGAATTCGGGCAAGACTGATGGAATTCGATGTTTTGGAAGCGTGTGTTCTAATATTGTTTTTCGCTTTCTCGTTATTGCAGGGCGCAATGTTCGAACAGCAGCTGTGGTAGCGGCTCACCGGAAGTCCTTAAGCTAGTACTTACAGGTGAGTGATATTTCTTCTTCTCTCGGTTTCCACAGATTGCAGCCCAGTTGAGATGCTGAGTGCTGGATGTGTTTTCTCAGGTAAGACAGAATAATCTTGTTCTTTTTCTTGCAGGATTACAGGAAGATGCTGAAGACCAGGAGCTGGACACGGTGAGTGTCACTCTGCGGGTTGCAGAATAACACAAAGCGTGTTCTGCAGTCAGGGTGTGGTTTATATAGCCCAGGTAAAATAGTTCCAGGGAAAGTAGTTCCAGGCCTGCCACACCCAAAACACTAGACCGCATGGCTTGGTTCTTAGAACTAGACTGTGTGGGTGCTTCCATGTTGGATTTAAAGGCCCATGTACATAAATGGGACCTAGTTTGAACAGCCCTTCCTTCCTACATATGAGCCTTGTGCCAAATGTGCCAGGACTGGATCCAGGAGCCCTTTTGCAGTGGTTTTAGGGCCCTCAGGGTTGTGGTGAGAGCCTGCTTGTGGCACAACTTGTACCCCCTCACACTGGTCATGACAGCAAACTGCTAATTGAACTGTAAAAGTACAAAGAACCATTGATACCAAGAACTATTGATACCAAAAGGGGGAAACCAACAACAGAGGAGTCCAGCACCCTGTGGGTGCAAACTCAGGAAACTCCGGGCGATTACCCGATTGTTGAAACTACCCTTCGCAGAAGGCCTTGGGAAAGGCGTGAAAGTGGTCAAAGTGGTCATACAGGGGTTTAGTAAAATCCTCTGTAGTGGAAAGTCTTTTTCCAAAAGAGGATTATGAAGCTAAGGGAGGTGAATTCCGCGTCATACCAGCTGAATGAAAAAAGGTGAGATTGACAAAGTTGGCAAGAGTGAACCCGAAGGAAGGATGCCGCTAATCATGGGGCAAAGTCTAAAGTACTGATATACAGTGTTTTGACAAGACTGAACCCGGTAGAGGGATGTCTATAGTGAACTGTTTAAAAAGACATTAAGATTCGTGATTGTGACTGAAGAGATTGTTTTGAAAAACCGTAATGAACCCAATGGAGGGAGGGAAGCAGTCGAGTGGGATCTGAGCCCGGAAGAGGGGATTCAAGGGTGAAAAGCCAACAACCACCGACCCGTAAATGCAACAGAGAAAAGTGCAACAGAGAAAGTCTTTTCAATGCATGCAAGAGGGAACCCGACAGAGATAAGCTGATATTCAAAAGGGGTCTGATCCCCGAAGAGGGGGACCCAGGGGTGAAGAGCAATCACCCAAGTACAAACAGAGAAGATCTTTGGAACTTTTCGTTAGTCTTTTGTTTATTTTTGAATCTGTCAGACCCTCACAAGTAAGAAACCTAACTATCGAAGGTACTGATATCACAAATAAGTTTTGGTAGGTCTGAGCCCTGAAGAGGGGGATCCAGGGGTGAAAGACATCACCCAATGTACATACAGAACTTTTGTTTATTATTTTGAAACCCTTCATGTCCTCGGAGGCCAGGGACTTTCTGTAGCAATGAGACTTAACCACTGAAGGCCCTGATTGCTGAGAGAAGAACTGTTGGCTTGTGCTGTGAAAGCTTGAGCGCGTGCTGTGCACCAGAATCCTACCTCATCCTGTGCTCAAAACGTGGGGAAGGGAGACCCTAACTACTGTATTCTGACTTATTATTTGTGACCACTTCCTTCTTTCTTAGGAACATTATTCCACACATCATTTGTATCTAGCGTAAGTTGCCAATAGGTTTTTCTTAGTATATGCTATTTTTATTTCACAAAGACACCATTAGGACTGCCTTATTATTTTTTGATGGTTGAAGCTTGCTCCCATCTTAGATTTAGGTTTAGATTAGGCATTTCAAAACACCCTTTAATAAACACCCTTGAACTGTGATCACTTGTGTCTTTCTTTACTGTTGCAACCATGAGTTCCTTACAGCACTTAGGGGGGCACAGGTTGTGGTGTCGTTGGTGGCAGGGAGTCTGGTACTGTGTGGGGCATTTTTATTTTGCCTTGGACTGAGGTGAGCAGGTTCAGCTTCATGGGTTCGGGGACACATGTTGATGGTATTCTGGTGATTCTATGCTTGCTGTTTTTGCATGGCAATCTGGGGGTCACTGGTTGCAGCGTGATTGTTGTGAGGTAGGCTGTCACTGTAGGGCATTTATTGTTGAGTAATCCTGAGGGAGCAGGTCCAGATGCATGGGTGCAGGGACACATGGTGATGGGAGTCTGGTGAGTGATTGCTTGCAGTTTTTTTATGTGTATTGCCTGCCGCGTGGCATCCCGTTCACTTAGCGTTTTATGGCATGTCTACCCACACTGGGAAACCACTCCTGGTACTTCTGCCCCTTCTGGGGGTGTTGTTCCCAGACAAATCCACACACAGCCCAGCATTGCAGGGCATTTTGGGGACGCCAGGTTCACTACAGACACCAGGCACACGCCATTGGCCTGGTGTTGTTGTTTGCCACAGGAACATATACCATGCATGGTTCACCAGCAAATATTTTGCTGCCTGTTGACAACTGGCCGGTGCATCTTGTAAGGAACTCATGGTGGCAACAGTAAAGACAGACACAAGTTATCACAGTTCAAAGGTGTTTATTAAACTGTATGCATGGGTGAGAAAAACACCTAAACTAAACCTAAAGCTAAGATGGGAGCAAGCTACGAACATCAAATAATAATAAGGCAGTCCTAGTGGCGTCTTGTCAAATAAAAAGGACATATATTAAAAAACCTATTGCCAATCCTTACCACTAAGTTACCAAAAGACTGTGGGATAAGGTTCACCAGAAAAGAAGGAAGTGTTCACAAAATGCTAAGTCAGGATGGTATGGCGGGGTCTCCCTTCCCCATGTTTTTAGCACAGGACAAGGCGAGACTCCTGAGTACAGCACACTACTGGGCTTCTCCAGCATGAGGTTCACAAGTCTATTTCACGATACCAGAACCTTCAAGGGCCAAGTCTCTTTCCTCAAAGTCTCTTGCCTTAGACGGCCTGTTCGATCAGAACAACAAACAAACAAAAGTTCCTTCGGTGATCTTTCACCTTTGGCTGATTGCTCTTCGCCCTTAGGATCTCCCTCTGTCAGGCTCAGATCTTCTTTGCAAAATGAGCCTCCCTCCATCTGGTTCACTACAGCCTTCTTTAACTCAGTTATGTATTTCTAACACAGTTCATGCTTTTCTCATTTTTGTCAGAAAGCGTGGGTCCCCTTCTACTAGCTTTATTTCGGCATCCCTCTGTCGGGTTCACACTTGCCTTATACCACAGTTCACAATCTTATCTGAAAGCGGGGTTCCCTTCCCCCAGCTTTCTGTTGGCGATGGGTTAGAGACTTTCGATTGTACAAAGGATTTGACGGGACCCTTGCAGGACCACTCTGACATCTCACGCCACCCTTTCCAAAGGCCTTCTGGTACTTGCAGTCTGAACACAAAAAGGGGCCAGTGAGAGTCCTTCACATGAGCACTCCTGCGACGCCTGACCACTCTGCAGATGGCCCTTGTCTGGGCTTTACCAAAAGTTCAAACACACACACACACACAAGTTCTTTCTTCTCAGGTTTCTTGCAGTCATATAATGTGTTCACTTGCAACCTTGGGCTCAACACAGTTCGGTTTGCTATCATCTTCCTCCCACTCACCGGCTGTGTTGAACCTGTGACTTGTCTTGCTTCTGGAGTCAAGGATGGTACCACGGTAACCAGCGTGCCTCCCCACCTGTGCTATCAATGCGGGAGACCCCTGTGCGCCATTGAAATCTGTTCCTACACACGGCGGCAGTGACTCCCGGTGTTATGATTTCCCTTCCAGAGGCTTCATGGGCCTGAGTTGAAAAGGGCGAGGGCTGTTCCCCTTCCATTGTCCCTCCAGGTTTCACTGCCTTTCTCCTCCGTTTGAACTGCCAGTTCAGTATAGCTGTGCAGTCATATGTTTGGCCTTGCTCGCAGTGTGCCCTGGTGCTCTGCCTTTTATCTCTGTGTCTGTGAGGACGGTAAAGGGCTTTCAGGTGTGCATGGTTATTGTAAATTGCCTGACTCTGCCTGGCATGTCAGGTAAACGGCTCTGGTGTTAGTCCATTGTCTGTTACGGTGTAAGAAAGTGTTTTTGTTGGAAAAACGGGGGTAGAGCTTTTAAACGTCCCACAGGGTAGGATGTGGAGAAGGTGTTACAAGGAATGGGGTACCGCATCTCGCCTGTCGGTGTCCCACTTCCACTCTTCGAAGACCCCTTATGCAGGTGATCCTCCCCCATTGGTCCACCCCCAGGAACTGGATACAATAGTGATACCCATGTCCTGTCCACCTGGATGACAGATCTCTGGGGACTAGCGGGTGAGACACCTTCAGGTTTCTCACAATCTCAACGCTCCCTTCAGTTCCCAATACATTGGTCTCCTTTCAGTTCAGTCCCTCTGAACTCTGCCTTCCCTTCCTCTTGCATTTTCCCTGCTCCCTTGTGTGTGGCAGTCGCCTTGATCTCTGTTTCTCATTCCTTTCTCTTGTCTGCTTGTCTTTTTTATTCCAGTTGCCTCTGTGTCCTGACTTCCTGTATGACTGCTGCCTCTTGGACAAGTTGCCTTTTGCCGGATCCTGTATTCACAGCAATTGATGAGATGTTTGCATTCCATCGTCTAGGACTTTCCATCATCGGCTCCCCTGCCAGTGTTTACTGCACTGTCCTGATGCCACGTTAATCAGGGGATGCCATATCATGACATTGGGGGTGCCATCAAGGAGATCCAAGGTTTCCAACCTCTCAGTGATTTCTATTTGGGAGCCCTCTCACTGTCATTCTGACTCCAGTCGGATCAGCGTGTTCACAATGTCCCCTCACCAGCACAAGGGGTAAGTTGTACCTGGTCCTTCAGTGCATGGCACTCATGGGGGGCAGGCAGTATAAGTGGTGTAGGTGGGGAAGGAGTCACTGTGTTGGGTGTTTTACTTTCATTGTCCTGAGGTGGATGGGTCTGGCTGCATGGGTGCAGGGACACATGGTGATGGGCGGCTGGAGAGTTCTTGCTTCCATTTGTTGCATGTCACTCACAGGGGCACATGTTGCAGTGTAATTGGGTGCATGGATGTGTTACCTGGTCTGACCTTGTGCTTTTTTTGTATACTGAGGCATTCTGCCTGGGAAGATGTTTGCTGGTATTGTGGAGTACAGTGCGGTTGGATGCCTGCATGTGGCATGTCAGCAGAGTAGGCCGGTTTGTACTTTGCGTATAGTATCAGGTGGCGGTGAATTCAAGAGGTTTGCGTGTGACTTTTCCCGACGTGATGTTGCATGGTGAAAACCAATAAATACGCTTATGTTCGCAGCTGAATGGGCGTGTGGTTTCTTTGCACGGCCCGCCCCTCAACACATCCACGTTATTCCTTGTTCTTCCTTATGCTATGTGGGGAATGGGGAATATGCATATTCTGCCCCCAATGTATTTTCTTGCATAGGTTCGTCCCACACTTTGCATGGAGTCTCACGCATGGCACTCGACTTCACGCAAAGAGGTTATGAGCCCGCACGAAGCCACGGAAAGGCACACAAAGTCGGTCCCATACATAGATGAAAGGAGTTTTGTGTGCTGATTAGTGCACAAAGTCACTATTCAGCACACACAAAAATCTGTAAATCAGGCCCTAAACTGAGTCTGCAATGTTTTATTACATGTTCTGTTACATGGCACTCTGCAGTGGCACAAGGAAAATAGTTAAGTGCTGTCCTCTTACTTGGGGCCAAGTCGAGTTCAAACCCTGGCAGGTTAGACTCAGCCATTTATGCATCTGAGGTTGATAAATGAGTACCATTAAATCAGGCTATTGTTACCTTCTTGGCAGTGAAAGGCATCGGACATGAAGCACTATGTAAAAAATGGATATAATTATTATGAGAAAGGCTTGTGGGGTTATAAAATCCCCATTAGTATTATGAAACTTCAGGGCCTGACACAAGGTTTGCAGAGAACATGTGCTGGTTCTCTGTGGACCCAATAAATAAACAAAAAAGAAATGAAATATTGAAGTGGAATTTCCCCATTAATTCTAATGAAGGGTAGATACATACTTCTTGTAACTCAGTCTTTACATTTGGAATTGAAAGGGATCCAGGGGTATGATTAAACGCCTTGCGCGTCCCTACAATATTTTCGTTTGATCGTGGTCAGCGGGCACATGTTCTAGTCTAGACAACAGAATGAATCCACAAATACTTCCAAGAGAGATGTTTCATGTAAAAGTGGATGATCAAGTGTGCATGATGAACTGACTGCTCTCAGCCATGTCTGGACCAGGTTTAAATGAACACCATCTGTATTCCGTTATGCAGCTGTTACCTCACAAATGTTTTCCGAGCATTGCTGAAGATGTGTTGTTTCTCAAGGAGGCAACGGTTACTAGAGGGTCTACATGCCGACTTAAACAATTGCTAATTAAGCAATAAGTACTGAGCAGGGGGGGCATTACGACTTCAGGTAATTCGATGGGGCCCATAGTTACAGGCCTGAGTGAAGCAAGGGCCTTATCGAAGGCCCCCGTAAGACTGGTGTACTACAAGCATTTTTATTCTGTTCCGAAATGCTCTGGTGTGAAGTCTGTTTTCCCTTTCCCTGTCAGCTATGGAAAACAATAAAAAAAGTTAAACAAAGAAAATGGCCACCATGGAAAGGGAGAAGGGACTACAAATAGTCCCTTCTCCCTTTCCATCGTGGCCATTCAAATAAAGGCGAAAAAATGGCAACAAAAAAAATAATGCCTGCCATGCAAAGGAGAAGGGTCCTTCTTCTTTCCATGGCAGCGTGTATCAGATCGGGAGCGGACGTGTGGAGACCGAAGTGTTTCCAGAGTGTCCGCTCCCAAAGAGGAGCAAAAAAAGGTAGGTGGAGGGAATGGGGATTAGGGAAGGGAAATCTGTGGAGGGGGTGGGTTGGTTTAACACTTACCTCATTCCCCGGTGGGGGAAGATGGCAGCCTCCAGCCATGAGGCGGCTCGTAGCGGGGGGATTACCACTGATAATTCCCCCGTTCTGAGCCTCCTCATTGGCTGAGAGGCTGCCAAACATCTCCCCCCCCACGCTGAATACTAATTCTACAAAAGAACACAATGAGGTGCCTCCAGCAACTACCATCCTTAGCCTGAGAACGAAGGAGACAAGATTCGAGACCCGCATTTGTCAAATTCTGCACAGCCATTACAACAAGCAGTGGACTGCTCACAATGCTGTAATGGGCTTTTTTGGCTGATTGTTTGGATCAGAGACCCAAGGGTGATATTTTCCATTTGAACTAGATGAAGTCTTTTAAGGCTTCAAGAAATGCGTGGATTTGTTTTTTTGCAAGGACAAAAAAAACAGCATTCATTTTTTGGGTACTTTTTGTTCAAATAGCTGAAGTGAATTAATGGGGCAGGCAGCATTCATCCCCAGGCTCCCCAGGCTCTTCATACATTGCACCATGAATGGAGTCACTGTTTTGATCAGTGATGAGGTGTTGAGACTTGATAGCTTAATTGAATGATAACGTGGCATAACTATATCAATGGACATCTGTGTGACTAGAGAAAGCTTCAGCGAGCAGAGTGATGGCCCTCCCATCCTCTCTGTGCAAAATGCAGGTATCAATGCAGTTGGATACCGTGCCATACTTACAGTTGGAGAGAGATGGGATGCTCTATATAAAAAATGACAGTAGTGTCTGCACATGTCATCTTCGATGATTTAGTGCTTGTCAGCAATATGATCATTGTGCTTGCTTTTGACCTTCAGAATAACAGAAATGAAGACATTGTTGGCACACTGGAAGGTTGTATCATTGATCAGGATTAAAGTGCATGACAGGGCACATTGTTGATTTGCAGATTGAGTCCAGAATGGATTGAGATGAGCCTGGTAGCTGATAATCCAACCCATATGAATGTCTTCACTCTGCATAACATTTGCATATGTAACTATTTAAAACTAGCACCTGGGAGGTGACGCCACTCACCCCCTCTCACCAATGAGGGAGCTTGGAAGGCAGGCATTACCGCACAGTATCACACCATTGGCGCATCACTTTTTCCTAAAGCCCTGCCAGGCAACATGCATATTAGAGGCACACCAAATTCTTTTCACACCACTCCAACAGCAGGTCTGGTGAGGAAGGGAGGAAGGATAGCTCAGGGGCAACACCTTTGTCTTGGAAGCAAGGAAACACACAGGTTCGAATCTCGATCCCACCACTTATAAACCACTCGCTGGTATTAAGCATGTTATAAATGAACAATAAAATTTAAAAAAACATCATAGACATAAAGACCTTCCCTCTTAAACTTGCACAGAAAGTCCACTATTAACCTGATGCATCTTAGGTTCCCAATATCAGAAATGCAAGCAGGAAAACAACTCCAAATTCAAAAGTACTTTTTTTGTTCTTACATTAAGCTGAAACACCAGATGGATGCCACGAGGACCCCTTGGCTGTGCTGAACAGTAGAATAAAATCAAAAATGGCACGCCATCCAGAAGCTTGAATGACCACGAATACACATGGGTGAGGCAATTCGAGAGTCAACAAGTCACATCCCCCTTGCTCCTGAACGTCCACTGGTGCAAACCCCCATGCAAAGCCCAACCCTATAAAGCTAGCTGGTCACACCAAATTGGCCAATTAGACGGTTAGAGAGAAGGGCATTCCTCTTCCATGGAGCTCCTGGACTTCACCTCTCTGGCAGAGGTCATTTAAGAAGACTTCATTCCCAATAAGGCTCCAGCGAAACCTTCTTCAAGCAGTGTGCAAATATGAATCAACTAAGGGGAGAGTTCCCCCACCCCTAATATAGGCAAAGCGCTACACTATTTGGTTTAGTGCAGGCCTTTTGCTAACAATCCAATTAAGGCTACTATAACAAACATCCTTTACTGTTTGATGTTTTACCAAGAGTGCTTTGTCACAGGGAAATGGGGGAACAGGAAGTTTGGCAGCCATTACAAAATGCAGGTTGGTGATACTACTCTTTGGACTGACACTCTCCTCGGGGCTTCTCTAACTCCACCCCCACACTCTGTCTGTATACATCAAAAGGTGTCCAGTAATCAGCACCTTGGTGTGAGGTAGCCATTGTAGTGACAGACCTGTCTTTTAAGCAGGAGATCTCAGGGGAACTCCTATTCCCTGGCGGATGGTGACAGCCCTTCTCAGGCGGATCAAAAATAGGGCTTTCTGGGTTGGAACCGACATGGATTTTGTGGTTGCATCCAGTCCATACAAACTGAATACACACCAGTCAATGGGTCACCTGGTACTAAAATGATTTGCTTGTGGCTGTACAATTGTGTGATTCCAGTAGCCACCATTTTAAACACTGACACAGCTTACACTTATATATTATTCAACTACCACAAGGCTGCCTGTTGGCACACAACTATGATATTTTGAATCCAGAGGTGCAGATCTTTAAAAAGCCACATCTGCCTGTTGGAACTTCGGACCTCATTGTGAGTTTGGGGGTGCAGTAAAAAATTGTTGGTCATTTCATTGCTGCCACTTCTTTTGATAGTAACAGAATTGATACCACATTTACTGCATCACCAAATTCAAAATTTGAAGCTAAAGAGTGAGTATTCACCCCGAGCAAAATGCTGCAGGTGAATCCTCCACTTTACCCCTAACATCAGTGGATTTACTGTGCTGTATTTCTGCTCAAAGTAAATCCTCCAGAAATCCTTATGGGGTCCTATGGACTCCCACTTGCAATGCTCTAGTAATGCCATGGGACCAAGTGGCGATAAAGATCAACAGTTTTGGTGGTAGCTTAGCAGGTATACTGCTGAGTTACTCCCAAACTCATAATAAGGCCAAATTGTATGCTCATGTGACCTTTGAACCTGCCCCGTTACCACTGCAGGGCAACCGCTGGAGATGACAATATGCTGTCAAATCAAGGTACATGGCTGTACTAGGCTTTTTGCAGGGAGCTCTATGAAAGGGGGGTCTGATTATCTGATCCCCTTTTGAAACAGAATTACCCACATCATGTTTTTACTAAAATATAAACAAAACTCAGGTGTTCCCACTCTCATCAGATGGCATCCTGTCACAGGCACTACTACCAACTGTATAATTAACAGTGTTATAACTATTACAAGCAGCAGAATTACTACCATTAGTGGCAGTGACATTACTGCTTGTGCCAGTAGTAGTACGTAGTACTACAATCAGTGGTGATAATAGTAGTACTACCAGAGCCTGTATTACTGTCACTACTAGTACTACTGACAGTACTGTAGAAAATAACTTTACTGGTACTCAAAGTACTGCTAATGATAGTAGGGATGCTACTCCTGGTGCTATTACTAGTACTAAAACGGCAATTGCTACTACTGGTTGCAGCAACTGTTTTCTTAGTAGAATTGTTGCAAGTAATAGCAACAGTAGCAATATTAATATCAGCAGCATTGGTAGCACTACTACTAGCACCAATAGATGTAGATATAGTAAAAGTAGTCACAAATGGCACTACTACCACTGGTACTGGTAGTACCACTAGTAATAATAGTAGCAGTAGTAGAATGGTCACTAACTTTCTACTACCTATTACTATGACCACTAATAGTAGTATCCACAATATAAGTATCAGTAACAGTATCAGAAAGAAAATTGCTACTACCAGATCTATTACTACTGGATATTATGACTATTACTCGCAGTAGTAATAGTGAAGCAGTATTGATAGTACTATTTACAGTACTACTGTAGTAGTGGTAATACTGATACTAGTACTACTTCAGCTACTGGTAGGTGTGCTGCTAATACTGCCGGCAATATTACTACTAATAATTGGAGTGCTAATAATGTCATGAAATAGTTCAGAGGTGCCCCTCTGTGAGAACTAACACTGCCCATTGGCCTGTTCTTTGGGAAGGTACCCACTCGAGAGTCCGCAGCCACACTTTAGCTCACTGTACCTTTCACAGATGGGAAATATCCATTTGCATATCAGTCTTTGTCCCGCCCACATGGGCAGTCCAGCACCGAAATGCTATGGCAATTCCCTTCTAAACAAGAGTACCAACAGCAACCCCATACAAGTGTTTCAGCCTTGTTGGGCCTCATCAGTGGGGCGCCTATGGACTATTTTTTGATTGTTTAAGGGAATTTGGCAGAGTCACCCTACGTTTCCTAGGGTCAACCAGACAAGGACCCCTTGCTCATTGTGCTCAGACAGGTACAGCTCCACCTCACTGATGAGGCCCAACAAGGCTGAAACACATGTATGGGGTTGCTGTTGGTACTCTTGCTCAGAAGAGAATTTCCATAGCATTTCGATGCTGTACTGCCCATGTGGGCGGGACAAAGACTGATATGCAAATGGATATTTCCCTTCTGTGAAAGGTACAGTGAGCTAAAGTGTTGCTGCAGACTCTGTGTTCGTTCTCGCAGAGGGGCCCCTATGGACAATTTTTTCATTGCTAATAATGTCAGCAGTGTTAGTAAGAGTAGTAGTGGTAGTAGAAGTAGTAACAGTAGTACTGCAGTAGTAGTCAGTAATGATCCTGTCGCTAATACTACTCGTCGCAGTTTAACTGATAGTAGTAGGCATGCTATTGTTACTAAAAATACTGCTATCAGCACAGCAATATTACTGGTAGTAGTGTGACTTCCACTGCTGGTAATAGTAGTATTGCTGTTGGTAGTACTACTATTACTACTAACAGCAGTGCTGCTAGTTATAGTTCTGCTACTATTGGGGGCAGGATTAGTGTGTAAGTACACTTGGTGTAAAGTAGTGGTCTTCATTCAAACTGTGGGCTTGGCACCCATGGCGGGGCTCAAAGGTTACCCAGGGGTGTGTAAGGCTCTGTAAAAAAAGGGAGTATAGTGACTGCTTTTAATTGAAAAATAGGGGGCGGGGGCAGCTACAACAGTTTTACTCGTGTGGGGGCTCTGCACAAAAAGGTTTGGATGCCCCTAAAGTAAAAAAAAAAATGAAACCTTTTTTTGCCTCTTTGCAGGTATATTCTGTGTGCAGGTGGCACTTTCTCTCCTCGTCCGATGTCATTTTCTGTTAAAGAGACCGAAAGCAGCTCCCAAAAATGGAGGACAACCACCAACACAGCAAGACAAATGCTTACAGAATCTTCCAAAATACAATAGGAATGTTTTTCTACTGGAAAATAGGCGGGAAATGGCACATTAACAGTTAGCATATTTTGTTTATGTTAAAACGGTATGTCCCGTTTAAAACGCTCTAGCCACCAAGTATTAACCTGCATTGGCAAAGCCAACATATTTGGCTATTTTTAAGTAGATATGTTCCCCATTTGTATATTTTTATCATTAACACTTGTATATAACTTTTTACAAATTACCCCAGTACCATTAACAACATGTTTCTACTGATGTTTATCTTTTCATTAAAACAAAAAACAATAATAAAATGTTACTCTTCACCTTTTCTGTGCAAATAGAAAAAGGGAACAAGCAACATACCTCAATAGAAGGCTCTGTGCTGGGATGATGTGTTGCTTAAAAATCTAGTGGCTGAAGGCACGTTAAGATGCATTTATTAATTTATTATACAAAGAGTTGCTTGATACCTGCATTTAACCCATTACCTTTCATGCGGAAGCGGCAAGCGCAACAGTGCAGCCTGCCCTGGCGTGTGTGTGCCATCGGCCAACGCATCAGCAGGCAGCAGGCTTGGCGATCTGGTGCCACTGAGCAAGTCTTTCACTCCCTTGACGTCCTGGCCTGCTCAATGCTTCCATCAGCATCTGTAGAGTGGGTAGGAGAGCAGCGTTGGCTTCATCTGAGCTATGTCTTCCCATGCGTTTCTACTCCATAACCGTGGTCACCTCTGTCAATGGGTGACTCTGTGAGGTTCCTGCCTGACTGTTTCTTATAAAACTCCCATTTAAAACCCTCATTGCTAGTTCCCTGTTACTGAGCGTTAGGGAAAATGTATATTGGCAAGGAAAACCATTGAGGCCAATTTCGTCTCTTTCGATCCACCGGTTTTTTGGAGAGGTCTTTGCGGAAGGATCCATTTGGAACTTTACTCTTCTGTTTGGCCTGGACTTTCTTTGGTTCCGCTGGTGTGTACTGTATTGTTTCCTAGCTTTCTATTGTTGTAATTCTATCTGCCCTCTTAATATCAGCGCATCGTCTTTTATCCCTTCCCAGCGTTAATAAACCTGTTCTGGGCGAACCTTGTGTTCTACGCAAAATAAAATAACGTAATTCAAATGTGGAATTAATAAAGCTTTTTCTAGCTGGACGATGATCTCCTAATTCTGAAGGGTCTACAAACATTGGTGGATTTGCTGTTTAAAATAATGGGACCCTTCTCCTACATTTCAGGAAACAATCCCAACTGTAGTTTGACAGGATTGCTGCCTGTCTAATCTTGCTATCACAAAAACAAGTCAGATGTTTGGAAATGTGAGTGCTTCCAATGCAACATTAAATATCTGGATGTCTGGTTAACCTCTGACATCTCATAAACAATGCAAATCAATTCTCACCACATGCTGACTCAGATGCAAATTGATGTTGACCGATGATGTCTCCCTAATTGTTCATTATGGGGTGCAGCCGACCCCATGAACATTAACATTGGCCCAAGAATCAATCAATCAATATGTTTTTTTCGGAAACTTGATTCCATAAACGTCACCAAAATACATTAAGAAACAAAAACATTATCACAATTTCCACGCAACCACATTACATACCACAATAAATAAATAATTCACAATGTAAGAATGTTCCAGAAAATTCAAATGAGCAATGATGACCACTAAGACCTTTGCTTACATATAGGACACTATTCGTATGCCAAATCTAACCATTCTCATGATTAAAACAATCTATTAAAATTGGAATGTGGGTTAAACAGTAATAGGTACCACATAGATACATGTAAATAATAAGAACATTCTGTTAAAACATTAAAAAAGCATGATATACAATCAAACACGGAAGTCAGCACATTATCTCTAGCACACCGCACCCTATGAACTGTTTGGTAACAAATATGTGACTTGATACCAGGACCTAGCATGATTTATCGGGACAGGACAAATGCTCTTCTAGGTAGGAATCATTTTAAGAACTGTAAGAGAGACTAACTCGATACCAGAGTCTCTGCCCACAGTAGATATAGCAGGGCCGGGTGTCATTGTGTAAACTGTCTATCGCTCAATATGGGTACCAGTGTCTTTGCTTGAATGTCTCAATAAACTGGGCAAAACAGCGCAAAGTGCAAACGTTCCTCCTCTGCCTCTCGGCAGAAGGGGCAGCCCCTTCTCTTCCCTGCCATTTGATGAGCAAGACAGTGTTGTTCTTAGTGGCAGCCAATTGAATCTTGCATGAGGTAAAAAAAATCATATTTGCCCACAGCAGGTAGTTTTGGATTGAATCAGACGAGATAATGGCCAAGCCTCTGTGTGTACCCTTCTGGATTTTGCGCGACTCTCGGTTCTCCTTGAGATTCAACAGCATCTGTATTTTAAGTGGGTTGCTGCTGCATGACTAATCAGGGTAGGGTCGGTCAGATAATGTACCACATTCAATTTTTTTTGTAACAGCTTCCCAATATAGGATAGCCAAGGGAAATGGGTCAATGAGGCTTTGGGATTGGCCGACAGCCTACAGCAATGCAAGGCTGGTTTGCCTGCCATTTCATCCTCCAAATACGGCATGCCTAATTCCGAATGAAAACACCGTAATTCAGGTATTTGGGAGCTGCAGGATTGTTTAAAAAAAATATTCTCAGATACTTGGATTTCATTAAGATTACCATAGTTCCATATTGCATCGCCCTGTTTGGCCCCTGCCCCTGCTTTGCTATTGCGTTTGACATGGCCATGAATCTCCGAACTCCACCTTAGTTTGTTTGAACCTGGTAGCTTGTTTAGTTATGTGTGTCACAGGTTTCATGTTTGGGGTGATGCGTGTCCCCAGGTAGATGAATACATAGAGCCTCAAAATGAATGCATTATCGCTTAACATTGCTACCATTTCAGGGCTTTTATTATAGGTATGTCAGGCCATGACCACCGATTTGGAGGTGTTAACCTTTAGATCTAGCGATGACATAAAATCTGTGCATGCCTTAATAAGTGCCTGAAGGGCTCGTGGGGTACGAACGATCAGGACCATATCATCGGTGTATGCTAGAACCGAGAATGATCTTCCTCAGATTTTCGGAATGTTGGATGGAACCTCCAAAAGGGTGTTGATACCCAGCCCATTGATATATAATGAAAACAATAAAGGGGCAATTACACATCCCTTGCGTACTCCAACATTTACTTGAAAATAGGTTGTGCAATACCCATTGGTCCTGCTTCGAACACAGGCTTGGGTATTCTCGTGTAAGATGGCCAACAGGTTAACAATGTCTAACAGACAGCCCTGGGACCTGAGCACATCCCAAAGTGTATTACTATTCACCCTGCCAAAGGCTGTGTACAAGTCCATAAAGGCAAGATACATTGGTTCACACTTTACATACATAGAGTTGACAAAATTGGAGAGAGATTCAAGATTTGTTTAGAATCAACTACACTTTGAAGCCTGAGACTGGCATAATAGAGGCTGCAAATGACAACTGAAAATAGGGGCTATAAGCCCCCCCCCAAACTTTCAAGCATGCTATTCTCCCAAAGGATCATTCCTCAGACTGAAGACTCAGCTAAGGCAGAACCATTCATGGACTCCATGCCCTGATCACTTCCAACGCTAGATCTAGGAAAGAGGAAGTTTTGATTTTCACAAATAAGGAGCATGCCCTTGCTTGATCTCAAAAGCTTGTGTTTGGTTGAACTTGGGCACCAAGATGAATGGGATGCCATATTTGGCAGAGCTGGTATGCCGGAGGAATAAGATATCTATCTCTTCTAAGAGAGGATAACATTTGGATTATCTATCAAATCTACTTTCTACTATGCAGTTTAATGGAGGTACTTTTGATGAATGCTGATTGCAGTATGGAACCCTATTTCATCCCCAAATAAGACATCTTCACGAAATGAGCACTCAAGAACAGGAAGCAGTTCGGCCTAATTGTGGCCAACCTCATCTACATACCTCACCTACATAGAACTCATGAAATGGGGGGCACATGACTACACTATCCTGATGCCAGGTTCCTTGAAGAGACCTAGCATGGGCAAGGGAGCAGGCATGGCAAGCAATAACTTTTCATTTAACTTGATTGGAGTGGCCGACTATGAAGATCTGCATGACTGTTGGGCACCCTTGCATCTGTTGCGACCTAAATGCAATCTACCCAAAGAGTTGCTCCCAAAGTAGGCTTATCTTGCATGTCATGTTGTGAAGGTGACTTCCCTTTTCTTTTCATACATCAATTATCAATTTACTGACTAATATCATTTGCTATACTATTATTCATGCACCATTTGACCCTTATGAATGGGTATTTTTATTGTTTTGGAAATTATATTGAATAAAATGAATGCAAGTCTTTGAGGCCCCAGTGCAAGTTACAGAGAGAAGCTCCTCCCTTATCTTCTGGCTGTTTAGGGCCAGCCAATGCCAGTGATCCCTTCTCAAGACACAAGCAGAGGTTGAACATTTTGTATTTGTATTACTTTGGTTGACTGATCAGACAGTTATAGCAGAACAAACAGACACAGAACTGAAAACAGAGAAGGGAGTCCATTCTTGTCTTAGATCAGGGGCCAGCGACCTTTTTCTCTCCAGATGTTGTTGACTCCAACTCCCTTCACCCCAGCCAGCATAGTTTAGTTTAGTTTATTTATTTATAGAGCACACCTAACCCTGGGGTATCTGGGCGCTTATACTTGAAAAGGAAGCAGTGGTTACAGAAGCGAAACAAATGGCAGTTGACGTGTGTTACATATCAAGTCAGCATACAGACATAGGCATAGTATACAATGTGAGCTAAAGATACAGTTGAGGTGATACAGATAGCAAAAGCATACTGTTACATATAGGCGTTTAATCAAGCGTCAACAGTGAGGGATAGTGGGAGTCAAAGTCCAAAACATGTTAAGAGCTGTAGGTTGCAGACCTCTGCTTTAGACAGTTACAATTATGATGGTGTAGGTGAGCCGAGTAGGAGACTGTAAAAGCGATTTAGCATAAACCGGGGAAATTTGTTGACAGGAATACATGCATAACTATAGTGTACATTTTATGGCAAGAATACCTATGCATGCAAATGCAGTTGTTTAGCATCGGTGTAGGCTGAGAAGGGTGATCATGGGGTAGGGCGTACATGGGGTGGGTGGAGGATGCCATTTTCCCTGGCTAGCAGGTGAAGCTTGAACCTGGTCTTAGAGACGTCCACTAATTAAGTAGAGCATTTCAGTGATGATGAGCAAGTAGAAGGGCGTGCAAGTCGCTGATGTTGCAGTGAGGGCAGGGGTAGAGCGTGAAGAGCCCAAGTCAAAGAGTAAAAGGAGAGGCAGCCAGCTAGGTAGTGGGGTTCTAAGTCATGGATGGATCTGAAGGCAAGCGGTACAAATTTGAAGGGTGGGGATTTTACATTGTGGGTCACAAAATGTGGTGGCGGTGCATCAAGGTAGGTAAAGATCTAGATAGCTTGAAGAGGGTGCATGGGCCAATTTTGAGTACTTTGTTGTTGGGAGTGAAAGAGAAGAGGGTGAGACGTAGAAGAAGTAGAAGCAAGCCAAAGCAAGAGTCAAGTTTGCTGAGGAACAGGGTGGAGTTAAGAATTTTGCGAGGGTGGGGTCTGAGGTGTCAGAGGATCATCTTGACACTTACAAGTTTGTTCATAGCCACAGTGGCTGCAGGACTGATGACATTAATTATCTTAAATTCACTGACAAACAGTACCCCAAGGTTGTGAGCCTTGGGTGATGGAGTGAGGAGGTAAGGATGAAAATCTATAGTGGGCAGGAGAGTGGCATGGGCATTGGAGGTTGGGGGAAAGTTAACTTCTGTCTTAGAGGAGCTTAACATCAGGAAGTGTAGTGCCACCCAGTGTTCAATGGTGCAGAAAGCTGGTGATGAAACCAGAGATGATAAAGGTGAAAGAAAGGCATGAGAAGCAAATCTGGGTGTCATCAGCAAAGAGGTCACATGAGAATTCAAAGTTTGAGATGAGTGTACACAGGGAGGGGTTGTATAGAGCGAAGCGGAGTGGGCCCAGGACATATCCTTGGGAGGAAAGGACGGGAGTGGAGAATGGTTGAGAGTAGCAGGGGAAGGATCAAAAAGGGGCACAGAGTGTCCCATATGTTGGTGATTTTAGTGAAGTACGAGGAAAAGCCATTATCGAAGCCAGAGGAGGGAATGGAGCCAAGCTTAGCGTGGGCAAGCATGGACTGGAGGGTCATGGGCAGCTTGAGAGGGTATGAGCAGAAAGAGGATATGAGATCAATGTAGTAGGAGGACTTGGCAGTCGAGAGCAGCAAAGAGAGCAATGAGAAAGCCCCTATAATAAGTGAAGGGAATAGGGGGCAACCTTTCCCCAAGTGGTGACACATTGTAGTACTGATCGTTTGCATGGCTGCAGAGGCCCATGGTTTAGGAAAGGGGTCAGGGGGTGGGCTGATAGCAATAGTCAAAGGAATTAGTCAAGAAAGTATTGATCTCAAGAAAGGAGGGTTTAATAGAATGAACAAGGGCAGGAGAGAGAGCTGGGCAGCAGGACTTGACTCGGTCAAAACATGCAATCATGGAGTCAGGCTTATATTTTCTTTTGTTGACAGATGAGGAAGGAGGGATTGAGAGTGGAGAGAATAGAGATGTGAAATGGATGTGTGCGTGATCAGAGGGTGAAGACTCCATAGAGACAACAGAGGGGACAATTGAGGAAGACAGGATGATGAGATCAAACAAATTGCTGTGGTTGTGGGTAGGCCAGCTATTTAGGATGGCCAGAGAGTGATAGGAGAGGTTGAAGTCCAGGCTTAGTTAATGAGCTTTGGTCAAGTTGATATCACCGATAATGATATAAGGAATATCGCCTTTTAGAGTATCGACTAGTAAGTCAACATCAGTTAAAAAAAAGGTGGGCGTTAGATGAGCAGGGTGATGAGAGAGGTAGGAGGATGAAGTTGGACAGAGATGTGCTCAAATGTGTTGGAGAGAAGTCAGAGTAGACTGCTGAGAATCCTAACTGACCACCAGGCCAGTATCATCACTTCTTTTGTTAGTTGGAGGAGTGCGTGGAAGTAGCAAGTCACAGGGTGGCCAAGTGGAGTTTGGGGTGTTAATGTCAAAGTGATTGTGAGGAAGAAGGCTTTATTACAGAGGGGTTCAGCATTCCAGATACAAAGAGAGAGTTCAGGGAGGTCTCTTGAAGGAAATTAGTGGGGTAGAAGTGTTCAGTGTCGATAAGGTGAGGAGTGCTTGAGGTGCTGTTTTGGAGGTGTAAGTAGGAAGTAGATGGGAAGAGAGGTAGTGGATAGAGAAGCATCACCAGGACTGATTGTATGGCAAACGGAGGCCCAAAGAGATAAAAATAGCCAGAAGCTGTAGAATGAGGACTGGAAACATGGAATTCAGACAGTTGAGTAGGGGTGACCATGGAAGCAGTTTAGGGTTGGGGAAAGGAACCTGAGGGTGCAAAAGGGTATGGGAGATTTGCAAATAGGAGCAAGGATTTTGGCCTAAAGCCCTAGCAAGTCCGAACTGGGCCATACACAGGAAGCCCTTGTCCTTTACGCCTTTATCTGACGGCACCTGGTGCACAGAATGCCTGGGTGTGTTGATTAATAAAGTGGATGGGTGCACCATGTGGCCAGCAGCACCAATTCCAGGGCACAAAGAATTGCAGTTAGGCTAGCCTGGATTGCAGCCACCTGACACTCTTTAGGGATTCTGGGGAGGGGGGGATGCCGGTGCCAGGGTAGTCATCAGTGCTATCTTCTTCAGGGCAACAACCTCACCTCATGAGGTCTCGGGGAAAAAAATGAATCAGACTTTGCAACGCTCGTCCTGCACCAAAGAAGGTGTAAAGATTTGAAAGGAAAGTTTGGCAAACTCTATAGACTGTGTCCATGGTGCTTCAAGTTGCTCCCTGAATGCTGCCACTGTAGTTAGTGACTCTGTGATCTTCTGCTGCAGGGTGATGTGTTTCATGCTGCTGGCTTCCGATCGGCTGCCTCAGGAGTGAGAAATTAAATCCGGAGAGAATGCATAGGATTGATGCTAAAACACTTCTTGATGGTTTCTGTTGCATCTCTGTGGAATATCCATGCCTTACCCATTTGGGAAAGAAACATTAGAAGTAATGGTATAAAACAACCACACATTTTACATGCTTGCATCCTACAGATATGGGTTGTTTGGCCTAAAAAGCTTGACCTACTGCTCATTTGACCTAATTTTTTGGACCTAATTTATTTTGACCTACTACAGAGGGAGACCCCCACAACCACCCTAATGTGGGGGAGACCCTCTGTGGTTCCTCCCCTGCTCTGACTTTCCCCCACCTCAACCTATTCCCTTACCCCAGCCCACAACTATTTTTCAATTAAAGTGCACCATTTGACTTACCAAATTAAGTCAAAAAGATGCAGTCAAATGGGAGTAGGTCAACTTGGCATTAGGTCAAATTGGACAATACCCATTCTGCTGCATCATTAGTAGTGTTGAACAGTTTCCGTCGCAATGAATAGTGTCAGGGTGAGGAATCACTTCTACCCAAAAGCTGCTGCCATTGTGAGTCTTAGCTTTGTTTACAAAAGTAAGCTTAGGATACACTTACTTAAGGCGTAGCCTCAACCATATCTACTGGTTGGGACTACAAATAGCGCACGCACACACACACACACACCCGCCATGCCCAAGTTCATCATCTCAGTACTTATTCTATAGAGCCCATCTGCTTCTGAGAGAACCCTTTCCAAAAAATCCTCTTTTTTGTTAACTTCTCCCCCTCTCATCTGGGGTATTTAACCAGGGTTCAAGTCGAGGGTACACGTGGGTGGACAGAGTCCCCCCACTTTTTTCAGAGGGTGGACACCATCCCCCTGGGTAGTTTAGAGGCTGTTTGTAAAATGAGCAGAAATGTTCTTTCTTTTTTAAACTTGTGAATTCACGCCCCCCTCGACACTCCGGGCACTTAAACACTACATCAAATAAACTGAGGATATCAGCAAACAACTAGAGCCGAAATGCCACATTTCAGGACTGCGTGTTCCAGGGAAAACATTGGCATTGATTCTTGAAATTTAAAACATGCACACCTATAAACGTTTTCAAAACACTATTAGAAGAAAATATCCTCTCGGTTTTTTGTGTGTGATGATTTTATGAAAGGCAAATGTCATTCGTCCTGTGCAATTTGTATGGTTATTCAAAGCCAATTTAATGAAATGTGCATATGTCACCTTAATTTGCTAATTTCTGGTGACGTCACACCTAATTGCGCATGTTAATGAGCACCCCAATTTTCTTTTTGGGAACTTGACCTCTGTATATAAACACTTATCTTACCCAGAATGCTCTTATTTTTTCTTTCTCTCTATCCGCATGGTGGACCCAGGGGGAACCCTCCTGGCTGTTTCCTTCCTTCCCTGAAGTATAATCCCTGCTGGTACCTTTGTGGAAAGTATCGCTGAGTGTCGGTGTGACTGCTGTGCAGTGACCTTCTTTGGTGATATAGAGTGTTTTCCAGGGTGCGGGCCCGCGTTCCTGAGGTGAGGACAGAAGGGATGGTGGAGAAAACACTGCATTTCCGGCGGGAAGCACGGGTAGAGCAGAACATGTTTTTGTGCAGGATGCCTAGTCTTGCAAGTTGTGGAACGAGGCGAGATGTCCTTTGCCTTTTTTATTTTATGTTATTACATGTATGGTTATGTTGTGAGCTAGGCACGACGATGTAGGTTGCGCAGTTGTGAAGTAGGTTGCACTCTTCTATGCTTCCCAGGACTCTTCCCCACTCCAGACTTAGGGCATGCTTCACAGAAGTGTTTTATAATGGTGCAATCCCATAGGAAAACGCTCTGTGAATCAGGCCCTTAGGGTCTACGCTGCAGTCCCAAGACAAGGGTGCCTGCTCCTGCGACTACCATGCCTATGTTGGAGAAATCACGAAGAAATGCAGGGTTCATGCTCCACAAGGCCTCCACCACAAGCATGGTTGAACAGGAGGGGCGGGCAGTTCTTGGATGAGCTGTTTGCTGAACTTGTGTTCCCGGAAGGCTCACCCCTTCTTTTCGTCCTGTAACAATATTAACTTATTTAGGCTGTTAGAAAAATGTGTCGAAACGGCAATGGGACCCAACCTTAAGGACCCTCCAAAGATGAATTCCTGCATATTTTTAGATGCTTTTGCAACGAGTGCCTACCTCGTGTGGTGTGCGCACTTGATTGGCTGCCCTTCTTTTCCGTTTTGGCTGGCGAGGGTAGCATCCTTGGCAATTGTGCAATGAACCCCATATATAGCAATGGGATCAACCCGCAAAGCATTCTGTTTTTTGTAGTTTGGGAGCAGTGTGACATTAACCTAGTTTCCTTCTTGTGTGGCAGGTTGACTAACTACACATGACCACGAGTGGGTCACACCACTCTGTGCTGGACACCCTAGTATTTGGTGGTACAGCGCAAGCATACATCATTGAGCGGTTTTTAGAGGACTGCATAACAGTATTATAAAAAGACGTATGAGTTGAGATCCACCAGCCAGTGATTCTCATGGTATCAGGTAATAATGTCCCCATACATGTCTCCTGGAAAAGCCATTGGCGACATTATATATGGTGACATTATGTATGGGGACGGGTTTTCGGGGATGTCCCTTGCTCCCCCGCATGTTCAATTTAATAATGTCTCCGCAAAAAACTGGGACTTATTTGTCAGGGGACATTCTTCCGGGGACATTATTACATGGAACCATTACCATTGGGTTAGTCCGAGTTCAGGGTGATGTATCTGGTTTGCTTTAGTAGAAGAGCCCTGTTTTGAGATGTTTCCTGAATGCCCTCCTTCAAGACTGTGTTCCTGCCTGTGGGCCACAGACTTTAACATGAGAGAATCGTTATTTAGAGCACAATCGGATATGCTCAGATCTGTGAATTGGGTGGTGCTTTCTCAGAACTGCTCAACAGAAGGACAGGTGGATATCTCTGAGCACTTGGATACCAGAGTTGATCCGCTTGGCCCGCTCTGGGACTTTCAGCTATGACTGTTGGATACTTTGGCTCTCTGGAGATTGCGCCATATCTCTCATTTCTCCCACTTTATTTACCATTAGTGCATGGGTTCACATTACATCTACTTTGCAGCTGTTGCAACAGCCTGATGAGGCGTGCTCTATTGTGCAGTACTTCACAGTTCTCTCAATGGTTGTGATCATGCATAGTTGGTTTCCCCTGTTATTGTTTCCAGGTCGGTTCCATCTTTGTTCCCTCTTTATGAGGCCATGGACTAGTTGCTTGGCACAAAGGATTAGACCAGTGAACATTCAGACATGTGTCTCCAGATGTTTAGCTGTAGGGGCACATTTGCTGTAGATGCAGTTTTGCTACTTGGGGTTTTGCACACCAAATGTATCTAAACTTATTTGAAAACGGGACTGCACCTGAAGCGGCACTGTTCTGGTTTCAGGATTTGCTGTTGCTATGTGGAGGACACTTGGTTCAGGGGCTTTTGACAGATGAGCTTGCAGAATTCCAATATGCTCCTTACACCATGCTACTGGTGGCAGCTGACGCTCCCTGCTAAGGGTTGAGTTTGTGGGGCACTGGTTTACCACCTGTCTGAACTCGAATGGTCCCAATTTAATCACTCCCATAGGTGCTTCAGTTATTTTAGTCCAACAGCAAAAAATATCACGCAGGGTTATTCTGGTGGCTGAGAAGACACACTCCATGGCACACACCAGGCTGGCGATACATCTTTCCCCTCTCAGAGTGGGGGAAAAGCGTTGACATGATTTAGGGAGAAACTCAGGATGCAACCCTCTTACTTCCATTTGACTGGGGATATTGTCATCCTTTCAGATTGTGCCCATTCATCAGACATCATGATTGATGAGTAGTTCCACGGCAGGCAGGCATTTCTGTGGAGCTCCGAGGTATTGATTCTCCTTGCTTCCATGTTGAGTCAGTATTGTTAGCATGGACTGATTGAGATATCTGCTCTTGTTGTGGTTGATTACATCCCTTTCCAGCTCATGTGTCATCTAGCTGTCCTGACTGTAGCATTGTTTCTATTCCTTACTAGCAAAACTTTCATATATGGGTGATGCCATTTTCTTTTCATGGACCCGGTTGGGTGGTTGATTGATATCTGATATATGGGCATTTGATTTGTTTGGTATGCTTCAAACAGTAAGTACTGGGAAGAGGAAGAGGGACATGAAGGCAACACAGTGGTGATTTACAGTAATCTTCATTACTCCTAGCCATACTCATAGTACTTGTGACCCATCCGCTCTCCTGACCTTTTGAGCTGATCGTCCTGCAGTATTGGATGTCACAAGGGGATTCTGGGTAAGGTAAGAGTCATATACCATGGTTGAGAGAGGGAGGCGTTTATAAAAAGATAAAATAGGGAAATGGGTCCTGCAGGAAGGCGGATGGCCTTCCTATAGTCAGTACAGTGACACAGAAGAGTAGAGCTCCGAGTAATTAAGTGCAAGGAGCATTAGCTGTGCCAGGGACAAAAGCAAAAGTCAATGTTGCATTCACGGAAAACATTTTAAAACAGTCACCCACGTTTTCCCGAAATACAGACGTCAGACGCAAAGCAAACAAAACGTAACAACCCAAAGAGGTCAAAGTGAGCCAAAATGCAGCAATGCAAATGAAGCGCATTTTCTGTTTTGAAGGCTGTTTTTCGGTCCAATCTGCCACTGATTTGTAAGAGTGGAATCAATTAAAACCAGAACAGCTCGGACTTCTAGTTTCTCTCATTGCAATTTGGGGAAAAAAATCACTTCCGTTTAATAATCTTCATTTGCCAGAATGTTGTTTTGAACGTTTTCTGGCTTAGTCGTCCACTCGTACGCATGCACACGCGCGCGCACGTGGGCGTGATCCGCCATGCGCTGCGCACTGGCCTTGGCTCGGCGTCATCCCACTAAAGGCGGAGGTGAATCATCTCGCGGCCCAGGGCTCAGCAACATCCTGCTGCACAGTCATGCACGGCGACGAAGAGCGAGGCCTCGCTTGCGACCCACTGGAGGACACGTGATACTCAGGTGGCAGAGGGTAGGTATTTGGCGCCACTCCCTGGTGCCAACTCCGGGGCAGACGATATTTTTCTGACCAAAACTGTGGCGTCAGAATAAAAAGAAACAATTACAATTGTAATGCGCTGTTGGGTTGGTTTAATCATGATGCCTTTAGTGTCTGTATCATTTATCACTGTGTGAAATTAATGAAAGTAAACATTGTTTATTTTTAAACAGCAGAGACACAACGAAAGGCGGCATGGTGCATTTCCAGAGAAAAAAACCCTCGTTTTACCGAAAAGCATAAAAACACTGTAGGCCTCCGTGCACATAACTGGATGTTTATTTCTGTTTTAAGAACACTCCTTTAATGTATTGTAATTCAATATACAAACTTGTTTTCACAGAATTATAATCCACTAAATAGCACGAAGATAACCCAGGCCTATGCAGTCAGCTGTGCTCTCTGTCACCCGGTTCCTTAGAAGACAATCCAGTAATGGCGGTCACTGAGCATGACATTAAGGTGTACACGTGATGCACTTGTACGTGTTTACATAGGGCGGGCTCGAGGGGGGCGGCGGGGTGGAATGTTTTCCCATATTTGCATTTGAGCATATAGATCAACATGTTCACATATAAGACCAAATACTTCATTCTTTCTTTATATATGTCTGAGGAAGGGGGGAAAACTCACATTAACACATCGTGTTTACTTGTAATGCTTTACGGTACTATCAGTTTAAAACGACAATCAGCACTTTAAATTATAGCCAATCCAGCAAACAAGAGACAAAGAAATTACAAGATTTAAGAACGGACGGATGCGCCCCGAATCTGTTATTTTTTTTTTCCTAATGCATAAGGTCAGAATAAGATGAGATACTCTGGTTTAAATATCTTGTATACACTATACAATTGTTCTTCTAATTACGCAACAGTAAACCCCATGCGCCACATAGAAAAAGTCATCCACAACAATGAGGAAAATAAATGTACATTTTATGAAACGAAGTAAATAAATATTAGTATTACAGAATCGTAGCTGTACATAAAAGCTGTTCAGTTTTAATCATATAAAAATATGTTTTTTTTAGTGCAACCTCACATATATTTGATGCTATTTCGCTTTACATCATTTAGACCCAAAGTGTCCAAAAAAAGGAAAAGAAATTACATTACAAAGCAGATACACAAATTCTAAAATATGTACAGTACACGTTACTGCTAAAAATGCTTATCAGAATATAAGCAAAGGAAAGAAGTAGGCACAAACATTTGTACAGTTTCAAAGTACCAGACCCATGAAGTTCATCTGAAATGTCATTTTGGTCAGGCTCATGATGACTTGCATGTATTTCTTTTGATATGACAAAAGTATACATATTGATATATATTCTTGTGGTATTAAAATGTTTAAAAGTGGACTCCGCCCCCAAGCGGGGCCCCGGACCACTAGCAAACTAGTGTAACTTAGATCAGGCATGCTATGAACCTTAATCTCTTCCATGGCTAGGACAGAAAAGAGTAAAATGGCGGTGAAACCACATGCCGCTCCAAATCAATGAGGTTTGCCTCTTTCCACTAGAGCCTCTTCTCCTTCATGTGTGCCTGTCCTTGTGTCTTTTTTCCCATGAAAGCCCAATTGTTTCACGTCCGGACTTTTACTGTGAAATGAGGATGGCGCTATTAACGTCCGTGTCGTACCAAAACCTTCCCTAGTGCTGTTTGAGTCAGGGTGGATGGCCAGAGCATTGGCTGGTGGCTGGCCGGGCTCAGATCCGCTAAGGTGCCGAATGTCAAGCAGTGCACTTTCCAAAGTTTTTGGGTGTGGCTCATGAGCCCTCGCCAACAGGTTTGCTCCAAGCAGACCAGCTTCCTCAGGCGCAATTCTTAGAGAGGCAATGGCTTTTGTACATGTATGGATGTGTTCTTCTTGCTCCCTCACCACAGGCTTCAAAGAGTCTTCGGAGACGGTATGCCTGAGTGAGGGCAGAAGGGAGGGCGATGAGCCTAACGAAATGTCATGGGATAAGCTGTGGGGCAAGGCATGCTTTTCGTGGTGCTTAGAAACGGCATGCTGCTCTTTAGTACAGGTGTGGGGAATTGCGCTCCTCTTCTCTTCACAGCACTTCATCGGCAGGGACTTGGTGGGAGGTGGATGTAAACCAGAGAGTGTTTCATGCCCCGAGTGAACCATTTGGATTCCACCAACCGGGATCATGGGGAGGGGCGCTCGAACCTGAAGCTGGGAGTGCAGAGGGAGATGGCTGAAGACGTAGTCGTTGTGACCTTCTAAGAACTGGTTGCCCTCTTGATGCTGGGGGGGAGCTTCTTTGTCACCGTACAGACTTCCGTAAGAGGCTTTGGGCAGTCCTTTCGGCAAATTCTGAAACCAAAAATAAAATAATGGTTAAATAAAACAAATTGAATGGAGGCCCAAACAACTACACCATAACCTCTTATCCCAGTCACTTGGGAACAGGCTTAAAAAGAATTACAATATTATATCGACATGACCATGGCTGGTAGTAATTTGGTAGCTTATGCTAAATTGGCTGGTGGTCTCTATTAGTAAATTGCAGATGGCTACTAGACATCAAATCAATTTTCACAAGTGGCTAAAATTGGCACCCTTGTTGGAAGTCTCAGCACACAGGTACATTATTGCAAAAACAAGAACCCAGAGCAGTTTTTGTTCATACTAGAAGGCAATGTGCTGTTGCACACACTGCTATGGGTGGCCTCAAATTCCAGGGAACTACGTATGGCAGTTGCCAGGAGCACTTAATGGACATCACAAATTCATACAAGGCATCAAAATGATGCAGTTCACACTGCATTATATATTTACGCGCAACTTTGAAATACGAATTTGAACTGAAATGCTTCTGTTGGCATTAAACACAATATTCAAAAGGTTGAATTGGTACAGACATATACATATATATATCCAAGCAGAAAACGAACCGCGAATTAGCGGCTCACAGCGGCACTCCTCCATCCAGCATTCCTCCAAAAAAGTACGCCGCTCATGCAAGTTTCATTGATAAAAATGTCCTTTATTTTTGGTATGGACTAAAAAGAGCACACCCGTGAAAAAATGCAATAACGCGTTTAATCCCAAACTGGGCTTCTTCAGATTGTAACTAACACCATGTTTACATCAACTTATATTGTATTTCCTGTTTGGTTTTGATCCTTTTTCCTGTGTTCTAACTACTAGACCGCTGTTTTTACCATTGTTGTTTGTTTGTTAAAAGCGGCCATGTTGGATGAGTATATTTTGCCTCTAACATTAAAATCACAGACTGTTTTTGGCACAGTGGTTTAGGAAAATTTATATTATAAAATACAAGTGCAATATTATCAGAGATATGTGACATTTGACATTGAATGTGATTAAATATTACAAAAAATGCATAAAAATGGCATATTTATACTTTTAATCATGCAGGCGAGGTGAGTGTGCATATGTATGCATATATACATGCTCATTCACTCTGGTTTTCTGTTATTTAACCATATGCTTGAAATTTTAAAGTGACTGGTGCTTAGCTGGAAATTTAATTTCTATCAATCTCTTGGTGGAAATCACATGATCTCGTAACTTTGACAAATATTGTTACTCACTGGATGATTAATTTTATATTTAGTAAAAAAAAATGTACTTATTTGTTTTGGAAATTCCATACAGTCTTTGATAAAGTGCCTATTGCATAGTGCAATATCAACTGATTGTAATATCCTGTGCAGATATGCTACATATATTAGAGGAGATTAAATATCTCCTCAAATAAAGTGCCTAGTGCTTAATACGATATTGGCTAACTGTAATACCAGATAGGAATATACTATATATATTAAAAAGTATTCCCGATTTTATCTTATAAAGTGCCTTGTGCCTTAAAATACAACATTAACGCTAAGTATAATATATATAATATTGAGTATTTCATTTAATTGTGTTTTGCCATTTGGTTGTGTCCACACCCATATAATAAATTCGGTTCAAAAAAATATAAATTCACCTGCTTTATATAATTTCCACCTAGCAGGTAAATATACAAATATTCCTGCTAATAAAATCATATTCTATTGTCTTATCATGCCATAAAGGACTTAGTTTATCTTCTCTTTTATCTTCGCCTAACTTTGTTAGAATCTGATTAACATGGTGTTAGTAAAACATTTGAGCAATTATGCTAAAAACCATGATGGCTAAATGTGCAAATGTGATATATATATTGAAGGACAACATTTTGTTGCAGGGACGTTAAGGTGAGAACTTAACGCAACAAATACCCTGAAATGTAGCTAAAGCCACCTTAACTTTGCGCCCCATGTTGCGCAGCCTATGACCACAATGATGACATCACAGATCACATCACTGATGACATCACTAATTACATTACAACAGTAACTGCCATTAAGCATGGCCTTCAGCCATGGTCAGTGTGCATGGCCAAATATATTTTAACACTTGAATGGGTACTAGTCATGGCCTTCAGCTATGGACAGTGGTCACAACCTTCACCCATGTGCACTGAATATTTTAAAACACTAACATCCTAGCAACTATAGCTTTTGGCCTTTATCAGTAGATACAGCTTTCAACAGTGTACACAGTATATTATATATACCGATTAGGCAATAGACATGGACTTTAGCACAATAGGCCAGTGACCAAAATCTTTATATATTCTATACATATAAATGGGCCACTAGCCATGGCCTTTGACCTTGAGCAGTGTGTACATATTTTGGCCGTGTCCATTGTATTTTTTTAAGTAATAAAATGCCATAAGTGAAGACCTTCGGCCGTGCCGTCTATTATACTTCACTAACCAGCCACTAGCTATGGCCTTCCTCCGTGCCCCCTGTATTTTATATATACTACCCAGCCACTAGCCATGGTCTTCAACACAATACCAGCCAGTGGCACCAGCTTTTGGCTGTGCCGACTGTATATTCTAACATATTAATGGGCACTACCTATGGCCTTTAGCCATGGCCACAGTCTACAGCTATCAATGTTGCTCACTGTGTATTTTAAAACAGTGATGGTCTACTAGGCATGGCTTTTAATCATGCACATTGATATTTTTTAACACCAACCGACCACTAGCTATGGCCTTTGGTGCTGGTCGGTGACTCCAGACTTTGTCATGGCCAAGTCCACGGCCTAAATTGTTATTAAGGAAATCAAACTTTTCATGAGCAAACTTATAAATGATGTTATGTCTAATTCCATTATTGATTTGATCAGTTATATTCAATGTAATTAGCGTTATCACCAGTGATGTCATCAGTGATCTGTGATGTCATCATTGTGGTCATAGGCTGCGCAACAGGGGGCGTGAAGTTAAGGTAGCTTTAGATGAATTTCAGGGGTTTTGTTGCATTAAGTTCTCACCTTTATGTCCCTGCAACTATACTATTTTCCTTGAATTTCAAAGGTTTTGTTACAATGCATTGGAACGCTTCCGTACCACTAGCATGGTCTTCGGCCATGGTCAGTGGTCACAGTTCATTTTAAAACGCTATCAGACCACTACCCATGGCCTTTGGATTGCAGGCTTTGAGAACTCACAATGTTTAAGGCAATGCGCAGTGACATTAAATTACTTACCATGGCACACACACTTTGGTTAAGCAGCTTGCTCCAAGTGGTACACCCCTTTTCGGCGCCATGATTTTGCCATGCACCGATTTGGCGCAGCCATTCCACTGAAGGATCCAATTTCGGAACAACCTTTTTGATGCAAAAGCCATTCCGGCGCTGTTATTTTGGCGCAACGGATGTTTGGACTTGGCTGACATTGCAGCCACGTCTAAACACCCTCATGCCAACTAAGATCACAGGACTGCACTGCAACAAACCTCGCCATCTCCCACTTGTGTTGCTTTTCTTTTATTTAAATTAAATAATACATACAGCCTTTAACCCTGATCCATCAGAGTTCAAGCCCCAGCATTTAACCACTAGGCCTCAATGGCTTGGTGCTTCATGGAGCATACCATTAATACTATGAAACTTGTGAGAATCTAAACAATAACATAATTTTAGCATAATGGTAAAGTTCTGCGCAGTGCTCCAGATAGGATTTTGAGGTGGGAGTATTTTACGCATGATTTTTGAAATTAGAGAGTAAATGCAATTTTAAGAGAGTAAAAATGAGCTTTCTCCTCTGCAAGAGAGTAAAACGTATCCAACATACGTGTACCGTGTATGTGTAATCGGTTTATAGTGATAAAATCAAAAGTTAAAATCTCGAAAGTCAAAATGTCGAAAAAAAAGTCGCATTTTTTTAATGCCGTTTTTATTCGAAATGGGGGGCTTCCCCCTCCTACCCCCCCTTTTTGAAAAAAAATGTTTTACCCATTTTTTTAAATCCCGGACCCCAAAATAAATATATAATTAAAAAAAGAGTAATTCGACTTTTTTAAAAAAAAATTTTGTTTTTTTTCGGCATTATTGGCATTCGAGATTTTTTTTTTGAGATTTTGACTGACCACCTGTGTAATCATTCATAAGCACTCCAATTTTTGCAGTTGAAATTAGGGTGAGATTACAATATTTGCCCAGGATCACACACGCTAAACAGCGAAGCAGGGATTTTAACCCACACTTTCAATTTGGGCATGGCCACTTTCTTCCACGGTTTACTTAAAACAAATATTTAAGTTTTGGGTGTCAAGACCTACACACATAACAAAATCGTGCTCTAACTGCTAACTCGAGTGATAATAACAGCGCAAGTTCAGTTCAACGTTATTAGCAGTCGCCATGCTCGACCTGCTCCTTTACTTAGAAACAAGTGACCTTTAAAATAAAATATGTGACAAAGAGTGCATTTGAAATGCAGAGCCTGTTTATTGGAAAGCCAACCCAAAGTCATGCCATCAAACAGCTCACATCATGATATCACATGAGTGTGCCAATGGCGCTATATAATGTAAGCAAAAACAAAGAGGGGATGGCTGGAAGGCTTAGAATTAATCTTAAACCTCTGGCAATTGCTCTGGGCAACCATCCAGACAATTGTTCTTCACCTGCTAAGCAATTATAGAACAGGAAAAGACCATATGCAAATCAGGCTTGGTCCAACCCCCAAAGGGGCAGTCCCGTCAAAACTGCTAGGTCCCATCCCTTCTGCACAGCACCCCGGGACCCACATTTGAGCATACCTGTAGGCTGTCCCAGTCGCCATGACAAAGCAAAAACAAAGAGGTGATGGCTGGAAGGCTTAGAATTGTTATTAAACCACTGTCATTGCTCTGGGCAACCCTCCTGACCATCGTTTTTCACCTGCCAAGTCATTATAGAACGGGGAAAAACCATATGCAATTCAGGCATGGCCCCATCCCCAAAAGGGCAGCGCAGCCCGAACTGCTAGGTCACATCCCTTCTGCACAGCATCCTGGGCTCCACATCTGGGTATACCGGTCCCAAACGGGGAAAGGTACACGAGGGAGACACAGGGCATGAGCGGGGGTGGGGGGAAAGAAGGGAGACACGGGGCATGAGCGGGGGGGAAAGAAGGGAGACACAGGGCATGAGTAGGGGGGTGGGGAGGAAAGAAGGGAGACATGGGGCATGAGTGGGGGTGGGGGGGAACAGGAGGGAGACACGGGGCATGAGCGGGGGGTGGGGGGAACAGGGGAGAGACGGCATGAGCGGGGGGTGGGGGGAAAGACACGGGGCATGAGCGGGGGTGGGGGGAATGGGGGAGAGACACGGGGCATGAGGGGTACAGGAGGGAGACACGGGGCATGAGCGGGGGGTGGGGGAACAGGGCAGACACGGCATGAGCGGGGGGTACAGGAGGGAGACACGGGGCATGAGCAGGGGGTGGGGGGTACAGGAGGGAGACACGGCATGAGCGGGGGTAGGGGGAACAGGGCAGACACGGGGCATGAGCGGGAGGTGGGGGTACAGGAGGGAAACACGGGGCATGAGTGGGGGTTGGGAGGTACAGAAGGGAGACACGGGCATGAATGGGGGTGGGGGGAAGAAGGGAGACACGGGGCATGATCGGGGGTGGGGGGTAAAGAAGGGAGACACGAGGCATGAGCGGGGGGTGGGGGGTACAGGAGGGAGACACGGGGCATGAGCGGGGGTGGGGGTACAGAAGGGAGACACGGGGCATGAGCGGGGGTGGGGGGAACAGGGCAGACACGGGGCATGAGCGGGGGGTGGGGGTACAGGAGGGAGACACGGGGCATGAGCGGGGGTGGGGGTACAGAAGGGAGACACGGGGCATGAGTGGGGGTGGGGGGGAAGAAGGGAGACACGGGGCATGAGCGGGGGGTGGGGGTAAAGAAGGGAGACACGGGGCATGAGCAGGGGGTGGGAGGTACAGGAGGGAGACACGGGGCTTGAGCGGGGGTGGGGGGTACAGAAGGGAGACACGGGGCATGAGCAGGGGGTGGGGGGAAGAAGGGAGACATGGGGCATGAGCGGGGGATGGGGGTAAAGAAGGGAGACACGGGGCATGAGCAGGGGGTGGGGGGAAAGAAGGGAGACACAAAGCATGAGCGGGGTGGGGGGAAAGAAGGGAGACACGGGGCATGAGCAGGGGGTGGGGGGAACAGGAGGGAGACACGGGGCATGAGCGGGGGGTGGGGGAAATGGGGAGAGACACAGGGCATGAGCGTGGGGTGGGGGGAAAGACACGGGGCATGAGCGGGGGGTGGGGGGAACGGGGGAGAGACACGGGGCATGAGGGGTACAGGAGGGAGACACGGGGTATGAGCGGGGGGTGGGGAGGAAAGAAGGGAGACACGGGGCATGAGCGGGGGTGCGGGGGAAAGAGGGAGACACAGGGCATGAGCGGGGGTGGGGAGGAAAGAAGGAAGACACGGGGCATGAATGGGGGTGGGGGGAAAGAAGGGAGACACGGGGCATGAGCGGGGGGTGGGGGTAAAGAAGGGAGACACGGGGCATGAGTGGGGGGTGGGAGGTACAGGAGGGAGACACGGGGCTTGAGCGGGGGTGGGGGGTACAGAAGGGAGACACGGGCATGAGCAGGGGGTGGGGTAAAGAAGGGAGACATGGGGCATGAGCGGGGGTGGGGGGTAAAGAAGGGAGACACGGGGCATGAGCAGGGGGTGGGGGGAAAGAGGGAAGACACGGGGCATGAGCGGGGGGTGGGGGGAAAGAAGGGAGACACGGGGCATGAGCGGGGGTGGGGGGAAAGAAGGGAGACACGGGGCATGAGCAGGGGGTGGGGGGAACAGGAGGGAGACACGGGGCATGAGCAGGGGGTGGGGGAACAGGGGAGAGACACAGGGCATGAGCGGGGGGTGGGGGAAAGACACGGGGCATGAGCGGGGGGTGGGGGGAACGGGGGAGAGTCACGGGGCATGAGGGGTACAGGAGGGAGACACGGGGTATGAGCGGGGGGTGGGGAGGAAAGAAGGGAAACACGGGGCATGAGCAGGGATGCGGGGGAAAGAGGGAGACACAGGGCATGAGCGGGGGTGGGGAGGAAAGAAGGAAGACACGGGGCATGAGCGGGGGTGGGGGGAAAGAAGGGAGACATGGGGCATGAGCGGGGGGTGGAGGTGAACAGGGGAGACACGGGCCATGAGCAGGGGGTGGGGGGAAAGGAGGGAGACAGACACGGAGCATGATTTACATCTGTTGTAAATTGCGTTTTTTTCTCTCTCTGACAGCCCGGACCATGCGAGACTATATCAGATAGAGGTCCGGGCTGTCAGAGAAAAAAAAAACGCATTTTAAAACAGTTTAAAACAGACAGTTGCTTGATCATCCAACCCGACTTCGGAATGATCAAGCACTTTTCAATTGCATTTTTAATTTCTCTCCGACAGTCCGGACCATGCATTTTTATTTTCTCTCCGACGGTCCAGACCATGCGAGATTATATCAGATAGAGGTCCGGGCTGTCAGAGAGAAAATAAAAATGCAATTGAAAAGCGCTGCCAGAGCAGAAACACAGATATGATACAAAAACAAACACCTAACACCTCCAAACAGTGCTGAAAGTGCTTGCTATAAAACACCTCAAACACCCTCCACGTGTGGCCCTGCTACTTGTACATTTCCCCTCACAGCCTACAAAAACGCACAAGGGAATAGGAATTAAACTGGGCCTTTTAAAGACGGTTTAACTTCCTTTAACATTCGGGAAAAAATAAATATAAAAAAATGCAGCAGGACACGTGTGTTTCTGGAAAGGTCTTCCAGGAGGGGGTGGTGAGGGGGTGGTTTGAGCCCTGTATTAGGATACATTCTTCTGAGAGAGACTGTCAAGGGAAGTGTCTGCCTGCCTCAAGGCAGGAGCTTGCTTACTACAGTGCCATCTAGTGGCAGAAAGTATTTTTTTTTATTAATAAATACAGCGTACATGGTACGCAGTAGAAAAATAAAGAATCTGTATTTCCTTTCATTATATGCGTAAAAAGGGACGTTACGCACCTTAACTGTAGGGCTGGTGCTGCGTCTCAAACTCCTGCAGGATCTCCGATGGCAGCGTTCAGCATAAGTGTGATTTTTTAAAATTGAATTTGTTCTGTTATATAATGTTGCCCTGAGATGGTGTAGTCCTCTTTTTGAATATATGTGCAATGTAAGGGGGAATGTGTGGTGTGAGGGTGCATGTCATCTGAGAGTGTGTGCATGCAATGTGTGTGTTAGATGTGATCGTGTGTTTGTGTACATTTGCTCCATGAAGGCGAGTGTTAGTGTGTGCGCATGCGTGTTCACCCGTGTGTGTATGTGAGCATTGTGACATGTCGAGAGTGAGTTGGTATTGTCAGAGTGTGCGTGTGTGCATGTCTCCATGTAATTCAGAAGATGCCCATCCAGTTTTAAAAAATATATATATTTTGTGACTTGTAGTTTTGTTTTGACCAACAAGTGTCCTGTACTACAAGTCCCAAAATGTAAAGTAAAAAGGAAATCTGAATGATCATCTTCAAAATAACAAGGGATATGTGGCATATACCAATATATACAAGACATGTAACTATATGATTTCTCTTGCATCTCTATTTGTTTGGGTTGAATGGCAGTAGGGGATCTGTAAATTGCTGAAGGAGGAGGACGTATTTAGTGTAGAATCAGAGGAGGGGGGACAACACAGTAAAATATGTTTTTTTCAGCTGGGGAAAGTGAGAATTAGGGGCTGGAGAGGAGTGGTGTCTACTTTCCCCCAATGTTTTTAAAGTCTAAAAGTAGCGCAATATATTAAGGGTATAATGGGACCGGGTGAGCTGCAAAGAAAGTTTTGTTTGTGCTGGCACGCGTGCAATGGAAGACACTCAACTATAATTACCCCATTGTTAGTGCAGCTCAAAAGACCTTCTTAAAATCATGCACTGATTCGGTGAACCTTTCCATGAAGGAGGCCACCTGGATCAAAGGCATGCATGTTAAGACTACATAGTCCTGAATACAGAGTGTTTACTAAAATATACTGTTTTAAAAATGCCTTGAACTGCCAGAGTTCAAGAACCAGCATTCAACCACTATGCCACAATGTCTTAGTGCTTCTCTGTGCATCCATTTAATACTTTTACAATTTAATATGTCCAATTGTAAAATGCTAATTATGAAACTTATGAAAATTCAAACAATACTATCATTGTAGCGGTATCCATTTAAAATTTTGAATCAACAATTTCGAATGCCTTTTTGTCGGAAAAAGAAAATGTCGAAAAAAAATGTAGAATATATTTTTGGATATTTTATATGTTTTTTGGGTTTAGTTAGTAAAAAAGGGTCAATAAAAAAAACAGGGGGTTTGGGTGGCACCCCCCATAAAAAAAAAAAAACATTCAACTTTTTTTTTTCTTCTGCATTTTTTCTTCGAGAAAAAGGCATTTGAAATTGTGACATTCGAAAATGTCACTATAAACCCATTGTAGCATGATGGTTAAGTGCTTCGTCTCAAACTCCTGCAAGCTAGGGTTCTCAAAGGCAGCGCTAAGCACAAATGTTTTTTTATTTCATTTTGTCAGTTAAATAATGTCACCCAGAGAGGGTGTAATACATGTTCCATTCTGTATTATAACGTTGCAGTAAACAAATGTGTTTCATGTTTATTACATGTTCAATTCTGCAACTACGGTGTAATACATGTCCCATCCCTTTTTATAATGTTGCAGTAAATAAATGTTTTTCACGTTTAATCCATATTACAAAATGAAAAATGCCTGCAGGTTCATGCCAACTGTGACCTGTAGCGCCAAATCATCCTTGCGCAGAGAGGTCCCTGTGCCCAACTTGCTGCATCTAACTGGGTGCGCCCAAACGGGACCTGCATCGAAACATTCACGCCATAATGGCATGTGCCTAACTGGCCGTGCCAAAAATGTCCTGTCCCGTGCTCCTAGCCCCCTGTTTTATGGCCAGTCTCTTGGTGACTGCTGTGATACATCGCACAACCCCAACCAACCACATTTAAGCAGCACAGAAACAGGAACAAAATGATGGGCTGCAAGAATAACAGAGGCCAGGGTACTTTCTGCACCCATGGCAAAAATCAAAAGATGGTACTCATGAATATACATGCAGTACTGCTTAGCTTCAAAGTGAGGAAAGGGCTGGCCCTCTCATGCCATGTTGCTCTAAGTGGACTTGCAACTTTCCCTCAGTTATTAGGCACCATGCCCTAAGGAGGCTGGCATTTTGTTCCTCACTTTGAAGCTAAGTAGGGTCAGTCCTTGTTACTGCATGGATGGGAACCCCGGGTCACCAGTCATTTTTCACCTGTGATGTCATTGTAGCTGTAAAAATATCTTTTTTGAAAATTATGTATAAAAGATGGCAGGCTTTGAGAACTCCCAATGTTTTTATTTAATGCCCTGTGCGATTAAATTGTTTGCAGGGGAGCAAACACTTTAGTTAAGCAGCGTGCCACAAGCCCCTTGATTTATGGCCGGTCTCTTGGTGACTGTTCTCATACATCGCACAACCCCAACTAACCACATTTAAGCAAAACGTAAAAGGGACCAACATGACCAGCTGAAAAACTAACACATGCCCAAGTACTTTTGCCCCCATAGTGAAAATCAATAGCTGTCACCCATGAATGTATGCACAGTAAGTGAACATATATCTTAAAGTGAAATAAAGAAATGTAGTTCAGTAGACCTCCTTAGACGAAAGTGTGCAAGACAAAATAGCATTGGACTTTAAAGAAAAGAAAGGAACACAAGAAAAGATAACCTGAGAGAGGAAATGTTCCAATAAATATGCTGACAAAGTATAAAAGGTGGTCACCTTTTAAACCCAGCACTCTATCGTGAAATATTCCTAATACGAGTGCTTGTGGTCTTGCGAGTAAGCGTCTGCACTGGGAACATGCCAACATGAGTGAAATCCTGGTAGCCAAATACTTGAGCAAGCTTGACAACCTCAAAAAACCCAAGGTGTTGTGTTCGCCCTCTGAAAAGAAGTTATGCTGTCCACCCACATGTGTCCTTTACTGGTGCCCGGAAAAGCAGCCACAATCAGGAGAAAATAACTGCACCAGTGTCCAGGATTGCAAACTCTCTTGCTACATCATGGCCAAATACTCATGACTTACCTGCGCTTTCATCATTTCCCCTCCTCACCCCCATGTCTGGCTCTCAACAATACTCTACTTTATAAAGCTAACTTGAAATGTGCACATACCATAGTGTCACTCAAATATATAAATCCTTATAGTACTATGTTAGGCAAAACGTGTACAGTTGTGGAATTATTCCTTCCATCTTGACTGTGAAATTACAACTACCAGAATGGTCTCTGAGTGCAAAACCTTCAACGTATGACAGTAGCATGGTCTAAAAAATAATAATGCGGATGCCTTGTGTTATGAGATATTTCAAATTAAGAAAACACACCGCATTCAGGACTGTGGGCTGTCTCCCATCCATTCAGTAATCGGGACCTACCCCTGCTTAGTTTCAAAGCGAGGAAGGATCCAGCCCCCTTAGGCCATGTTCCTCTAAGTGGTATTGTTAGGTGGGCGTATTTATTAAGAAACATGGCCTTAGGGAGCTATTCCCTTCCCTGCTCTGCTTTGAAGCTACGTAGGGTTCATCTCAGTTACTGCCGGGATGGGAAATCCACTGTTGCTGTAAAAATATATTTTTGTTTTTTTATGATTTACTGGGAGACTACAAATACCAGAATGCAATTTAGCAAAAGGCAAACAATGGTCTCTGAGTGCAAAACTTTCAAGGATTGACAGTAGCATGGTTTAAAATAAATAAATTATTTGGATGCCCATTTCGGTCACCCAACGATGCAGTAACCGGGACTGAGCCTGCTTAGCTTCAAAGCAGGGCTGACCCTGCTTAGCTTCAAAGCAAGGAAAGGGCGGGTCCGTTTCTCTAAGTGGTCTTGTAACTTGGGGTCATTTATCGGGCAACATGGCCTGAGGAGGCTGGCCCCTTCCTCACTTTAAAACTAAGCAGGATCTGTTCTGGTTACTGCATGGATGGGAGACCTGGATGACAATCTTTTCACCCCTGAGTAACAGCGGGTAAAGAACTACACATATCCTCTGCTATCAGTAGTTCTTTATAGCCACAAATATCGGCAAGCTATTCAAGGCTACAGAAAGTTTTGTATTGCAAACTCAGTCCCTAGGCCCTCCTCCAAATCCCAAATTTCACTTGTTCCCCTCTAGTCACCTCGCACCTCTAGCCTGAGGGCATTTGCATGTTTTTTGACCTGCAAATAGTTTTTTTTCCTGCGTTTCATTTCCCAGTATCCTCGGCTATAGCTGTAGACATCTCTTGCATCGAGAGAAAAACAAGACAGCGGTTGTTTCAGTTCTAAAAAACCCTGGTTTTTCGGGTAAATCCCCAAGATATAGCTATCTATTTTTGAGAAGGGGCACCCCTTTCTACATCAAATATTTAAATAAGTACTGCACGGAATAACCCCAAACCACGCATAGATCGCGAGTCAACGCTTCGTGCCCAAGTTGTTTTGGAGCTGGTCCAAATCCATCCAACGGTTTGGGCTGTGCGCTTTGCCAAAAATTGATCTTGTTTGTTCATGGAAAATTAATGGGAAGTTGGCAGCACTTTTGAAAAACAAAATGTTTTTGACGCTTAATAACCTTTATATTTTTTAACAAAACTTTGCAGTCTGGGGGGACGGAGGGGCCCACAGGTTTATAATCACTTCTGAAATTTAGGCCAAAACCATTACACAAATCAAAAGATATTAATGATAGAATTTTGAGGGGTTCCTATCGGAGTCTGACTCCCCTTACCTATTGGGTGTTTGCCGCCCTATAGTTAAGGTGAGTTCAACTCCCATAGGAACCCCAAAAAAATGAGTTGCCAATAACCTTTGTCTCGTGCAACGGATTCGGCAGAAAAATTGAAGTCACATAGGGACGCCCTCCACCAACCGACTGCAAAGTTTGGTAAGATTAGTTAAAAAATAAAAAAGTTATTAAGAAAACAAAAACAAATAAAGTTGCAGCCTACTTTTCATTAATTTTCCCATAGACAAAAAAGGGCAATTTTTGACGGACCACACAGTTCAAACCGCCGGACAGAATTGGACCAGGTCCAAAACAACTTGGACACGAAGCATTGACTTGAGGCCTTTTTGTGTTTTGGGTTATTCGGTACAGTCATTTAAAAATGGAGAAAATGGGGTTCCTCCTTCTCTGAAATATATCACTATATCTTGGGTAAATTGCAGAGAAACGGTGTTTATAAATGAAACCGGCGTCATTTTTTTTTTCTCAATGCAAGAGATAGCCGCGGCTATAGCCGAGGGTATCGGAACATGAAACCCAGGAAAAAAGCAATTTGCAGGGAAATAAACACGCAAATGCCATCAATCTAGAGGTGGGGGGAGAACACCAAGTGAAATTTGAGAATTGGAGTGGGTCTAGGGACTTACTTTGTAACATAAAGTTTTTCTGTAACCTCGGCTATATCCGCGAATATCTGTCATTTCATAGCAAACTGTGTCACGGAAACAGCTTGTGTTGTGGCAGGAATGGGAGAGGGCAGGGGAGATGAGGAGGCCATCAAGGGTGTGTGGGGGCACAGAGGAGCGGGTTTGAGGGGGCCGGCCCTGTCATTGCTTTGAAGCTAAACAGGGTCAATCCTGGTTACTGCATGGATGGGAGACAGTCCATAGTCTTGGGTGGTGTGTTTTTTCTTAGTTTTAAAAGTTTTAAATATCTGAGAACACAATAAGAAAACCCACGGCATCCGCCTTATTTAAAATAAATACATGCTGCTATCAGTCCTTGCAAGTATTGCCCTCTAAAGTTCAAGCTGCTATGAGGCCCACATGTAAGGAGCAACTATTTCTGGGTAAGGAGCTGCTAATACATGGAGAATTGCAAATCCAGCTGGCACGTGCAAGGCGAACTATATATATATATATTGTGGCTGTGTAGTTATGGTAGTTATGGTTAAGTTGCTGTTTCCATAGAAAGAGCACTTTTTGGGCGGCTTATAACTTCGACTTCGCTCCCCCTGGACGAATCCAAACCAAACTTTGCTAAAAAAGTATATGGATCACTCTGAATATTTTTTCAATGTTTGGTGATGTTTGGTCCAGGGGGAGAAAAGTTATAGGGGGGTCCCAAAACATCTTTTTTTCCCATAGACTGAAAGGGGGGAAAACCTTGTGCACGCCTACAGGTGAAACTGCTGGACGGATTGTTACCAAATTTGCGGCAGGGGCAGGGCCTTGGTCCCGAAAGCATGCTTTTGTAAATTTGGTGCCAATCTGTCCAGTAGTTTGCTTTTAAAACGACCAAAGAATATGTCTAAAAGAATTAGTGATATCTAAGATACCGATTGGCCAGGGGGGTAGCGTCATGACCGCGGACACGCAACGTCTTCGCCGATTGGCTACAGTGGGCCATGATGTGCGTCAGAATGTGTGGATGCACCCGACATCTTGGATCCGAAGATAGCGCGGTCGCTACCAGAGGCGAAATGCCGTTTTGGAAAGTGTTTTGCTCTGCTACAGTGCGTGGGGAGGATTATAGAGTAAGACATGGGTTAAATACTCTACTTGTTTGGGCGGTAGGTGTTAATGATGTGTTCGCCATTCAAAATGGTGTTTGGGAAATTATTTTGATCTCCTATATTAATTGAGGAGGTTCCGAGAGTAAGAGATGGACGAACTACTGTGCTTTTTTGGGCGGCCACTGTTAATGATGTATTCTCAATTGCTTCCTTGTTCAGGATATTTGTACGTCCAAAAAACGAGGGGTGTAATAAGGGTAGTATTTCAGTACGTGCTGTGTGCAGGTACCTTGAAAATGATCGAAGGACACACATGGTGTTAGTGACCATTGCAGTTGAGTACATGTCGTTATTACATTACATTTTACATGGTTGGCCGAAGGCCATGCACCCAAAAACAAAGTTATAAGGGCTGCAGGTATAAGCCAGTGCACACCAACACATTGTAATATCTATGGACATACAGCTAGGCATGCAGTCTCTGGCTAGATCAAGTGAAGCATACCACTCCTATCAATACACCCCTTCCACTGCACATCACTGAGGTGGTTGTGGGCAGGATGTAGAATTTGGCTGCATGGCTGCAGGCTGTAGCCCATATACAATACATCTAAAACACTAGGCCCTGTCCAGAACCACCACATCATATTATAGCAATGCATACACCCGTAGTATAGGTTAACATGTTAGGTGGTTTTGGGGAGGGTGTACAGTGTTGGATGCATGGCCGAAAGCCATGCACCCAGAAACGACCTTATCAGCAGTGCAGTTATAAGGCAATGTACACGTATACATTCAAATGTTTGTGCGCACATTTCCAAATGTCTATGTCCAGCCCTCAAGCACTGCAGCATATTAGACAGGCACGTTAGTGGCTGTGTTGTTATGGTGCAGTTCCTGTTTCCATAGGAAGAACACTTTTTGGCAGCCTTATACCTGTGGTATCCTGCGATGGTTCGTTACCAAAGTTTGCACCAAAAAAAAATCTAACACTCTGACTTTCTTTGGAAAGTTTGGTGATGTTTGGGGCAGGGGGCGAAAGTTATAAGGGGCAGGGGTTCTCAAAACGTCTCTATTCCCCTTAGATTGAATGGGGGAAAAGGTTTGTGCCCGCAAACATGTGGCTCTTTCCCTGATTGGTTGTAGAACAGCGTGAAATACGTCAGCTTTCTTTTGTGGCTCCCCTATCTTTTATTCATGTTTTACTGTATGCGCACATCGCCAGAAGCTCATCCAAAAGAAGACAGGATTGGACTTGTCACACTCATGTAATAGTATTTCAGAAGGTGACCTTTGAGGGGGGCAGAATGGGATGTGCAAGTACAAACTGAAAAAGTGGACTTTTCTTGTCACCAAAGTGATACGTTTAAATGGAAGTTTGTGCTCACTGTACCACGATTAATTATGGCGTGTGAGTTACAATCTTTTTGAAATTAAATTGCGGTCAGACTGGCGTCGTAGGTTTACAAAACTAAGGACACCATCTGCAGTGTTTGCTAGAAACAGCGCTTCTGTAGGTGTGTGGGAGTAGCAGTTCTCATAATTGGATTGCAATATGTTGCTTCAAAGAAAGAATGTATTTGGTTTTTTAGTGAATGCCACATGAGTTGCTTTTTCGGTTGACCGCTCAGCATTCCCGCGCATCCGAGTGAATGTATGAGGGGCAATTGTTTTTTGACCTTGACCGAAAGGGAAAGTTAGTAGCAATTCACGGAATGAAAGGGTCGAAAAAAATAGCAATTGATAAGGTTATGTTTTAAAATGTTTGCAAGGGACTTGCAATATCAGTATACGAAGATTCTTCGATGCAAATACATTGGCGTGTGACTTGCACAAACAGAATGGAGGCAGTAAATATTATGTAAGTTTATTGTTGCTCACTCTACAGCCACCTGCACTTTATTGTACCATTACCGCACATCTAATTGTGCTAATATAATTGCTGTATAATCTTTATGCACTGTTACATTTTTCCTGTAACGTTGCAGAGTGACCAGGTTGTACGTTTGTAGTTTATGAGTGCACTCATCCTTTTTTAGCATTCGTATTTTTTATTTGAAACGGTAACTTTGTCCTCATAGCTTTGGGTGTACCTTTGCACGTTTTTTTGGTATTCTTTGAAATGAGGAGATGTAATTTTTTTTAATTGTCCTTTATATTTTATTTCATAAATGATGTATCCTCTTTCTGTGTAGTTGGTATTTTTTTTACTCTTACGGCTAAGGTGGCCAACTGTCCCGGATTTCGGGGGATTGTCCCGCAATTAGGTGCTCCGTCCTGCGGTTTGCAGAGTGGCTGTGCGGGACGCAGGTTGTCCCGATTTGCGTCGGAACAACCTGCCTCCAGCACAGCCACTCTGCAAGCTGAAGGGGTCATGTACACAGCACGGCACTGCCGACTGCTGCTTTTTTTGTCCGCTGGCTCTGCAGCCCTGGCTCCTTTTGAGCCTACAGTTGGAACTGTAACGCTCTGACACCTCACTTCATTGAAATGCTAATGCTTTGTTTCTGGGTTCGTGATGGGCATGTTTGCAGTTAAAAAACGTGACCATCCCCTCCCAAGGACAAACCATTTGCATTTCAATTAAGCCAGAAATTAAGAGCCATTGAAAAAAAATTACATTTACAAAGGGGCGGGCCAAGTGAATGACGTGACGTCATGACCGCCTTGTGGGCAAGTGTCCCGTGACAGACTATCAAAGAGTTGGCAACCCTACTTATGGCGCATGCAAAATGTCACCATTTGTAGCCTGCTACTATAGGTTCTCATGGAAATAAGTAACATTTTACTAACATGTCATGTTTGAACACATACATTTGTGTTGTACTTTGCACATTTTCTGTGTCTTTTTTGAAATTTTTTGGTAGAGATTGGTTATTGACACGTACTTTCTGTAAATTTTCCCGCCTAGGTATATCATGCCATACTGTGTCTGCCATGGTTTTCAAATGCCGAGTGAGGGCTTCTTCGGACGGCAAATGCAACTGCTGGTGAGCGTTTGCCTGTCCATAATAATTATGTGGAATGAGACTGTAAGCCTGATTTGTCCGTACGCTGAACTCGCTATTCGGAGCAACGTCACTTCATTTATGGTGCTGTAGGCTCCAGGTCATGATGACTTCTGGGAAATAACTGTGGAAACAAAGCAACTGCTTCAACGAAGAGTTAAATAATTGTGCCAAAAAAACAACATGCTCCTCTTCTTCACCATTTCCTATGCCGCCCTTACAAGCATTGTTATGATCGTATTGAAAATGGGCTTACTCCGATGGACTCTGCCAGTTTGTTGTTAAATAAACCTACTTTGCAAACTCTATAATGTTCACATTTTCTTTTACCTTTCACTGTATTATTTCCAAATGTACGTTATTAGGTTGTACGTCGCTGTATGTTTATTTACAAGTGTTGCGTCACGTACTTGTGCTTTGAGCAGCCTACCATGGAAAGGGAAGAGGGCGTATGTATGCAATAACCGCCTTCCCTTTCTATGGCGGCCATCTTGAAAGAGGATTTTGTTTTGTAATCCAAACTGCCAAAGCCGCTCCGGATTACAACAAGTAGGCGTACTTTCCAGTACCACACGTTACTGCTTTCCTAATTTAGACTATTACTGGCAAAGATTATTTAGCCTATGTACTTTACTGAGAAATATGCAGTACTTGGAGTGTATGCCAATTTTTTTTTCCTTACACTGTGAAAGGCTGTTATTAACACATTATTTCCTCTGTTTACGGGTGCCTTTCTTTTTTGGCACGGCAAGCAATAAGTCAATTTGCGAACGGCAATGAGCAAAAAGGCAACAAACAGCAATATGGGTCGGTAGATGTATGGCGAGAAATTTTATCTGTTATGTGCAAGGTAGCGCCACTGTTTCTTATGCTTTCACATTACACCACTGCTGCTGTTTCTTAGGGAGGAAGGATGCCTTTAGTTGATGTCAAGTGGCACAGTGAGTAGAGCACTCGCTTTGACATCCGTGCAGAGCCTGCTAATGCAGGTTTGAATCCCGGCAGGGCCAAACTCAGCCTTTCATCCTTCCGAGGTCGATAAATGAGCACCACACACCGTGGGTAATAATAAGCAGCGCTCAGATACCTGAGGGTTCGTAGCGCTATATAAATGCCTAATTATTATTATGTGTTTTTAAGATAACTGCAACTTTTGCTACCGATATATAATGTGTAGCGCATTGCTAATCGCTGCATAGCAATACATGTTGGCGTTGTGTACGGCAAATGTTGGAGGTGGACATTGCTACATGATTATAAAATGTATTTCCACACTGCCCACGAGGCACAGATCGTACAGTTAAGTGTGTACTGATTCTAGGACATGTCACGGTGTAGTATGCCAGCATACCTTCATGTGGCATTTTTTGCAAGGTGTATACTGTTTACCAAACGACCCTTGCTAAAGGGACGTTATGGTTACGTTGCTCTCCCGAAAATCTGTGACATGCAGTACACAATTTCTTTCTTAACAAGACCTTACACTTACATTGTCCTACTAAAAACCCATACAATTCACTAAAAAAAAACTTTGTTAAGGGTACATTATGGTTAAGTTGCGCTACTGAAAACCTGTGCCATAATACAAACGTGCCATTATGGTTCCAAGTAAAACCGAAAACCCCCTGAAATTCCCCAGTTATGGTAAGCTAAACAACCATAACTCGCGCCACCACCGTGCACTGCTAAGACTAACACCCAGGACATCAAAGATGACATCACAAATGTCATTTACCCATTCCCCATTGGGCTCAATGGGTAAATTTCGCGCTCATACCTCTGGCGGATTTCCCGCCGGCGGTATGAGCACGAATTTTCAGCGGATTTCCTCCCAGCTCAGAGCTGGGGAGAAATCCACCAAAGCCCTGATTTGGCAGACCCTTAAATCCGGCGGTAAAAGCGCTACCGCCGGATTTAAGGGTTACCGCCAAACTCGTGATGAGGTCTTTTGTCTCTTTGTTGGCCTGCATAAACATGTTGTGCTGCTCTCTCTGCTAATTCGGGCCATTGTCCATGGATGAAGGAGAGCTTTTCTTGTCCAGTTTTACTGGCAAGGACTTCCTCGTTCTTGCAAAATGTGGGGAAATAAGTGTCCCGCTTGTCTTTGTATATAGGACAATGCAGGAGGAAGTGACTGTCATTTTCTACTTCTCTCAAGTCACACTGAGGACTGACTCTGTCGTCCCTAAGCTTCTTGTTTGAGATGAGTCAGCTAGTCTCTAACTCCAGCTCGTGGTATCTCAGTCTGTATTTGGTTACTTTGGCATGTTTGACATGTTTCCCCTATAATCTACTTGTGGCATAAAAACAGGATGCTAATGGCTTAAATGCTGTTTGGACCAACAAACACTTCTACACCTAACCACTAGATGGCAGGAGCGCTTTGTGATATTTTGTAAAATTAGAAACAGGGTTCAGTGACATCTTTGGAGGCCACACGCTTGGGGCCCGATTCATGTTTTTTTTTATGGCTCAAAGTGACTTTGAACTGCTGAAAAGTGACTTTGTACTGCCGACACAAACCCTGATTCATGGAACTGTGCAAAGTGTATTTTTGCAGTGCAAAGTCCGTGCAAAGTCATTTTGTACTGCAAAAATGACTGTGCACTGAATGTGCATGGCCTTTGCACTGCAACCATACACTTGAATCAGGGTTTGTGTCGGCAGTGCAAAGTCACTTTGAACCGTGCAATAAATGTCATGAATTGGGCCCTTAGTAACTACACTTTAATATCCAATATCTCTGTTGTTATACACTTGGGGCCCGATTCATGGAAAAGTGTGCAGAGATCCCAGTGTGCAGAGATCCCACAAAGGCTGTGCGCCGAGAAAGACTCAGCGTGAGACTGCACGCAGATGTTTTTCTGTGTGCTCTGCGTATTCATGGAATCTTTGGCGCAAAGTAACTGTATATGCAAGTCACAGCCGGAGCACCCCCGTCACGCCCCCACGCAAAGTAAAAAGAGTCAGAACAGCTACCTTTGTGTGCTCCCTGGGGCGCAAATACATGCACCCTTAAAACAGTGAGTGGGCTCCCCCGCAAGCAGGCCTGTATCTCAAGGACCCTTTGCGGCGTCACCTGTAACTGTTACCACCACCCTGACAACATGCGTGTGATTTATCATAACTCGGAAAAAACTCAGAAAATCTGCGTGCGAGCCCCCCTAAATTAGATCTGAACCCCTGTCTGCATATACACACCCCTAAATCCGACACACGATCTTACCTCTGCGTGGTGTATCCTAAGCTTAGGTGTCTGTACACCTGCCTTCGGGTGGCGGATAGTGTGAGGGCTTTGCATGGGCATTCCCCTGCCGAGAGGTTGCACGCTCGGATCCATGAATACGTGTCGTTCCATGGAATAGTGGGCGTACGATGGACTGTCTACTGGCCCTCTCTCGTAAGGCCCACCTTTTCCCTTGTTCTTCCTCAATACCTGAGTCCTGCCCCATACCTGCCCCTAAGGCTTGGGAGGATAGCTCAGGGGCAACACGCTCGTCTTAGAAGCAAGACGACATGGAGCAACACAAGTTCGATCCCTGGGGTCGCGCTTATAAACCTGTGGGTATTAAGCGCGTTATAAATAACTAATTATAATAATACCCTGCCCACTACACAAGCCACGCCCATGCTCTGCGTGGTGTCTTGCGCAAAGCACTAGGCCTCTCGCAGTGACATGCTGAGCCTGCGCAAAGTCTCTGCAAAGAACGAAAAAGTAACATGCTGTCGGTTACATGAATCGACTAACAGGATTTTGTGCACAGTTTGGCGCGCAAAGTCCCAATTTTCTGCACAGATAATTCCATGAATCGGGCCCTTGATGATTGATTCTTATTATATTTGCATTTCTTTTTCGGTCGCATTACAGCCATTACAGAAAAATGCACTAATCAAATATGAGTAAACCATTGAACAATGCCAGAGACAAAGTGTTGCGCCCAGCGGGCCAGAATCAACTGCTACACTCGTGTTTCATGGCGCAGCAATCTTTGTCCATGGAGTGTGTAACTGGTGCCGTCAGCATTGCATGAAGGCGTCACAGAAAACCGGAATGCGCCTAGAAATGCAGCTTCTGGGCACTTCAGAACCGTCCGATCATGTGTCCATATGTGTGCCATTGGGATTTTTTTCTTTAAAGTAATTGTCATTTTCAGATTTTAATTTGACCATGTCTGCCAATATGTCAATCTTACTTCCTAAAAATTAGACTTAACAGTGCTCTTGGACCATGTGACAGGCATCTTTTGTGAACGAGACTATGGGCCTCATTCCAAGTTGGGCGGTAAGGGATACTGGGCACCGGTAAGGAGACCGGTGCCGGTAATCCCTTACCGCCCAATTTCAAGGTCCCTTAGCGGTAACCACAAGGGATGTGTGGTCGGACCACACGTCCTTTACGGGTCCCCCTAAGGAACCAGGGTGCTAATTACGGGCCTGCTATTAGCAGTAGCTATTAGCAGGCCCGTAATCAGCGCCTTCCCCATTCCCATCGAGCCCTATGGGGACTGAAATGGGAATGGGGAATGGTCGGGTGAATGGGGACATAACGGGACCGCACAGGTCGGAATGTCCCGGTAAGTCCTCATTCACCCAAACCGGACACGGACTCAGGTTTGGAGGCAGCCATGGCGCAAATAGCGCCATGGCTACCTCCAAACTCGGAATGAGGCCCTATGTGTGAGTAGGGCACACATATCATTCTGCGACTTTATCTGAATAACTAACGGATGTACCCCAATTTTCCAATGACAATGAATGCACACAAGTGGAGCGCACTCAACTATGGTGTTGCTGATGTCATATGTTACTGCATCGTGAGATTAGGGAGTGGCCAGCATAGAATTTGTCTTAGTTGACGGTCCATGGCTTTCCGTGGTGCGCTTGCACCGGGCCACTGTGTCCTCCAGGTACGACCCCTGGATCATCAAGTGCATAATCCCTTGCCTCTATCCTCACAACACAATGTGCCATGTAAACCACCAATGCACAATGCCCTTCCCGTACAACTCCTGGATCATCAAGACGACATTGACGCGTTATCATCACATCGCCATGTGTTATGGGAATCAGCACATCTTTATGTCCTCCAAATACAACCCATGGATATTTAAGAGCAGTGTTGTTGTCAAAACGCAGAGTGTCACATAAGCCGTTGACCCATGATGTCCTCCAGGTACAACCCATTGGCCTTCAAGAGCATTTTCGCACGCCGGTGTCCTCAACCCTGCTGTGCGCTAAACTATGATCGAACTCGCGACCAAGATGAAAGTTAAAGCAAACCTCAGTGAGAGAACACAAGCATTCCTTATCAGGTGTGCTGAGCACCTGCGGTTCCATAAGGATCGGTGTTCAGCCATGCTCCTTGGTGCTTCTCCCTTTGTGGTCCCTGATAGCTGAGTGCCAGTGAGCTGCCCCGTGGTGTGAATAAGAGGTGTAAAATGCTATTGAGATGAGTGGACCAAAAAGAAATAAAAAAGTATTCTTTTTTTCTGCCACATTCCCACTTTCCTTACATATTCCATAAATTACAAACATATTTCCCCCTTTCCTGTGCTAGGATGTTCTCAAAAGGTTCTTCCCTACCAATGAAGGTTCTAATTTAGATGTAGTATTACCATCGGAGAAAGAGACCCTGTGGTCTTGAAGTCAGCTGACACAAATATGGAGTTACCTTAAAAAAAAGCATCATCTCTTCAAGATCGGCATGTTAGTTTAGCTGACACAATATTCCAACCTTGCTTAAGAGGATATTGGCACACAGACTGGCAGAGCACATCTGGCAACTTTCTTGCAAAGACGAGACAAACAATAAACCGGAGAGCTCCTTCCAACACCTGCAGAAAGATTGCTGACCCAGCCGCTCCTGCTTAGTAGGGCTAGAAGCAGAAGGTAGTACTCTTCTTGGACCCTGGGACTTGAGTATATTCAAGATTTTGAGTCCAATGAGGTCTTCTTAAGTGCCATGTTTCGCTGTTGGCCCAGGCAACTTGGGGGCGCTCTATGTAATACAATTAAAGACAAGGAAGTCCATCAAGGCTATGCATGGCATCGGGCATGAGCGAATCCAGGCTGAATCCATTATGCATGGCATGTATGCAAAGGTTCCACCATGTGTGTAGTCGGAATCCGGGTCAATGGGCGACTCAGAAGAGCTGGTGCTCAAGTCAGACCTGCGACTGAGGAGGAAACCGGTCCATCTCTTGGAAAGTGTGAAGAAAAGCATGAACGAGAGGCAAGGAGCACAATGCACCAAGTCAACAGCTGCATTCATTCCAATCACGCGTGCTGTAGATATTCTGGCACTCAGACTAGATCTTTGAGATACCAGTCAAAACCAAGCACCAGCGCAGCAGGACTGAGAGGCGCCAAAAACAGGATGCTGGTTAATGTCTGGAAGCAAGTGAACAACACGCTTGCCACTTTGACCACACCTCCATGGTTACAAGGATTTAATGTAACGCTATCTCCAACTTCCCCTCCCTAAATATTGCCCTGCTAGAGCCCTCCGTTCCTTTAACTCCAAATCTGTGCTTGTGAAACGCTTCTCCAAGCAGAGAATGGGGGGCAGGTTTCTTTCTTCAGCTGGTGCCTCCCTTTGGAACAGCCTCCCATCCCCTCTCAAACTTGAGCCGAATCTCCTTAAGTTCCGGAAACTTCTCATAACTCTGCTTTTCGCTACCTCTTTCTCTCTTTCCCTCTCCTGCTAATCACCCCACTGCAGCTTGGACTGGTGGCTCGGTCCTCCATGAATCTAACAGGTTACCAGGCCCTCTACTCAGTCGCCACCAGCATCCTCCCCTGCTCAGCACTGCCCTTGCGGCCCCCTTGCCTGGCAGCTGATCATCCCACCCTAGGTTTCCCCCACCCTAGCACTTAGCCAGTGGCCTCCTTCCCTGGCTCCCAATGGCACTTCCCTCTTGGGCTCCCACCAGCACTTGTCCATCCATTGCTCCCTCCCGTCCCTAACCCCCACCCCTCCGCGCACTGCACTTGCACATCCGAATGCCACAAGGCCTCGTAGGACCATAAGTGTATGAATTGTATATTACTGTTTTGTTCCTGTTATTTGCTCTCCTTCTCCCCTCCCCACTTGCCTTGTGGCGCCTGGAAACACTATTCAGTTGTATAAGCGTCTAATAAATGCTCAATGAATAAATAAATAAATGTAACCACTTACGAGCGATGTGGACATCCCTTTCCTACCACCGCCTTCTGTTTATGCAGACTCCCGCTGTCCTTCCATAGCTAGGAAGGGCACCTCACATTCAGTGGGGGTCATTACGAGTTTGGAGGTAGCCATGGTGCTATTAGCACCATGGCAGCCTCCAAACCCGTGTCCGGGTAGTCGGAATGGGGACTTACCGGGTCATTCCAACCTTGGAGGACCCGGTAAGTCCCATTCTGAAAACCATTCCCCATTCCCATTCAAGCCCCCATAGGGCTCAATGGGAATGGGGAAGGAGCTAATAACGGGCCCGCAAATAGCGGGCCCGTTCTTAGCTCCATGGTCCCTTAGCGGCTTCCGCTAAGGGCGGCTGATAAAACCAGCCGGCCCTAGTGGGACCCGCTAAGGGACCTCGCAATGCGGCAGTAGGGGGTTAACAGCACCGGCATCCTTAGCGGTGCAGTTAACCCCCTAGCGCCGTACTCGTAATGAGGCCCACAGTGTCTTCTAGGGCTAGACGTCCTGTACTGGAATTGGGCCCCATAACAGGCGCTCTGCTCTACTGTCCTGGCAGTTTTTTCCATTACAAAACCCTGCCCCGTTTTTGGGGAGAGGGCCGGGAGACTTGCAGCATCGCAGCTGTGCCTGCTTCGCGAGAGCCTTTTACCAACGATTCAGTACAATTGTTAAACCAAATAAATGCAACGATTGTCTTGTAATTTTTAAGTTAAGTTTTAAAACTAATCTCCTGCCAAACTAGGGGGCCTGAGACACTGACTTTCCAGTTAACAGGCACATGCATTACCTGACTGTGCCACTCAGCCTGCGCCGGGCACGCTATTCATGAGCAGGCCTGGAGTAGCCATCAGAGAATGGGCTCCTTTTTGTCAACCTGATTTACAGTCCGAGGCAAAAATATGCAGAGTTTATATCCAGGTGCATGTCAGAACTGCCCCACTCCCACCCATTTTCCCACTACAGCCACTGTCAAATTGTAGCCCTACTTTAATGTCGGTGGCCTGTCCCGGTTTTTTATTCATAAAATTCGGTTTCCCTAAATAGGGCTCATTGAAGTTTCGCTACTTTAGAAAGAACAATACTGCTAGGAACTCGGCCGTGATGCAGCAGCTGGACTACAGCGGTGCAACCCCTGGCAACCCAGCCTAAGTCGCCAACAGATCGCCTCCATTTTTAGAAGATTCGTGGTCTGCTCAGCCACGCAAGTGCCATTTCTACTCCAAGTGTATTTTTATACATAAAAGCCTTTCCAAAAAACGATCATGCCGTGCTAGCACTTCGCAGTGGCTTGATGGAAAACTCATTTATTTCGCAGAACATTTTGAGGTTTTCCAAATGCAGTGAGTAACATTAGTGATAAACCACACCTGCAGAAGAATCCCAATCGAATGTTTCTATTTCTGAAAATGTGGATTCCATTACATGGACACATTACAATTGAGCGCCCATTGTATCACCAATGTAATTATCCTGCGAGCAAAGCATGCCGAGTATTTGGTGCCCCCTTGTAGTAACACTGAACCGCTTCAATCGAGCCAGTTAACTTGGAAGTGGAGGACTTCAAATATATCAGTTCCTAATAGCATAACGCCTTTCTTGTGAACTTGCCTTTTGAAAGAGCGCACGCTCTCAATCATTCGGCAAGAAAAACTTCAAACGTCCTGTTTCTTAGGAGGTGTTTATACAAATGAATGGTACTCATGGGAACAAGGAACAAGTTACTTACCTGTAACTGTTGTTCTCCAGCATAGGTCTGGCATGGATTCACATGCTCATGAATATTCCCCGTCATCAGGCTGGGAATCCTCGGTAAAGAAAAAACCAGTATCAGTTTCGTTTCTGATCTGTCTTTCGTAGTAGCAACCAATCAATGATCTCTGCGTCATACTGACCAAAGCCAATGACTGCCCTCTACCTAGCAGAGGTTCTAGCGCCTCCACCGTGCCCAGCAGGGGTTCTAGCACCTCCACCGTGCCCAGCAGGGGTTCTAGTGCATCCACTGTGCCCAGCAGAGGTTTTAGCGCCTCGTTCGCAAAGCGCAGTAGGCCCCCACTGGCAGAACCCTCAACCCCATTTGGGAAGGGGCATTTTGAGTCCAGGAGCTACGTCTTGCCACGCTACAGCACCGCGACTCTGCATACTGTGGTGGAATCCACTGAGATTAAATAGGCATGGGGCATGTCCTAAAAAGGGGTTGTTACCCTTTTCTACTAGTGGTGTGGTCCAGTGCAGAAATACTTGGGAGGGTCTGATTTGAGACCTGCTGTAACAGTGGGGTTGATAGTGGGTCTCTGTTGGGTACAGGGTAGGTGCAACACAAACAGACACCCAACGGGAGGATCCCCAAGGAGGGAATAACCCACAACCACAAGTGGTGGTACTCGCAACGATAGCAGCAAAACAGGCGGCACCCGGCTATTCACTCCTTTGCAAGACGGGGAAGAGTTAATTTTAATAACTCTTGTTTTGCGGGTGGATATTACACTCCTCTGCAAAGACACAGCAGTAGTTTTTATGATGGGGTCCTAATGTCCACAGGTTAGACCTGAGGTCAGGGCAAACATCTTCCTTAAGCTTTCAATAGGAGGTACTCTGACTTCAGACAGGCACCTCCTACAAATTAAACTTAACATAGTTAATCATAGATAAGCAGGTACAGTAATTAGGCCATATCAAGGATTAGTATCACTTTACACAATTGTTAACTCTTTATTTGATTAGAAAACGCCTTTAAACTGTTTAGTGCCACAGTGTGCATCATTTATTCATAGCTGTTCCGACACACGTTTGTCGCTGTGAGAATGGCCTTCTTCAGGGCTCGGGGCATCAGGTGTTTACTCTGTCAATCAGTGAGGACTCTGAGCAGAGTGGCCAGGGTTGGGTGAGATTCAAACAGTCAAACTAGGCACAGCATCAGAAACCATATTCGAATCACCAGAACATGATTGGGAATGTGGGAGACTGAGGATGAAACGCAAAATGAGCCGGTTATCGTCAGGGGATTTAAGTAAATATGGAGGCCCATGTACTTCAGTGAAAAAGAGGCCAACGGCGGGAGGCTAGGAAAGGATGTGTTTTAGTGTGTGGGAGCAGATGATGGAACACATTTTTTTTTCAGGGTATGGGAGTGATTGTACCCTTTTGAATGGCACACACGGGATGGCTATTAGTTTTTGCCTTTGCACCAGCAATATGCAAAATCTATTGGCATAGGACTACAGGTAGGAGTGAGACAGGATGTGAGACGGGACACACAGCCTGTGCATGTTGTTTGACTTTTTACCCACCCATTGACAGCCCATGGGCCTGCTAATCCATAGGGCCGTTCCCACCCACCCTGCTCTCTTTGAGCTAGCTTTGTGTTGTTAAGGGTATGCCAGTGTTTTGAAAACATGTCTTAACCAAGTGTGCCTTTGACCACCTAATTTATAAGCAATATATGTGTTCCTTTCACTGAATTATTTTCAAAACCAAACATTGGCAAAGCCAACCGTTTTGGCTTTTGTAAAGGCATTGGATAGGCATTTGACAGACCCTGCCATAATACGCCCAGATGCTCATGCCATTCGTTAGCTTTTGTCACTTTGTGGCTAGGTGTTACCATTAAGTCAGTGCCATGACAGTGCCTGGCGAATTGTCTGTCTCGTGCCAACACTAATAGTGGACCGAAGGAACGGCAGACGGCAATCCGTAATTTTAAAGGCACTGACCCTGACAGATGCATTAATGCAGTGATAACAATGACCAGTGACTACCTGATATGAATTCCAATCCAGAAGGAACACCATGCGAACCCTGATAAAGACCTTGTAATGGTCGAAACACGTGTCAGCACCCATGGTGATGAATAAACTTCTAAATGGTAACCAAAACGAGTGGACTAAATCATTCATCGTTTAAACAAAGGGAGCACCTAAGCAATGTTTAAAGCGTCATTTGTGCAGGAATCCAACACAAACACTCACTAATACTGTTAGTTTTGCTAAATCTTGTTCTTGGTAAGTCACGTAATGCAAATGCTTTTAGTGGGATGAAGGCGGCGGGGAACCCCAAAGTATGTGAAGTAGGTGCTACTAATGACTGGCCTTTCGAGGTGGAATCTAGGTCTTCACGGTCAAGAAGAGTTAGCTGTTTTTCTGATCTTTTGACACCATTGACAGGTGCAACAAACATTGCCACGACAGGTAGATAAGACCACACAGAGCAATTCAGTGGGCCTACGAGTTGCAAAAATAGGGAAACAAGGAGAGCAAGCGAATGCAAACATTGTCAAAGCCAACCGTTTTGGCTTTTGTATAAGTATGTATAGGCATTTGTCAGACACCACAGTAAAAGGTCCAGATACCAGCGCCATTTGCCAACTTTTACCATCTTATGGCCAGGAAGTTCTTTCATGGCAGTCCCTGGAAAATGTGTACCCCGTGATAGCAGAACAGCTGTCCTAGGCTATAATGTGTTTTTTCTTCTTTCTTTTTGTTTCTTTTTCTTTTTAGTCTAATGCAAAATATGTGGTGCAGTAAAAAAGTGCTAGTAAATCTATTACCCCCATTTTTTTGGGTGGTACTGAAATTACCACCACTTTTACTGCTAAATTCTAAATTGGCCTTGAAGTGGCTGATTTATCGCCAGCAAATTGCTCCTCCATTCCAAGGTAAAGAAATTCCTATGGACTCCAAAATGGGGTCTTACACTACACCTCTGGAAATCCTGCTGTTAATTTGTGGGAATGAGTGACAATTTGGTGGTAGTACCACAGTACAAATCAGAGAATTACTGCCAAACTCATAATGAGGCCCTTCATGTTTCAGTTTGGTGCTAATTATGTGATTTTACTGGGAATTTTACTGCCAAACTCATTTGGTATTGCAGCCGCAGAGTCCTGTGAATTTACTGAAGGATTAAGAGTCATGGCAGCGTAGGTAATTCCGTAGCAGAAAATCAGCCAGTATTTGGCATTGAAGTGCAGAATGTACAGTCCACATCTTGCTGGGGGTAAATCCACTCCTTTGGGGAGAAACCTCGAATTTGACTGTACAGTAAAAGTGGCAGTAATTCCATCACTGCCAGTAAAGAAGCAGTAACAGAATTACTCAATGCGAGCCTTTATTCCCTTATATCATTCCTCTCTGCAGCTGACTGATGATATGATAGTCTAGGGAGGAAAGCTCAGGGGCAACGTGCTCGCCTTGGAAGCAAGACAACACGGAGCAATACAGGTTCCATCACCCGGGTCCGCACTTAGAAACCTCTGGGTATTAAGCGCGTTATAAATAACCTATCATAACATAACATGATATGAGAAGTCATTTATTACGCGCATGTACACAAGTGTTTCTAGGTGCTTAAGCATATGTAATTCAGGAGCAAAAGATGCATTTGTGTTTTTTCTGTTGCTATGTCTGTTTAAGTGGTGCTTTACCTAGACAGTTAACATGATGACTCGACTTAACAGCCATGGGGGCTCATTATGAGTTTGGCGGTAAATTGACAGTAAATCCACCCATTTACCACCAACATTGTTTACTGTTACCGCCTTTCGGTCCCATTACAATTCATGGGGATTATGAGTGTTGGGACAGTGGTGTAAATCCTCCTTTTTGGAGTCCATAAAGAATCTGTGGGGATATTATGGAGGATTACCGCACTGCAAATCCGCAGATTTTTTGAGGTAATGTGGAGTATTCATATCCAGCTTTTTGCTGGAGGTCAACCCTTATCCTTTGCCCCAAGCGTGAAATTCAGCAGAGCGGTAAACGTAGTAGTCATTTTGTTACTAACAAAAAAAAGCTGCTGTAACAGAATTGCTGCCACTTTTTTGCCACGCCCTCAAACTCGTAATGAGGCCATTGATGTTTTGAGGATGATTATATTGATGAATGTTTTCCGTGGATGCATTTGATAACGGGCACAACACAAAGCCATGTGGAGTAGCTGATAAGCCAGGTTTATATACATATTGCCCGCAAGCTCCAACTACACTTTATTTGTTTATTTATTTATATTTGTAAAGCGCACTACATCCCCGGGGCATCGAGGCGCTGTTGCAGAAAATGTCTCTGCAAGCTTCCCAGTTTGATGCTGAAAGACCTGCATGTGTTTCCTAGATTATAGGAATTGTGTGGAAAATGAGGATAACCATGGGTCCAGGCACCTATGCTGGCAGACTATACTGTTGGAGAGGGAAACACATCTTATGAACACTGGGAACGAGGCTTAGTAAGGGTATGATTTTTGGCCCGGTATAGAGTTTCACTCTTAGACTTCCATCTGTGTTATTATCTTCAAAACGATCCGCACAGTTACATTGTTCTTTTCCTTAAACCACTCATGCTTTAAGAAATGTTTGATTACTGCACACGGTCAGCTTTATGTGGCTAGCTCATTATGAACGCCATTTGTACCCCTAAATCGGTCAGACGAGTGTACGCTTCTGAAATGTTTGAAGTGAAAAGGCCAAGTGAATAAAATATTTAGCCGCATTGACATTTTTTTTGTGCAGCTCGGAAATGAAAGCTTTGAGTTCTCTTAACTTTTAGTCTATTCGGGCAAAAGGGTTTGCTTTGTCAATGCTTGCTTTTAATAGGTTTTAAGTGCAGTTAACAGAAATGAATTAAGTGGCTGATGCCACAGTTAACACATTTCTATTACCCTAGTAGGGCAGTTACAGAGGCAATTAAGTCATTAACTGTCAACAAATTGCTTAAAAGTAACACTGCTGGTCCAAACTTTGATGTTGCTGTTTGATAGAGCTAGCACAGAGTGATCCCAGAAGACTTTGTTTTGGGTGGGCAGGGGGAGGTAGTGGGTGGGACTGGCAATAGGGATTAGCATGGCTTGGCAATCAATGGGTTGACAAATAACCAAACATCACCCACAAGCTTTGTACCTTTCCACACATGCCACCTCCTACCTAGCTGTACTCTAGTGCAATAGTTTTGGCTTAAAGGTGACGCTAAAGCACTACCTAATAGCCAAATTAAAAATGACTGCTACTTTTCAAAGAAGAAGGCGGGGAAAGGAGGAGGTGTGGTAATGCAAAGATTGTTTGGGGTCAGGAAGAAAAGGGGCATTGGAAAAGGGTCTGGAAAGTGCAGATGTGGAGTAATAAGGAGTGAAAAGTAACTAGGTACTGAAAGCAGTATCATGCAAATCCTGAATATTGCATTATAATGTATTCAGAAACAATTAGGGTGGAGGGACAGATGTGCACAGGAACGAGGTAGCCTGCATCAGGTTAGTCAGAGTGATGCCGCCCTCTGGAGACGACATTCGGATTCCACTCAAATATTTCTGCGCTGCCATGATAGTGCTCTATGCAACCAGTATTTCTAAAAACACACACAGGAGACTCGCGCCCATGAACCGCCAGGAAATGACATCATCATATTCCAGCAGATGAGAGAAGGACAGGAGAAGCCCAACGACTATAGAAAGCGTCCATGAACATGCTCTGGGTGGCACGCGAAGTGCTGTGACGTGGAACCTGGACTCTGACGCTTGCCAGATTTGACCAGAAACTGACCCCAAAAAGGCTACCTGGTCCAAAATGCAGGAATGTACATGGTCGTGTGTTTTGAAATATGTATTATTGTATGTTCCTTTCCATTCTATTGGGGAAGGGGTTTCATATATAATGGGAATTACCTCACTTTCTATAGGGGTCACAGGATGGAAGTGGCCTCTGTTGGGTGGGTGGCGTGATCGGGCTACGACTGGGTTCCCAAGCTAGACCGCCATGAGCGGCACTGCAGTGGACGGGCCTAAGGGCTGCTGCAACGCCACAGCTCTTTATTCTAGAGGAGCAACGAGGACCACTCACTCACCGACCCTGCACTGCTTAGACCAAAGCAGGAGATAGATAGTATGGCAGAGTTTCAACGATATCTGGGAAGACATTTTTTTTTTGGGTGGGAAAGGTCTGAGCAGCGCAAAGGTGAATAGTCAAAGCGATTCATTGTTGTCCTGGGTGGTACTGGTCCAATAGGACCGCTATCAAGAGTTCCGACTAAAATGTGTTACATGTTGTTCAATTGATTGTAATAGTCTTCGAAAGAAGATTGAATAAGAAAGTAAGTCTTATTTTAGAGTGGACAGCCTAGCTAAAACGGGAGAGGAAAGCATTCATATTTGAAAAGGGGGCACAGCTGGTATGGAATAGAAAGAAGAGAAACGTTTGGTTAAGCATTGGGTGAGAAAATAGACGCAAAATGGTGGATTGTTGTTAGGGTACGACGTCCTTTGATCGCGGGATGTTTTTTCGCAGGGTTTTTTACCGTGAATTTTTTTTTCGAAAATACCCATCACATTTTTTAGGGGGGGTTAGTAAATTATATATATGGGGTGTAGGTGTTTGGGAATAAATACAAATTAAAGAAAATGGGGGGTTTGTTGGGATCCCCCCAAAAATAATTTTTAAAAAATGTGATGGGTTTTTTTCATTAAAAAAATCACTCGATGAAATGACATGGACTGCTGTTAGGATATAACGTTGTTTCATCGCCAGTTATTTCTACGTGGTCCTTTTAAACATGTACAAAATTACAAAAAAGGTAAACACATTTTTTTGGGGATGGGAAAGGGCAGATAAGGGGTTGGGGGAATAGTTAAAAATAGGTGGGGGAGGGGTGGTTTGGGGTGGTCCAACCTCCCCCCCAAAAAAAGAAAAAAAATGTGAAGACCTTTTTCATAATTTTGTACTCGTTTAAAAGGCAGTCCTAATTGTAACTGACGATGAAAGAACATAGAACCGTTGTTAGGGGAGGAAAGGGGCTAAGTATTTTAGATGACGTTTTAGTTAGTGCTGTGTGAGGACTAAAGCTAGGGAAGGCAATGTAATCCTAAACTCAGACCGTTCTCTTTAAAAAAATACCCTTTGAACACTAATCGCTGAGCTGTGCCATCGAGGCCGGTCACCCAGTGGAGGGGAAGCATCTTTTTTTTTAACCTTTTCAGTTATGTGCAGACTAGAGACATTTTGGAATTCGACAAAATGTCTCAAGGTGAATTCAGTGCCCAGAACCTATTGAACATAAACTTGATAGCTCAGCGAGTTAGGCACTTGCGGTTGAAAGCTGTGGTCAGCTTGGAGTCCACAGGTGTTAATGCAGGCAGGGCTGACAAAGCATTTCAACCTCTCTAGTGGATACAGGGAGTACTGTTGCGATGAGCAATACTACTTCTTTTTACTGTGCTATGGACCAGCCACAACTATAATAGCGAGTACGAAATAAATAAACAAACCAGTAGCTATTATTACACTGATACTCTCCAAGCTCCACGTGTTGCTGAGGAATAGGCATCTGGCCTGACTGCTGTTCATCTTTTCATTAAGCGCAGTAAGTAGGTCTACTCGCAGCTCTCCCGGGCCCATAAAAACATGCATCGATAATGCATGCAAACACCACAGGCAGCAGAGGTTCATTGACCATGCAGTGCGGGAAAATGTGGTTTGAAACTACAACACTTGAATCTGTAGAGTGCTATCTTGCACTCAAGGGCAGTAATTACAATGTTGGCTGTCTGGCCTTGTTCCGAAGAGATCGAAAAGAGGGAGGGCAGAGGTTATGGCACGACTTACTTATACATTCAAATTGTCAACTTGATTGCTATTCGCCTATTCTTAACGGTGTTCAGTTAAAATACCACTCGGTGGCAATGGAGTCAAAGGGTGCAGTGGACAAGCAGGTGCAAGCACCTTGTCCAACTCCACGCCTCAAGGGCCGGATTCCTGCTGTATTTTAAGGATATCTCTCATTAATATTAATGAGAAAAAAATTGCATAGATTTTGAATGATTGTATGCAAATGTATCTCATGACTGTTAATGATGGGGTATCCTGAAAATCCAACATGCTTCCGGCCCTTGATGCCTGGAGTTGGCCAACACTGCATCGGTGCAGTAGGATTAGTAGGTCCCCATTGGAGGAAGACTCTGTAGATCAGGAGAACATTAATGATCTGCCTGTACAACTGGACCAGGCAGCGGATCAGAAAATGGCAGGCACGTGGGGTCGATCCAAGCAACTGCACACCAGAGAAATATTTTTTTCTCCAAAATGACACATGCCAAGTGTATGCAAAGTATATGGCAACCTTGCTCATCACTTGACCACGAGTTTGTCATAATTTTACATATAGGTGTAAAAGCCTCGTTTCGTGAAGCATGTTACTGCCCGGACCCACCTTCCTCAGAGAGCCACCAACAGTTTCACCGCAGCGGAAGGCCAGGCAGTAGGGTCAACCAGGCAAGATAATATTGGACTAGCACCTACAGTGCATTTGTAGGATTATATCTGAAATGGCAGCCTGGATTCAAGATTTTGTGCTAAAATAGCCAAGGAAAATGTATTCCTCTCTGTTGATTGGCCATGGGCAAGTTACCATTTGTGAGCAGGGTCGCTGATTTCCTTAACTGCCCAAAAGTGTTTTACAGATGAGTGAGGTTAGTGGCATATGATGAGTGAGGTTAGTGGCATATGATGAGTGAGGTTAGTGGCATATGATGAGTGAGGTTAGTGGCATATGATGAGTGAGGTTAGTGGCATATGATGAGTGAGGTTAGTGGCATATGATGAGTGAGGTTAGTGGCATATGATGAGTGAGGTTAGTGGCATATGGTGAGTGAGGTTAGTGGCATATGGTGAGTGAGGTTAGTGGCATATGGTGAGTGAGGTTAGTGGCATAGGATGAGTGAGGTTAGTGGCATAGGATGAGTGAGGTTAGTGGCATATGATGAGTGAGGTTAGTGGCATATGATGAGTGAGGTTAGTGGCATATGAGCAGATACAGATGCAAGGCTCTGCGGGACAAAAGACTTGCGGGCACACACCATTTGCATAAAATTTGACATTACAGAAAATGATGCCACAGAGGGTGATATGAGTCTTTGATACTCAAGAGGATCATGGGAAATTAAATTACAAGAAACTTTCATGAGGCGGCAAATGTACTTGGTTATATGCTATATATGAATGGTCACTATTATTATTAGTATACTTATTTTATGTATGGAGCAACACCACAAGAGAGGATTTGTCTGAATAGCGAGGGCTGTGCTAGGTCAATTCTAATTTTGGCAGATAAGGCATGGTGAGAAAATGATCTTCCAAACATCACACACTTGGGTTCAGGGGTGGACCGAGATCTGAAATCTGTGTGCTACTTCGGTACTTGAAAATATACCTTCCCTGCTTTGGTTGGTGGACATATCTGTTTTTTTACCTATCAAGAATACTCTGTTTTAAAGAAATAATTTGAAAAGTTCATAAATCATACTAAAACCATCTTGACAGATATATAAATAAAGAGTATTTGTATTTAGTTTATTTACATTGCACGCCTGGCCCGGGGTTATGACTTTAACAACCAGGAACAAAGCAGCGTGAAGCTAAAAAATGACCTCGGGGTATTGCAAATGTACTCCAAGAGTTGAACACTCAACAAAAGAATGGGATGAGGTCGCCTAGTTGCAGTCACATGCTGCATCTATGATGGGAAGAGAATTTGAAGAACAGAAAAAAGAAAAACACTTTTTGGTGTGTCAGAAAAGTAGACATGGAAATAAGGGAAACATTTTGAAAAGTTTTTCGAATGACACATTTGAATTGTCTTGGAATTAGGTACATATCTGGGTAGCTAATTGGAGCTGTGTTTGTGCTTTCATAATAAAAATGCCTCCATCACAGTTCTTACCACGCAAATGTTAAAATGTAATGTCGAAGAAAATGGTTACATCCATCAAGCATCGCTGATCCAGGGCTTCCCATTTAAAGGAGCTGTGTGATCACTGCGCCGCCGAAAATGGCGGAAAGAAAATGCTGAATAGAAAAACGGCGAGGCGCAGTGATCACATAGATCAGTTTTGTCTGCATCCCCCATGCCAGCTTCCCCTTTTCCTCCCTACTAACCTTTCGGCGGCACACCCCCCTCTATCCCTGCAGCGTTAGTTCCCTTTCACTAACGTGGGTCGGAACTGGCGTGGCAGAGTTATTTTTGCTTTTCTTTTACTTTATCGCCCCCTGCTATCCATGTAATAGAAGCGTGGGACACCCCGTAACCCCTGAGCCCATGACACCGAACTTGGAGAGCGGGGGAAAACCCGGCAACCCTGCTCCCCTTATTCGGTGTAATGGGATTTGGAATTTATTTTTCTGCCGAATGCACAGTACACGCACATTTGGCATTTTTTTATCGCCATTTTGGGCTGATACTCATTTAAATGCTCTACAGAAAACAAATGGAGCGTTAAGTACGTAAATATTTGCGAGGCCCCAGTGTTACTTGCATGCCTGTGTCTACTTGGCAACTGGGTAGGTGGCCAGGCGGAAGTGAGGTTCTCTTCAGAGCTTCATGTAGAGTGGTGAGAGCTGGCGGGGCCATGCAGGGGGAGGGGAGGTGGTTGGTGGAGGTGGAAGAACTGCATCCTGGAGGGGAGCAACCCCTTCTGTCTACATTCTCGAGGTCCGCTATGTAGGAGCGGGCAGCTGTCTGAGTGGGCCCTATTGACGCGGGTCCTGGACAACCACTCAGACTGCTCCTGCCTTGTGCCGGCCCTCCATAGATGATTCTGTGAGAGATACAGTTAGAGTAAGCAGCTATTTTGCTGATCCTACACATTTGGAGTTTAACCTTTCATGTCAGATATAAAGGTATATTCCCTTTGGTAAAACACAAATTATTTACATTTGTATTAAACTCGCATGCTCAGAGTGAAAATGTATTCACAACTGTTTGTATAAAAAATGTAACTTAATTTGTATCAAAGATGAATAAAACACACAATCTTAATGCAGATAAAATGAAAAGATATTTTTCTTGAAGCACAATAACAAATCTTTTCCCCATATACCATATGTTTTTAGTTTACAGAGGAACCTATCCAAAAGGCATGCTACAAAATAGAACATGAAAAAACATGTGTGACACATTAGCATGCAAATAATTTCAACACATAACATTAACAAAACTTGTTAACTATAGTTTTGGCATAGAATGTTCTATTTTCAATACGCTTGCTTTCTTCAGTACCTTACATTTTTTGGGGTGTTAGTCCTCAGCTCTGAAGCCAACCCTTGAACTTTATCCGTGGTATGGCTAAAGGGGTGAACCTTTGTAAACATATGTGTATCGGGACCTGGGTGTGCTTTATAATCATTCTGATTTATTGTGTGAAACCTTACTTTGCTGGTGTGTGGGTGGTTGGCAATACGTTAAGATGGTAGGAGTTATTTGAGACTCAAAGGCTGACAATTAATTTAGTCAAGATTCTCACCATGATTATGGCAGTGCTACATAGGGCAAACACTACTTACCAGTGATAGTATTTCCAGAGCTTGTATCCGTTTTAGTCAGATGCTATGTATAATCCACCATTTTGTTGATGGTTTGCATTTTTTCAAGTTGTGTACTGACAAGTAAAGACTGACATCAAAACGGGCACTTCCTGTAACATTATCCCTATATTATGCTATGAGGCTACCTACAATTTCCCTTCAATTCGGTCTCCCTCAGAATTTTTTAATGTTTGTTTTGAAGTAGTACTATGACTTTAATGTTTTAATTCACGCACTTTGTCAGAAGGGTGGTCAGTTTTGGAACCACAATGGTTCTTGCTTTGGTTGATTCAGTATACATTTGGTATGTATATAAGTGAGATGTATCGTTACATATATGCTTATTTTACCGTATTTATTGTTTTTACAGCTTTGCACTTTTGTTTACTCTTGCTCCTTACTGAAAATGGTTCACAAAAAAACAAATGTTCTTACTAAAACAGGCCAATGTGTTGTGATCTGCTTGACATTTGCCCAGTGAATATGGAAAAAACCTTACCCATGTGAAGAAACATACTCTGGCTCTCCATGCTGCTTCAACCTAACTTCACAGTATTGTGTATGACAGAAAACTGCCCATCAGGCTAATCACATAGCTTTTGGACTAACCAGATCAAAAAACCCTGTAGAACAAGACATCTAGGTCTCCACCCTTTTCACTTGTCTGTATTTGAAGGGCACCACTTTGTAATGGTGTTGGTCCTAGATTGCAAAATAATATATTTTCTATTATAGTTTACCAATATTATTCACCTGAGATTGAGGAAGCTCATAAACCCATTAAAAACACATCATGTTGAGGAAGCTCCAAGTATCTTAAAAGTTGACTTTCCCTCTCACGTTTTGACCAACATGCTGAGGAGTGATGATTTAATTGGAAATGAGCACTACATACATCTCCCACTCATTATCTCACTAATTTTTTATCTGTGAAATGATTAGGAACAGGAATCTGCAGTTTAGGAAAGGAGTGTGGATACTACTAGCACGTGTATTACTAGATACATATGTGAATAGCCTGCTTGTGATACAACAATGTTGAATGTATAGAAAACTAATTGAACATGCTGGCACAGAACTTACCACATTCCCCAGGGCTCCTAAGTCAGGCTGGAAATAGTGAACCTGGGGCATGCTTGGGTTATAGTACAACCCTCTTCTGGGTGATGCTGTTCTGCCACTGGCTATGTATCTCCTTTCTGTTCTTGGCGACAGATCCCTCCGACACGATAAGTCTTTCCCCGGGGACATAGGCCTGAGTGGTGACAAATGGCGTCTAGGAGAGACATCCCTGCGGGGTGATAATTCTCTACGCAATGCAGCTTCCTTCCTGGGTGACAGGTGCCTCATGGGTGAAACATCTCTCCTTGGTGATAAATGTCTCCTGGGGGACATGTCCCCACTTGGCATTAAGTACCTCTTTGGCGAATTATCTCTGCATGGCGAAGAATCACACCCAGGGGAGGACTGCAGGCTGGAGCAGGAGAAATCCCTGGGAGAGGAGCTGGTCTCCGAGAAATGCATGTACTCCTCATCCATGGAACTCGGTATGTCTAACCTGTCTTTTTCGTGCTCCAGGTCAGCACATTTGGCGTGCAAATACCTCTGATATTCCATGATCTGTGAATCCACATGCGAATCACCGGGTGTAAGAAGTGGGGTTACCTGAATACTTGGCAAAGTTGAGAGATAGCTCATCAAAGAGGAATGTCCCACTGGGCTTTCAGAGGAAGCCCTCTGAGACAAGGCAGCAGTCACGGACAAAGATGGGAACCTTGGCGGTTGTGGGCTAGTGCTTCTCGATCTGGTGCTTGGAGTCGAGTCTCCTTGATGCTCATCAAAGTCATCGTCGTCGTCGTCATCATCCTCGTTGTCGTCTCCATCATCACCGTCGGAGTCCTCAGCATCAGAGAATTGGTGATCCATTGAAATGCCTCGAACGCTGCCCTTTTCAGAGTCCTTCTGCATGTCTTCGATGTTTTCTGAAATATATATATGCATGAGTCAAAAAAGCAAATAATATGCGGTACAATTAAATCAATGTAATGTTAAAGTAAAGTAGTCTTGTAAAGCAAAGGAGACTGGCTATCCTGGCACAGAACACATGTGAAATATTAAAATGTATGTCACTTCCTGTGATGTTCTTGGATAGGGGTCGTAGAGCATGGGTTGTCCATGCTCTACGACCCCTACAATTTTGATTCAATGATACTACTCATATCCTAACTACAGAACAAGACCGGCAGCAATAATGACTTTGAATGAAATATAGGGCACTAACACATGTGCCATCACACCTGTCACCTCATTTCCCCCACCCAATAAGCCAAATTGGTTCCCAGCCTATCTCATCCGGCAGAGTGGGTGTGGCTAACATGGCTCAAATTGGCTTCTGAGCAGACCCGAAATAGAGACATCTAAAATGTATCCAGTACAGTTCTGTATGTCATATGTGCACACTACAATACACAGGTAGATACTGGTCATTCTGCCCCCCTTGTTTGCCTTCCTTTTCCCCAAATGGCTTTTCGCCTGATTAGAAGATGGGAGTTTGTTTTTTAACAAAACAATGACCTATATTTAATATGTGTGTCATTATTGAAGAGTTGGACCTTGAAAAGCCGTCTGCATATTTGCTGTTCTTTGTAGTTCAAGCAGATGCAAGAACTGGTCTGGTGCCCCCTCCCACAACCGTCCCAAGGCATCCCCGAAACACACATAAGCTGCATTGATAGACACACATCAGCCTCTGGAACAGGGAGGGATTGAGTGCAGGCAGAAGCATTGGCCGGCTCAAGAAGCGAGCGCCCGTTGGCCGGCTCAAAGTAACTTGACCTACCTGATTCCTCCGCGTCTGTATCATCAATGGATGTCATCGCCACCCCCAGCTCTAGGCACTTTTTCATATGTGCCTTTGACTTCATGTGTTTTGTTAGATTCCCTGTTGAGAGACAGAGATGAAGCTAATTAGCCGGCAGCGGAGAAAGAGGTCACCACGGATCGATTGCTTTAATCCTTTTTTTCTTTCCCCAACCTTCAAAGAGGGAGAGTAACTTAAAGAGGCTGGGATTCAGCAACATCAATGAAACAGCTCAGGAACTGCCATAGTACTGAGGTCAAACGGCGCGTGGGCAAGGGTTCCAACAATATATGGACGGACAATCTGAGGTCTGACTTGTTAGTTTGACTTAGAAATCGAAACATCAAAGGGCCCAATCGAGTTTACCGTTAGGATATCTTCCATGACTCGGGCCAGTTGCCCAGGGCATATACGCTGCGCAGCTCGCCCTGGAAACAATATGAAAGGCCAACAATTCCTGTCTGTGCAGTTTCGATTGGGCCTCCTCTTACAGCTTCCCTCAGAGGGGCAGGCCAGAACTGATGCCTCTGCCCTCTGCCTCCCTGCTGTCGCAGTTCGAGAGCGACCATGGGCTTGCATGATCCGTCTCCTTAGAGATCCACCAAGTCAAGTATAGTTTATTTCGGGGGAAAATCCCTAAAACTTTTTCAAAGGATGAAGAAAATGTATCATGGTGAATATTACATACAAATTATTCATTCACAGTAGAGGAGAAAATAGCTAAATAAATCTACCCACAAAATTTGTTGTCATTCTATAGCGTGCGTTCAATCAGTTCAGAACTTAAAGGCTGTCGTAAACCCAATAAAGTTATGCTATCATAATACAATTCATGACGTTTTCAATGACACCTTTACAGCACTCATTTCTCAAAGCTGAGCAATTTCTTTCTTCATGAAACATTTTGTAATATGATTAACCAATTTAAATAAATGCCATGCAAAGTTCGCAGTTACTGGATATTCACACTCTTCTTTGTAAGCCCTAAGACGTCATTTCCTTAAAATTGGGGTTAATAAAATGCTCCTTAGGTAGGAATACCATGTGAAAAAAAAGTGTTCAGCCGTCTCCACCCTGTTTCCAGTTGCGCAGCCTATGAGCGTAGGGTCAAATGTACTCTTTCCCCATATTGACCTTCTGCAGGAGCCGAAGCCTCGCGATTTCCATTCTATGTGGCTTTAGAGAGAGTCTATCTAAATACTGTAGGATCTCACTATGCTCCTCTGGCATCTGGAGTCATTACCATAAAATACTGCCTAACCGAGTTTGGACCGCAGGCCCTGGGTATAGGCTACACTCTCTTGATGGTTCATCACTAATCACTTGCACCCCTTGACTCGAATTAGGGCCCTGTTCTTAAACAGGGGTCAAATCGAGGGAACACGTGAGTGGACGGCGTCCGCCCCTCTTTAGGAGGGCGGATCCACTCCCCTGGATGTTTCTGGAATTTGGCTCCCTTCAATTGGTTTATTGAGCTTGTCCTGTTAAAAACAGGTGCTGAAGACAGGATTCGAACCAAGATCATCACTACTCGAGGCGAGCCCCAAGAACACATGCATGTCTGTTTACAGAATTTTAAATCTAAAAGGTGCACACCTTTTATACTTTGTCAACAAAATAATAAAAAAGGCTCCCCTTTTGTTTGTCTTAATCGTGTTTTCATAATTAATCTTCTGAGAGGCAAATGCGTATTCCCCCGACGCTTTATACCAATCGAATCAAATTTGGATATTTCACTTTAACATCTGTTCACTTCCTGTGAGGTCACTTGCCATTACTTATGTAAATATGAGTATCCCCACTTGTTTAGGACTTGTGCCCTGTTCTTAAACCATGCTTCGGGGTACCCTTGCCTCAAACCAAGTCTGGATAAAGTACGAGATGAAGGAGTCCTATCACTCGTGGGTAGGCAGCACTGCATGGGGACAAAGATGCGAAATTAGTTGACACTGCATGCAGAGGCATGTAGCGGAATAATTCAGCACCTCTATGCCACCGGGTTGTATGTGCGCTTTATAAATGAAATAAATAAATGCTCTTCGTAACTATGGCCTTTCCTTAATATTGTTTTCATTTCATGCCCACAGATTGTTATAGCTCCGGTGAGCCCTGTTAGCAGAATATTAGACACGCTCCCTAGTGTCCTGTCACAATGGATCCTTGTTCACATGTGGTTATAGAATTTTCTAGAATCAGCTACCATTCTTTATTCATTTATTAACTGATGTATTTGTTTTAGTTTTCCCTTTTTACTTCACCTTAGTGCCTTAGTTGTTATGTGTTTAGTTGTCTACTTGATAGCTCACATTTTAGTATATTATCTGTTACCTGTTATGTGTATTTACTACTAAGCACAGATCGGCCCAAATTGCCCACCCACAGTGTATTCTTGTCTACTTTTGGGCTCCATCCAGGCCCCATCTCATTCTCTCTTTCAGTGCCTGACTTTCCACGTCCGGTATCATACCGAAATACCACAGCCCATCACTGCGAAGCCCAAAATACTGAATTTTGAGAGCCCCATTTCACTATTTATTTATTTATTTATAATTATTATTTACTTTATTAATACCGTGTGTTTCAGTTTCAGATCAATCATATTTGTGATGTCCTCTTTGATGTCATGGGTGTTATGCTTAGCAGTGCACGGTGGTGGCAATAGTTATGGTTGCTTAGCTTACAATAACTGGCGAATTTCAGGGGATTTTCGGTTTTACTTGTAACCATAACGTCCCTTTAACAAAGTTTTTTCACTGAATTTGATAGGTTTTTAGTAGCGCAACTTAACCATAACGCCCCCTTAACAATGTTTTTTCATTGAATATATATATATATATATATATATATCTCAGTTGTTTTCCCTTTGTTCCTTCCGATGAGAATTTTGCTTTCATTTGCTCATTTCATGACTAAATGCTCCCTCAAAGATTTCTCTTGATCCGTTGTTAAGTGTAGGTATCAGTGTCGAAATGTCCACAAATATACTCTGTATGTATATGGGTCAAAAGCTATTGAGTGCCTAGGCAAAGCATTGGTAGGCTGTCTCTGTGTGTCATGTTCCTCCCAATAGCACCGGAACAGCTTCTTCCTTAGTTGATATCAGGCCTTTTCAGGGGGATGACGATACTTGTGTTTTTTTCGGGAACAATAGTGTCGAAATTAAAGTGCATCACTGTGGCTCGACAACAGTGATTTTCCTTTGTGTGTTCTGATTTTGACCAAATCTTTTTGTTGAGGGAAGAAAGAAAGAAAGAAAGAAAGAAAGAAAGAAAGAAAGAAAGAAAGAAAGAAAGAAAGAAAGAAAGAAAGAAAGAAAAAGCGTGAGAGAGAGAACGAGAGGAAGAGAGGGAGAGAGAAAAGAGCGAAAAGAAAGAAAGAAAGAAAGAGAGAAAGAAAGAAAGAAAGAAAGAAAGAAAGAAAGAAAGAAAGAAAGAAAGAAAGAAAGAAAGAAAGAAAGAAAGAAAGAAAGAAAGAAAGAAAGAAAGAAAGAAAGAAAGAAGCAATTGCATACGTACATACTCTAGTTTCTGTGGTACAGACACGTTCATGGTTTGGAGAGGCCTGCGATTCTGGAGGTGCAATGTATGCTCATTTTATGATTCAACTAATGAAGCCTCGTCGTGTCCTATCATACGGGCACTACCTGTAGCAGGCCCACCACAAGGCAAGGTAAGACTAAGCAATCAGCATCACCGGATACCATCGGGCAGGCAAGGATGACAGGTACATGTAATGCTTCCTGGCTGTTCCCCAGCACGTGCCAGAGACTCCAATGTGGCTACATTTTGTAATTGCTATTTCCATGGGTCCTGTTATTCTGTGTGGCTAGCATTTTGTTCAGTTGAACTACATTTTCTTTGGGGTGTTGAAATGATACTTTTGCCACAAACTCATTTTGAAAGTGATACCGTTCCAAGTGCGGGTGGAATATCTGGAGCGCGCACAGCAATCTGTGCGGGATGACATAATCATGCACTCTGCGCGGCTCAGCAGAGCAGAGCACTTTGGTTGAAGATGCAGCCATCATTATGTGGAAGGGGGAAAGACAATAAAAACCCATTTGCTACCAGACACTAACACAGTGATCCACATCCAGAAGTCATTGGGATCAAATGAAATGGCAGCTGAATCCAGCGGTATCCATCTGAAGACGGAACACCTCCCCGAAGCCGCCCCCCCGGCTGTGCAAAGTCCAGGCCAGACCTGCCTACATTTCTTAAACAAAAACCCAGAGATCTACGTCACCTGATGCCCCGCCCATATCCACACAAGACTCTGCCCACCTTCTCCGCCCACATGTTTAAAAACAAAACACTACCAAGTGAAGCCAAATATGGGTGGGATTTTAATGCAAAACTCCGCCCACGCTTACATGTGATTGGCCACAAGTGGATCTGTTGGTAGCCAAAAACACAGAGGCATGGGTGGAGTTGCTGGGGTTGCCGTAAATTCAAGAGATTCTACGCTCTTCCCCAGAGACCCGGGGAAGACTCCCAACCTTTATCAAAAACTCTGTAGAAAATGGGTTACAGAGATGTGCAGTTTCTGCCAAGTTATTGAATTAAAATATTTCCACATGGAGGGTCTCATGTGGCCGGTACCAGTCCCCCAAAACTCTTCAGTATAGCTCTGGTAGAACGTGGTTCCTGTGGAGCAGCACATGAGCAGTGACTTAGTCCACAGCACATGGACCAAAGTGAACAGAAAGTGAAAGCGGGATCCGGCCAGAGTCAGCCGCCCCAAGCCCATGAACCGCGCTCGAATACTTAAAAAAATAAAACAAACGCCAGCGACGGCAGCATTGCCTTTTACCGCGGCTTTGCCACTGGTGTGTAATGCACAATGCTTGCTACATGTACAGCTGATTCCTTTCATGGCGCATGTGGAGCCTGCAATTTTTGATAAGTGGGAAGCATGAGATCAACATGCCCGAAAGGACTTGAGCACTCATGCCGAGGAAACCTGTTCCTGCGACGTTTGTACCTTTGCTAAGATTGAGCTGACTCTGTCAGCTGACGAGGTGTCAGTGGAAGTCGTGGTCTTCAGGCGTGCCCCTAGAAACAGCATTTGTTGAGATTACATCATAGATTACTTCTCGTAGTTGAGAGAGGAACCTAACAATTGTAGACAGCTTGGTCGTTGTGTGTTCTAGTCCTTGTTTGAGGGAAGTTTCCGTGATTATCCAGTGAGTAAATGCGGATTCCCAACTTCCTAAGGTTTGCCGTAGATGGGGCAAGGCATTTCAGAAACATCTTTGAGGCGGACTTGAGGCCAAAGGGGAGGACCGTGAATTGAAAGTGGTGGCAGGCCAATACAAAGCTTAGGAATTTGCGATAACAGTTGTGAATGAGGATGTGGGAATAGGCATCCTCCATGTCTAGGTGCAATAGAAAGCTTTGCTTCGTAAGCTGCCTGACAATATTTGTAGCAGGACCACGTGAAGCAACTGAAAGCTGAGGAATTTGTTGAGGTATTGTAGGTCGAGGATGGGTCTCTACCTAATATGACTTTTTTTGCACTAGGAAATCATGTGAGCAGATGCCCTGATTCCACAGGTAGTGAGGCACTTGCTCTGTAGCTCTTTTGGACAGGACCCACAGCACCTTAAGTGTAAGTGAATGAAGATGGGTTTTCCGGTTTGCTGCCAGGGAGGCTCCTAGGTTGCCTTTGAACAAACTCGAGGGTGAGGCCCTGGTCTACAAACAAAAGCACAAATGTGTCCATTGTTTTCAGTTTCAATCGATGCTGGGGTGAAGTCAGGTGCCCTTTCATGGTCAACGGATCCATCAATGCTTTTTGCGTGGTGTGGCTCAAAGATGTGCCTGTCGTCGAGAGTTTCATAGATGGTGTCACCGTAGCGGATTTCATGGATGGGGTGGACGGTTTGTGCACCGAGGAGGCAGTGTCAGGCATGCATGGCATACCAGGGCTTGTAAGTGCGCGATTGGAAAAAAGCTTCCTTCACCGTTTTCCCACAGTGGGATCACACCTCATGGGATCTCAACCTCTTGCAAGAGGGAACAGCACTGGGGGTCTGCTGGGAGGCAGTGAAGCACAGATCATCAGTGAAGCAGAATCCAAGGCCAGAGAGCCTTGCCAAGCCAAAAATCTCTTGTAACTATCTTTAAGCGTGTGATTTGACAAAGATTGGCAAATGGAGCAGGAATCCAGATTACCATTTGGTTACAGGCAACAGGGACATTCTGATGTCTATACTCCTCATGAATGTCCCTATTTTTACAGGTAGAACACGTCTTGAATGGCTCTTTTAGACCATAGAGTCAGTTATGATGAGGGGAAGAAGGGACACTTCACTGGGCTCATCCCTGGAGGAACACAGATGAATTTATGTCCTCTGCTGGGGAGCACAAACTCTGTGCAGGAACTTCTAAATCGCACAATAGTAAAGTACTTATCTGTAGCTTTCAAACGATGTGAAAAGTAAAGCTGAGTGTTGAAGATGCTTGAAGAAAACATTGCATGAAGTGCGAACTTTGAAGAGGACTCAAAACTCTAAACGTGTGTTAAAGAATCTGATGATGGCCTCCAGGAGCATGATTAAAGGTGGCAATGCCTATTAGCTGAAGAGCAAATGACCCAAAACAACACTAAGAGAACACTACAGTGAATGCAGTTTTTTAAATTTCTATGAAACTGCTTAATGTTGCAGAGGATTCCCAGCCTGACGATGAGGAATTTTCAAACAGTAGGTGAAACTATGAAAGATCCAATGCTGGAGAACATCTTCACTGCTCTATGCTGCCATCTCCAACAACCTCTCACTCGTCAACTCCAAACTCCCTGTATGTGTTTGGCTCCTCTATAACGAAATCGCTCTAGTGCTCACAAGCTAGGTTTGCTCAATAAAACACATATAAAAAATAAAAAATGGTACAACGGGATTGTCTGGTTGGAGTCTGCTGCGACCGGTGTAGTGCTGCCGTGGCAGAGGCACCAACACAGACGGAGCATATCTCGGGGAGATAGCTCAGGGGCAATACGCTCACTTGGAAACAAGACGACGTGGAGCAACACAGGTTCGATCCCGGGTCTGCGCTTAGAAACCTCTGGGTATTAAGCGTGTTATAAATAACCAATAACATAACATATTGGTGGCTCATTTGCCATTTTGGACTCGCAGTACCATGGCTTCCAAACACAGAGAGAACCGCCCACGTATAAGCTTTCCTGCTTCTCTGGCAGTAGTATGCGGACTGCTGCAGTAGTCCTCTGAACGCTTGTAAACTGGTCAGTCAATCCAAGATATGGATTATAAGATTTGCACCACAACGTAGCTGCAGGATAGGTCTTTTATCAACAGAAAAGCTCCTTAAAGGGGAACAAATATGCAGGATCGACTGTGGCAGCCCCCTACCAAAGGACCAGGCCTGATGAGGTAAGCCAAGGGATTCCCTGCACACTCCTTTAAGATAGAGTGTGGCAAGCAATAACTGTGATCTTAGGTCTGCCATTTCAGCAGGGAGAGCCTCCACCTTTAAAGTCGGTGTAAACATTTGTATCACTCTAGACAAAGTCATTTTGCCAACCACTGCCCTGGCGATGTGACATTAATTTGAGTTTTTTATGTAGAACCAAAGCGCTAGGAGAAGTGGCTTCAGGGAGCATGGCGAAAAAAAGGGAGTACAGAAGCAAGATTTAAATATATATATATATATGTTGCTGGTAGGACCAATACGGTGTCCCTCTCTCCCGCTTACCCCTGTGAGTAGTTGCCCCTCAGACGACTACCTATCATTGAGTCCCTGCCCCTCTCGCTGGGTCTGCCTTTAGGGGATTGGACACAGTAACTGAGAAAGGACACGCCAGCACTAGCACTCATCTGCATGGAACCCTAAGTAACACGCCATTCCGTGTTGCCTTTGAAGTAGGTCCTACAACCCGAAATCTGCAATAAAATGCTCCAGACTACAAGCAAATGTATCTGGCATGAGAGCATGGCGAAGCAGCATTTATTAAAAAAAAGAAAAATGCAAAAGAAAGCTCACAGCAGAGAGCTTCCCAAACGCACAGAGCGCCGCAAACGCCCCCCGCTGACAGTGGAGGCCGGAGAAGCTGCACGGCAGGGCAGAGTCACACCCAAAGGTCCGACGCTCGCTCTGACTTCAATTAATAAGGAGCCGCTGCACCGCCTCGCTTGGACGTCTCTGTTCTTCTCCTGACTGATGTGTGCGCGAGCGTGAGGTATCGGGTCTCTATCCATAATGAATGGGGCTGTGGGCGAGAGGCTCGCCAGGGACTCTTTGGAGGCCCTCCATTATTCATCAGCGTGAAACCGAGCCACGGGAGGGGCCGACCAAAGCACTCTCCTTCAGCCCATGCAGGCCCGGGCGCTCCCCACCCCCGAAGCAAAGGCCTCCTCCCTGAAGTGCACACATGATGTCACCGGCATCCACCTGCACCCCGAGCCTATTGCTCCCCAGAACAATAGCCAGGGTTTTGCAGCTTTCCCCACAGGGAAAAAGCTCTCTCTGTGAGCAATGAAGGCTTTTCAGGGTTGTCCAACTTCAGGCCTCAAGGGCCGGGATCCTGACAGGTTTTCAGGATATCCCTCATTAATATTCATGAGGAAAAAAATTGTATCCATTTAGAATCATTGTATGCACATTTATTCCATGAATATTAATGAAGGCTATCCTAAAAACCCGACATGGATCTGGCTTTTCGAGGCCTGGAGTTGGACAACAATGCTTTAGGTCTTTCCATAAACCAATACAAACACAACCTCGAAACAAACAGTGCTGCCAAAGATTAAGCAAGGGGGGATTGGTCGGAGGGGCTGCACAAGGTGGGATTGGTGGATGTTGTAATAGAGTGGGACTGCATTAAGGACAAGGGAGCTGCATGTGGAGCAGGGAGGAAGAGGAGGGCTGAGGAAACGGAAAGCCATGAGAAACAAAGTGGGTTGCAAACGTATGAGGCTCTGTGTCGCGCTTTCGAGCCGTGTATAGCAAGCCCATGTAGTGATCCGCCGACAGCTGCCAAGAGTGGCAGCTAAACCCCAGGTTGGCTGCAACAACCAGTGATGAAAGGGTTATCCCGCACGTGCACGTCAGCACTGCAGCCGTGAGCGAGGGTCCAACACGCCGGCAGAAATTAGGCGTGCTCCCGGGAGCAGGCAGTCGGATGCAATAAACGGACGTGGGCACAGCGCAGGTCAGTGGTCGTATGGCCTGTGGTTTTAGGAGTAACATCTGCAAAGTGTGTGTGTGTGTGTTCGCGACTCTATCGCTCACAGAAGTGCTGGGCCCGGTCGGAGACAGTTGGCTGCTAATGGAGTTACAAAAGGAGTCTTTCCTTGAAAAGCCCCTGTATGGCTTAGCTAGGCAGAGGAGACGGTTTTATGGAGTCCTCCTTCCAGAACAAAGCTTTGAAATAACGAGCGTTTACAGCAGCCACCCAGAGGGACAGAAAAGGAAAAGATACAGACTTGCTTTGCAGAAGCAACAGTGAAGGCCGGCTCTTGGCACCACTCGCATGGTCTGGAAGCAAAGATCTTGGCTATGATACATCACCAGTAAGCCATAGAAATCCACAGCAAACTTTCCTGGCACCAACAACAGACAATGGCCTCTGTGTGATAGGAGTGGATTCGGAGAGACTGATTGGGCCTAGACATTATGAATGTGTCCAGCAAAGGTGCACATTTGTTTTGCCTGTAGTGGCAGCTTGTAAATCTTTTAATTTGAGTGGTGTAAATATTTCCCACAAATATGGCATAGCGACCGAGCCCAGCGAGGGAGCGCAAAACAACAAACGGGAGTCCGGAGGAACCACCCCCCCCTCTAGGCCCCTCCCCCCTCCCCAGAGAGGTTTTGGGTCAAAATTGTGCATTATACAGCACACTTTCTTTGGGGTAAAACGCCGGTTTTCAATTGGTTTTGTAGGGTACCTCAATTCCAAAAATGCAATGCATACAAGTCGCCAACAGTGCATAAGAGCATGTCCCAACGCATGTTCATAATGCCTTCGCCCACAATATATATCAGTACAAACTAATTTTCACACTGTCTGTGCCCATACATTCTAACGCTGGCTGCACCAAAATATGCCAGAATTCCTGGCAACAAATACGCCCCAACCTTGCATGACCCATTGCACATGCACGGCTGGGGTATGAGCTGCCACGCAGAAACCACATTTCCCCTTGACAGTTCAAGCCAGCCCAGGAGCGCTCGCAGCTGAGGGAGCGCTCCTTGGCCGGTGCAGCTCGTCTATGGGAGAGGCTTGGTGGGTCGACCCCCGCCCCCATCGCTCGTTAAAGACGAGTCATCTCTGCAGTTCAGGCCACCCAGACCAATATGTCAATCAAAACAAATGGATGTTTATGGTTTACTTATGTATACAGTGGTTGGGATGGGGGTATGGCTCAGGCATTTCCACCTGTGACGTTTTGTGTTTTTTCTTTACAGTAATAGGCACAAAGTGCCTCCGCTGCTCAACAGTCAGAAACCACTTGGCACTACTACCATGATGCTATGCGTGGTCAGGATCTTTTCAAACCAGAAAACTTTGAAACCCTATGCCAACCTGGATTTACAGCACAGAGGCACACCTTTAGCAAAGCCCTAAGCAGTTGGATTTTCTCTGCCACTCAGTCATGGCCCCTTCTGCCAAAGCCAGAGTGTTTCCTCCTCTCAAACTCCAATCACATCACTCAAGGGAGCATCCGATGCCCTCTCATGATAGCTCGACCGACACGCTCTGTGCCCTTTGCTGTGAGAGGTTACCTTACATCGCAGGAAGCCAATTCTCGCACATTGAATTATTTTTCTCCCCATTGCTGATACACCGAAAAGAAATGTAACTGCAAATCTCCTCTCTCTCATCGTGGTGGCAACGCCAAATGATGAGGTTAAACCATACCCATTATGTCCGAGTAGTTCTTGCCCTGCAGTGTAGACACTAAAAGTAATGCACGTTGCAAAGTGATGTACCTTTCTGTGTCTACGCCTATGTGCTCTTGCATGCTTCATAGTCGCAGCATTAGTAGTGCAGAGTATTTAATACTTTAGTTGAACAAGGAATCATTCATGGCAGCAGGGTTCAAACCTTAACACCCTTGCCCTACTTTTTATTGTCTCTATCCACATGGCAAGCAAGGGGTGCCCAATGCACATTTAACATGTAATAACATCCCACACTCTGAAAATTGAACTAAAGGTCTTTCATAAGTGGAATTGTACATGTGAGAGTATCCAGCGTGTGCTGAAACACTGCGCTCTATTTCTAAGTTTGTATTCTTTCTACGCACATTTAAACAGAGGATTTATAGTGTAGTGTTTTGAACACTGAAGTTGAAAAATGGGTCAGTCATGCGAGCTTGGTCAAACCTCTCCACCAATGTTCACCCATAAATGGCAAGGCAGTGCAGCATTTCTTTGGTTTATTTTTAAGCAACGTGCTCGCCTTGGAAGCAAGACGACACAGCGGAACCCAGGTTCGATCCCCGGATACACACTTGGAAACCTCTGGGTATATCATGAGTAACACCCCTAAAAAGGCCTGTAGCTTTGTATTAAGTTCTGCAGGTTTGGTCGTTGCCAGATGCAAGCCTAGCACTTTTCAAACAATAAGCAAAAAAACTCTTGTCCACACCTCTATCTGGGATAGGCAAAGTAGAAGAACAGGCTTCTCAGATATACCTGAATCGAGGAAAGCAAACGGTAATCTTACTTCGATGTATGAAGAAAGCCCAACTGCTGCTGTCCACGCTATCGACATAGCAGTAGGTAGTCTTTCTACCATGTCCACTGCAGGTTGGCGTTAAGAGATCATTCTTTTAAACAGGCATACAAACATCAATCCCTTGGGGAACCTGCCCTCCCACCGAGGGCTTTAAAAATGAAAAATGAAAACAACATGCCCTAAGTGACCGACAAACGTTTGCATGTTACCCAGGAATTCTGGGTGTTTCCTGCATATATTCAAGGGTATCTCAAAAATACATTTCTCCCAGGCCTATGTGTTAATGCAAGGACAAAGACACAATCACTACAACAACTGTTACCTAATGTATACATCTATTAGCACACTGTGTAATGGCATGGCTCATGTCATACTGCAGTCAGGCACAACCCCCTTCTCTTCCAGATAAATCCCTTTCAGTCTCATATCGAGAAAATAGCTGCCTGCATCAACTCCATCACTGAGACAGACATTAACTACTGGTGCACAGGCATGCATTAACCTTAGCGAGAGTCTATGCAGTGACACATGTCACATTGTTCATCCTCACAACACATTGAAATCTTACATCACAGGCACTGGGGACTACTCAGTTCCTCGCCCACCATCTGTCCTCTCCTGGTTCTGTTCTTTTACCTTCCATGCCCCTGACAACTAAAATTCCTTACCCCCTGAAATGAAGAACTTTACTTTGGCTCAGGCCTTCAAGACTGCTCTAAAAAAGCACCGCCTATCCTTTGAGGGAGCACCTGAAATGTACCATGTCTATGCACTGCCAATGCTCTGCGCTGAGTGGTCCACTACCATGCACCAGCCATACAGTCAGGAGCACTGCTACTTCTCAAACGTGATCCTATGTATGATGCCCTGAGTGACAGTAATATCTTTGCTCATGTCAGATGTGATTTCACGTGTGATGTAGTGGATGCCCTCACAGACACCGAACAGAGTTAATATTGCCTGGCTACCTTGACTGGCATATTTTCGGAATTATTGAGGTTTTGAATTGCAACATGCATGTCTCATTGACTAGGCTGACCCCCGAACCACATTTGCAGAGAGAGAGAGAGTGCTTCAGTTGTTCCAACTTGGACTGAAACATATCTCTGCTGAAAGGTAAAGGGCAGCCTTATTTTTTATTTATTTATTTATTCACATTTATAGAGCGCGCAACAGGCCGGAGGACTGAAAGATGGAATACCATATTTTCACAGTCTGACTTTCCATCAATATTCCTGAACAATCTTGGCCAATAGTGCTGAAGTACTGAAGAGTAAAGGCAAATCACTGCTGATAGAGGGGTACTGTACCTTTTGTTTTGAAGGCAAAGTTGCACAGCTTGCAGACATAAGGCCGGACGTCGGTGTGAGTGCGGATATGCTTCTTTAGCATGCTTGGTTTCTTGCAGCGGATGCCACATTCTTCACAGATGTACTTCCCTCGACCACGCCCCCGAACATAGATGTAGTCTTCATTTGATTTGAAGCTGTCAGAGCAAGATAAAGAAGACCCATTGAAACACCTAAGTGGACATGCCAAATGACAAGCGAATGGGACCTTATTGGGGAATGCCAATTAGCAGGCATTGTAGGAGGGTACAGCATCTGAGACAACTTACAAGGAATTCATGTACTGCTTACCACAACACCGAAACACAATTGAATGCCTCATTTAATTACATTGATGTTTGCTGTGGGACAAGCATCTAGACAACATTGAATGAGGGTTAATGAAGGTGTTATGCTTTTCTTTAAATTGAGTCAGAACTCGTCACTAGGTCCTCTGGGAAGGAAGGCTTGTTGAATATTTCATCCTAAATGTTGAAGGGGGACGTACAAGTGAAAAACACTGCATTACCCCTCCACATTAACCTCCCAAGCACATGATTTGTTTCTTCCTTGTTGTGACAATGATACGCTACCCAGCAATTAAACTGTGAGCCCTTACCACTCGCCAACATGCTGGCACAGCAGGGCCTTGTCCAGATACCTCCAGCGACTGTGATTGTGGGCCCTGGCTGAGCCCATCTTAGTCCATGACGGGCCAGTCTCAGTGTAGGAATAAAGCACAACGTATAGTGGGTGCATTGGCATAGAGCTCTGTACGCTGACCTCATCACGGGTCTGACCATAGTGTACCGGCTTCTCCAATCTACCATGGTATACCTTTAATCAATCATTAAAATCCTATGCCTATGGTGGGAGATGGGCCTCACGCTTTCACGTCATATCGGCTGTGGTACATCCTCCACATTCTGTTATTGTTATTGCCACTCGGACCCATTAATGTGCTACAATATACAGTGGGCACGGCCGAATGCTTGGACCACTGCCTATGGCCGAAGGCCATGGCCAGTGGCAGATGAGTGTTGTAAATTATACAGTGGGCTGCGACCAAGTCCATGGCTAGGGGTCCGTTAGTCTTTGAAAATATACAGTGAGCATGTCCGAAGGACGTGGACACTAGCCATGGCTTAAAGCCATGGCTATTGCCCATTAATTTGTTATAGTATACATGGGGGATGGCCGAAAGGTCGTGATCACTGGCCATGGATGAAGGCCATGGCTAGTGCAGTGTCGCCCCCAGAAATTTTCCCGTAGGGGCACCTGGTGAAGTCACTGGGGGTGGTACATTCATTGACCGCTATGAGGCACAGGCGGGCTGGTGGGGGGGGGGCATAATATTTAGAAGGATAGCCGTGGACACACTTGCCCCTACCTGGCGGCACCACTGGGCTAGTGACCCATTAATGTGGTAAAATATATGGTGGGCATGGCAGAAAGCTGTGGCCACTGGCCTTGGCTATAGGACATGGCTAGTGGCCCCTTAATGTGTTAAAATATACAATGTCAGACCCGAAAAGGTGGCCATTTTCATTTTACTGCAAAAGGACCTTGCCTGCAAAGGCTACACCCAGGTCAGTCAAGATGAAAACCTTCTGTTATCCAAATGATGTCATGTCCTAAGTGGTTTGTGTATTTATCTCTGCCTTTTCCCCTTTTTGTTTACATAAACTCTTCCTTCAGTGACGTTGCTGCCGGCCAGCAATCACAACCTGTCAAAGACAATCATTCGCTATTTGTGAGACGTTGCTGAACTGGTGGAGGACACTATTTTGAGCCAGAGGAGCCTGCTTTTGATTTCACACCAACAAGCAAAACATCTCAAAATCTGTGTCAGTAATGTCAGAATATACAGCAGCAGTCTACTGTGAGATATGTGTTATAAGGGAACTGCATATTGTACGTGCCCTTTAAGTACATGTCAAGTGAGGAGGAAGAGGAGGAGCCACAACAGTAAAGGGGAAGCTATTAAGAATAAAGATGTTGCAGTGAGAGCACGCCTCTGCGTTCTTTTTCCTTGTTATATAAGCCAATTCCTGCCAACAACTGGCGATGAGGAAAACGAGCCAGTTTCCAAAGTATCCACATCCGCTGCGTAATCTAGCAGGCTACAGGGATAGTCATCCATTCCTGCCGACGCGTCCTTTCGGAGGCCCTCTGGCGTGCCGCATCCATTATGATATGATATTTTATTTGTATCGTGCTCGTACAAAAGTGTTTCAGAGCGCGACAAGGCAAGGGAGGAGAACAGGGGAGAACAAAACAACAATCTTACTAGGCCCAGTAACATTGAGAACGCGCAAGTGCATGGGAAAGGGAAAGGGGAAAAGTGCATGGAAGGGGAAGAGTGGAAAGTGCGGGGCAGAGGAGAACAGATACATAATAATAAATACAAATAAATAGATAATGTAGGCAATAAGCAGTGGTAGTGCAGCCAGCAAGTGGCAAGTGCTGTGTTTATGGCAGCAGAACTGGGTAAATCTGATAAGTGCATAAAAAGAAGAAAATGGGGGGACTAGGGTGGCGGACTGTATGGGTACAGATACAGTCCCCAGTGTAAGGGGTGGCCAGGAGGCAGTGCAGGAGGGTGGCAGGGTGAGCAGTCCTGTTGACGTGTCCTCCTATGTGTACCCAACTGGATTCCTGCTGTGGCGGTTACGCAGCTTCCTGAACAGCCCGTGCAGCAGCTAGGGTCCCCGTCAAGATCCCAGCCCAGATAGCCACAAGATACCGGAGCGAGTCGGCAGAGTGACGACATCCGTCTGTCACCAGCAGGTGGCGCTGCTGCCCAAATACACGCGAGCGCCTGTGTGCGCACATTGGGAGGCTTGGAGGTCTCATTCTCAGTGAGCAGTGTTGTGCAGTTGTGCCACACCTACACTACGCATCTACATGCAGTTGGCATTTCCACAAAGTAACACTTGTGGGTCAGCCACACCACATGTACCACGACTGAAGCTGGAAATGTGATAAAGGCTATAAGTGTGGTTCTGTTAAGCCGTTTACATGGGGTAAATCACCCATAATTCCCAGCATCAAACCATAGATTCAAGGGAGGACGCCTGAATATCTAAATACCTTGCAAGCATCTGGCCTGTTGTGACATGGCAGGTGGACCACTACAGACTCATACTTCTGTTTGACACATACGCCCTCCAGGGCGCCAACCATTGCCGGCACACTTGACCAGTTGCACAGTCTACTGTGCCAAAGTGCTGCCCTGGTTAGAAACAATTGCTGTTGCATTCCTAACTTGTATATAAGCCCGGTTCTATGTTTGGAAAGTTTATTTTGTGTTTTGTTCTGTATGTATTATGCTTGTGTTTTATTGTAAGGTTGCCAAAGCTGTACCATACATTGTGCATTCATTGTAACCTTGATATTATTGCTGCATTGCCATCCACAGCTTAATAAATTTGAAAATAAATGAGTGGGGTGCTACAATCAATGCCAACAATCCGCGCACAAGACCATAGAGGACTTCATCACCTGACTTTGACAGAAACTGGTTCACTGCCAGTTCTCAGACTTTTCAGACAATGAAGCAGTCTGACTTTTTGTCATAGAGGGCTGTGTGTCATCTGCACTCTGGAAGCAGCTTCTGAAGAAACCCCTAACCTTTGACGAGGTCATAGAAATGGCAATGGTCCACGAAAGAGTTGAAATCCAAGCAACCGCCATAGAGACACCCAAGAAGAAGAGTGACAAGGAGGAGACGGTTGCTGCATTATCAATAAAGAGGGACCCAGAGAGATGACCTGACCACGACTCAAGGACGGCGAGAGGCCCACAGAGGGATGGTTACATGCAGGTGCGGACAGGTTCCCGCCTTCAGAAGCAATGTTTAATCGATGTGGCAGGCATTCCCACACTCTGGGATGTGCCCATCCCTCAGCCAACGATGTTCAAAGTGTTTCAGAGAGGGCAATTTTCACACAGTTTGTTGGGAAGGAAGCCCATCCCCAGTTAGTAGACAACCCCAGACGATGCCCATGGGCTGACGCCCACCAGCCAGACCTAACCCACAACAGAGGTGGAGACCATCACCATTCTACCCACAGCTGCAGAGAAGGATAATCAGAGCAATGAACCAGAGTCCGGACTATGGAGTGCCACCGAGCGATGATCAGCTGCTGCAAATGGGATATCGCCTGGAACAGTATGAATGCCTGGGAAACTTCTACAATGAATACGATGAATATGCACAGGAGCCATACCCTGAATACACTGACAAATTCGTCAATCTGATGCATAGTGAGCAGGATGGAACGGAAGCTCCAATAGTAATGGTCAAAATGGGCAAGGCAACACACTGCTTCTTGATAGGCACTGGATCCACTGTTAACATCATGGGGGAGCAGGAGTTCCAACAAACGGGACAGGAGAACTCTCACACAGTCCAAGGAACACATTTTTCAGTGGGGAGCCAACACACCACTGCCGTCACTTGGACAGTTTCAGAGCATGCTCTCGCAAAATGGGGAGACAACTGACACCACCATCCACATGCAGATGAGCCTGGTAAGTGGGAATGCCTGCTCAGTTACCGGACAGCGAAGGCTATTGGTTTGATAAACGTTCACCTCCAGGACAACAATGTGGTCCACTGCAGTGCAGAGCCAGGAGGGAACCAAAGCACTGCCCACATGTCCGCTGCACCAATGGGGAAAGAAGGGAATCAAACCAGCGTTCCCAGAGCTGTTACAAGGATAGGGAAAGCTGAAAGACACTGTTGTTTGGCTGGATGTCAACAAGAACATCAGGCCAATCCTACAGCACCCTGGGAGGATAGGGTTCCATCTCCAGGAGGAAGTGTCCCGAGAACTGCAACAGCTAATAGAAAACAACATAATTGAGAGGGCAACTGGTCCCACATCGAGGATCTTACCATTAGTCATAGTGCCGAAGGAAGGAAATAAAATAAGGCTATATATCATCATGAGAGTGGGCAACACTGCGATAGAGATGGAGAGACATTCACGACCGAAAATAGAGTACATGATTGTCCAGTTGAACTGTGCCACAAAGTTCACCAAACTGGACCTCATCCAGGGGGTACCACCAGTTGGACTTACACCCCGTGTCAAGAGGAATCACAACATTTGCCACCCATGAAGGGCTGTTTCGTGACAAACACCTAGATTTTGGAATATCATCAGCTGCAGAAATCTTTCAGTAGGCCATCAGGATATTGCTGCTCCCAGTGAAATCAGCATTTAATTACGCTGATGATATTTTGATATATGGGATATCCCAGGAAGAACATGATCAAGCCCTCATCGCTGTGTGCAACATCCTGCGTGAAGCTGGGCTTACATTTGAACTATGAGAAGTGTAACATCAGCAAGGATAAATTATGTTTCTACGGACACATATTCTCTGACCAGGGAATGCAACCGGACCTGGAGAAGGTATGTACCATTAGTGATCTCCCCACACCGGCTCAGGTAGCAGATGTCAGGTCATTTCTGGGAATGGCAGGATACTGCACCCAATACCTTCTGATATATGCCATCACCACTGAACCTTAAAGAAGACAACTGGGGAAGGAAGAGCCTTCAAACAAGAGCTGACAAGTGCAACACATCTAGCCTACTTCAACCCAGCATGGCACACAGAGATTGTGGTTGATACCAGCCCTGTGGGGCTAAGGGCTATCCACGCTCAGAGAGAACTAACAAATTCAAACAAGTGGAAGGACTACAAGCGACACAGAGGTGCCAACAGACAGGAAATAAAATGAATGGCAACAATATATACAGAACTCACTGTGTCCGAACAGGGGAAACTGCTGAGAGGATGTCGCCTTGTTATACCTTCCTCCCTACAAAGGGGCCTGGTGTTGCTAGCACATGAGGAACCGGGGGGTGGAGGTGAGCAAGAAGATGCTCAGGCAGACCATATGGTTCCTGTTCATGAATGCCATGGTGGAGGAAGCAGTCAATAAGTGTTTCCCATGTCAATGTGTGGCCAGAAGCCATCCGCCACTGCCACTACAAGTAACAGCGATTCCCAAAAGGGTGTGGTACAAGGTTGCCATGGACTTCTATGGACCGTTGCAAACTGGGGACTATTGGTGATTACGAATGAGTTCTCGAGGTTGCCATTTGTAAAGAGGACTGCCACCACAGCATTCACCCCGGTGATGGGGATAACTGATGAAATCTTTAGTGAATGAAGCATTCCCCACACCATGAAAACAGACAATGGGCCACCACTCAATGGGCAGAAGTTCCACAAATTTGAGAAACACATAGAGTTCATAGACCACAAGATAACATAGCTGTGGCGCCAGGCCAATGGCATGGTGGAACGATTCATGTCGTCCATAAAGAGAACTATACACAAGGCTGTAATTGAAGGAATGCCATTAGAGCAGGCCTTGTGTCGAATGTTGCAACAGTACAGGAATACACAACACACAGTGACAGGAGTACCACCCGGTGACCTGATGAGGGCCTACCAAGCGAAGACGTGGTTACCCCAAGCAGACAAAGTGAATAAGTAATGGTTAGGAGAGGTGGAGATCATGGAAGCTGAGGTACTGGAGAGGGATGTCTGAGGGAAAGAAATGGCCAAGGAACGAACTGACTGGGCAGAAGGGTAAAGATTAAAATGTTTGATGAAGGAGATGAAGTTCTAGTGAAATAATGGATATAAAGGAAGACGGATTCGAGATACGAGAGCCGGCCATTGCGGGTGTCAGAAGTGAAGGGGGCCATGGTCACTGCCACTGACAGAAAGAAAGAAGTGACCAGGAACACATTGTTTTTCAAGCAACTCGTATTTTGGGGACTGAGTGCCGCAGACCAAGAACAGAGTGGGGTACCGAATACACAGGAACCGACAAGAGGCGAAGGGGAAGCCGGGCAGCAGGAACGGAGAGCAGCCTTGGAAACTGAAGCTGAGCGAGATGACGGGCCGAGACGGACCATCAAAAGACCCAACAGACATATTGAGGAGTATGAGATGGAGTAAAGGATTATATGTGTGGGGGAGGTGTTATGAGGGAACCGCATATTGTACGTGCCCTTTAAGGACACGTCAGAAGAGGAGGAAGGGGATGTTATATAGGAATAAAGATCTTGAAGTGAGAGCATGTCTCTGTGTCCTTTTTCCTTGTGTTATAAGCCATTTCCTGCCAGCAATATGTTTAAAACAAAGTGCTAATACTGTATATTAACAAAAATACTTTATATGTCATGCGAAAAAAAGCTTTGCAACTATAATCTGGCATGTGATGCTTGAAATTAATGCTAAGGCCAAATGCTATAACTTATTGAGCAACGGCCAGGATTTTGCAGCAAGGAGCTGATTGACTGTATAGTTTGTGAATAACTCTTGGGCTCCTCCTAGGACAGGGGTCGGCAACCTGTGGCTCTACAGATGTTTTGGACTATGACTCCCATGAGCCCTCACACCACTGACTATGCTGGCTTGCACTGGAAGGAATTGTAGTCCAAACCATCTGGCGAGCCAAAGATTTGCAGCCACCTATTCTAGTGGCAGTCAAATGCTGTGCACACGTTTCGATGAAACCTCACATCGGGTGCTTTCTTAATGACTGTACATTTTATTTATTTATTTATTTATGAAGCGCCGAAGCTCGCAAGCATCAGGGCGCGAGAAAAACACGAGGACAGAGATTCACAAGACAACATAAATAGAGAGAAGAGAGGGGAAGCAGAAAGAGGGCAACCTGGTGCGGTGGTAGTTGCCTAATTATTTGAAGAGAAAGGTCTTCAATTGCTTCCTGAAGAGTTGGATATTGCTTTCCAGTCTAAGGCTACAAGGCAGTTTATTCCAGTGGGAAATCGCCAGGCTCGGAAAAGCTCGACCGAGGCCAGTGGCTTTACCTGGGAGACTGGGATTGATCAATCCTTGTTTAGAGGATCTCAAACTACGGCTTGGCTCATACCAGCTGAATTCTTTTCTTAGGTATGCTGGCGCTGTGCCATACAGACATCGGTGGGTTAGAGTCAGTGATTTAAACAAGATCCGTTCCTTCACTGCCAACCAATGAAGATCGTTGCTGTCCTTAGTGATGTGTTCTCGTTTGCGATGGACCAGACAGCATTATTCTGGATAATCTGGCATTGTTTCAGGCAGTTGTTGCTGGCGCCAAGCATTAATGCGTTGCCATAATCCAAGTGGGACAGAATGGTAGCTCTCCCTATCGTGGCGCTATTCTTGATGTTTAGAAATGGTCTAATTCGGCAGAGGAGCCTTTGGTAATATTGACAATTTCGCTTCAAATAAGCGGTTTGGGCTTCTGCACTTAGGGAAGATTGTAAATAAATACCTATGGTTTTGACCTTATTGGATACCTTGATGGTGGAGTCTTTTATAGAGAATGCGGAGTAGTCCGGGCCAAGATTGTTTAAGGCTTTAGCGTTTCCAAAGGTCATAAGTTCCGTTTTGGAACTATTAAGACACATCCAGTGTGTTATCATCCAGTTTTCAATGGTGTTATAGATAACTGATAACTTGTCGTTGTCTATGGAATGGTTTCCACTCAATTCCAGAATGAGCTGTGTATCGTCCGCGAAGTTGGTGAAAAAGATTCCAAGCTGTAATAAAAGGGTACACAGGCAACGGATATACAAGTTGAAGAGTAAGGGAGAGAAGCTGGCTCCCTGAGGGACGCCACAATCTACAGGTTTGGGTGAGGTGGAATGACCTCCCCAATTGATTTTTGAGTTCCTGTCTTCTAGAAATGATGATACCCAATCTATTGTGCCTTGGGAGCAGTTACCAGCTGCGCCTAGGGCCTCTCGGAGCTTTCCGTGATCTAATAAATCGAAAGCCGCTGAGAGGTCCAAGAGGATTAACAGTCCTGTTTTACCCCTGTCCAGAATGCTCAACATTTCTGTCTGCAGGCCCAACAGTGCTGACTTCTAAAACCCGATTGTTGGGGGTGTAGCAGGCTGTGTTGGTCTACATAATCTTGCAGCTGCTTGGTCGCTATTTTGTCGAGTACCTTCAACAGAAAGTTGCAATTAGTGATGGGTCTGAGGTTAGTGGGGTCTTGTTGATCTAGTCCAGGTTTCTTAACTAGAGGGGTGACTGTGACTGTTTTAATTCCTGTCGGTACTTTCCGGTCCCTGAAGGAAGCATTTGTCATGCGACGGAGAAAAGGGGAAAAGATTTCAGCGTTTTCTAGGATCAGTTTTGGAGGTATGATGTTTTCAGCGCAGGTGGTGCAATTCATGGAAGAAAGAGTGTCATTCATGTCTTTGATTGAAACTGGTGAAAATGTGAATTTAGGGATGTTTAGGTCAGGGTTCATCACCTTCGGTTGCACAGGTAGTGACAGGTCCGATACTTTGCAACTTATAATGGAGTCTCTGGCTTTTTATTCGAGAAGGCAAGTTGAACTGCTTCGCAGTCAGTCAAGGTTGGTTGAAAGGGTGAAGAAAGTGTGGGTGGTTTTTTGAATGATTTAAGGATTTGGAACAATTTCCCAGTGGAGTTAGAGGCACTGGTAATTTGAATATTGCAGTATTCTTTCTTTTACTTCTGTCAGTTTGACTCTGTATAAGAGATTGCATTTTTTCCAGTTGTCTTAGTTTTCCTCTGAAGGGATTTTGTGCCATGTTCTTTCTAATTTCCTTTTGGCTATTTTAAGAGTGCTCAATTCAGGTATGTACCAATGCTGGTGGTTAGGGTTAGGAAGAACCTGTTTATTTTTAAGTGGTGCATGTTTGTCGAGTAGCTCCTGAATATGATTACTGAAAGTGCGGATGATATTCTCACAAGAGTCATCATCTGCAGTATTGTTCATGACATGGGTAAGGCCTTCTTTAAGAATGTCATGTGTGATTTTCTTAAAGTTTCTGCTTAGAGCTGGTTTAGGGGAATTGTCGAAATGATCAGATTTGAAAGTGATGGAAAGTGTGGCTTCAACTTTGTAGTGATCTGACCAAATGCATGGAATGGTATCGGTCACTGTCAGTTGAACGTTATTTGTGATAATCCAGTCGAGTTGATTATCAGAGATGCAAGTGGAGCCCTTATTAGCGATATGGTAGTTAATGTTTGCTAGACTGTTTTCTAGGCTTATAGCTTTGTCACAGGGGTTACCTCGCCATCTGTTCAGATCGCCCAAAAGGATAGTCCCAGTGTTAGTTCCCTTCAGATTATTCAAAATGTGACATAATTCGTCATTAAAGTCTGAGGTCAGTGAAGGGGGCCTATATAAGATGATGAGGTTGATGCAATGGTTGTTAGAGGGCGTGAGTTTAAGATGAAGAACTTCACAGCCCGTGCAAAAAATGTTTGTGGTGAACAGCTTCAAAAAATTATGTTTAGCTATTATAGCTACCCCCCTCCCTTTCCTGATGTCCGGTTTTCATAGTAGATATTGTAGTTATGGGGAACAGCGCTATCAATTGTTGGGCCTACTGGTTCTTGCAACCAAGTTTCCGTGAGGAAGAGTATGTCCAAATTGTCTTGGATAATGTAATCATGCACATCTTGTGAATGTTTGTGGAGTGACCTGGTGTTTAGGAGTGCAATTTTCAAAATGGTATTTTCAGGGCAAATAGGTGCTGAGCAGGTGATAGCAGGGGTGGTGGTTTTTCGAACTGGTCTGGGGATGTGTTTCGTTCAGCAAGGTGTCTGTGCCTATGTCTTTGTCAGGAATGGAGGGGCTCGGAGATTTGTCTTTGTTGTCGAGAAATCTTTTAACCAGCCTTTCGTTTTCCAGTTTGTTAGCATCAGTTAACAACTGTAAAAACTTCAAATACCCCATTTCTTACCCGTTTTGTTAATCCTGTATGGGTGTAATCGGGCAGAGTGTAGTGCCGATGGCCGATGCCCGCCGTGGACCGGCGTAGACCGGCACTGTCCCAGAAGCACCGGCGCTGAAGCGCCTGACGTTTCTATTTCTGCAGCTCAAAGGCTGCTGGGATGTGTAGTTCGTAAGGGGCTGACTAATTTAGTCAGGAATCCGTTTTAATGTGAGAAATCAGAGCAGCCAGCTGAAAAATATAATCCTTCAGCTCGCGCTCACTTTCTTGTTAGCAGGCAAAAGTATGTACAATGCGCAAGTTAAACACACGCAGCAGCAAGGACAGACAAATGCGAACATTCAAGCGTTCCAAGAAGTTATGTTGTAGAATGTGGCACGGCTTGGCAAAATGCAATGTGCTCGTAGTTACACACAATCAAACAAACAAGGCACGTTTCAAAGTAAAATGCTGATATTTCCTAAATTCGTAATTCAAGGAATTAATTCAAAGGCAGTAGTCCTTAATCAATTAGCTCAAGTCGTGTTAATGTCGGATAAATGTTTCAAATTTTCAAAATATACGTAGCCTATACTTCACAACCCTGACTAACCTGTGTCCACGGGGAAGTAAGGATGATAAAGATAGAGTCCACCGGGACTGGCGTAGACCGGCACCGTCCCAGAAGCGGCGGCGCTGAAGCACCTGACGTTTCTATTTCTGCAGCTCAAAGGCTGCTGGGATGTGTAGTTCGTAAGGGGCTGACTAAATTAGTCAGGAATTCGTTTTAATGTGAGAAATCAGAGAAGCCAGCTGAAAAATCCTTCAGCTTGCGCTCACTTTCTTGTTAGCAGGCAAAAGTATGTACAATGCGCAAGTTAAACACACGCAGCAGCAAAGACAGACAAATGCGAACGTTCAAGCGTTCCGAAAAAGTTATGTTGTAGAATGTGGCACGGCTTGGCAAAATGCAATGTGCTCGTAGTTACACACAATCAAACAAACAAGGCACGTTTCAAAGTTAAATGCTGATATTTCCTAAATTCATAATTCAAGGAATTAATTCAAAGGCAGTAGTCCTTAATCAATTAGCTCAAGTCGTGTTAATGTCGGATAAATGTTTCAAATTTTCAAAATATACGTAGCCTATACTTCACAACCCTGACTAACCTGTGTCCACGGGGAAGTAAGGATGTTAAATAGAGAGCCCACCGGTACCGGCGTAGACCGGCACCGTCCCAGAAGCGCCGGCGCAGAAGCGCCTGACGTTTCTATTTCTGCAGCTCAAAGGCTGCTGGGATGTATAGTTCGTAAGGGACTGACTAATTTAGTCAGGAATCCGTTTTAATGTGAGAAATCAGAGCAGCCAGCTGAAAAATATAATCCTTCAGCTCGCGCTCACTTTCTTGTTGGGTCTCATGGCTTGTGTGACACCAGTTTCTGAAAAGCTGACCTAGCTCCGGGGTCAAGTGTAGGGGAAGGGAAACTGCAACACACAACTTTTACTTTTGTGCAACTTGAAACAACTGGATGCAATCAATGTAAATCACACCTGACTTGGAGAGATGGAAAAAAAGAAATTCAGGACTTCCACCCCTCCCAAACCAAATGGTGGTTAAGAAACAGTGGTCCACTTTGCAAAAAACAGACCATACTTATTGCTGGTAAAGTACAATAGCACAACCAAAGAAGCACTTGCTTCACAGACACGGTACAATCTGCTGTCCTAGGCTGAAACGAAAGCAGGTCATCACAACCTTTCAACCACCAGACAGAAGAGGATACAATGAGCACCATTGAGTTGGGTAATAATAACACCTGTCCATGCAGCGCTTAGAGGCATAAGAAACACACCACAAAGTGCTAGATGAGAACGTGATACTAAAAGGATAAAAGGAACAGAGCCCATGGACAGTTTTTCACTTCTTGTGGCCGCTTGGAAAGTGGCCTGTTGGCCACATACCTACAGGAGTGGACCGCTCTCTTGGCCTCATTATGACTGTGCCGGTCCGGTAACAACTGTTGTTACCATTTATGCCGTCCCGCCTGCCAGGGTCAGACCTGCCGGGCGGGACGGCACCTGCTCCTGTATCCCCATTCCCATGGAGTCCTCTGGGACTACCCGAAAATGAGGCTCTCTGTGAAGAAATGGGTGACAGGGTTCCATTGTCTCAGTGTGGGGCAAGGAGAAGCCTGAGATACCACTTTGATAAGAAGTGACATTCTGACTCCCCTTTTGATGAGGAGAGGTGCAACTCCATGACAACTGTTGTTAAGCGCGGGTCACTTTTAGAATGCAGGAAACATCAATGGGGCAGAGTTGACGGGGGTCGGTTCTCTGCAAACGTCTCTGTTCAGTTACTCTTGGTTGGAAACATTGGGCTTTCAGATGTGTATTGAGTTTATAGGACTGAACCATTGTGTTTGAATAGATAATCTGATGTGTGGAGTGTGCCTTTTGCTGTGCATAATTGGGGCACCACCAACAGAAAATGTCGCTGCGATGGCTTGTCATCCCTACACGTGCTGTATGGCTTTTAGTGTATGTTGCCGTCTCAAACTAAATTCCCAATGCTTTAGTAATTTGAAGGACAATAAAAAAACAGAATTGCTTGTATGTGATGTGAAATTTATATACCAATATATATTTTTTTATGTGTAATGTGAATTTATATATGAAAGGTTCTATGAACTAAAACGTATAATAAATAAAATTGCTTGTTCTAGGGGCTTTAACCCACTTAGGAGGCATGCAATCACATGTTAGCCCGAGGTGCAGTACCGCAGGTGAATGCCCACGTGCATATCAGTCTGACAACACTAGCAAAAGGGCAGGCCAGCCCAAAATGCCAGGTAAATCCCCTATGAACAGCAACCATAGAGACAGGTGTCTGATAAGTTTGCCATCCGGCAGCTACCTCTCAAAGCACAGAGAACAAGGGGTGAATTGGGATGAGCAGAATAATCAGCATTTTGTGGATAAAGGGTGATCCCGAAGGACAGGGTTTCCCATTTATGTAGTCAGTGGTTATCCTGAACAGATGGCAAGCTTTGGGCGCTTCGGAACCTCGCTTAGTGGATCGTTTCTTACCCTCCTTCAAAGATTTTGATTCGGATGGGCTCCGTTTGCTTGGTCGACAGGTCTTTGTCGCCGTGACTGTCCCCTCGCGATCTCTCCTTCAAGTTTCCAAAAGACTTCTTCTCAAGTTTGCTCAAGTGGGATGATTCTGGTTTGAGCTGATCGAGCAAAAAGAAAGGTAAATAAATAACAATTGCCATCAATTAATGGATCTTTTATACCAGAGACCAGTATCTAAGCACGGGACCAGGATTCGAACCTGTGTTGATCTGCGTAGTATTGCATCCAAGACAAATGCTTTGCCCCAGGGTTCCAGGCACTCATGCTCTATTACCTGTTTGCACACTTCATGTAACTAGTAGTTTCCGCACATAGATGGAGAAGGTCCCAGAATGAGAACCCATTTCCTAAAATGGGGGCATCATGCAAGGTGTAAGGACATTTTCTACTGCTGAAGAGAAGTCATCCACAGCAGAAGTCTATAGAGGAGGCACACTGTTCACTGAGCTGTCAGGCTACAGTTCCTAGTGGATATTCCATTTGGACGGGTATCAAATGGTTTCAACTCGAGCCAGTTCCAGTGAAGGGTCATTGGAAGCTTGGACTCCACATGAATAGCTGAACAAACAAGGGTCATTGTAAATAGAAACTTACACATGTAACCAATGGGCACAATTGAACAGCAACATAAAGTCACTTTTGACATTGGAACCTAGTTTAAAGGTGCAGCTGGAATCTTTATTTGACATCCTAAGTAGCAAAATTGGGATGTACGTTAAAAGAACGTATGCCAAAAGTTAGAATTACAAAATTACAGAGCCCATTTGCCCATATTTTGTAATTCGATCTTTTGGGATTGTAACCGTTTGTCCCCCGCACTGCCTTCATTTATGTGGGGGACACCCCAGCAACCCGTGCAGCCCACAATACCGAACTGGAGGAGAGGGGGACAACCCCGCAACCCCCGCTCACTCCCCCGTTTGGTATTATGGGCTTCGATCTTATCTATTATGCCGAATGAACTTCAGCATTTTAGATACAATCTTTTTGTCCATTTCCGGAAAATTGCCACTTTTTCAAGGCCTGAATACATTTATCCAGCTGATTTGTTTTACATTTAAAGCCAAAGTTTGCTCATAAGCAAAATGGGGATTTAAAGGATGGCAAAGTGTTTACATTGGTTAATATGCTCTTTCCAGGGTTCAGCTCTGGCTCCGAGAATAACTTGAAGTTGCTATGAAAGCTGGTGAAAGTTCTGGGTCAGGAAACAGAAGAACAGCTTTGAGGAAAGGATTAGGGGACACAAAATTCAAATAAAGAGGTCTAGCAATAGCCCCGTTCTTTCTTTTCAAGGATCTCCTCTGAGGGTCATGCGCTACGTTAGGGTTATGAGTGAGGCACCTGCTGACATGGGGCGCTAAAGTGTGGGCAGTGCCATTATTGCCAATTGTGATGTGTCTGAGAGGTGGTATTCGTCACATCTAAAAGCAAAGATTGGAACAATTTGACACACACAGCTTGTGCACAGTAACATTACAACAATACAACAAGTGTTGCTCTGAAGTTAGAATTCATCATCTTTGCACAAAGATTTATAAAAGTAGTTTCTTTACCTGGCCATACTGTTGTTTCCATGCACTGGATGATGTTAACTTGCCAGCGCCAGGTCGATGCATTGCGGTCATGCTGTAAATTTCAAGGGTATTCCTCTGCTTGGACCTTAAAAGAGCTAGCGTAGTCCTAGTGTTGAGGCCAGCTGGATTGAGGTTACTTGACCTAATGCACCAGGAAGCATAAACCGATGACTTGAGTGTCTCTTGATGAACATGGTTAGGTTTTGCATAATTTAAGAAGCACCAGCTGACTGTGGTAGTGGTGCGCAGGCTGGGGAACTGTAGGGCCTGATGGATATCTAATGCGTCCGTCAGCAGGATAGCTGAGCCCATTGATGTTCCACAAGGGCTGGAGCTGGACACCTTGTATGGGGACATGCCACCGGGAGGATTTTGCGGCTCGGGGGAGTCGTCCTGGTCAAGTTCACAAGGAGATGACGAAGATCGCTGGGGGCTTAGGCTCATGTCTGAGGCTGTCTCCTCATCGTCAATGCCATCTGGTGACATTCGCCCTTCAGGCACATCGCTAAGATCTGCCTCTTGTGCTTTTGAACCAGATTCACAATGCTTGTCCGAGGTCGATGGGTCAGAGTCACATGTTGGCAAGCTAGGGAGTGCTAAGACTCGCAAGGGCAATGGAGAGGAGGATAATACAGAAGGTTGGCTGTCCTTCGATTCAGTAGTGCAGCACTGTCGAACCAGCTGAGGCTTGGCGGACCTGGGAAGATCCTTCTTGATGTCAGAGTTTGTCAGCTCAACGGCGCTAAGTTCCTCCACAATCTGACCATACATTTTCTCTTCCTTGACTCTTTTCTGCTGCTTTGTCTCTACGAAGAGCTCCAGGCTGCTGGCCGGGGAAAGCATGCGCTTCGCTCCTCCAAGAGAAGAAGCCGTGTCAGTGTTCGATGCCAAGCACAATGGGATACCTGCTTCCAAGCCAAGAGGTAGAGTGTGCGGTACTTTCCACAAAGGATACTGCTCCAACCCGCTATGCTGACCTAACATCTGAGCGATATTGAGACCTATCCCCCGCATGGCTGCAGTTGTTGCCAATGTCCGCTGAGATGTATTTGCAGTCACCTTGCAGATCACAATCGAGGGGCTGTTGGTTTGGGCGTGGGTAACTAGAATCTGTGAAATACTTGTGTACATGATGCTGGCGTAAGATGGCACATGGGTCTGAATCCTGACAGGAACGACAGCCCCCGGCAGAGACTGAAGCGTTCCTCCATGTTGTGACACTAATGCTGTTTGAAGTAATTGGTCAGTGCTGCCCTCACTTGATGCCCCACTGTGGTCAGTCTGTAACTTGGAAAGGACATTTCTAGGGTGTGACAATGCTGCTTCAGAGAAGCCCTGGTAGGGTTTTTCAGGAGAAGACATGTAGCTACCAGTTTTCTTCCCAACCTGTTCTTTAGCATGTTCCAGAGGATAGCTTGCATGATGTTCTGTTTGCAGAGGGTGCACCATAGGGTGCTTCCCATAAGCCTTTTGCAGCTGTTGCAACTGATGATGGAAGTGCCGTTGTAGAGGCTCTGCGCATGACTGCCACAAAACAGGATGGGGCACTGGCAGATGAGCCACGCAGACAGTGGGTTGCGGCATCGGAAACAAAGTGCTATGCAAGGTGGGGAACGTAACTTTGTCTTGATGCGATAACGTGTGTTGCTGTTCGACTGCATGTCTGCTAGAGATATATGGCGCATGCGATATTAAGGGGTGCCGTAAGACCTCCTGGCTAGTACTGTACTTGGAGTGCTGTGCATGGTGTGATGTACTGCTATAGGGGTGTGCAGAAGAGCCATCAAACGGCTTCCCAGGTTCATCCGACTGGCTGGGATTATGAAGTCCGGATGAGGTTGAGGAAGTAGAGGAGGAGGAAGAATGATGCCAAGCAAGCTGGGCAGACCGACGGCTGGAGTGCGTCTGGTCAACATGCTCTTGCTTGATGCCCTGTTCCACTCCTTGATCAGTCTGAGGGCCTTCTGGGAAACCACTAAACGAAGCCTGGCGCACAAGGAAGCATTTCTTCCTCTCGCGGCAAGGGGACAACGTTGCAACAGTCACTCCTGGAGAAGAAGCGTGCGTTAGATTTCCATAATCGAAAGACTTGCTCCGTAATTCTGGGATTTCGGTGAGGTTGGGACATGGCATCTGCTCCGATGAGCTTCGCCTCATTTCTTTCTGGTGTGGATGACCTGGGACAGAGAGCGAGTAGGAGCCGGGCGGCACACTTAAAAACTCGGCCTGCTTTGCGAGTTCGTCTTGCTTCATAGGAGTGGTGGATTTGATACTCTCCTCCCTGTCGAAGGACATTGATAAACTTGAACTGTGGGATAGGTTGCTCTCTTGGCTGGGGCTTCGTGAAAGACTGGCTGTTCCTGCAGATTCAAAGCTCGACTCCCCGGATGAATGTTCGATGTCCGCGAGGCGGAGGCGCTTCTTTTTCGGGGGCAATTTTTCTGCTGGCAGTTGAGATAGAGTTTCACTTCTTTGCGGCCACTGAAACTCTTCGGGGGGTTTTTCCGGTTCCTTTGCAGGGGGCTCTGGGATTTTCTCAGGCTTGTCTGGCTCCTCAGTCACTCTAATTTCAGGTACCTGAATGTTATGCTGTCGAACAAGCCTGGGAGGCATATGGTATGGGAGCTGTGGCTGTTGAGGTGCGGGAGACTTGCCAACACCTTCGGCATGCTCTAGATGCTGGGTCCAGTCTGGATTCATCGGGGAATCCGCAATTTCATTATCAGCTGCCTCAGAGGGTGAGTAAGGTTTATCCTGCTGGCCGGCAATGAGGTCAGCTGACTCTGATCTTTCAAATGAGTTCGGCCTACTCAAAGAGTTTGTGTGCTGAATTACAGAAATCACATTTCCAGGAACCTTTTTGTTTGCTGTGTCCGCTGTCTTTTCATGGTCTGTGCCAGAGAGGGTGTCCTCGGGCACAGGACTTGCTGACTGTGGATGGGGCCTACAGGTTTCAAATCGTTCCAGCTGCCCGTGGCCAGCTGACTCAATGCCGCTAACACCAAAACCACTTCTGACTGCTTCATGGATTTGGGACTTCAGCTCGTAGTCAGTAGGTGCGATGCCAACAATGGATGTGCCAGCTCCACTGCAGCAGAGCATGGGGGCATCTTCCTCATCGCCAACACTCTTCTCTTTCCTGCGTTTCCTTGTTTCAAACATGTTTCCAAATCTGGATGTCACCCCTTGAGATGACGCTGTCATATCAAACCCATATTCCCCACCCTGTCTAATGCCACCTAACCACTGTACTTCTCGGTAACTCTGTTTCGGTGCTTCGTAGTCCTCCCATCTTCTGAGGTGCCTTCCAAGCGGGTCATAGTCATAGTGTGCCCGCTCCCCCATTGCCAGTTTCTTCTCCATTTGATTTGGGCCTCTTTCAGCATTTGATGACCTGCCGGGGGCAACACCGCTACCTCTGGCTATTCTGCCATAGTGTTCAGAGTCTGAATGGCCTTCTTGGACTGAGGGTAGCTCAAAGGCAGCCTGCCTGCGTAGCATTCGCTGAGACGGTGTGCCGCCTGCCCCGGGATAAAAAACATCATCCGAACCAGTCATCCTCTCATCGAAGGAATGGCTTCCTCTCAAAGAAAGGGGGATACTCAGATTGGTGGCTGAAGACGTTGGCATAGAATTGCTTCGGATGAGCGGTGATGTCTCCGAGGGAGCTTCTAAAAGTGCTGTAGTACTACCCGGGTGACTTTCAGGAAAAAAGCTGGTCTCGCCTTTGCAAGATTCCATCATGGTATCAGACCTGCAAGACTCTGTACTATGGCTGCTCGATAAAGTGCTGGATTTTATAGTGTTGAACCTGCCCAGATCAAGAGCACCTTCTCTTCTAGCAGTTAACTGCGAGAGATGTTCCTCCATTGTATTTATGTCCAATGCAGGATTCAGAAGGGCGTGCGGCTCCACGCCGCCTTCCTTGCAAATAACATCACCATCTTGGCTGCCTGCTGCCACGGCAAGGGCAGCTCTGGGACTCAGCCTGCAGTACTTCCCAAAAATGATTTCTTCGTAAGACATGGCGTTTGTGTTTGGAGGGCTGACTTGCTGCTCCGCGCTCTCCGAACGCGAAAAGTAACCAGAATCAGTGCTGCCTTTGCTGTGCGGGCTCAAAAGGTTCAGTGACTGCTCAGAATCGTGCCCTTTCTTCTCCTTCTCCGACAGTCTTAGTGCAAGTTTCTGTTTGACTGTGTGAGAGTCATCCGCCTTACTAATCAGCAGCGGATTCTGCAAAACATCGGACGTGATGTACGGGGAGCTTTCCAGCGGTAGATGAATTCCGCTTTTTGGGATGATCAAGATGGGCACCTTCATCGGACCCCCTAGTTCTTCGGTCGATCCATGAAGACTGGGGTCAAACGACTCCCCGAGCTTGCTAATCATGTCGAGCGGAATGTGCGCGACTGGGCTCATCTGCCCAGACCCTTCCACGAACAGGATTCCCTCTTCATCCGTGTCAGTGCTCTGGTCGCCATCAGATGGTATGTCTGCTTCCACATCGATACAGGCAGCCTCCAGGTCTAGCCGGGATACCGATGCGTCGGTGAAGGGAACCAGTCCCGCTTTGATTGCATGTGCGTGAGACTTTCTGTGCTTGTACAAGTTGCTCTTTGTCTTGAAAGAGAAACCACAGGGAATGCAAGGGTATGGCCGCTCACCCGTGTGGGATCGGATGTGTTTTTTCAGTACGCTAGGTTTGGCACAGGCCCTCGTGCAGTAGGGACAGATGTACTTGCCAGGTTTTTTGGGTTTCTGTTCTTTCTTGTGAGCATCTTCCAACTGTTCGACGGATTTCTGTGAATATTGGCCATAGGCTGCATTAATGCTGGAGAGCTTCTTTCTCGAGTAGCTGCCAACGTGGCCATGGACCTGAAAAGAAAACATGTCCTCTGTAGCACCGGTGGGTAAATGTCCGGGGAACGGCCAAGCATGTCCTTCCAGGCTCTGGTGTGGCTTAGTGCTGTGCACAAACCTCTGGTGCAAGACATGTTGAGGGAAAGAGAGTGAATGCCGATAGGAGTAAGAGCTTGGACGGTGGTGTGCATATTGCTTCTCAGAGGCTTGCTGTGCGGTTTCCATGGGTGGCCCAAGTTGGCCTGAAGGAAAAGCTTGTGCTGGTGTTGTGGTTCCGATTTGCTCAGGATCTGCTTGCGATTGCCTCTGTCCCTTTTGCTCCTCAAAAGTGCTCATTGGATTGACAGAAGAGTGCTTCTGTCGCCATCTGCTTGTGACTTTCGCCGTTTCTCTAGGCCTTGAGGTAGCTTCCTGCCCTATGGCGGTCTCCCCAGAGTCCATTTTGGGACACAAGTTTGTAAGTGCTAGTTCACTGGAAAGCTGGGGAGGCACATGGAGTGCATTTAATGTGGTGTCATTTAAAACTGTGTTGCTCCCATTTGGCCTGAGTCCTTTCAAGCCTGTCGGACTATACTTTTCTTTGGAACCATCCACACAATAGTCTGTAGGCATTAGGTGGTTGATTATCTTGACTTCAATGTAACTATTGCACAGTTGTCTTCGATGGAGGACATCTCTGGCAGGTTTGGATCAATGATTGGGCTCTCCTTACATTGAAAGGATTATCGTTGCTTCGAAATGCTGAAATGTTGGGTGATCCAGAAATGGTGTGTTGATCAACGAAAGCAGAGTTCCGTCATCCCTCCCGGAAAGATGCAACAACCTGCAGAAAGAGAGAAAGAAGAGAGAACTCGATAAAGAGAAATGTCTGATCAAAAAACATCAACAAAGACACTACATATTCCTCTTTGTAAGAGGGGTGGGTGTTAATACACCTTATGAAAAAGAAGAAGCCTGTGAGATACAAGGCTGGATAACAGCATATTTGATGCATCAAGTCATGAGTTTATTTATTTTATTTGTATTTATTGATTTATACCGCGCCGGGAACCCACAGGTATCAAGAAGAAGAAAAAAGTACAGAACGTACATGAATCAATGTAGCGATATCCTCCCCAATGAGTTGTAATCACGCAAGGCATTTGTCTTGTACAGTTAGACACATAAAGAGGGAACAACTCAATTGCACCCACCACAGTGTGGCACAACAGATCTGCATGAGCCCAGTGACATTTTCCACTCCAGAAACAGGAAATGGCTATAATGACGATTTCACGTAGCTTGGTTTCCAACAAATTTCCTCTGTGTGCTTTCCTAAGAGCCACGTTGATACACAATTAACATTATGGTCCAATGTGCCAATGTAGCACTGATAACATGACTGCTGGTTGTGTACGAAACAAATGCCACAAAAAAAAGAGAGGAAGGGCACAACACTACTGACGTCCTTATTCAATGCAAATGCATAGAATTTTTCCACTGCAGTAATAAGGTCAGCCCACATGCATCCCCAATGCGCAGGATCCATGTTCTGCTACTATTCTGCTGATTGTTCCTATATAATTCAGTTGCAAACAAAATTATGTTTTGTGTTTTTATGAAAGAGGTGGGCATTAGCTTTATAGTTTACAGGAACGGTTATCTTACATCTAGATCTGATAAGAAACGTGTTCTTTTTCTTTTAACCACACCTTTATCTGTTAATGATTTGGCAGCAAAAAAGCAGTCAATTTAATTGTTTCAACTTTTAAAATGAAAACAATAAAAGCAAAATAAGTAACACGGGCCATGTCAGTGTCACCACAGGCTGACTCATAGGGACACACAGCTGTGTTAGTATTTCAGGACGCGAAACATAATCTATAAGTCTACAACAATAAACGTGAGTCATATCAAAAACACAACTTTTCTTTAAAAACACTCAGGCCAGTCGGGTGAGCAGGGAAGGGGATTCACATCTGACACAAGAGCAGCATCTTTAATTCCCCTTCTAGCCATTTATGTAAAATATGTCCACTCCCCAAATTGAAAATGGTAGGCATCACCTCTTTTGTTTTGCTATTGTCACCCGAGGGGGACGGGTATACCCAGACGTGGGTCCCTTGCCTGCTGGGCCTAGAGACCCAAGCTACTCCTCACTGAGGATGCCCAACAAGGCCGAAACATGTCTGGGGATGCTTGTGGTCTCGTGCAGAAGGGATGTGACCTCGCAGTTCGGGCTGGACTACCGCTTTGGGGGTGGGACCAATCCTGATTTGCATATGGTCTTTCCCCTTTTGTAATGGCTTGGCAGGCGAAGAACGATGGTCTGGAAGGTTGCCAAGAGCGATGTCAGAGGTTAAGATTCATTCCAAACCCTCCAGCCACCACCTCTTTTGTTTTGCTGAGGTTTTATTTCTCTCCCATTGTGCAAAAGGTGGTACCAGGGTTTCCCGCTTCATCACACTGTCTCTTGGTTGAGGAAATCCAACTGGTTAACCAATAGTGCTCTTCCTGACTCACTGAAGCCTATTGCAGAATGCTTTTGTGGGTGACGTGTGCCAGCATTCTGCCTGTCTGAAACTTCCCTTCTGGAGGTCAGGGGGAGTTTCCTACCAACTGCATGGCATCAGGAATTGGGAAGTTAACGAGACCCGCTTCCTAGAGGGGCATTGAGTTTACACAAAAATAAAATATGGTGTTCCTAACTGTTATTTATTTCACTTCTCCATCTTTTGCAGTTAAAAAAGATATTCCCACCTATCCTATTGTCAACATTTGTGCACACATGTTTCTTGCTATGTTTGTCCTACATTTTGTGGGCTGCGACGGGACATCAGAGCATTTGAGGAAGTGCTTTCTGAAGATCCAACATAGCAGCAAGAGGGCAAAGTGAAAAGTTGCCTTTTCTTTTACTTTACAGAAACAGGTTCAACTACTAATCCTGATCCACCAATAAAATGAGTACCAGAATTAGTAGTGTTACTATTAGTAGTAGTACTATGACTACTAATGGCAGTACTATTACTACTGCCAACTGCAGTAGCCCTACTACCAAACCTCAGTAACATTACTACTGCTACAACCATTAGTAGTAATTTTAGTAACAATAGTATTACTACCAGTACCAGCACTATTACAGGTAGCAGTAAAGGCACAACTAGTACTAGTAGTAGTTCCACTACTGCTACCACTAGTCATAGTCTTAATGATCATACTACAAGTACTAATTTTACTGAAAGCTCTAGTAGTATTATAATTACTAAAAGTACTATTACTGATATCAGTGATATTACTGATAATGATAGTAGTGGTACTACTGCTGGTAATAACGGTACAACCTTTGGTAGTAGTACTATTACTTCTTTTATCAGTACTTCTCTTACTACTGCTGGTGGTACAAGATGAACAGATGTGTAAAGTTGTTGGTGTGACATACATGATAATACAACATTTTATTTGCCCCTTTGCTGCAATAATGAAGCTACAGACTGGACTGACTTTTTTGCTCTGATGTCCCTTCCTTTTCAAGGATTTAAAAGCAACTCACAAAAAGGCAAGTCAGTCACAGAAATGCAAACATGATGAAAATAAGATAGGTAAAAACCTCTCTCCTTTATAAAATAGAAAGCATTAATAGTTAGGAACAACAGATCTTATTGTTGTAAACACTGTATGTCCACCAATTACCAAGCCCTGTTAGAGAACGTCCACGTTTTGGAAGCACCCAACCACGATTTATGGTCCTATGATGTCATCTTTATAGACCATGAATATCACCAGACCCCTGAGATGACATTACTTATACAGTGTTACCTGACTTACTTGATAAAATGCCTCCAAAGGTGGGCCACAGGCTGTGCTCCCTTAAAGAGTCACAAACCCATCCGCGACTTCATTTCTGCATATCAGTACTGTGTCATCATGCACTGCCAAATCCATGGGCGAAATAGATTTCCAACACTTTTTCCATTTTCTGCAGATTGTCTCTCATTTGTTTTTTACTATCCTTTTAATCTTATGTTCTCTCCTATTCCGACTTCCTTTAATCTATTTCTGCAATGTGTCTTCTTCCACTTCATTTTCATTGCTACGCATTTTTCTCCAAGGAATATGTTTTCCTTACTCTTTACTTGTTTGTTCCCCTTGCTTGCTCTATCCTTGTTTCTGCATGTGCTGTCTATTTTCATCTATCTTTTCCTGAAGCTCTCTTTCATTTATCATTCCTTTCCACGCCTCTCCTTTTCTTCCATCATTTCCTCCTTCCGAGCTTGTTTCTTCTGGTTTTTTGTTATTCTTTTATCTTTCTTCTTCACTTTTCCTTTCTCTCCCCTTAAGCAACTGTTAGCACAGTTATCATTAAAAGCTACAAAGCATAAGATGAAGGAGACCTGCAAGGGACATATTTCCTTAATTGGATATTGACGCGATTTCACATTTTAGCTTGAATACCTGTTCAAGTTTTCTTCGATATACCTAGCACTCTAAGTGGCCATCTATTTTTTAAAAAAAATGTTAATCTCTTATCATGTGCACTTGATAAAGTATTTAACCTATTTAAGCCTTTGCATATATGTTCCCTGCTTGTTTCCTTATTTAGATTATTTCCTCCTAGTACTGCTTTTAGTCCACTTTTTTATTTCTCTCCTGTCAATAAAGAACTCTTTTCTTTATAACATCCTTTTGAAAGTAAACTATCCGTATTTATACACCACCGTATCTACTGTTTAATTTCTCTTCTCACAACCATGTTCTCTTATGCACCTGTGTTTTTTTGTATTTTACGATACATTTATATTTGCTTCTTTTTGGAGGACAGGCCTTAACCTGATATTTTGTATATTCTCTGTACTTTTCAAATATTTATATGATGCAGGAGTGAAATCATGGAACCTCTGCTTTCGGTATCTTCGTCGGACCACCTCAGCTTATACTCCTTATACATACGCAACACATACATATTGGACTTGGTGGCCAACTTCTCCAGAACTTTAAAAGACAGAGTCTGCCCAAGTGATGACCTGGTCAATCATGCCGTCACTATACTAAGAATAGCTTGAGCATCTCTTGAGCCGCTCATGCATCCAGACAATTCTTTATTCTCATCTCTCCACTTAGTGTCACACCTTTCAAGCTTTGTTCCATTCTTCGGAGCCTCCTTTCTCTACCCCTTGTATTTTTGTCCCACTATTTTCATTGTCCTCCAGCAGAATAACAGTTGCCAATCACTTGGCAGAGACACAATGCGCCCTAAAGCTCATGCAAGGATATGTACCGTGAGCCCCTTATGGTGCTGATTCCGTGCAGTATTGAAGCCCAATAATAAATTAAGAGTTAAGGGTGCGGCACTTTTGGACAAACATCGCATGTCAAGAGATACATATCCATCATTTTTAGAGATGGCTGAGGCTAGTATGAAACTTGGTACTTTTGTCATCACTCACTATGCTTCCCACCCCCCCATGTCCTCCAATCAATTTCAAGCAATTTATATAAAACAATGTACATCATTTGTTGTATGTCGGCACTTGCGTTAAAGGTGTATATATATTGGAGACGACGACTGTAGTGTGTTTATTGTGGGCAGGTATCAAAAGGTGGTTAGTTGTGTCATGGTAAGCCGGTAAGATAGCACAGCGAGCTGAGCACTCAGCCCTGCCATCTGTGTGGAGCCTGCTGACGCAGGTTCGAACCCTGGCTGGGCCAACTTAGTGTTTCATTATTCTTCGGTCGATAAATTGTATACCATGCTGTGGGATAATATCAACGGCTATCCAGCGCCTTGATGCCTACCGGCGAGTTAGTGCTACATAAAAGCTTGATTAATATGGTTCATGAAGTCGTTTGCAGAGACTGGCTCTATTCCAGTCACCAAAAGAGGTATTAATGAGATGGCATTGGCTATTCTTAAGCTACTTAAGCCTTCGTGTGATAGCACCGGGTGCTCGCTGCTGTTCAGCTGGTTCCATTGGTGCCGGGCAGGATTTTCTTAGTTCCGTAGGAATTGGATAAGAAAGAAAATGGGAACTGGAGATCCAGCGCATTGCCCGAGTCAACTGGGAAGATACAATGGCCCTCATTACAACACCGGCGGTAACCAATGCCGCTATTAGCACCATGGTTGCTGCCGGTATTGTAATGAGTCCGCCATGGTGCAATGGGGAATTACCGCCCCATTCCAAGGTTGGCGGGGCGGTAATTCCCCATTGCACCATTGGCCCTTCCCCATTCCCATTTTTGCCCCATATGGCTCAATGGGAATGGGGAAGGCGGTAATTACGGTACCGCAAATTGCGGTACCGTAATTACCTTCAAGGTCCCTTCGCGGGTCTCTTCTTTAACGGCTGGTCCAGACCAGCCATTAAGGTCGGGAGCCGCAAAGGGACCTCGTAATTAGGTGCTAAGGGGTTAACGGCGCCGCAGCCTTTTACGGCGCCGTTAGCCCCTCAGCGCCAGGGTCGTAATGACCCCCAATGCATGTAATATGTGGATATTTTGACTGTACACCGTTATACACATATCCCTGTATCCAAAGTAAAATCAAAATATTAAAAAAAAATGTTTTAAGTGTCTCTCGAGACTGCTTGATATGGCTTCCTTCCCTCTCCAATTCCATACATGCATTCTTAAGCAATCAGACCATTCGCAGCTGTTGCTTGTAGCTGAGAAACAGTGGCTGTTTTAAAGATGCTATATCATAACTGACCCTCGCACTGCAATAACGTTGTGGGGCATTCACTTCAAAAATCTACTTTAGGGGAACCATTTCTACGAAGCAGGCGTATGGGGGGGCAAGCGATTAGAGCACTCCTATTTTTCTATTTTTAAACTTTAAACAGGGAATTTACAAAGGGTTCTGCTCAAGTTTACACTGTACTAACATTTGCGAGGGAACAATTCCACTTGACGGAGACCTCAAATGCAAGCGCAGTGCTGCTCCGCCAGCTATTGTATAAAATAAAAGACGCAAGTAGCTAGCAATTAAGGCCTGATTCACATATGTTTTTTGCCTGGTGTTTCATACACACGTGTGGAAAATTATTATAAATGAAACTGCAACAGCAACAAAAAAAGCCTTAGGGCAATTAGTTTTATTCCAATGCGATTCCTGTGTCGGGGGCGTGCTGCGGGAGTAGGCCCGATAGGCCCATCTCGGAGGGCCTCCCTCATTTTCAAATGGAGGCGCTCTGGGGTGAGCTTTCCCTGCGGGCCCCTTTCTCTGCAGCCGGCCTGCTCAGGGCCTCATTACACGGATGGCGGTAAGGATTTACCGGTACCGGTAAGTCCTTACCGCCTTACTACGAAGTCCTTTGCGGGTTGGGAGATTTAACGCCTGCTTTTTGCAGGCGTTAAAAACCAACCCGCTAAGGGACCCAGGGAAGTAATTACGGTACCGCAATTTGCGGTACCGTATTTAGCGCCTTCCCCATTCCCATTGAGCCCTATGGGCCAAAAATGGGAATGGGGAAGGGCAATGGTGGAAGGGGGAATTACCGCCCCGCCAACCTTGGAATGGGGCGGTAATTCCCCTTTCCGCCAAGGCGGTGCCAGTATTTTACCGGCATGAACCATGGCGCTAATAGCGCCATGGTTCTCCGCCATCCGTGTAATGAGGCCAATAGTCAAAGTGGCCCTTTCCAAACCCCCAGAACAGAAATGCGTGTGCAAATCATGAATATATCTAGTCTTTATTTTACATTTCCACTCAAGGTCCACCGCTTGGAATGCGTTGTCTACCTTTCCAGTTAGGCTGATTCCTGCTCTCCATCCATATGGATAAAAGGCTGAGCGCAGCACTCCGCCCAGATGGATAAAATACCAATCCCGGCACTCCATACACACAGGGGTGGACTGGGAACCAAAGGAGGCCCTGGAAATGATTTTCAAAGTGGGCCCCATATTACACATTTTCATCAAGCCCAACCCTTTTATATGAGAACATTTGGAAATGAAATAGGTTACCACACAGAAGAGGCCCAGGGTGCAGAGGCCTACCGGGAAATCTCCAGAGTTCCCTATGGGCCGGTCCACCCTTGTATGCACATCGGCACTCATGCGCTACACCAAGCTATGTGACACAGGCATGACTCTCTTGGGCACACAGGTCCATTCTGTGAATCAGGGGGATCTGGGCGCAGGCCGTCATGGGGGTGACAAGCTTTCTGATCACCACACTGCTCTACGAGCAAGATTCCGCTCGTGACAATGCCATCGTGAGTCGTAGAAACAGGGGTCCTAAGTCTGGGCTGGGGATTGATGCCCCAATGTTCCATGCCGTTGGCGAGGTTTTTTGTTGTTGTTGTTGAGGTAGTTGTACAATAATGCAGTGCGTTCAGTAAAGGATTCATCTGTATCAGGGTTGCTCAACTCCAGGCCTCCAGGGCCGCAAACATGTCAGATTTTCAGGATACCACCGATTAATATTCATGAGATGAATTTGCATAAAATGTTTGAAATGCATGCCCATGTCTTCTCATTAATATTAATGAGGGGTATCCTAAAAACCCATCAGGATTTCGTCCCTCCAGGCCTGGAGTTGGACAATCCTGATCTATATCTTATTGTACACTCCTATTTTTAGTTTTTGCTCAATTGTCTTTTCTGAAGGCACATCATTTGCTCTTAGTAATTCTCGGGCACGTCGTTTGTGGTGAACAATGAATGTTTTATTTTTGTCTGCATGGACTTAAAAGTCATACATAGTCATATATAGTTCCCCAACCTGTCAACTTCACCCTCACTTGACTTTCACACATGCAGTGCTCCGCAATCCTTCAAACAAACATGCACCAAAAGAGGGCTATCCTGTTTGCAATGGCATGTGATGTGTAATCATTTAAGTCTGCCCTTCCCAGTATAAATCTGTACTCAGCCCTACAGAGAACAGGCCAGGTGTATCAGCCACTTTTACTCCGAACAAATAGGTAAATATCCCCCAAAAATAAAAATAAGGAGTACAAATACTCCCAACAAGAAATAGGAAAAACACGTAGGAGCCTGTCTCCCCGCCTTCATACACGCAGATTCATAAAGATGGCTGGACGAATAGGAGCCTGTCTCCCCGCCTTCATACACACAGCTCCATAAAGATGTCTGGACGAATAGGAGCCTGTCTCCCCGCCTTCATACACACAGCTCCATAAAAATGGCTGGACGAATAGGAGCCTGTCTCCCCGCCTTCATACACACAGCTCCATAAAGATGGCTGGACGAATAGGAGCCTGTCTCCCCGCCTTCATACACACAGCTCCATAAAGATGGCTGGACGAATAGGAGCCTGTCTCCCCGCCTTCATACACACAGCTCCATAAAGATGTTTGGACGAATAGGAGCCTGTCTCCCCGCCTTCATACACAGAGCTCCATAAAGATGTTTGGACGAATAGGAGCCTGTCTCCCCGCCTTCATACACACAGCTCCATAAAGATGTCTGGACGAATAGGAGCCTGCCTCCTCGCCTTCATACACACAGCTCCATCAAGATGTTTGGACGAATAGGAGCCTGCCTCCCCGCCTTCATACACACAGCTCCATAAAGATGTCTGGACGAATAGGAGCCTGCCTCCCCGCCTTCATACACAGAGCTCCATAAAGATGTTTGGACGAATTGGAGCCTGCCTCCCCTCCTTCATACAAACAGCTCCTTAAAGATGTTTGGACGAATAGGAGCCTGTCTCCCCGCCTTCATACACACAGCTCCATAAAGATGTCTGGACGAATAGTAAACATAGGGCCACTGGAAGATCCTCTGCTATTACTAATGCCTGCTCTGAAGACATGAACACGATGTGCATGGATACGTTAGTGCAAAGAATTATGAATAACAAAACATTTCTGTTTTACGGCTCAAACATCGTTTTACTCACTTACTAAATGCTCCCCTTGGGAATGGGACTTACTTTGTTTTACTCCCTAAAGAATCATTTTACTCCCAACTTTAGAGGGAGTATTGTACGCTTTACGCCCAATTCAAAATGAGGGGGAAACATTGCTTCCTAGTAAAAGAGATAATGTGTAAAATAGGGCTGGGGTGAAACAATCAAAAAGAAGGCCAACTTGGCAGCAGGTGCAGGAAGATTTTGTGACTGTCCCACCAGGATATGCATTCCAGGCGGAGCAGGCTTGGGAACGCTGTCTGATATTTAAGAGTCTTTCAACAAAGCCAACATGGAAGAAAGACATCAGACGGCAGGAAATGGATGCATAACTTCGCATAGGCGTCAACTAAGGCGGTCCTGCGGGGGCTATAACCCCGGGTCTTTTGATTGTAGCCCGGAGAGAAACGCAGGTGCTACAACCAAAAGGCTAGCTAGCCCTGCGTCCCCACAGTGACGTTGCCCCGGATCTTTTCCAGACCTAGCAATACCGCTGGCAAAGGGCCAACCAGTGTTACTGATCAGTTCTGAGCTCTCTAGGGTCCAACCAATACAAGCGCACTCCCTCCCGCCTACTGACTGGAAAGAGAAGCCTATGCTGCTTCTGCCCACTCCCCTGGAAGTTTCTGTCACTGCCATGTGTTAATATACCCGTAAATATATCGCCATACAAAAATATCACCATATTTTTATGCCGATATTAAGTCATGGAACCTGCGGGGGGACACCACTGCAACCCCATCATTTTTTTAATGGAGCAGGGGACGCCCCCTGTTCCTAATAACCCCATAAATTATCCCCACTAATAATATCGCCTATGGCCTTACCCCACGACCCTATATATGGTGATATTATTGTTGGGGGATAATATTACCTGATACCCTGGTATTAAGGCCAGAAACAAATCGCATGTAATGCAGCCAAAGGCTAATAACGCTTTCACTCAACAACAAAGTGTCAGAGAGCAATGGGGCTCTGAATTGGATGCCTGGTAGACAACCCCGCAATGCCAACATAGAGTGTATTTCAAGATGGGGAAATGCTGTTTTCTGAATGCTCTGAAAACCTTGACTACCTGAGGCGTTAGGCATCCATTGAAGGCACCCCCTTTCCCAGTGCCTTCAATGCCATACTTATCCCAGCACCCCTATATCCTAGCGCTCTGAGGTATCTTTTATACAAGTTGGCTCATTACAAAACAGCAACCCATAAAGCAAATGCATTCTGCTGATGGGGGATCAGGGATAAAAGAGTGTTTAATCTTATCAGTCAGTGATAATGGCCCTTAACTCTGCTAAATGCGTATTTTGATATTTATATTTCTGGGATATATTTCAGGAAACAAAATGTGTGAACATTCCTTTACCTGCATCTCCCTGGGGCTCGTCTGTCATAGCTGACTTCGTGTTTCCTGCAAACGAGAAAGATGATCCAGTGAGAAAACATCTTGCAGTTGAACCATTTCATTTGCTGCTCTCAGAGCGCTGCTGTTGTTCCACCATCCAATCAGAATGCAGCCCTGCATCGCCCCTCAGAGAGCACCGTACAATGTCAAGTAACATGCAATTCTTCCCTCGCCCACATGGGGCACTGCCACCAAACACCCGCTGCACAAAAACAACAATAGTGCTGCGATCACAAGCAAACTTCGTTTTTTGGCTCTGTGGTGGTGCTTTTAGTGCCAGGCAGAGGGAGCCAAGAGGAATGGCACAGGAGGCAGAGCTTTGCCGGATGCAGATGACAATGCACCATTTGTTGTTGTAGGTTTACCTCTGCGGCATCCCACAGCCGTTGGCACACTTACAGCCACTCTTGCGAATCCCCTGTTTTGAACGAGTTCTTTTCACAAGTTTTAATTCTGGTTATGCACTTTTGTTGCACCAGAAGTCGGCCATTTTTTTAAATAGGTATATGTATATGTGTTTGGTGCTGAAATGGTGGGGTCGGGACATGAACGTAGGAGGTGTGGTAGGGAGGGAGCTACGGAGGACCAAAATTGCTGAATTCTGGTCAAAAAAATATCCACGATCAAAATGAAAACTTAAAACGAAGTCGTTCAAATCAGATGTGCATCTGAACGTTTCTTCTGTGTAATTGGTCTCCTCTTTCTATGATTTCATAGGAAAGAACCGACTGCAAGACGGCATGCAGAGTGTCTTTGCCTTCAGCCTGCAACACGCTAGGTCAGCGAGAGAAGGAGAAAGCGTGAGCCCATGCGGGAGGACAGGGTGCACCGCCGGGAGTGCACGGCTCTTGCCCCCTGCATTTCGCTCTCTTATGAGCTGGCTGTTCTGGGAGCACCTTTCTCCTGCTATTTCCTTGCCCCACTTACCAGTCTCCTCCCACAGCCTGTAGTAGGTGGCACAGGGATGCCAAATTCTTTCTATCTGCCTGTCCCAGCTCCCTCCCTCCACTTGACACCTCAGACCTGCTGTATTTTGTTGGGGGCCAAGGAGTGAAAGGGATGTTGGAGTGCCGCTCCCCACGCTCAGCATGTCCCGCCTACTACCCCCATTAACATTGTCCTTCGCCAATAGTCGAGATAGGTGTGGCAGAGAATTGTGGAGGCATATTTTATTTGGCTCAACCCTACCCTTCAGACAACAAACCAATGCACTGACCAAAGGCACACACCACCAATTGCACGTCCTCAAAAACACCGTAGCCTTTCTTGGAATGAATCCCAAAGGAGAACTTAAACAAGCATCGCTTTGGAGTAAACTGGACTATTTGAACAAATAACTACAGCTATTCCAAAATAGCTAGATTCATATTGGCCTAAGGAAATAGGACCACATTACAGGGCCATTAAATCATTGACGTGGCTTCCAATTGATCAAAGAATCCAAAATGATCTGCAGCCTCATAAGAGCTTCTGGAAAAAGGGTCCAGAATGCCTGTAAAAACAGAACACCACCACCATCAGTCTCTCAAGACAGTGGGCCTCATTACGACCGTGGTGTTAACCAAGGCGCTATTAGCGCCTTGGTTGACGCCGTTATTTTTCCGACTCCGCCATGGTGAATGGCAGAATTACCGCCCCATTCCAAGGTTGGCGGGGTCGGTAATTCCCCATTCACCAAGGGCCCTTCCCCATTCCCATTTTTGCCCCATAGGGCTCAATGGGAATGGGGTAGGCGCTAATTACGGCACCGTAAATTACGGTGCCGTAATTAGCTCCTAGGTCCCTTTGCGGGTTGGTTTTTTAACGCCTGCAAAAAGCAGGCGTTAAGTACCAACCCGCAAAGGGAACTCGGAATAGGGTGGTAAGGGTTTAATGGCACCGGTCTCGTTAACGGTGACCGTTAACCCTTACCACCCTACTCGGAATGACCCCCATTGACATTACCGCTTGCAAAGAATCCACAAACGACCTTCAAGAGAAAACCTGAGTGGGCACCAGGCTGCAAACATCTCAAGCCCCGCACCTTGGGAACCAAATCTCTCCAGAACTACAACAGGAACAGAACCTCTTGAACGGCAAAAGAAACCTCAGATGAGAACTCCTCATAGAGGTTTTCAGTGCTGAGTAATGCAAACTGAAAACTTTCATTTGTGCAGAAAGACTCAAAGATCAATTTCAGCACTGAGCCAGGTGGGTTTCTAGCTTCTGGGATTGTGAAGGTTGTAATCCTGTCGCCTTCATTTAATTTGTCTTTCATCCTAAAATGTCTTCTCTGGTCCTACTGCATTTCCTCACCTACATGCACGCCCAGAAGCAAAATGTTTATTTGCGAGTGGTGCAGGTACACAACACAATAAATACATAAGTGCATACTGATACAATTAAGGCAAAACAAATGTGTCAGTCCAAACTCTTAAAAATATTGTGCTTGGCCAGTGGCATCGATCTGGTGCCACAGCAAAAGGTGAATCTAGTGCTCAGAAAGAAATCCATGGTTGTGCTGGTACATGCAAGGACAGTCAGTTCACCAGATGGCTAAATCCTTATCTTTGCAAAGCATGATGGATCACAGCGGCTCCCTTGAATAGAATCTGAAACTTCAAAACGATTTAGTGAAGAACGATGACAGCTGAAATAATAAACTGGCAGATATCCTGAGACCTGGCGTACTCATGTGTAGTAGCACCTGGAGCGTTCCAGGTGCCAGATGGGATCACTAATACATGATCTCAGGACCAAATAACCGAGCCTGAGATCAGACTCAAAGAATACGGCAAAAGACGACTTAATTATCATCTCAATACAGTAGGGAAACCAGGTGAACAAACAGTAGATGAAGAAAGTTATAAGCGTTTTACGCAAAGTAATTGCTTGGGAAAAACAGGGGAGAGAGAGCAACAGTCTGGGAGGGACCTCTGAATTATGCTGACACGTGTTGGGGATTGATCAGAATTTATGCTTGCATAGAAGCAATGTTCTCCTGATATTGGCTCTAATACCAAACTTAAGGCCAATCTGTAGCACAGGCATTAAGAGGGTTGAGCAACCAGAAAAAGCAGACCCAAATTGTTCAATCGTTTATTTTAAATCGAAATTGGGGTTTGACTTGGTACTCTCTGAGAGAGAGAGAGATTGATGAATTTGGGATTTGTGGTAACAACTGTTGACCCCGAGAAGATAAAAAATCTGGAGTCAGCGAGTGTGCAGGGTAAAGGTGCCTATGGAGTAACAAGGGGGGTGGGTGCATCAAATGTTACTCCAGGAAAAATGGATTGGCCTTCTGTAATTGCGGGCCTTAGGTCTTGTGAAAAGTCCGCCGTATGATGGACTTGGAGAAGGTGATTCCTTCAAAGAGTCTAAAGCTGGTAACATGGAACATTAGGGGTCATGGCAAACTAACTAGTGACACGAATGTGCCAGACCTTTTAAATGATTATGCAATAGTGTGTCTGCAAGAAACCTGTGCCACGGATGACCTAATCTGGCATGGCTACTCTTGCTTCCAACAAGGGCCAAATAGAGTAAAGGCTGCCCGTCCATCGGGGGAAGTATGCACTTGTATTAAGCAGAGGGTGGGTATCAAGGGTAGCTTAATATCGAAGGACCAGTGAGGCATTTTGGGGGTTCTTTTGGAATTGCATTTAGACTCAATATACAAATCTGTTTTAATAATTAATGTGTATTGGCTTTCTTCCCATTTTGAAATTATGGATATGCCTGCATCATTGGCTGAATTGATGGGGTCGTTTAAAATGGAATACCCTGAATCAGAAGTCTTAATGGTGGGGGACTTGAACTTGCATTGTCTCCCTCTTAAATTGGAGTTCGGCAGAGAATGGAACTTTGCAAGCCCTTACGCATCCCTTCAAATTGAACAGGGAAATCATTGGAGGGAATTTTGGGAAGGGTGGAGCTTGTTAATGCTAAAGGGGCATACACATGGAGGCATATCCGCAAACCCCACTTGGCACAGGAATGACTCCTACTCATGGTTGGACTAAGTGGTGCGTTCAGAGGACCTATGTCGAGATGCAGACTGTCTGCTAATAATTAGTAGTCGCGCGAGTCATCAAGATAAATTGAGTCTAACCTTCCATTTGAAGATACTACACCCCAAAAAGACAAGTTGTAAAAATATTATAATAAATAACAAGAAGATTTGGTTGGAACCAAAAGAGTATAGAGTTTATGAATCGGCTTATTGGGAGTTTTTGGGATAGAAGTACACTACAGATTAAGATTGAGGAACTGGCTGTTGAATCCTTTGCTATGTTCATTTTGGAAAAGACGGCTTCATGAATTAAAAACAGAGAGAGGGGCTCCCGTTCTGATCGACCCCATGCATACGCGGAGGAGGTCCAAGTAAGGAAGACAAAGATAGGTAGCAATATTAGGGAAATCAAAAATAGTCACACAACAGAGACCTCTGGAGTGTATTTATGTTGTATTTATTTTTAATGTATTAAGCGCTATATGCCAAAGCACTGTAGAACTATAACTTTACAGTACAATAAAATAGTAATTACAATTCAAAGTCAAACTAAAGAAGATGTGTTTTAAGAGCAGAGTGAAATAGTGAATAAGAACACAAAGTGCACAGGGAAAGAGGAAGCACCTTCCAATGTAATGGAGAAAGTAAGGAAAAGGAACGAAACTGAGACTGAGCATATGGAGGACGCAGAACAATGAAAAGAAAAGGTGTTTGAGAGTGAAGCGAACGTGCAGGACTATAGGAGAAACCAATGAGGAAAGATAAGGAGGGGCCAAACCATGAAGAGATTTCAAGACCATACAAAACAAATTAAATTTAAGATGGGAATGAAAAGACAACCACTCAAGATGAAAGAGAACAAAGAAGACAAATAGAAGAGTAAAAAATATATTTGAGCAGGGCTACGCACGATGTTGGCAGATCAAAAAGAATGCAAGAGCAGTAAAATAAGCGAGGAAAAATAAGAGATGAGATCAAAGGTTTTGCAGCATTAAAAGTAAGAAATGGCCTAGCCATACAAATATTATAGGGATGATACCGACATGAGTGTAAGAGGAAAGAGATATGGCAATTAAAAGAAAGATCAGAATCAAGATATAGTCCCAGATTATGGGCAGAGTAGAAACAGGAAGCAAAGAAGGAGGAAAAGAAATAGAAGAGGGAGGAGAAGGGGAAGGAGTAGTAGTAGCAGGAAATAATAGAATTTTAGTTTTAGCAGAATTTAGAACTAGATCAGCTATCCATGATTTGATAGCCAAAAGGCAAGGTGACAAGGCATCGTGGATTACCGAAGTGAAGGGGGAAAAAGAAAGGAAACAGCATAGAAATGGTGAGATATCCCAAACTAATAATTCATAAAAGCCAAGCGAGAAGTGTAGAGAGAAGAGCCAAAGGACATAGGACTGAGCCCCGGAGAACCAGGTGAAGAAGAGAGACAGAAGCAGAAGACTTATCTGCCAAAAAGACAAAGTATGATTAGATAGGTGCGAGCGGAACCAAGAAAGAACTGATCGAGAAAATCCAAAAGATGAGAGAGAAGAAAGGAGCAGAGTGTGGTCAACAGTATTGAAAGCATCAGATAAATCAAGTAAGATTAAGAGAGAGGAGTGTTTCGAATACTGTGGCGAAAGTAAAGAGTCACAAACCAAAAGAAGAGAAGTTTCAGTAGAATGGAATGAGCGGAAACCGGATTGAAAACAAGGAAGAATACAATTATCAGAGACAAAGGAAGTAACCTGAGAATAGATCAAAAGTTCAAGAAGCTTAGAAAGATAAGGAAGAAGAGAAATAGTTCTAAAATTAGAGGGAAGAGAAGAATCAAGAGAGGACCTTTTCAGGATCGGAAGAACAGTAAAATGCTTGAATGAAGAAGCAAACGTTGAAGTAAGAAGAGGGATATTAAAAAGAGAAGTCAGATAGGAGATCAGCGAAGAAGAAACCTTAGATATAAGAGATGAAGGGGCTGGATAAATAGGGGAAGCTGTAGGATGTAGAAGTAGAAGATAGAGCAGAAGAATAACCAAGAACCGTAGGAACAGAGGGAGAAGAAGATGTAATAATATCAGCACGAAGAGCAATCACTTTCGAAGAAAAATAAGCCTGATCAGAAGCTGAAAGACAAAAATTAGAAGTAAATCCAGAAGAGGGAGGAGACAGCAAATGAGATAAAGTTTGAAACAAACAAAGAGGACGAGGAGACAGTGAATGTAGAAGATATGAATAGAAAGAATGATTAGCAGCAGGAAGAGCTTCATTGCAGATAGAGTGACATGATGACATAGACAAGGAGTCAGAGACCGAGCGGGATTTACACCACTGGTGCTGCAGAAAGTGAAGAACTTGTCACATAGAGTGCAACTGCGGTATAATCCCAGGTTGTGGTGGGTTCCTGGGAGGTATAAAGGAGGAAGCAGGGAACAAAGAATCAAGTGAAGAAGTAAGACATGTAGAAAGTAAAGAGGACACCTCATCAGCAGAAAGAACAGCAAATGATGAGTGAGAAGGACGACACAAAATACAAGAAGAATCAAATGGGAGTATTGAAAGCACGAAGATCGCATTGAAAACAAAAAGAAGAGGAAGAGGGTCCAGCGTAAATAGAAGAGGAGCAAGAAAGAGGAAGAATAGAGAAAAGTAAAAGAAAGTGGTCAGAAGAATAGACAGTGACCAAAGAAACTGAAGTGAAAGATAATGAAGAAGCAAATATAAGATCAAGTTGGGAGCCAGAAACATGAGAAGGTAGAGAAGGAATAAAAGTAAGATGATAGGAGTCAAGAATAGAAAGAAAAGGAGACGAGGCATGAACAGAAGAAAGGTGGAGATCAAAATCGCCTAAAAGAATAAGTGGAGTAGGAGAAGGTAAAATGGCGGCTGGCAAAGCATCAAGCTCATCACAAAGGGAAGCAAGGGGACCAGGAGAACGACAGACCAACGAGAAGGCTAACGGGTGTGCTCGAACGTTTCAAGAACAGTGGGCCTCATTACACGGTAGGCGGTAAGGGTTTACCGGTACCGGTATTTTACCGGTACCGGTAAATCCTTACCGCCTTACTACGAGGTCCCTTTGCGGGTTGGGGATTTTAACGCCTGCTTTTTGCAGGTGTTAAAAACCAACCCACAAAGGGACCCAGGGAGCTAATTACGGTACCGCAATTTGCGGTGCCGTAATTAGCGCCTTCCCCATTCCCATTATGCCCTATGGGGCAAAAATGGGAATGGGGAAGGGCAATGGTGGAAGGGGGAATTACCGCCCCTCCAACCTTGGAATGGGGCGGTAATTCCCCTTTCCACCAAAGCGGTGCCGGTATTTTACCGGCATGAACCATGGCGCTAATTGCGCCATGGTTCACTGCCTACCGTGTAATGAGGCCCAGTGTCTCTGAAAATCAAATGAAGGTAAGCAAGCATGGTCACAGTGGACACATGTCTGGAGCTTTCTCGCATGATCTCTGAATGTGCTTTCCCTCTAGATACCCAATTGCTAAGACCAGGTGAACAGACACCTGCAAAGAGATTCATAAAGTTTTCTGTTTTCGCTATCAAAAAAGCTTGCAGGGCATACAAAATGGCAGAGCCACAGGTCTGCAAGCAAGTCTGTAGTGGGAGCTACATGTAAAACAGATCAGTACTGCCCCACTCTCAGTACAAGTGACTATAAGTACCAAAACATTGCATTGCGGAGGACAGTATCAGTACTCAACTGAGGTTTGAATAGCATTACCCAACTGAGGTTTGAAAAACAATTTCCTAGAATTTCTTGGCTCAACATGCTACCCCTGAACGGTGAGCTGCATGCTGCCCCTGAACAGTGAGCTGCATGCTACCCTTGAACAGTGAGCTGCATGCTACCCCTGAACGGTGAGCTGCATGCTACCCCTGAACGGTGAGCTGCATGCTGCCCCTGAACAGTGAGCTGCATGCTACCCCTGAACAGTGAGCTGCATGCTACCCTTGAACAGTGAGCTGCATGCTACCCCTGAACGGTAAGCTGCATGCTACCCCTGAACAGTGAGCTGCATGCTACCCCTGAACAGTGAGCTGCATGCTACCCTTGAACAGTGAGCTGCATGCTACCCCTGAACGGTAAGCTGCATGCTACCCCTGAACAGTGAGCTGCATGCTGCCCCTGAACAGTGAGCTGCATGCTACCCCTGAACAGTGAGCTGCATGCTACCCTTGAACAGTGAGCTGCATGCTACCCCTGAACGGTAAGCTGCATGCTACCCCTGAACGGTAAGCTGCATGCTACCCCTGAACGGTGAGCTGCATGCTACCCCTGAACAGTGAGCTGCATGCTACCCCTAAACAGTGAGCTGTATGCTACCCCTGAACAGTGAGCTGCATGGTTGAGGCTCAAGTGCATCAATAATCGGGTAGAGCACAGCAGCAGACCAGCACATGAAAGCAATAGGTTAATCAGGCAATAGCAGAGCAAAAAACCCTCACAGGCTGCTGAGACAACAACGCACAAGGTGGCCATTGGAAGAGAGACAGAATATATGTAAAGGTGAGAGGGGGGCAGATATGCGCCGGTGGTGGGCAAGGAAAGACACATACAAGGGGGGGCATTATAGCTTTGATGGTGTGTAGGTATGCACTGGAGGACAGTGCCAGAGCAGATGGTGCATGGTTGGGGCAGGCCTATGCAAAGGTGAGGGGGACTAAAGTTGGAGTCCATGTAGTGGAGCGGGCATGCACAGGTGTGATAAGGGGGCAAGTGTGGATTGTGAGTATATGGATAAGGGAGAGGGGCGGAAATGCACATGTGTGAAAAGCGAGATGCCAGGGGCAAAGTAGAGCAAGGGTGGGGAGGATTTAGCTGGCTGGGCAACGGTGGAAAGCGTCTATTTAGAAGTGGGTGTAAGCAAGTAAGGAGGCGCCGGAGGCAAGGGCGAGTGGGAACCACGCTGGTGGGTTAGTGGAACAGGGATCAGTGGTGTCATGGTAACAGATTGCTGGATCAGACAATACAGGCGCCAAGGCCACTAAATCTATCCGGGCATTCATGAGTCTCCATGACAACAACATATCCATCAAAGTAATACCAGGACATTGGGCCTTTACCAGATGCCCATTACCTAAAATGTCGGCGTAGAGATTCGATCTGGGTGGGTTCGATTTTCTAAACTACGAATTGGGCAGTTTTTAGCCTAACATTAACTTTGTCAGCAAATTGTAAATCACCCCCACTTTGCCCTACAATGATTGGGGGTCAATTTGATGTACAATATCTGACTGTTTAACAATCAAAAAGTGAAAAAAAGATCTGAGTCTTAATTTCAAAGTCATCACATGCCTGTCCTTAAAGGGACAAATGATGGCATGGCGGGGCAAAGGCAACACAAACGCGCACTTACAAGGGCAGTACTGGCCTTATTCAATGTTATTGTCTGTACTGTACACCCACAAAACGAAAACGTCTCAACTATCAGCTGGGCATCTATTCTTTTTGCTGCACGTGCACTGCGTGCCAATTCCTGTGTAGAAGTGTGTGTTTTGCATTTGCCCCCGTCTTTTCGCTCTGACACTGCTTCCGGTGTAAGACGTTGCACCCTATCAATGACACAAAATAATAAATAAATTACGCATGAATAACTCAAACTTACTCTCCGCTTACTCATAAAACGATGACTAAATGGGATTAATAACTTATTTACAAATCAAATGGGTTTTTGCAAGTTGTAGTCAAAACTAAATCAGACGGACTACTGCTAACAAAAACAAAAACATTAATCCATGGAATTATTTGTCATCAAACAGTGGCATTTCCGATTTCATTGTTGGATTAGATGCGCACTTGGAGGTTTATATAAGGTAGGCAGGCTACAAGCATTGATAACATTATGAAGGTGACGAACGGGGACCTCAAGGGAATGGAGGAGGCACCCCGATAACCGGGGCAGGGGCCTTCCTCCTTCCGCTCTCTCGTCCCTCCCCCCACAGGGGCAGGGGAGAGGGCGGCAAGGTGAACAAAGGAAAGGGTGCCAAAAGCCCGCAAAAGCCCGCGAAGGGCAACAAAAGAAGGAGGAGCTTGGGCTACATAAGCGGCGGGCGACCGGCACAGGAGCACTTGCAGCTCTTCCAGCAGCCGGGCGCCAGCCAAAATCGGAGGATTTCATTTTCGTTTTGTTTGGATTTCGTTGCTTTCTTACGAGGATTGCTGAGGACTTCGTTGCTGGCGGCGCCTGGACCATTGGAGAGTGCACGGCTGGTTGGCGACGCACACCGGGATCTTCCCGCTATCAAGGTGCAGCGACCGCGGGGGAAGGAAGTAAGCCTCAGGAAGCAGGCTCAGCTGCGAGGACGACCGGAGCCGCGGCGAGCAGCGGAAGGAGCGGCCCAGTCGCCAACGCCAGCTGAAGGAGCGGCTCAGCTGCGAGGACGACCGGAGCCACGGCCAGCAGCGGAAGGAGCGGCTCACCAGTGAGGAGGGCCGGAGCCACGAACAGGAGAGAGCGGTATCGAGCAGTGGAGAGCGGAAACAGGAGAAAGGAGGAGGGACCCGCGGGGCAGCTGACCTCGCTAACGCAAAGCGCCGCGCAGTCCCGGAAGCGAGTGTTCCAAAGTTCTCCATTTGAAGGTTCGGCGAGGAGAGGGATCAGCACCGGTGCAACAAAAGAGGTCCCACCGGGCAGCTGAGCAACGGCAGAGCTCCACATTGAAGTTTAAGCGGAGCACGTAAGACTGACGTTAATTGGAGTTACATTGGCTAATGAGAAACAAGGAGATGCAAGGGAAAAGCAAGGAGGACCAGCAGAAGGACGATCTGGAGGCGTTTTTGAAGATGGCAAGGAGGGCTGGGGACAAATATGGCACCAGCTGGATGCAGCAGATGGCATCACAGGTGGGAGCTGAGGTTGCAGGGCGCAGCCAGAGGTCGGATTCACCGCTGTTGTTCCCACCAACACCCGTGGAAGAGGCATGGGTAGAAGTGCACTCCCAGGAGGGGGAGGGACAGGACATTGAGGAGCTCGAGGAAGAGGACGAGCCGGTCGGCAAGAGGAAAAGAGTGATGACCAAGAGAGCAAGGGACAGCCAGCAGCAGGCGGCGGCGGCGCAGAAACGGAAAGCCAACCCTAAGGGAAGGGGGAGGGCGCAGGAGGTTGAAGCCACACCGGCACCTGTTCCTGCTGAGGCTCCAAGGCCAATGGGAGGTCCTTGCGGCGCACCTGTAGCCACACCGGCGGTAGCAGCTGAGGGTCCAACCACCTTGGAGATGGTGAAAGGTATGTTCAGGGAATGTATGGAAGCATGGGGGACTGGTGTAAATGGACAGATACCTTTTAATAATAATAATGCCTTGAACCTAGTGGGTAAGGGGGCTCAAGGGGGAAGTGTGGTCTTGGAGCATGGGGACCTGTTGGGGAGTCAGCCGTTGTAGGCGTGAGTCAGCCAGTAGTGGGGGTGAACCCGGTGCAGATGGCGACACAAGGGGCAAGCACCGCCTATACGCCCCAAATAGGGGGAACACCATGGTGGGGTGCACAGGCCCCTCCTCAGGTGCAGGGGCAAGAGCAATACCACAATATATGGGAGGCCCATGCCGGGGTTTGCGCCAGCCAGAGTGGTGATTAACGCGCTGGCTTGGCACATCCCACTGGCATACAAAGAGCGGGTATGGAGGAAGGAGTTCATGGATATTCTGGAAATGGTGGGGATGGTCCCCTCGAGACAGGGTTTCAGTGAGCCAACGGAAAGGGAAAAGGAGAAGAAGGAGAGGGAGAGGCCTAAAATTGAGCTCAATATTCATACCTGGTTGAGGGCATTTCGGGTTTATGCCACCATCATGTTAGAGAAGTTCCCACAAGATGGCGTGGCGTTGATGTCATACGAGCAGTATATTCATGAACAGTATTTAAAGCATGGGGGAGATGCATGGATCAACTATGACAGGGGTTTTAGACTCAAAATGCAGCTATGGCCAGCAATGACCTGGGATGAAGTGGACTTGGGAGGATACATAGACAAAATGGTCCCACCCAGGCCAGTGGATGAGACTGTTCCAAGCGAAAGAGCGCCACAGGGCAGGGGGTCCTACTCGAGGGGGAGGGGGTCCTTTCGAGGGAACTCTTCCTGGAATAACCGTTCCAACTACCAGGGGGAGTTACCAGAATGTTGGTTGTTTGCAGAAGGGAAGTGCACCTATGGAAATGCATGCAGGGTCAAGCACTCAAAGGGTCCAAGTGCAAGGAGGCACAGCTCCTCCAGCAGAGAGAGTAAGGCAAAGGGCAGCACAAAAGGCAACAAAAAAAAGCAAGCATGATTAAAACGCAACTACCAACGCCAATACGTTTACAGGCCATGATTCCTTTTCTGGATACATATTGTGACAAGGGTGATGCAAAGTTGTTGTGGGAAGGTTTCAGGTGGGGTTTTAAGATTCCTTTCAACGGGCAAATGGGACCAAGCAAGGCTTGTAATTTGAAGTCCGCTTTGGCAATGCCTGAGGTCTTGGCACTTAGAGTGGGTAAAGAAGTGCAGTTGGGGAGGGTGGCGGGTCCCTTCACCACACCTCCTCTAGAAAACCTGGTAGTGTTCCCCCTGGGCCTGGTACCAAAAAAGGAAGTGGGGCAGTACAGATTGATACAGCTCCTGTCTTTTCCAGAAGGGGAGTCAGTTAATGATGGCATTTCAGAAGATCAATGCAGGGTTCATTACGCGTCATTTGAAGATGCGGTGGAATTGGTAAAAGCCTTAGGTGAGGGGGCCCTCATGGGGAAGGCCGACATAGAATCGGCGTTCCGCTTGCTGCCGATTCACAAGGACAGCCACCATTTGCTGGGGTTCAAGGTGCTACAGGAATACTTCTATGACAAATGTTTACCGATGGGGTGTGCAATTTCATGTGCTTATTTTGAGAGGTTCAGCCGATTCCTTGAATTTTCAGTAAGGCAAAGAGCCAAGGTCGGGGGGATACTCCATTACCTCGATGATTTCCTTTTTATTGGGAGAAAAGGAACACAGGATTGCAAGGAGCTCATGGGGGTATTTCAAGGGTTGATGGAGGAGTTTGGGGTTCCACTGGCAAAAGGTAAAACTGTGGGTCCGGTCACGACACTGGTATTTTTGGGAATTGAAATTGACTCGGTGGCGGGAGAATGCAGGCTGCCAAGAGACAAAGTAGGGAAGTTGAAGGAGGTAATTGCAGGGATGTTGGGCAAGGAAAAAGCCATGTTGAGAGAGCTTCAGTCCCTAGTAGGCGACCTGAATTTTGCAGGCAAAGTGATTCTGGCAGGCAAAGTGTTCGCTAGAAGTATAGAGCTGAAAACGGTGGGCTTGCAGCATGCGGGCCAGCATGTGCGCCTAGGAAAAGAGGTTAAAGAGGACCTTAAAATGTGGAATACTTTTTTGGACTGCTTTAATGGGGTGTTGATGTGGAGAGAAAACTTGGGGAATGGCAGTAGCCGGAAGCTGGTTACTGACTCATCAGGGGCACTAGGGTTTGGTGCCATCTTGGGTAAGAGATGGTGCGGGCAGGCATGCCCGGCGCAATGGCAGGCAGAGGGGATCACCAGGGACATTACGGTACTGGAGTTGTTCCCGATAGTGGTGGCATTCAAGCTCTGGCCAGAACAGCTGCAAGACAAAAAGGTGATGGTTTGGTCAGACAACCTAGCGGTAGTTCAGATTATCAACCAGGGAAGGAGCAAGAATGGCAGGGCTCTGGGGTTACTCAGGGAGCAAACAAGGTGCTTGCTGCAGCTGAATGCAGAGGTCAGGGCACGACATATCCCGGGGGTTAAGAATGTTGCCGCTGATTCTCTTTCTCGTTTACAGTGGGGAAGGTTCCGGGAAAAGCACCCAGAGGCGAGCACAAGGATGACACCCTTCCAGACACAATGGTGGGGATTGGTTGGGGAGATCTGAGCTCACTGATCGACACGGCACTTGCGCCAGGCACAATGCGAAGATATAGAGGGTGCTGGGATCGATTCATAGCCTTTCAAAACAACATCTTGCCCGAGAACAAGAAGGAAAGGCCAGTGCGGGCCTTTGTAGGATGGTGTTGGCAACAAGGAAGGTCCAGATCTTGGGTGGTCTATCACCTGGCAGCGGTTGCGCATTTCTATAAATTGGGGGGCAGGCCCGATCCCACCAAAGAACATTACATTGTCATGGCAATGAGGGGCTGGGCAAAACAGGTGACAACGAAACCCGATGAGAGGCGGCCCATAGATGTAGGGAAATTGCACGAAATGATCAGGAGCTTGACGGTGGTGTGTAGGGATGACTATGAAAAAGCATTGTTCGCGGCAGCCTTCTCACTGGCATTCTTTGGGGCTTTAAGGGTAAGCGAGTTGGTGCCAGCCAACAAGAAGGGTAAAGGTTTAAGTTTCCTCAGGAGCTGTGACATAGGGGTGCAAGGGGAGCGGTTATACATATTTCTGAGGAGATCCAAGACCGATCAAACAGGGAAAGGCAGAAGCATTATGTTAGGAGGTACCCAGGACAGCCCGGTTTGTCCAGTAGGATGCGTAAACAGGTATTTGAGTTGGAGGATTCACACAGGGCAGGAGGATCCTTTTCTGGTGTATAACGATGGGGCAGCGTTAAGCCTTTTTCAGTTTAAAAAGGTGATGGACATGGCACTGGTGGAGGCAGGGTTCCCGAAGGGGGTCTACGGGACGCATTCCTTCAGGATAGGGGCAGCCACGTCAGCGGCAGGGATGGGCCTGGGTGCAGAGGCAATCAAACAGATTGGGGGCTGGAGGTCCGGTTGTTTTAAGCGATACGTCAGGCCTGAAAAAATGTAAGACTAAAGGTTCCTCCCTCCTATCTCCTCTCAGTAGCATCGATGAAGGGAAGGCGACGGTCCGCCTGGGTGGTGGGCCATTCGTTTGTGTCAAGGGCCAGGGCAAGCTGGACAGCTAAGCAGGAGGAGTTGACCGCCGGGGAATACCGGGTGCAATGGCATGGAGTGCCGGGTATGAAGTGGGCACAGCTGCGGGGGCACATGCGCAGACTCCTGAGGGAGCATCGGAGGCCCGATGTGTTGGTGGTGCATCTCGGTGGCAACGACTTGGCTGGTCTGGGGAGGGGGATCTTGCTCAGGGAAATGATGTCTTCTTTACAGGAACTATCGGCAGAAATGGGGGAGACCGAAATCGTGTGGTCAGAAATCATCTCGATGCACGAATCGAGGGGCGCTGAGAGTCAGGCGGCCGTGGAGAATTCAAGGAGGAAGTTGAATTGGGCTATGGCTAAGTTTTGCAGAGGAAGGGGCTTTCAGCATATCAGACATGGTTTGATCAATCTCAAAAACACGCAGTACTACTTGAAGGACGGAGTTCATTTGTCGGAGCAGGGAATGGATTTATTTTTCTGGAATATTTGCACAAAATTGCTGGAATTATAAGCAGGGAAAGGAGGGAGCCACGGTGGGCGGTAACCCACCTTTGGCGTGGCGGGTTGTGGCAACCTATGATAAGACAAAGATTCCGAATGAGCCATTGCTAAACCGGAAGGGGCTTCGCCCATTCTAGACAGCGCCTCCTGGGAGCCTAAACGGCGGGGGTATCTGGCGGTAGCCATTGGGGCTCAGCTTCCCCCCCAACAAACGGCGCTCCCCCAGTCCGCAAAGACCTGCAGGGGCAGGCAGTTCTCAGACTCGAAGGCCTTGGGGGAGTTGTGCCTGCAATCGACATGGAGGTAAAGGGGGAAGCAGGACGAGGAGCAGTCGCCACACTTTTGGAACTATTTTCAATATTTGTTTGTAGTGGTTGTATATGTAAAAATAAACCTGTGGCTTTGTTATGCCAAACTAAAGGAAAATGTCTCATGCAGCACCTTACTGGAGGGGAAAAGGAAAGGGGCTTGCAGAATGAGAAATGTGTGATACAAATGGCATGCTAATGGACAAATGCCCATGTTATGAAAAGTAGTAATGTTGGTATTGAACTGAAGCGCCACTAGAGGGCAGTATTTTGTCAGAAACAACAGGATTACAGTACTGAGTGAAGATTTTGTTTTTCTACTTTCATTTCTCACCCCCACCACATTGCGCAGTTCCTACCTAACCAATCAAGGAGAAAGTCGCAGCTTGGCTGGCAGCTGAGGCATGCCGCCTAACAGATCACTTCGCGCCAATATCCCGGCGAAAGGACCTGCTTCCTGTCTGGGCCAGCTTTCACCTCAAAAGCATGCATGCGTTCCCTCTGTCCATACATAAGGCCTTCTGTGCCAGCTACACCTCCCTTCCCGAGTGTTGCACTCTCTTACCTGCTAACGGCCTCCATGCCGTCAGCACTGCCCTTGTCCGTTTCCCTTGGATGCTGGGACACGTGCGCCCTTATTTATAAAGTGCATTCACTGTGTCAGGACAGCAGGATACATTTCACACCGATGACATGGGGCAAGTTTTCAACTATGGCTCCTTTCATCTTATTTATTTGCACTTTGACTTCCTGTATGCGTGCAAACACACACAGGCCTGCAAGCAAGCACACATCATGCATGCCTACATGCCTCATTCAATCCAGGAGATGAAAGCCCACTGCTGTTTTTTCCCCACTTACATTCTGGGATTTGAATTCCTGGATGTACAATGGTAAAATTCAGGACTAAAAGAGGCAGAAAGCAATGAAAAAACAGGACTGGATCCCCTTCATACGAATGGGGTGGGGCATGCTGGCAGGTATAACATGTATACCTTCGTGTTCACTGTTATATTCTAGATCAAAACATGCCAAAGCTTCTTTGCAGAGGCTGGTGTGGGCAAACTCAGTCAGTGAGTGCATATGTTATTACCTCCACGTCCCTCTTCTTCGTCCCAGGACTTACCGCTGAGGCCCCCGCCTCCGTCAGTCAGTGAGTGCATATGTTATTACCTCCACGTCCCTCTTCCTCGTCCCAGTACTTACATCTGAGGCCCCGCCTCCGACCCAAGAAGCCTTCTTCCATTTCTTTGCTTTACACACAAACCCCCAGTATAATTTTTCCTGCCTCTGGTTAGAACTGCTTTCGGTGCAGGGCACCAGAGGGCTGCGATTGCTGGCCCCCTGGAGGTTCCCTTATGCAGAGTTTACGGACCACTCATGTGGGGCACACTCCTGGCTCCCCTGCAGGGCTTGGGGGCCAGTTAAGCGCAGAGGCTCTCCCGTGCTCCTTGCAGGGCGTTGGAATTTGCCATTGATGTCGACCCCGGGTCATCGGGCCAGGGGCTTGCTGGTGAGTTTGTTACTAAATGTCTGCTGCTCGGGCAGTGGTGCTGGAGTCCAGCTTCCCCGTTCTTCGGCTCCGGTGGACCATGGTGTCCCTCTCCCACCCTTATTGGCCCGCAAGGGTTGCAGTCATATGTAATGTTTGCTACCAGCTGTGGCGTGTTCTTGGTTTTCCACCTACCTCTCTGCTGCGGTTTGATATTTTGCTGGTGATCTGCACAGGCCATTCTCAGCGAACTGCAGGCACGTTACAAATGTGTAAATAAATAATTAATAAGCATGTTACCCGCAGTGGTGCTGGATGTTGTCACTTGAGTCCCGCTGTGGTGCGGGCTAAGTGCGTTGCATGTGTCCCGTTGTGGTGCAGACAGGGTGCATATGTGGTGAGTCCTGTGCCCTGCTGTCAGCCCGGCTCATGGACTTCCAGCCACTCATGTGGGGTCCAAAAAAGTCCTGCAGCTATGTTGAGTGCGAGAACCCAGACCAAGACTGCCACGCTGGGCCTTGGTGCTGGGGGCACGACTTGCTGTGGTGGCAGCCTGCCTGCCTGCCTGCAGCAGGGTTTGGGGGCACTTCGGGCTTCTCCCATGTGCTCCTGGTGCCTGAATGGGTCATACTTCCTGTATTGTCAATCCTGTGCACGCCATCTTTCTCAGCACTCTATGGTTCTAGTGTTTGTAGAACTATGGGGGTCTGGACTCTCACGTTTTGGCCCCTTTTCGGCAGGCAGCTTGCTTGGGCTGTTCATAGTTTCGGGGTCCATCGACAGTTGCTGCTCTGAGTCCTGGTGCACACGGTCGCCTGGCCCTCGCCACTCGGGTCTGGATAGGGTATTCTGTGCTGGGGAGGAGCTGAGAGTTGTGGGATCCCATTGGCTCCCCTGGGAGAGCCTGGGTCTGCCATCCGCAAGGTCTTGGGTTCAAGCCACCTCACGGGCGTAAGGAACTGTAATGGCTGTTGGAAGTTCACATGGAATGGCAGTGTGTGGCACAAGTGTATTTTTTAAAGTTGGAAAGGTCTTTTAATAAGCTATATTGGAGTTTCTGCATCTAATGACTGTTTCTGGTTGTCGGTGTGGCATGGGTCTCCTCCTCTGCTTTTTTGTGATCTTATCTCGGTGGGCTGGTGGATTGTGCCCCCCTTTCCCCACTTTGTTTTGTCCTGTGCAGTTTGGGGATGTTGGCAGAAGTGCTATTGGAACTCTGCAGCCACACTTCGCCAGTGTTGGGTCCAGACTCACATCGCTGTGGTTCTGCTGGTTGCCTGGACTTTGGGTACACTCTTGCTCCGGCGCCACGTGTCCTGGGGTCCCGGTTGGTTTCACCAATGTTGGCAACTATGTACAGGTGCTTCACAAGCTGTCCCTGTTTGGCTGATGGATTGCTTCGACTGCTTCTGCATGTGATGCGCCTATTATATTGTGTCAATGCTTGCCCCACTACTGACTGTGCTGGGCCTGTTCGCTAGCTGTAAGGCTACTCTGACAGTTGACTGTGCTGGTCCGCTTGTACATTGTAGGTCCATTTGGCGGTGTTCCATCATTTAGTCTTCGCAGCCGCTGTTGCAGTACTTGGTCTTGGAATGTAAGCTTGCCGTTCTGCTTCTTATGTTGGACTGGTGGCTGTGCAATGTTTGTACGGTTGGTACCGGCGTGTTTTGACTTTGCTTTTTTGTGTCTGTGTGGCCAACCTTCCTTGATTTGTATTTGGGGCCTGTTGTGGGGGCTTGCCTCACTACAGCCACGCAATTCTGATTACAGATCTTATCTCTGCGCCATCTTCTGGCTTACGCTGTGGCGATTGCTTAGAAGCTGACTCTATTTATCTGGGAATAAGTACTCATGGCTGTTGCTTCTCTGCTGTAACGGTCTCTCTTTGGTCTTTGGGGTCCATGGTCCCTGTGTCTGTTGATGTGTTGTTGTGTCCTTATTTTTTGGTGACATATCTGCCAGGCCCAGTTGCTTTCTTGCGCTCCTTGATCTCTTCAGGAAGGCTGCTACTGGCCCGTTGCGGCCTTCTCCACAAGGCCTGCACGTTGCGGGTTACCGGTGCATCTACCGCTGGCTACTTTGGGTGTTGGATATGTTGACCTTGGTGGATGTGCACTTTGTAGATGCCTTACATCTTCCTGTGCCTTAACATGCTTGTTTGGCTCTGTTGTCTCGGTGGGTCATCAGGCTTCCTGCATGACGGGGTGCCGACGCTGGTTGTGCTTTTTCTGGCCTGTGCTCCCTGCTGGTGTTTGTTGTGACGACGGCTGTTTCTGTTTTTTTGCTGTTGTTGCCTAGCTGTCTGGTTCTGTGCATCTGGGTTGGGGCTCAGATTTGTGTCCACTGAATGTACCCTGGTTATGCTCCCTCCTGTCAGGTCCTGCACAGTGGCTGTTGCTTCATTGCTGTCTGTGTCTCTCAGGGCTTGCACGCTCTTTGCTCTTGCCTCGCTGCTGTGGCTGTTCTCGTTGGGCCTCGAGGTCCATGTCCCTGTGTGTTTATGGGCAGGGGCTGTGTGACCTTGTATTGGGTTCACCTGTTTGTGTCTCTGTGTGACATCCTTCTTCGGTTCCACTGGGTTCCCTCTCAGGGTCTGTTCCGTGGGGACCAGTTTGGACCTGGGTGGGGTGAGTCTTCTTGCCTCTGGAGTAGATACACCGGTCTGTTCTCTTTGGGATTCTCTAACTGCTGTGGGTTTCTGCTCGCCTGCTGTTTACCCTGCCGGGGCACGTAGACTCCTGTGCTTTTTGGTCCCTTTTGGTCCATCTCCGTCTGCATCCCCTGGTATCCTGCCTTCTGGCCCTGGCTTCTCAGGCGCACAGCGTCCTGCCCAGGTCTCTAGTGGAGTTTCTGCTTTGTGGTTGCGGGTCCGACATTGGTCTCTCGTGGACCTCCTGTTGCCAGCTGGCAGGGATGAGGTGCCTCTCTGGCTCCCCGTTCTGGTGCTGGGTTTGTGGGGGTCTGCGGTATCGCTACTCTGCCTGGTTGGCTTGTGTGCCTCTCAACGGGCCCTGTTGTTTGTCTGGGTTTTTCCTGGTGGCTGGGAACTGGTGGTCGGGCCTCTCCTCTGACATGTCCCTGGAGTTGGGGCTCTGGTCCGTTTGTGCTGGCATCGATTCTCGGTTGGCTGCCAGAGGGGTGTTACCCCTAGTGGCCGCACATGTTTGTGGGGTGGGTGTTCACCTCAGCTGATTTTCCCCTCGTCCCTGGTCCTGTTGCTATCGGCCTGGATACTTTACAGTGTTCTGAGGTCGGGTTGAGGAAGAGGGACGCTATGATTACTTACTGGAATCTTCATTGCTCCTAGTCCTGCTCTTCCTCTTCACAGTACTGACTGTGGGGAGGGTCCCATGCTCCAGCTTAGTTAGTTGGAACTGGGGATTGTGGGTAAATTGGAGGTATCATACCTCAAAGAAAATAAATGGAAGAAGGGTTCTGGGCCGGAGGTGGGGCCTCAGATGTAAGTACTATGACGGCGAACAGTAGGACTATGAGTAATGAAGATTACCGGTAAGTAGCAATTCTGTGCCATTGCTACTCTCCCGGGCCTTGCTAGTGACTGGCTACCAGTCTTTTTGCACGCACATGCCATTAATTACAAGCATAACGACTTCCCGCTACAGCTCTATTACTGGGGACTTCACTGCGAGCTGCACAGGTGCTTCAATCTGACCCAACTCCAGGTGCCTACCTCACTAGTTAAAGTAGTAACCTTTGACATGGGCCAGCCTGCATTTTGCAAGTTCGAATCCTGAGGCATTGCTGACTCAGCCCTTCATCCTGCTGAGGAGGATACCATGGGTATCATTAAATGGGGCAATAACAGCAGCTGTTCTTACAATGCTCAAAAAGAGGACGAATTTGCCTTGAATCAAGATGTAAGGACATACATTATTATCTCCTCGTCTCCAGGCTAGACGCCGGCCATTAGCAATGAATCCATGCTGGAAAATTAGCAGGACGTTAGCAGCACAGGCGGACCACTGGACGCTACTTTGGGCCCTAAGACATTCAATCTGCTCCCATGCTAAAAGTGCTGGGGTCTTTAAATGGAAGGATTAAAGGTTGTGGATTCGAGTACAGAGTGCCGTGCGCTCGTGATCACTCTTGAAATACGTGAAATAATAAGCAGTCAAAAAATGTAGCCAGCAGCGTGGTCCCAAAAACCCCCCAGCTCATCCACCAAGAGCTGGCAAACAATGGGACTTCGCATGAGGCTAGAACATTGCACTGGCACAGATCTGCCTCTGGAAAAGGACGATTTATGAAAAGGCTTTGCTGGGCCAAAAACATTGTTCGAGTTTCTGCTGCACTCCACTACTTGGCTCACAGGCCCCTCCTTTTTTGGGTCTGGCACTGGGTGTCACCATCTTGGTCTTTCGCGCGACCAGGAATAACTCAGGCCACCCAGGAAGATCTCATCACATCACGTGCCATTATGAATGGAGTGCACAGGGCTTTGCCCGGCTCACAACCCATCAGGTGACTCGGGCACGGGAGGCCTCATCTTTCTTTATTTATTGGATATTTGTAACGTGCCAAACAAATGGTGGTTCAAGGCATCACAAGACAAAAATCGGGGCGGGGGCGACAAGGGAGAAAGATAACAATAGCTGTCCTGCTATGCCTTGTAACATTCGGATCATGCAAGTGCAGTAACAAAAAGTGCGCAGGAGAGGGAAGGGAAGAAAGTGCAGTCTGCGCAAAATGCAAAGCGCTAAGGTGGGCTGTGCAGGGCAAAGAGGAGAGAGTACAAGTGAAAGTGGAGGGTGAGGGACAAGAGGGCCTCAGGGCTAGGCGAGTGCTAGGGATTGCATGGTGTGAGGGGGTGAGGGTCCACATGCTAAGTGTGAGGAGGGAGTGGACTGGGTGGGCAGGGGCCTGGTGCCCTGTAGAACTCAGAGGGAACCAGGCAGTCAGTCACTGCGGCAGATAGGGGTGTTAGCAGGGGATTGGGAGAGGGAAGGAATAAGAGAAAAGGAGGTACTTGAGGAGCTTCCGGAATTTAAGGAGATCCCGTTCAAGCCTGAGAGGGGCAGGGACACCATTCAAAGGTGTGGCTCCTGCAGAGGAGAGAGATCTACCCCCCCACTCTCTGTTTAGCGAAGCGACTGCTCTGCAGAGAGTTTGAACTAGACGATCGAAGGGCTAAAGCAGGGAGGTATTTAGGTAGAGAGAGTTGGATGTAGCAGAGTCCCAGGACCCAGAAAACGTTGTGAATGATGCAGAGGGTCTTGAACTTGATCCTTGCATCAATCGGGAGCCAGTGGAGACATTTTAGGGCTGGAGAGATGCAGTCCCTGGGCTTGAGGCCAAGGATAAGTCTTGCGGTCCTACTCTGGATTAGAGGAGTTAGGCAGATTGAGGAAAGGACTGTTGCAGTAGTCCCGCCTGAAGAGAACCAGAGCTCTGGAGACATTGAGTTTCTGGGGGAAGGTGAGGAAAGGGAGAATGCCACTGAGGAGGTACAGCTGATAGTGGGCCTTCTTGGCAAGGTCTGCGATGTGAGCAGAGAGAGGAGTCAAAGATGAAACCAAGCTTTTTGCCTCACAAGAGGGTGAGGGGAGGGGACCCATAGAGGGCAGGCACTGGGTAGGAGGGACAGTCGGAGCTGGTGTTCTTCTTTCCCATAAGAAGTTGAGCAAGGGACAAATAAGTTCAGCCACCTCCCCCCACTGCACTCCCCAGTGACAGACCTATTACGGAGCTATGCATATCCTCTTCCCAATGCATACTCCTTCCAGTGTGCCATACCACCTATTACTGTTATCATGACTCAGGGATGAAACAGAGGAAAGGAGGACCGGTAAAGACAACCCAACTGCAGGACTTTCTTGGTTGTCTTGGCATTCAGTCTCCTTTATTGGCATTAAAATATTTTTAATGCATTAAAAAAATGTATAAAGCACTAATCTAGCTGGGAAGCAACAGAGCAATGTACATTGGCAGCACACTCGGAGGGATACAGGCAAGTGTGCGCAGGTGACGTGGTCAACACACAGAGTGCTCTGCAACCATATACAACGCTTCTGGCAGCACTACTGTGTCTCCAGACACTGGTCAAGGGATCGGCCTAGGGTGACCAGACATCCCGGGTTTTGGCGCAACTGTCCTGGTATTTACCCCTCCGTCCCAGAGTCCCGACACTTTTGTTTATTTAAAACTTGCCGGGATTTACGGGTCGGAAAAATACAGTCCTGGTAATTTGTTGGACCAATGAAAATAAACATTGAAATTGGGCTGGATGCCATGCTGAACACTCGCTTTTCACCCCCTCCCCATACCTTCACCCTTCCTCCAGGTCCTCTCTCCTGCAATCAGTGTTCTGCGACTATAACATGCGCCGGGACAGGCCACCAATCATGTGTTACCGCTAAACTGCCAAGAGCCTGGCAAGGAATCAACCAACCAACCAACCAACCAGAGAAGGAACGCATGAAAGAATCTAAACATCTGGTGAAAACTAATGCATATTCCGTGACACGAGAAAAAAGTCACCTGGCACACAAAGCCACGCGGTGAATACACTCGTCAGAGGGCAGTGTGCAATATTGTGAAAGCGAAACGTGCTCGGATAAAAACAGTCAAGAGAAAGAGAGATGGGGGTTTCGCAGGCGAGGGAGAGGTAGAACAGAGGCTTGGCAAATGGAGGGGAATGTGGGTTAAATATACCAGTCAGGAAGCAGTACCAAGGCAAAGGGGCACAGATGCAAATTTGCAGAGCGGTCCTTGTTAGAGTGTATCCATTAGCTCCTGCGCCATCGACTGTTGTTGAACTGTGCTCATACGTGATATTTTTTTTTAAATTAAACTTTCTTGAGTTTACAAAAGAAAAGTCACAGTGGCTGTCATCATATTTTATATATGACCCACAAGGCAAATAGAAGTTTCTTTAATGGTTGACTTTTTCCCTGCGATTGTTGGTACTGCTTGATGCTGATTAGGGGCGGGGGCAGGGGGGAGCTTGGCTGCTCTGAGCTCATGGTCCATGCTGCCCTCTGGTTCCATGCAATGAGAAGAAAACCGCCTGTCGCGATGGTCACACCTGTGACACAGGGGAGACTTCTTTTAGGATGAAGATTGGAGCAGGCGATAGGCCTCTCAACCCGTCCCTTTGTGCTTGGCCTATCAATTGCTTCCTTTCGGCGACACTGCATGGCACAGGCATGAGTTATGGCATCTTGTCAAAAACGTTTTACTCTATGACACTTGATTAGAAATACCAGACGTTATGTATTTCATTAAAAGCGGTGGTTAAAGTGTACAAGAAAGTAGTGTACTGTGCCCCTTCCTAAACCAAACCCATGGACCCTTCCTCCTGTGTACCCCACCCCTGCACTGCCCCCCATATAAAGCCTCTACCTGGCATCCTGGCGCTGCTCGTCTGTATCCCATCCCCAAACTATGCTCTACAACTGCGCTATCAAGACTGAATGAAACCAGCATTGGCAATGCCAACAGTTTGAGCTTTTATGTAGGCATTGGAAAGGCACTTGCCAGGCACTGCTGTAGTGGTATTAACTGGCCACTGATGGGAGCAGCTGCAAAATAGTGCAAGTACCTGGGTATCTGATAGCAGTTCCTGGAAAATGCCTGTTAGGCAGAAACCTGTGCAGTTCCCTTAGGGACCACTGCAAAAAGTTTCAGACCCCAGGAGTAAGCAGTAAACCCAATTGGTAGCAGTCTGCACCACCCAGATTTACCTGGTAGCTGTGGCTGAGCAGTCAGACTTCTCTCAAGAAGAGTTAGGCAGTATATAGAGTATACACAATAGGGCCAAAGACACAGTAGAACAAGCAAACACTGACCAGAGCTTTGGTATAAAAGTATATAATTATTTATTTAAAAACACACCTATGAAAATACACTGGCGCTAATATATCAAGCAAGTTCAAACACAGTCACTATAAGTATATACACCTCCCAAGTTAATTATTCGACAAGTCTAGGTTAAGACACCACTTATTTAGCAAAACAGTGGTGAGCGCGTAACCATAAATGGCACTCCAATAATTCGTTTAAAAAGGGAGAGAAAAGGCAGAGTAGGAAAATAACACAGTGCCAACACTTTTAAGAAACCACAGCAAGTCAAGAAAGGCAGGGTCTACTGTTAGAGCAAAAAGTTCATAGGCCAGGCCCATTCTTGGAGAGAGCAAGGCGGAATGTGCCAAAGATCACACAGTGGAAATGCACTCAAAGTCTTTGCAGAAAAGTCAAAAGCGGTTGGATCAGTTCAGAAAGGTACAGTTAGCAGGTCTGAGGTCAACCCTGGTTAGAAAGTCAAGGATTTACGGGACACCTTGGACAATCTGTTGCAAGGGAGACCAGGCGGGACACAGTACCTGAAATGATGAGGAAGCTCCAGCGGTGGAAGTTGTTCCTGGCAGCGGGTGCAAGTCGTGGCTTCAACCAGAGGAAGAGATAATCTCGACGAGGAAGAAAGCTGGAGGTCGTTGCACTGCCATGGAAGAAACCAGCTGCAGAGTTTCCCGGTTAAAAGGTACGACCCTTTTATTCGCGGTAGTGGTGAAGCGTGGCTATCCGGCCGCCGGGGTGCTTGACACGGGCGATTCAACCATGAGACGATCCAGGAAGGCGAAAAAGGCGAACTGGTTGGGCCCACCAGCTCAAAGGGAAGAAGACTCTCCTGGAAGAAGATCTCCTCTATCGTCGGGGAAGAGGTGAGTTCGTACAGCAGGGCTCCACTGGTGGTTTCGTCATTGTAGATGGCTCAGCTTCTCCCCTCTTCGGATTCTTTAGGTCCTGTGGCGACTTCTGAAGTTCCAGTCCCCAAAGCCCTGCTTTTATGCAGCAAAACCCCCATTCAACAGCCTAGCTGTCACTCAAACATGCTAAGTGGTGAGCCGGGGGGGGCTCACCACTGGGCCAATCACACAAGAGTGTGACTTGAGTTGCCAAGGCAACTCAGTCCAGGGTGCCTAATACCCCTCCCACACATCCTGTTGACCCCAGACAGAGTGGCACCATTTGGAGGACTTCGGTGGAGAAGCCCGCCAAAAAGTGGAACAAAGGGCTCGACTTGGGTTAGAGTTTCAGAGGCGAACACAAACGCCATTTTAAAACCGAGTCCTGGCAAAAAGACCCAACCGGGGAATAAATATAAAATAAATAACCCGGCGGTATCTTTAACATTGCACCAAAAAGTGGTGCGTTTAAAATGAATGGGAAAATCCCATAGGAAATATTCTGGTGGAATATTTCGCGTGGTATCCACTGCCACCAGCCAGAAACTCGACAAGGGGGGACTGGACAGTGCCCCCTTGGAAAACAGACCCAGGGGCAATCGAATTACCCCTACCAGTACTTCCACAATATGATGGTTTGTACTGGTTCTGTTCACAATTTGAGACTAGTAAAGCCAATGGTGACTTTACATGCCCTGGGAGACAGTAGTCAGTCCCAGGGTATGGAGTCTATGTTTGGGGGTCACTATGACACCCCTGTGTTACTGCACTGAGGGTGCTGTGTAACACACATACACAAACTAATGATAGCCTATGGGGAAAAAATACCCCAAAGCCCATAAAACACATTCACAGTCAAAGGACATTCTCAAATCATGCCTAAGAGTGGGAGAAAAAGAATCTCACTCTTAGCAGGAGGGAAAAAAAAACCAAAAAATCCAGCAAAGCTGCTGGGGGACTCACTAGGTTTGGGAAATTAGCCTTAACAGAGAATTCTCCCTAACCATTCCTAATACTTATACACAAGCCAAAACTGTTGGACTTCAGTGAATGACACACATAGTGCTTATACATCGTGTGGCTGAGGCAGACCTGGTTAAGGCATTTTTATTACACCAGTTGCTTGCTTCCAGCTCCAATTAAACACTGGCAGGTGGTGGGAGTGCAATGTTTGATGGTAGAGCATTAACGCAAGCTCAAAGAGTTCCCATGAGGAGGTAATTTGGTTAAGGGTGGGCAGCACCTGGGAGGCAATGGCCATATTAGCATGGCCATAGGCAGTCAATGGGTGGGCAAATAACCAATTGTAATTGTTTTTTTTATAACTCGCTTAATACCCAGAGGTTTCTAAGCGCTGACCCCAGGAATCGAACCTGTGTTGCACTGCATGGTCTTGCTTCCAAGGCGATCACGTTGCCCCAAACAACACCTTCAAGCTGTGTGTCCCTTCTCATATGCAGTTTCTCTGTATCTGTACTCTAATGCAATCGTTTTGGTTTAAAGGTGGCGCAAGCGCCATCTAATGACAACACTAAAGAGTGAAAGAAACTGCATCTTGCTATCCCCATTACTTTCAGTCGTTGTTCCCCATAGTATCACGTGATATTATCGTTAGAAAAAACATTGTTCGTCGAACAATACTTTTTTACTCGAACCATCCAGCACTTCCCCACTCCATACAGCATTCAGTTTCATGCATCCTTACCTTGCCTGATCAACCACCATTTCCACCTATGATGGGACATGCCAAACGCTATAGCCACCACCATAAACCACACAACTGTGCAAGCAGAAAACTAATGTTAATCACGTTTAAAAGAAGAAGGCAAACTCTGATCACTGCAGGTCAGAGGTCGAAGTGGGCGGGAGCGGTGCTCCCATACTTTTTATTTTTAAGTTTCACACTTCCTATACTTTTATTTTAAAAAGAAACCATTGTGGAATGGTTTCATTTTAAAATAAAAGTGTAGGAAGAAGTTGAGGCTTGCACTTCAGAGCACTGCACATTCCCATAAATAGCAGGTGTGCTTCTTTGGGTGTTTGGATTGTATGTGGGAGGAGGCACAGGGATGGGGTTTGTGGGGAGCGGGCAGACCAGCAGAGAACATAGTTCCACTACTTCTTTTCGTACACTCTGGCCACTGCTGCAGGGGCACTATTGGATGGCGGCTCGGGGAACGGCCTCTGTGCCCTAAGCTGGTAATCGCAATAAACTCAAAGAAAGGTGTCTCAGTAAAGTGGCTCTTGGAGCCATAACACCAGAGTAGCACCTCAAGGACAGGGGTTTGAATCCTCGTCCAGGAACGGCTTTCGGCACAGACAAATACAAGCCGACAATAAGTGGATTTTGTAAGGAAAGTCGTGCCCTTTACGTCCCGATCATTGACTAAAAGTGTGCCACAGCTGTTCGAGTCAAACGAAAAGTGGCGTGCCTACGTCGTTTTGCGTGCAGGCTTCCTTTGACGAATAGGTCCCGTCTCCAGAAAGGAGACTAGGTTGCCCTAAAAGCCTGCACAAAATGTGTCGCCAGGCAAGGGTTTAATGCTTTTCAGATAGCACGAGCAACAGAGAAATTTGCATTTGCAAGGTCCGTTGTGGACACACGATTTGCCTATTTTGTGGAAATGCCTGCGTGCGCATCAACAGCTCCGTACAGGGTTTGTGTGAGAGGAAATGCCTTTTGGTGAATGCCTTCCTCTTTTTAAGATGGATGGAGGCTGCATCCCTTTCTGGGGGCCAGTTCTGAGTTTTCACACTGTGTGGATGCCGTCTTTGTGAGAGGACCCGAGAAAGGCTGGCCTTCGGTCCCTGATCCTGGACACCTTCTTTTAGAGAACTTCAGCAGTCCACGAGAGAGTTCATGGTCATGTATACCACTGTCTGGAGCAATAACTTGTATTGTTTAACGTTGCGATGCAGGCACGCGGTTGTTGTTTTATAATACTCTAGATTCCAGGTACTGCTGTGCCCCATCTCAATGGCAGCCATTGTATCCACCTTGCAAGAATGCGCGTCTGAGGCCTCTAGGCCTGGATTCAGACGCGTGGCCTGCAGGTTGCGCACACCTTTTTACAAAAGTTGCATTAACACACTGATCTAGTTCGCGGCGTGGAAGGATTCGTTAAGGCGTGTCCTGGTCTGTAATAGAGCTTAATTTCCACCATAACTCCAACAATGAACTAGCACCCGAGGCTCTGCTCCCCTCCACGCAGCGAGGCGGGCCTGTCTGAAGTAAGACAATGAAAAGATGCTGGGTGGCTACACAATCTGTGCACCAGGAGCTTCCTCCTCAAAAGTCATGCATTGCTAGCTCAAAGCGTGCACACTTCCTAGGAGCGCAGCGTAGGTGCAGGGCACTTGCTAAACTGGCCACACCTGGACCAGGAGTAGTCCTTAAGGTTGTGATTTCATTCAAGGTAGGATAAGGACCCTGTGCTTCAGAAATGTATCACTTTGTGGCAACCACCGACTGATCTCCCACGCATTCCCCTCAGCGACTTCCACTTCTCCTCGCTCATTCCTGCATGGACTAGTTTGCCTCACACGGGTTTGGATGCACAACTGTTCTGGTTTCCACACATTAGAAGAACTGGTACAGTGAGTTTTTGATAGTGATTCAATGATAAGAGGCACAACGGTTTTTATTACAACTTTACACACACACAAAACCGAACTAGGTTACGCAATAACCACTTTACTACACACCCTAGTCCCAGTGCTCTCTGTGAAAACAGTTGGTTTAACCCCTAGCCTTGAGGTGCATTAGAATCCCAGTAGCCAAAAGGCCAAACAAGAATCGTCAAAACGCTGTGCGAATTATATTTCTCACATTAGGGTCTTTTTTGAGCAGCTTGGCAGTGATCCAAATTGTTGTAGGGATTCTGCAGCTTTCTTTCCTGTCACACCATCCTACCCCCGGTCCCTGAGATGCTCCCTCTTATCAATTCTTCATGAACAGATTCAGGGCCCAAATCATGGAATTTGTGCACGGTTCAAAGTGACTTTGCACTGCTGAAAAATGACTTTGCACTTCCGACAGTAACCCTGATTCATGGAACTGTGCAAAGTGTATTTTTGTCGGGCAAAGTCATTGCAAAGACATTTCTGCCCTCAGTCTGCTCAGCTGAGAGGCTCATGACACTTCCAAGGAATATTCTCACCTGGACACAGAACGACGGGCGATTCTGATACTCCATGTAAACATGTTCTACAGCCATATTGACAAACTGCTTATTGATGGCAACTAGTGTTCTAGTGAATATAGGACAATTAGTAACAGTTGATTTTTCTATTGGATGGGCATTCATGAACACAACATATTAAATGCTTAGGTTCCTGATCTTTCCCTCTGCTGCTAGTGGTCTTCTGAAAGCCCCTCCCCCCCAATTTATTGTGCAAAGGTGGTAGAGCGTTGCTTGCCTATGCCACACAGCGGCAGCCCGCTCTCCCACAATCCCTAAGGCAGACTTCTACGGAGACCCATTTAACATGGCTTGTTCAAAATCAGGGCAAGCCGGCCTCTGGCAGCTTGCTCACAGCACCAAGAAAGGTATCTAGTTAATTCATCTAAACCCATTCCATCTAATACCATTCCTTCAAAATATTTCCATCTAAAAAATGTCCATCTAATGCATGTTTTTGGGGGATAAAGAGTACATTTTTGTTCAGGTATTTTTTAAAGGGTAAAAAACAGAGGTTTGGGGGCAGACCCCCACAAAAAAATTGAAAAAAAGAAATAAAATAAAATGCATTAGATGGATTTTTTTTAGATGGAGCTATTTCGATGGAATGGCATTAGATGCAATGGTTTTAGATGCAATTACCATAAACCAGCAAGAAACCCCCTCAGTGGCGATCACCACACTATTTCAGTGCTTTAACATAACATTCTATAAGCAGTTTTCTCTCACTCGCTTCCAAGAACTCAGCCAGCCTTTCCATGTTCATATGTATGACATCATTCACTCAAAAGCACGGGAGAACATGAGGAACCTTTGACCAATTGCACTGTAGGGCTTGCCGTGCTTGATATTGTCCAGCCCACTAGAACTGGTGAACATAGTGCTAACATGTAGGGTTCCAGGTAAGATTTGGGGATTGAGGAGTTTTTCCGGTTTATTGTCGGCAAATAAAAGGGTAGTCTTGTTTCTAAGTCATATGTATTTTTTGTTGTAACACGTACTTTTTTGTGCCCAGTAATTACCGTAAATGAAAGAACTGGTCCCCGCTTAAAGGTTTTCCATGGGGGTTTATAAATTGGGAGTATTTGCTCGATTTTAGGGAGTAAGACAGACAGGTGCACCAAGCGCATACTCGTGCCATAGAGAGCTAGTGGTATCACTTCGTACATCAGAACCCCATCTATCACTTCTCATACAGCACAAGGCATTTTTGTCTACTGAGATCCTCACCTATATTTTTAGTTTTGGCTATTATGTGGTGCTAAAGCGCAACCCCTAAGTTAAAATGATTACATTGGAGTATAGATAGGAACGAGATGGAAGGTGAGAAGGGAGACACAGCTTGTAGGTGTTTTTTGGTAGTTACCCATCGATTAATTGCCAATGGCCAATTGCTAAATGGATCACTCTGGATCACTCACGATCTTTTTGACCCGTAACATTTGGCTATATGGGAGATTTCTAAGCAGACTAGGCTGGTGGAAGCTTAGACGGTGTAAAAGGTTATTGCGATCAGTTGGCTTGCGGAACAATGAGGTACTGTAACCAGTTGTTTGCTTTTTCATTTGAACGTCCAGAAAAGTGATTGTGTCATACGAGAATTCTCTTGTTAATCGGATACGTTGATCTATGTTATTCAGGTATTCGAAGAAGGCATCAAAAGCTCCCCTGGTGCCTCTCCATACCCCAAAAATGTCATCAATATAGCACATCCATAAATGTATGTCTTTGTTCCATTCGTGATTGTTTAGTACATTGTCCATCTTTGACGACACCACACACAGCAGTGGTATACACTAATGCGCAAGTTGGACATGAATATTTACTTTTAATGTAATTACTTCACATCATGGACACCCAATGTCACTGCTGCGTATCTTGGACCTTGTGTCCATGACCGTAGGTACCGCTCAATGATGTCACCGATGGCAGCAGAATTAATATTGTGATTTATCTCAATGCATATGTTTTCATTTGTCACTATATACGTGTATTTATTTTTACATGTCATCACTCACTATTGGTATTTTACCCCGGCAAAGTATTTCTTTTATTTCCATTTATTTCATTTTTCCGTTTGTTCTTTTTTATTACATCACAATTTCCCTTTAGCCACATGAGGGCAGATAAATAATTAAATCTATCTAAATCAAGCCCTATGGCTTGATTGCAGAGGCACATTAAGACCGCGCGCCCACTCGGGTCGCATTGCGGTCAAGTGTCATATAAACGAAGCGTTGCCTAGGCAGTGCTTTGATGCAACAGCCGCATACCCGCTCGAGCCGGCAACAGGAGAACTTCTCGACTCCCGTGTTATGCACGGTAAGCCTTCTTCCCAACTCTATTTTTTCATTCACATACACGGATTTCAAACACTTCACTACAACGTATTTTTTCTGGTTACAGCCAATTCATTGCAGGCTGTTGTTCAGCGCTGATTTCTGTCACTAAGGAAAGACAGCTTGTGATTTCTACATGGCCTTCATGAGCATATCGTGCCACATACTCTGCATGCAACTTACCTATTTCAGGTACATTTTTTCCTGATTTGGTTCTATTATTTAATATCCACAAACATGGTTTCATTATCAAGTTATTGATTTATTCTTTTCCCTTGTTCCCTCCTCACCCTCCTACTTTTGAAAACTACAACTGAATGGTATGTTTTTGACTTTATTTCAATATTTCATGACACTAATATGTTGCTTTACACAAATTGTTCTTGCTATTTTTGATCTTGTATGTATTATCTTTAGACTGGCCCTGACGAAGGAAACTTATTTCCAAAATGCATTGGCAATTTGGTCTGATTGATAAAACGATTGTGGCAAATCCTTCTTCACTAAGAAAACATTAGTGACTTCTCACTCTTGAGATTATTTTGGATAAAATTGTTTTGAAAAACTACTGAAGCTCAATGTTTTTGTTATCCTTTCGGTTAAACTCTGGCCTTTAAATGGAAAACATATTCTACAAAAGTCTCTCAGAACTCCACCTGAACAGCTGCGACCATTCGGCGGGTAAGGGAGTAATATGGTAAGAAGGGAGGAACAAGCATAGGGTGTAAGAAAAGGCTCCAAGGAGAGAGTGGCTGAGGCTATCGATGAGCTTATGTAATCCACGACCTGTGCACATTTATTTTATTTTATTTTTTCATTTATAGCAGTGTACCAAACCCTGGGGCATCTAGGCGCTAGTTACAATATAAGTGCAGTAACACAGTCACAGTGGGCCTCATTACGACCCTGGCGGCCAAGGTATGGACGGTGCTGGTAAGAGATCGGCACCGTTCATTCCGAGCTACCACATTACGAGTTCTGCAGCGGGTCCCGCTCTGTACGCCTGGCCAGTCCAAGGTCGGAATGGCCCAGTAAGTCCCCTTTTGCAGGACCCAGACCCGAGTTTGTGGGTAGCCATGCCACTAAAAACGGCATGGCTACCTCCAAACTCATAATGAGGCCCAGTGTGTAGGACCGAGCATGAAAGTTACAACATGAGAGTAGAGATCATGAATGCACAGTCTGGTGAAGCCTCATCACATTGTGCGGGGGCTACATCAGGAAAGCAAGTACAGGTAGGTAAAAAGCATCATTGGAATGATGCACCTTCAGGCAGAGCCCTCCCTTCCTGGTGAGGGAGTCTATGATGGCATTGAAAAATTGTGCACAAAGGTTGTACGATACGCAAAGGATGCAAGGACACTGATAGGACTAGGGTGATCGCAGCTATCGTCTAGGTTGACAATAAGCAAGCCACACAGTTCACATGGAAGTAGATGTGCATGTTTGTGTGTCGTGTAAGCAAAGGCCTGTGAGAATGAGGGTAAATGGCAGTAGTAACCCAGCATCTGCCCCAGGCATGCTTGGACAGTCGTGGGCCTTAAGAGGGGGTCCTCATGGAGGGGCCGCAAAGGGTCTGATAGGGCTGGGATTCAGCATTATGCAGGGTGAACTGAAAGAGCATAATTTCGGGCAGCAGAGCTTACCAGCGAAGTAAGTCCTGGCTAGTGTGGAGACATGGCTTGGTGCAGTGAAGATTGTGGTTAGATCTGCGGTTAAGTGAGGAGATCGGGATCTGCTCATGCATAAGGGGATTGCCGACACTCCGGCCACTACCGGACAGGCCAGACAGCAGATGAGGGCCTTGTGTGTGGACCTTAGGAAGGGGCTGGCTTTGACTGCCGGCTCCACGGGTTGGGCAGTAAGATCCAATCTACAGCTAATCCACAATGAGTGGGGCTGGCTCAGGGAGTGAGCAGCTCCAAACCAAGAAGATAGAAATGGCGGCAGCCATTTTAAAATGGTAACTGGCTCAGATTCAGACCAGTGTAGCCCTGCTGAGCTTACCCTAAGTGCTGCACTTGTAATCAAAGGGGTACATGTTCACGGCAAGGCAAGGTGGCAGTGATGGGGTGCCTGCCTTGGGTCCTGGAGCCTGCAGCCATTTGCAGAGCAGATACACCTGAAGGTTGATGGTGAGAGCCGAATATGATTGCAGTGGTGGGCCAGCAAAATGATGACTCAGCGAAATGACATGAAAGACTGCCGACCACAGTAAAGGAACACCTCACCTGGGTGCCCAGTTCATCTACTCCACTCACCTCCCCCTCCGCGCTCTTACAGCCCTCATAAAAATGTTACTGATTAATAATGTTCTGTCTCATACCAACAGAAGAGTAAATGAAGAGCCGAGAGTCTTTGTTGGTACATCGCACTTTGACTGCCCTTGCGGCCCAGTCCTGCCAAGCATTGCTTCATAATGCATTGAATTTTCCTCTTTTAGGAGAGAGGGAGAGGAGCATATATAGCACAACACTGACACAAATCGCCTCAATTCTCTGTTGATCAGTGTAATGCTTTTATAAATTCGAAGGATTGGTCGCCGAGGACAAGTAGGCGGGAGCTGCGTGTCATCTAATGGCCGTGCACAGCGAAGTGTGCTCCTCCATTCGTGGAGTGTGGGGATATATTCTTCGCATTTGCGTGTTTGGTTTTGTGGAGGTGGTGTAAACTCTCACCTGGAGACACAAGTCCCAGTTCACAAAGAAATGGGATTTTCCCATTAAAAAACACTTTGTGAGTCAGGACCAGAGAGTCGCCGGTTGTATGTGTTCCTTTTCCTTATGTCTCCATGAAAATGCCATTCTGTTAAATGCTTTTCAGGGCAGAGCTTTATTCTGCCCAAATTGGCTACTACAGCGCATCGAGAACCCACAAAAAAAGGGCGGTGCAAAAAGGGGATGCCATACAATCTCAACATCAAGGCTTGAGAATAAGGTGGTCAAAAGGCATGTCCCCATCCCGCTTAAACAAGATCCTCCAATGCTCCTGTGAGAAAAGGATCTGACGCAGCAGCAGTGAAATGTTTTGAATCTACATCATTCCTGAAGGCACTTTGTGCATGTGTGCTAAATCTACATTGGGAACAACCAAATTATACACAATGTACAAGCCACACCAGTTTGTTACAAAGCAATGCAAGGATGTAAGAACTTCAATCCAAACAAGGAATACCTTTGATCGGGATATCAGTTAATACTTTGAGGCGAGAGTACTTTACTACCTACTTCTGGAAGTTGAAATGTGAGGAATTCGACCATCTGCATGAATTACAGTTTGTATTAAATGGAATGTTGGTAGACCAAACTCAGGAAAATATGGGGGCTAATCTATACACATTTTCCTATGCGCTCACACCACTACAAAAGCATAACCTTCCCCCATTCATGGAAAAGCCCGATTAACTGACAAAGGCTCCATGGATCCACCCGGCTCTTTTGTTAGGCATTGCAGCTGGTGGCAGTGATTATCATACCAACAGGGGGAATTTCATACAGGTCCACACAGGGCCTGGCTGCAGAGGATAAAAAAGGAGGCAGGAATGCAAACAACCTTTCATATCCAACTGTGTCAACCGGAAGCCAAATCTCGCCTCTCAGTATCAATGACAGTTAACTGTCATGTCTCAGTCTGTTGTTTACAGTAGGCCACCCTGCTAGGGGGACCCCATTCATACAATATGAGAATGTGGTTTTGCAGGAGCCAGAGAGTCTGGTCCCAACGCAACTTCAAGGGAGACCTGCCGCTTTAACAGGCACCACAAAGGGATGACCATTAATCAGAGAGACTCTTTGAACACAAAAGACAGGAAGGTGGGTAGGACAAGGGAGTGAGCCCAGAGCTCTTTCTGTTGAGAGAAGGGTTTAGCCATTTTAGTGGGACAAGCCTTGTTCCTTTTTTCACCCCTTTACCTTACCTGTTGCAAAGCACTCTGGTTATGACCTCACGCATACAGGAGATTGTTTGTAGGGGACTCTAGGATTGGTGTACTAAAGTAAGCTTAGCCTACACCAATCACTGTGGTCCACTTGGCTTTAAAAGAGGGCCAAGCCCCTCTTTTGGGAGATCAGCTGAAGGCTTCACAAGAAGCATAAAGAAGAACTCATCCTTGGACCCTGGCTGAAGGTACAGTCTGCCTTACATCTTCCACCAGTAAATGAAGGCCATGATATCCAAAGAGAAAAGAAAGATCCCTCCCCTAAACATCTCCCAGGGAGCAGTGGGAGATATAGAACTCAGAGGACCCACCCGCTGCCAGAAGGTCTCTGAACCTACAATCAAGGGCAAGGCAGCTGCCTGCAACACACTCCACAGCTGTGGGCCTTCCATCTTAAAGGGCAACACAAGCATATTAAAGAAGCTGGGAGAAGTACCTTGATGAGGATTTACCAACATCTGACGTAAAGGACATTTTTGAGCCAGTTGAGTTCCTCAATCCGCAACTGACAGCAATGCTGACCATTGTCAAGCCGCTGTTGCTTCAAGACATCCGAGACGTCTTCACCAGTGCTTCAGAACTGCTGTTTAGCACTGAGACAACTATTCCTGATCCTCAGCTGCCATGTAGGTCAGCCTGCAGCCGTTCGTCCAGCTTCGCTCGCCGACCCGTTTTGCCGCCTGATGCCCGCAGTTCACTGCCATCTCAATATCTGTCACAGAAGCCTGCAAAGCGCCCTGAAGCCAGCTTGACCTTGTAGAGCACCCAGAACACAAGGTACATTGTGTTTCTGTCTCCCTGGTCCTTCCCAGAAGGCCCATAGAGACATCTTAATACCCATTGCTCCCTTTGTGCTGTTGCGATTATTGACTACCTTCCTATCAGTATCCAGAGTGTATCCCTTTTTTCTTCTTAGAAACTGTCTTTTCTCTGCATTCCTTTACAGGGTGGGTTGTATTTCGTAGTGTTGTAAGACTGTCTGTTGTATTTAATAAAGTAGATATTTTGTAATACAACCTTGACTGGACACTCCTTTTATCATTGTGTAATAATTGCATTTTTGCTGGGTGGCAACTAACCAACAATCCACAACCTTCGGAGATAAGCCTGCCGTTCCGTCAACGTTTACAAAATTGGACAAGGAGGTTTATAATTTGCTTGTCATTACAATCTAAAAAAGTTGTTCTTAGTGTCGGCTGTGGAATTTTTAGGCAAGCACAAATACATATTATTTTTAAGAACACATACTTTTTTTATGCAATACATCGTTTCTTTGTGAGTAGTAATTACCATACGAATTGATATAAAGCCAACTCGCATTGAATTTTCCCAAAATTCAATTGTAAATAACCTTTCACTCGATGGACTGATTTGGAATAAATATTCCAAAAACAATGCCTGCCACACCTCTCCCCTCCACCAAACGGAACATTATTACGCAAAGAAAAAAATATTTTTTTGGGCCTACTGCCATTCATTTTCCCATAGAGAAAACGTTGCTTCCATTGAACAGGGGCAGCATGAAAACCTCTGGACAGATTGGCACAAAATAACAGTTGGGAACAACATTTTGCAGCTATTCCTTTTTTGGTTTAGTGTAAATCTGTCTAAAAGCGTTTAAAGATTTGATAGGGAATGGGGTGCCAGAGTCCCCAAAAACGTTTATATATCTACCATGGTGCATTGCAGCACTGAGGCTTTTCCGAAATTAAAAGCTGTCGTATTTTTTTGGGGGCTTGTTATGAGCGATTCTACAGTAATCCCACACGAAGCAAAACATGGCTGCAAAACGATAGTTGGAGGAAGGAAAGGAGTGAGTTTATATCATGGTAGAGGTGGGGAGGGCGAATGAGGACCATATAGTTAGGTTGCTACTTTGGAGAGGTCTGCCGAGCCTGTTTTCAGGCAGAACGTTTTCAGCTAACCGTGGGAATCGCCCATTGGTCCTTCAGCCTAATTGTGGCAACGTGGAGAGTGGCTGCAGCTGAGGGCCGTGATCAATGACCGCGGCTGAAAGTCATGACCGATGGGATGGGGTGATTTACTAGTGAGTAGGCAATGGGGAAACTGGCCAGTCAGCCAAACAAAGGAGGTAGAGAGAGAGCGAGAGAGAAGAAGGGCGAAGTGGCCTAGTCCAGAAGAAACCAGGGCGAAGCTGGAAGGGGAGAGCCCAAACAAAATGGACAGTTCCAAGGAAATACACAGGGTCAGGGTACAAAGAGTTTTAGAAAGACCCTACTCAGAAGTGGAATCCAGATCAACAAAGCAGGAGGAGGAAGAGTAGAAAAATCCGTGTGGCGAGAAAAGTCCAGAAACCAAGTCCTTCAGAACATTCACCAAGAAAGAAAGGAGCAGGCAGAACCAGTCTGAATAACAACAAGCAGAGGTCAGGCTGCCAGGAATAAAGAAGCATCAGATTAAACCAGTGCACCAGGGTTAGTGAGCGAGGGTCCTCCGTCTTCCGTGGTGTCTATCGTTCTCACAGAACCCATTTCTCTTTCGAGAGCAGACGTGGGTGTGCAAATGCGATGTACAGTGTGACCACGCATTCAGTGGGGACAGACCCCCTGAGAGGGGAAGAAGCCCCATTCCGCACTCACCATGGCAACTGCCATGCTTGAATTGCACGCCCGGACTCGGGGTTCTTGCTCGCTGTGTAGCGAGTTTTATGGCAATCACAGCTTATATTTGCCCTCCAAAAAAACAAAGTAAATGCAGTGGTCGAAGTGAGCGGGAACGGTTAGGAGCAGCGTTCCACTCCTTTTATTTTTTACTGTTTACAAATCCACTACTTTTTCAATTTTCTCCACTTTGGAGAAAATTGGCAGTTCCAGTTCCAGTTAAATATCGATCTGTTTCAAATCAATTGGCCGTCAACCAGCATGGCTGCAGCCCTTGTCAAATGTGTTGCACGTTGCTGCCTTCCTGCTTATGCTGTCGCCTGCTGGGGTCAGAGTTCCACTACCTTTTTTGATACACTTGTACCACTTAGTAAATGGGCATTATAATTAACCCCCAAAACCATTTGCAGACAGGTGACCCTGTTTAAATGTGCTCCTATTTTCCTCCTTAAACTACATATGCCTCACACTACATGCATTGTCTAAGAAGGGGGAAAAGATAGATGAGATATTGTTCAGTTGTGTGTGTGTGTGTGTTCTCCAGGGTTTCAAAAAGCCTGAGCATAGCTGTAAAGCAACAGAGGCACAGGGGATGGGTTAGGATCTATATGTTAAGATGTTTCACCAAAAGATGTGGAAGGCTTTATTCTCCAGGGCGCGACAGGCGGAGGATGGGGAGCGTCGAGCGTAGTACATCCACACCCACCCACCGAATAGCAACACCTCGCTGGCTGCCTCAGGATACAGAACCTTTTTGGGGACGTTGTGTGATTGATACCTTTTTTACTATGGCGCACGAGGGAAGCTGGTGCTACCTGCGTCACAGGGAGAAACACAATTGTACAGTAGTTCATTTTTTATGACCTTCAATTGAAAGAATGACCTCCTGCACAGGTATTTGTTTTGCGGGAATGCCCCTGCAGGTACGGACTTGGGCCTAACCTACCAGTCACAGTGACTCACGCCTTGGCCCACACCAGGTAAACAAATGAAAAGGCTAAGTATAACCCAAGGCAAGCTGCTGGGAAACTACTCTGTCTACATAAAGGCAAGAGAGAACTTTTAAATGATGCTTATAAACGGATTAGGCACGCGCGGATTAGAAGATATTCAACCTTTTCTTCTGTACAGAATAAGACAGAGACTGAGGGCTTTTGTCTCAGATTTTGTATAAAATTTGAGGGTTCGATGTGATTTCCTCGAAAACAAATGTTCGGCAGAGATTTTCGCTGAATTGTGTTGTTTTATTTGGGACATTTCAACGCAAATGTAAGCAGGGGGAGACCCCCCTACAGTCCCCCCCTCAACCTTTTTTTATTACCCAATACAACCCCCCCCCACTCCACATTCATTTGCGTGGAAATTCGTCTATAAATATTCCACAAATTCTCCCTCGGCCAATTCTGCTGCGGCAAAACCCTCCCTATCCCAGATATGAGAATGCTCTACCACACTTCTTTGATACAACAGTTGACATAACCAAAAGAAAAGGCATTGCCACTGCTACGTGTAGTCAACATTTTCGGAAACACTGTGCGGGGCTGGATGGAGCCCGATGTGAGGCGTTTGCACTGGAATAGCAAATCTGGGAACCATGTGTTTAGTTGCAGGGTATCATTTTAGGTTCTGTCCCACTGGCCTGTGCACCTAGTAAGTAAGTAAAATCTTTATCTTTCCTGCAACATCACACCATAAAAGATCACACAGAACAAGCACAAAAGTCACAATCCTAAAACAAATGCACAACATCATAAATAGTTTTACAACTTTGGGGCAAACAAAACCGTTCCCTAAAAGCCTAATTTAAAAAAGCTACCAGAGCGTTAATCTCTACTTATAAAGTACCACATTTCAATCATTCAAGCGCAGCAGAAGAAGATTTTACATCTAGGCGCAGCCAATGGGTTCTTTCCCTTGCATTGGCAGGACAAAAACAGAAGAAATGCATCAAGGTCCTCTACTGGAGCAGGGCAGCAGGGACAGAGAGAAGACAAGTTCTCCCCAATTTACAAGTGTAGCACGCAAACAGCAAAATGCCAAGTCTCCATTTCGAAAAGAAGTCCTCTTTTCTTTCACATTAAAATGGAGGTCCAAATACTGCTCAAAGCCCCAGATCTTTTTAATCGACAAATAGTTACCCGCCCGCTTATTAATGAGGCAAAATCAATCATCCTACCCCATGCCCAATGATTAAAGGAAGAATTGACACAGCTTTTATAAGCAGAGCCCAGTTTTGTGGGGTTTGACCATAGGTCAGCAAGTCCAATGTTATTAAGCATAGTTTGCACATGGATGAGCCATGGCAGTGATCTATCTCCAGCTGAGGAAAGCAACTCTTCTCCAGCATGGGGTCTGGCATGGATTCACATGCTCATGAATAATAAGAGCCCGTCTGGCGAGAAGAAGAAGAAATCCGAGCGGTCTTCTAAGACCTTTGAGGGCGCCCCGGCGACGGGGGCCCAACATAAGGCCAAGCACCGCGAGTCCGCTGGCACCGGGAGCGCCGAACGGTCGGGCTCTGCGGGCGCCAGGCAGGGCGCACCCTCCCCGGCACCATCAACCACGAGCCAACGCTCTGGGTCGGGTAAGAGGAAGGCCGAGCACCCGGCGAAGCTCCTGGAGAGGCCCCGGTCGAGCTCTAAGGCAGAGGAGGAGCGTGGCAGTGCCCCCTCCCTCAAGGATAAGGCGGTGAGCGCACCTAAGGTGGTGAAGGCCTTGATCCATCCGGCCAAGCCCTCTATCGAAACGGTCGCGGCGGCCCTGGCTCAGCCTGTGGTGGCTGCACCAGTGGTGGCGACCTCAGGGCCCAGAATCTCCCTGCCTCCTCGGAGGGAGTCTTCCTTTGTGCCCATCGATAGGACCCCCGTGAAACCCTCTGTGGGGAAGAAGAAGGGGGGGCAGGGCGTCGTCGTAGAGTCGGCCTCAACCTCAGAAGAGGAACTGATCGAGGTCTTAAGCCACGGCCTAGGCGTGGAAGAAGGCCAGCCCGTCGGAATGGACCCCGACGCAGGTGACGACGACGACATCGTCGAGGATACCGACGGGGCCCCTGCTCGCCCGTCGGATTCCCCTCTGCCAGCGCCGCAAGACACCACCTCCTTTTCAACCGTCGCGCCCCTTCCAGCCCTCCTCCCCGTCCACCCGAGGGGATGATACGGGGACTGACACGGCAGCGACGGGTACGGACGACGAGGCATACGACGAGGATTTTCCGTCGTCGCCTCCCACCAGGGCCTCTCCGCCCGACGAGATCGGATCTTTCCACTCCATGATCTCCAGGGCTTCCGAGCTTTTCCAACTCTGCCCTGAGGAGAAGAAAAAGGAAGGCTTCCTTTATCAGCGGCGCGAGGCCAAGAGGAAGACGGTCCTCGCAGTGCCTCTGTTGGACGACATTTGGGATGAGGGCCTTTCCCTCCTCAAGAACCCTTCCACGACGCCAGCTAGAAGAGACCGGTACGAGAAAAAGTACCGGGTCCCGGACACGGCCCCCCTATGCCTCCGGGCGCAGCCTACCCCGGACTCCGTCGTCTCCGCGGCAGCCAGGAAGAAAGCGGGGGGGGGTGCGGCCTCCACATCGACTTCCCCGCCGGACGGCGAGGGAAAGAAATTGGATACTATGGGGCGTAGAGTCATCTCGTCGGCAGCGACGACGATTAAAGCGGCCAACGCCTTGGCTATCGTGGCCCGCTACGACAGGGAGCTCTGGTACAAGATGGCTCCCCTGCTGGATTTTCTGCCGGACGACAAGAGGGCGGAGGCCCTTGAGATCCTGCAGGAAGGTGAGGTGGCCTCGGACCACGCCATCACCGTGGCGACGGACATCGCCGACACTGGATTCCGCCAGCTGGGCAACGGTGTTTGCCTTCGACGTCGTGGATGGCTCAAAGCTACGGACTTCCGGCAGGACGTCCAGACCAGAGTCCTGGACATGCCCTTCGACGGGAACAACCTGTTTGGGAAGACAGTGGACGATTCCCTTCAGGCCATCAAGGCGGATACTGAGACGGCCCGGGCCCTTGGAGTCCTGCAACGACGGACGCCCTTTCGGAGCGGCGGAGGCAAGGGCGCCTCCAAAGGTTCCGGCGGCGGTTTCGCTTCCTACCGTCAAGCGGCCCGCTCGTCGTCGCAAGAGGCCTACAGAGGACGAGGCAAGTCTAGCGGACCCCGCCGTCGTCGCCAAGGAGGTCAAGGCGGCAAGGCCGCGTCCAAGCAGGATTGAACCGGCCTTGGGGTCATGTTATTAAGCATAGTTTGCACATGGATGAGCCATGGCAGTGATCTATCTCCAGCTGAGGAAAGCAACTCTTCAAGTCCCTCCCTATATGGTGCAAGAACCTTCTAGTTCCAAATCCTCAGCCAGTACAGCACGGGCGCTAACATAATGATGTATTTAATCTGGACTCTCCCTACTTCAGAAGCAGCTGGTACAGAAGGAGCATTAATGGCCAGGCCCAATAGTCTTTTGAAGAATTTGTTCTCAGACACTTGAATAGACGCACAGTCAGCCCATCCCCACAACTCCATAGAACAATGCCGGGACCACTTGCATTGAATCCTTTTTTAGGGGTATCGAAATGGCCTGCCCCGTCAAATGGAAAACCATGCTAGCAATAAGGCCCCTTTGCCGTATGGCCGTCACGGCTCCCCTCGCAGTGTGGGGTGACCATTTTAGTTTGTGGGAAAAGGCCAAACCCGAATAATTCCAGTAAGTGATCATTTAAATAAAATGTGGTTACTAAGCGAGCATAACGCCCACGTGCAGCCAAAACCATTGTCTTCATCTTTGCCTAGTTGATACGAAGGCCTTTTGCAACACATAGTTTCCCCAAAGCATCAAGCTGATCTTAAAGCCCCATCGGGGTCTTGGCCAAAAGAACAGCATCGTCTGCGAAGAGAAGTAAACTCCATTTATAGGAACCCAAATTTAGAGCATCCTAGGCCACTTATTGCAAATCTGAGGCAATATCATTAATAAAAAGGGGAGCCAACAGGCATCCCTGCCTGATTACATAGCCAATAGGAACTGGCTCTGTCATTTCACTATTAGGCCCCCAACGAATGCGACCACTGTTTCCAGAATACAATGACATACTGGTATGGCCCAGCCTTGGGGGAATCTACAACCTCTCCAAGGTCGCCCACAAAAGGTCTCTAGGAACAGTGTCAAAGGCCATCTGCAGGTCAACAAACGCTATGTATACTGGTTGCAGAGTTAAAAATACATATTTGTGCAATACAAAATCCAGACTCATGGCCTGATTAAGTGTAGAGACCCCTTCTCGAAAACCCGCTTGTACATGTGAGAGGATAGCTGAATCATCAACCCATTCCTCCTAACGATGTAAGATGACCCTTTAGAAGATCTTTGCAAGGAGCCAATCAGAGAAATGGGCCTAAAATGTGATGGTAACTTTGGGTCCCCATCTTAAAAATAGGCAGTGTAACAGCTTCTCTCCCGCTATTTGGAGGAGTATTTGCAGAAAAGACACCATTGAAAATCTTTGTAAGAAAGGGCACCCAAATACCGGGTTTACTCCAAAACATATCCACTGGCAGGAGGTCAGGACCAGGGGCTCTGCCCCTTCTCTGCCCCTATATATAAAACCGTATCCATGCCCACAGAGGTGTGTACTTCTCTTTCCATATCCATAGGTGAGGACCTGGGATTCACAAGCAAGCAAAGGTGGGGGAAACCCCTGGAGGGTCATGCTCCAGCAATGTAGTTACCTCCTTAAAAGAAGCGCTCTCCAGCTTGAGAGGGTCTTTTCCGGCTCAGGATGGGGCCGCCTGCTGCAGGAACCACGTGGTGGCGGGGGACCGGAGGCCCTCTGCTCTCGGCATCTGCATGATCCAGTAAATCCAGTGTCAGAGAATGGTTGTCACCACCGAAAGCACGGCGTGGGCGAATGCATGTTCAACCTAAAAAGAAAAAGAGGACAAGATTTTTTTTTAAAATCATGTCTTACAGACATCATTTTTTGTTTTGCTCTCTTTATGGTGGCTATTTATTTCTTCCAAATTCCCTCACTCTATCCCCTTCTCATGAAATGACCACAACTGGGAATATCACAGAATGCCATGCTCAGTGCCAGTCAAAAATGGTGCACGGAGAACATTATAATTTCAGAGAATTTGTGTTCGAATCAGGCATTTCAAAATCTACTGAATTAGGCAAGGCTCTGGCAAATTGGGGATACGTCTCCCTCCCTCGTTTACTTTCCTCCTCCTTCCCCCTGTTTTGTCTTAATTGTGGGTGCCGTCTTTGAGTTTCTGGGATGTGCTTGCATTAGAATGGTTACATTTAAAAACATATATTTTACAGTCCTTTGTTAATAACAAAAAAAGCAGTTCAATCAAATATGACAGAACACATAGATGGGCATAATAAAAAAAGAAGTCTGAATGAAACTGCAAGAGTGAGACCACAACTACTCCTCCATCGAATTAGGTTCAACATTCATTGTTCTGGCATGAATTGTAGATTGAGACAGGAGAAAAGGGCACTATGTCATTTCTTTCAAGCAGACCTTGCAGGTGCTCCAAGCCAAAGACAAGGCTAGTTTAAGGTGGCCCATGTCACCCGTAAAGCCCTGTGTCGGATCTTCCCCACCTAACTTAGGACAAGGTTGCCTGGTGTTTTCCATCTGGACACTACCACCCTGAAAAGTTGTAATCAATGACAGCCAGTCCCATGAGACTCAATCGCTTGGTTAGAGAAGTTTCAAGATACGAGACATCATCGCGAATAATTGTCCACCACGTCTACATTTAGAGAAGACGGCCAAAGCAACTACTGTTTTGTTAGCTTAATAGACCACCCGTCTTACAGCAACCCTTTTGTTGACTGCACCTATTACCAATAGATGGTTCAAATCGTGGTTCAATGCTGCATAATCGCCTCCGTTCACTGTATGCATATACGCAAGTAAATATTGGGTTTTACATAGCGTAAAGTGACAGAATACTGTAAAGCAAGGTGGTTTCAGCGACAGGATACCTTAATATTGATTCAAAAAGAAGAAGAGCATATTATGGCTGGAGAGAGATGGAGACTTCCCTGTGGGCCTCTGCACCATAGAACTCTTGTGTGCAGGTACACTGTTTTAGTGAAACTATTATCCTCTCTTGCATGCACCCGACACCCTGCCTTCCATCTCGCCTCATCGGCCACATTCCGTTCAAGTAAAACATTTGCCGTAACATTGCACTCAAAACCATTGTTATGCTCGTTGTTTTTTTGTTTAAGTGTGAGTCCCGTTGAGTCCCGCTTTGCCGTGGATGTTTGCACAGCAGCTGGTGGATTTTTGCAGTGAAGCTCAGATTACGGATTCACATACAGACTACTTTATCCACAAGGTGAACTTCTAAACAAGGACAGTGAATATGGTAGTAACTATATACCACGACTATTTACACTTAGTTTCATTTGTTTAGGCTCTGTGGCCGTGGAAATAGAGGCAAATCTCCCTGGAATCGACAAGAGAGGAGTCTAGTTGAGATACAATGACTCGACTCACTTTGAAGTCGGGAATGCCGGCTCGGAGCCCACTGCAGAGTGTGAGAGCTGAGTGTTCGGCACACCCCAGTGAGGCTGCACCAAAAAACTCCACTCCATGACGGGGTGGAAGTAAATATAGCGCAGTGGGGAATGCCGACATTAGAACATTCTGCATTGGCTCCTTGTTGGCTTTCCGTGCGCAAGCCGGGAACACCCCTCAAGGCCGATGTGGGTTCAGCAAGGAAATATTAGGCGGGGAGGACCCAGGCTTCAAATGGGGAGCCTCCAAACTCAACTGAGCAAGGTACAGGGGAAAACCGGGAGATAACCTTGGGGTGCCCGATGGTGCCATGTTCGATCTCAGACACGGCAATGTTGGACTCAGTTCCAGTAAGAGAACAAGCCTGTGATCGATCAGTTGTGCCTAAGGAACGCGTGGCGAGCGGGCCTGATGTTTTGGTTATGGACTTGGACGCTCACGATTCTGTAATCTCTGGCAACCTGTTACCTGAAAATGTGTCTTCCTCCCCTGTAATGTTTTCTGAAAGGACTAGAAATTATTCAAATTCTGGTGGGGGTGCCACACATGTATCGATAAAATCTTTAACAAACTCCTACAGTATGAACACTTCTGTGATTGTTCAGCAATCGGATAGTGCTTGGTGTATTACTCTCCAGGCAATGAATCTTGCACTTGGCTCTATGTCAGGAGCATTGATTGTTTGTGAACGGAAACTATGTGCTCAGAGTGAATGTATGCAACAAATTGTTGAATGGCAAAGAGGGAATACATGTTCAAAGGCGAAAGTAATGGATAAAAGAGTGTCAACAAGTGGTCTGAAAGCCCTAGGGAGCTCGAGAGCTGCCCAAACAGATATTGCACTCACAAAGAGTGAAACCCCCCGGAGGGCCCTGGGTCCACAGAATGAGGTAATTGTGGGCAAATCGGTAATCCCATGCATTGAGGGAATTATTTGTAAAATAGCTTTGACGGAGACGAGCCCAGAAGTGGTGGGGGCAAGTGGTCAGGCCCATTGTAATAAGAAGGGATCGGCTGTGACAGTTGATAATAAAGTGCTAAAAAAAAGTAAGATTGGGGATGGGCCAAAGAAAGCCTCCAAAAAACTCACAAAAAATCAACAAACTCCAAAACATATAGGGAAATCCTCTGTAAAACAATTCTTTATGGTAATCACGGTACCAAAACAAATGACAATTGCTGCAACACAGGCTATTAAGCAAAAATATCAGCTAAGAGCACAGGAGAGGAAAGCAGATCTCTCGAAATTTACGCCAAAACAGGCAATGGAGTATCCCCCCTGAATGATCTGATTGAGGTATTAGCAGTAAACGAAAAAAAGGACGATAGTCAGGGGGTTCAAGCAAGGAAAAGTGAGACCTCCTCAAGTGGGATAGTGGAGGGGGAAACAGATAAGACCACAGGGGCAGAGGATCAAGCCCTTGAGGCACACAGGTCTGAAATTCGGAGGGAGGTGGATGCCTGTATGGCAAATCAGGGATCCGCCACCCCGATTTTCCCTTCTCAGACGAGTGTATGTGGAGGAGGGAGGGAGCAGATAATGCCTGATAGTGAGCCTCAGGCCGGAAACAACAGGGAGGCAGTGAGATTTGGGATTGGCAATAGGGGTCAGGATGTAATGACCAAAACGCACGAAGAAAGCAGGGATAGTGGTCCGAGCATAGGTAGGTCCAAAATACAAACATCCAATAGCACTGATCACAGTAGAGACAGTGGGGATATGGCACACATGTCCAGAGCCATTATGTCCCTAATAGAGAACGCCCTGAATAAGATGCAATATCATAACCACCAAATAGGTCTCCCCCCCAGATGCCCGTCACTTCTCAAGGGAAGAATGGTGTGTGACAGTTATCAATCAGGAGAGGGCCAGAACCTTATGCATTAGTGCTGGCATGTAGAAGCCCCCCATACACGCAATACGACCAAAATAGAAGGGCAGTATTTGCAATATTCTCAGAGATCCCACAGCTGGAAGATGGCACATCAGACATGGTTTTGGTGGAGTTTACTGTGAAGAGTCAATTAAACTCTCTAACGATGTGGTTTAATTCGCGGGTATTGCAAAATGTAATCTGGCAAGCCAAAGAGGAGCTATACAAATTGGGATTTGTGCTTTCGACAAGACATGTCTCACAACCGAATCCGTTTCCCTTAAATCAGTTGAGGGATATACGGAGTGGGGGCACCCCAGGAGTGCAGCACGAAGGGAAAGTACAGCTCCCAAACACAGCAGGGATGAGTAAACAAATGGGTTACCAGAAGAATGTGAGGGTGTGGGCGGGATGGATCAGCTATCTCTGGCAAGCTGGAACACCAGGGGGTTTTGTCATCTGGTAAATAATGACCAGAGTGAGCTAAGTAATTGTGATATCATCCTCCTGTAAGAGACATGGCTCAAAGCAGTGCCTATTTGGGACAATTATGATTTATTTCTAAACCCTGCAATTAAACCTGTCACTGGTCGCCCAATGTCGGGAATCCTAACAGCTATAAAAATGGGCAGAGGGTTGACCTCAGAATTATGGGCAATGCCGAATAATTACATGCTGCTAGTAAAAGTAATGGCCGGCGAACAAGGGTACGCTATTTTGAATATTTATTGGAACCCTATAGCCATGTCGGATGACATCTTCATCAACGATCTAAACTCGATCTTAGAACTGGTAGTTATGACGAAAGATGTAAGCTGCTTAATAGTGGCGGGGGTCCTGAATCTAAATTGCCTGGTTGAGACAGGAAATAGAAACAAAGAAAGATTCAGAAGGTGGGATGCCATAGTGAAAGCTAGAGGTTTGATTGTTCCGAATGGAGCGTTTAAATCGGACATTCTACTTGCTCCGACATGGCAAATGGGCGAAAATAAGTCTGTCATCGATTATATATATGTGATTAGCGTACTCTGGCCGGCAGTAACAAATTTCTATGTGTCCAAATCAGATGTAAGTGACCACAATATCCTGAGAGTGAAATGGGTGGTTGATCCTGTTAGAGACAGACAAGAGCGAGTGTCCTGGGATGGATCCTGTGTAGTCAATGCAGGGGGGGAATAGGCTGTGATGGACGGTGAAAGATGTGGGAAATTTAGAGCGACTGTTGAGATTAGGTTTGCCAGATTGTGGTACACTCGAGGACAATGTCTGTAATGTACAAAATGGTTTGTTGCAGGTATTTCAACATCCTACTTGCAAAAAAAATCAAGTAATTCCCCATCTCCATTCATCTGATAAGGAACTTAAAGATAGGAAAGCGCAGCTGCGTGCAGACTTAAGAGCCGCACAAAAAGAACCCTCCCATATTAGAACTTATTTTCCCATATACGATTGCCCTTAGCCATCAGGTTGAGAAATAGATATAGAAATTGGGTGAGAGGTCATCGCGCTGTTCTGTATCAAGAAGATGGAGTTAAAATGCTAAAGATTCTTGAAGGCAAAAACATTGCAAAGATGTGGTCGGCCATAAATCATTCAGTTGCGGCCCCGCAAGTGGTCTTGCACGTAACTGCAGTACAAACGCAGGAATGGGTAGCCCACTTTACACGGTTGTATGCTATATGTGAGACAAGTGAGGCAGGGAATATTGACATGACTGGGTTATCATTTCATTTAGAATTTGATGAGTCTAACGTGTTATATTTGATAAATACGGCTAGCAATTCAAGAGGGAGAGGTCCTCACAGCCCCTCAAATTGGCACCTTAAAAAACACCCAGTCCTATGGGCTTCAATCTTGTTCAAAATCTTTTCATTGATTAATGTAACACAAACCCTCACGCCCACATGGACTCAGGCGAATACAATACCCATTTATAAAAAGGGCGACAGACAAGATCCCAACAGCTATAGGCTGATCTCGTTGTTGGATGTGCCTGGGAAAAAATACTGTAGAATAATTCTGAGGAAATTGCAGAATTGGTTAAAGTGTACAAATCTGGCAGATCCTCTGCAGACTGGATTCGTAAAGGGTCTAGGAACTGCTCCCAACATATGTACATTAAATATGATAAAAGCCCAACAGGCAGAACGAAGGCAACCCCTGTATATGGGGTTTAGCGACTTCAAAGCTGCCTTTGATTCAGTCGACAGAGCATTGTTGTATGAGAAATTAAAAGCGAAAAAATTGCCCTATATCACTCCTGTCATTAATCATTCGTTTTCAGCAAAAAACCTCAATGAGAGTCCGCATAAGCCTAGATGGCAAATTGTCACCTGAAATAGAGACCCATCGTGGCATAAAACAAGGATGTGCTTTGGCAGCGTTCCTATTTAATTTTTTCTTTTCAGACCTTGGCCCCAAAAATTGATGGGCAAAAAGTTCCATATCTCCTATATGCGGACGACCTTGTGTTATCGCAAACGCCACATGGCCTCCAACAACGGATGTTGGTAAAGTTGGGGAACTATGCAATCACAAACAAGCTGGTGATTAATGTGGCCAAGTCGCAAATAAAACACAAGAAAAATGTCATCCTTGTTTCCATGGTCCCTTCAAGAGAATAAATTATTTAAGGTACCCAAATATAAATATCTGGTCGCAGATATTAGTGATAAACAAACAAGGTGTGAAGAGATCACCTGTGCCGGAATAAACTGCAACATTTAATCTCGCAGTATAAGCTATTAAGCAAAAAATGTGGGAAATTCTCACTGAAACATGTGGTCTCATTCTATAGATTGAAGGCGGTGCCAATTATGTTATGTGGAGTAGAGGGCAGATTGATTGGTAAACGCCAGTACTGGGAGACCCTGGAGTCTAGATATTGGAAACAGATCCTTGCCCTGCCCAATGCAGTACCTATCGCGATTATTCGTTATGAGGTTGGACTATTATCACTCTACTCTCAGGCACTTTGGAGACATTGTGCGTTTCTTCGAAAATGTCTGCTGGGAGTCAAAAGTGGTTCAATCATAGGGGTAATTGGGAATAATCTGGTGAAATCCTGCAATACATTTCCGAAAGTATGGCGGAACTGTTTGTTGGATTATTTAGCTGATGCAGATGTGAGCCTTGAACTGTTATTATCGAACCCTGGGCGCGCGAAAGTAAAAATCTTTCGAGCAGATTGGGCAAGAAATATGACCATGTGTATGCAATACAAAGTCTTTGATATCTGGACATTTGAAATGAAGAGGCATGGAACCATGGCATCATATTTAATGACATTTCCCTCTCCCTCAGCTCGTGCTGAATACCTAAGGTTCAGATTTAACCTATGGGGTACCCGTGAGGTACTCTGTAGGCGCAAATTGATTCCAGTCGAGAAAAACTATTGTAGATACTGTTTGATGATGGATAAAAGTGAAACCCTACAACACTTGCTTGTTGTATGCTGCGCCCTGAACACAGTCCGTGCTAGATACTTTAAAAATGTGTTTGCAACTTGTACGGTGCTGACAAAAGAACAACTGTGGCAAACTTTGTTCTCAAACCCTAGGATAGGAGTGCAATCAGGGATAGTGCAGTTCTTGAAGAGGGTGTTACCAGCGGTGGAAGAAATATGAAGAGGCGAGGGGATTCAGGAGTGGTTCAATGGTAAAGACAACTGCTCACTGGTGCATGGGACCCCTCTTATTGGCCCCTTTGTGACTCAAATTTTGAAATCTCGAAGTGTATGTGTTCAAACAAGAGGAATGAATTGCTCTAAGAAAGTGAAATGTCATTTTAGAGTTTTTTTTAATTATCTCAGCTGTTAATTGATTTTGTGCTTTATGTACATAGAGATATTGAATATTGTGAAATTGTAAATTGATTTGTTTGATATCTAATGTTTTATTGTGTGGACATTTGAAAAGTTGCGTTGCAACTAAACCAAAGAAGAAAAAAAAGAAAAAAAAATTAACTACTTTTTTATACTAAGACAGGGACAAATGTGAATTGAAATTCTCTACTTGGACCCTTTTTTTTTTCTTCAAATTTGCTTGAGAGAGAATCCCCCAAACCCTACTTAGAGGGGTTGAGTCTGCTTGCATAGTGTATAATGGGGCTATTTTGAAAAACATTTCCAGGGCCACTTTTGGTTCCCGGCTCACCCATGCCAAAATATCTGTTTCACTTAGTGCAAACTTTCACGTGTTGAAGTTTGCTTTTATTTGTGGTTTGTGTCTCTAATTGTGGCTTTCATGAAACACCATGAACATTTTGGTGCCTTTTCTTAGTCCCCCATGATCTAAGACTTCCATTAAGTCATGCGGCATTCGTTCAGCAGTAATGACCAGAGTGGTATTCTACTGCTGTGGTAGAAAATGGCCCGCTGTTGTGCATTTGCGTGTAGGAATGGTACATTTTGATGAAAAATGAATGCTTTAATGCCCAGGCATGTCTTAAAAAGGCTCACATTTTTCGTACAAAAAGAATAACGCTTCCCTTTGTCAAGCATAGTCACCCATTTGGTGTGGGGCATACCCCCGCCACTAGGCTTTGGCATGCCACCTCCTTGCCTTTCTCCACCCTTGGCACCAAACTTACCACCGCAACTTGCTTCGGCCTTGCCCGGTGCCCCCATTCTGGCTCCACGATCAAGTGTCTCGCAGCGATCTCATACTTGTAAAACAAAAATATATTTACTTGATCGCTTATGCTTCTCCGTGCTAGATGTTGCAAACGTGAACACCACGGAAACTGGTAGGCTGCCAACCGGAATTGCAGAAAATGTGTTATGTAGGTAGCACCATCGCTGCTGTTTGCCTGGTTGCTTTCCAAATGTCGGACAGAATTAATTAACATGCTTTTCAGACGCCCCCCTCCCTCCGCACCCCGTCCACATATTCCCCTAGCAACATTTTAGGACCTTTCGCACGGAGCTGCGATGTGACATGTGAATCATTCACCAGCTAGTTCCTCAAAAGACACAAAGGTACAAAAATAGCTTGTGCAAATGAAGCAAGGAACGACGTCAGCAGCCCAGATGAACGTGGGTGGACAGATAAGGCTCTGTCGTCGCAAAGGGCACATTATTGAGGGGACTGGCTTGTCTGTACACTTTCATCTTTGTTCTTCCTGCCTCAGCGCCTCACGTGATAAGTGACACCTGACAGACTGCGCCCTGCCCACGCAGCAATTGGAAGCTTCATTAACGCCCCGGAAGCAGCAGGCTTGCCGGCGCAGAACGAAGGTGAGGTGGGCGTCAGGAAGGTAACTGCCTGCCAGAGCTAAAAATAGATCAGGACGCGGATGTTTTGGGCAGCGGAAACTCGGCCGAAACTTGCTTTCTATTTTTTTTTTTTGTGCGTCTTTCAAAAGCAGAAGTACTGCCGTTCGTCCTCGGATTGCCAGCGTGGCCATTGTGTGCCTCCCTTTTGGATGCCTGCACTCAAACTGGCCTCGTCTTTTCTGGTTTGTTCCACAAACCATTCAGAGTTTACACCTGTAGATTGGCCGTGTTTAAACTGGCCGACCATTCCCTTCCCAATTCTCGTACTCACATATTTATGTTTTTAAATTAAAATCAATCACTGTACCTTATGTTGTAGGGGCAAGGCTACCTGGCCCCCACCTTGAGTGGTTGTTCTGGGAGGAAGGGTGGCCTGGTGGGCCCATTGCACAGCCGGCAGAACCCCATGCTGTAAACAACTACACATTTACTGAGGCATCTTTGAGCATTGGCGGGGCTGTAGGAAACCAGTTTGACCTCACATTTTTAACAGTCCAGAATAGTTGAGAGCAGATTGGCTGCTTCTTGCTCCCCAAGGGTGGGAGTTGGACAAAGTCACGTGGCGATGGATCAGGCCACAGTCAGTGTCCCTCAGGCAGGAGCAAGCATTTATTTGATGCGGGAGTGCACAGCATTCTTCAGCGCGGCGTCGGCCGTGGCCTCGCCGCTCCTCCAGGCAGGAGATGTATTTGTTGCAGCAACGCCCTTTTCCTCGTAGTGCATTGGTGGGCCGCTTCTTCACTCCCGCGGCGGGAGCTTCATTTCTTTCGCTGCAGCATGGCGCAGCATGCACCGTAACGGCGGTGTCCTCTTTTTATTTCACATAGCGTATTATAAACTCACTGCCTCTTGGCCCGGGATCACATGTGGCGGCAGGCACTTTTTCCTTTTTCTATGCACCGACCATGCAGCATATTCCACTGCCGACCGCAGTGAAACTGGATCGTGGGAGACAGTGCTGACAGCGCTTCTCCCTCCAAGCAGGAGCAGCAGCTCCACAGGCTGCCGTGGCATCCCCCGAATAGCGGGATTCTGCAAACCTGGCACACTACTGGCACATTGCGGGATAGGGTACCCTCGTTGCCATTGTTGTATGGGTCAGGCTCTCTGTGCCCCACCTTGAGAGGTTGCCATAGGAGCAGGCTGCCCCGTTGAGCCCATTGTTCTGCCGGCACTCAAGTTAGATGGCTCCAACTGCCAAGTAGGAGACAGCTTGGCTCTTTTATTAATCCTGGTCACACACGTGACCTTGAACATGTGACAGTGCACGAGCCCTGTGGCACGGTGGTGACATCACAACGCCATACGTTTTATCTGTTAATGTGGCATTAATACATTGAGTGGACAGTGAACGACTCCCAAAAATGGAGGTGGGATTCCCAATTAGATGGGAATCTCTGTCAACTTCACATTGACCTCAAACCCACAGAAAATATAAGAACTAATTTTTTGTATGAAATTTTTATGGCGATGCACGGCTAGGAAGGACAGTCAGGTTGCTCTGGTGATCCCACTTCCCTGCCTGTTGTAGCACTTTAAGAAGATGAGCAAAAACACGGGGCACACCTATGATTTAACAAAAGAGTATTCGGGTATTTTAGAGTAACCTTTATAGAATTAGAGATAATTTGAGGTGCGGGGGAGAAAAGACTCAACCTTGGCAACTAGTTGCAGCACTTCACATACTGCTTTATTTTTGGCTCATAGGTGTTGCTTTAGTGACACCCAGTGCTCCAAATATTGGTATGAATAGTCTAAGGGCAAATGTGTATACATACACATTCACCTTGTTGCGATTTGCTGAATGGTGACCCCCTCCGCGTGTGACTTAGTTGCAATTGGTTGCCTCTGCTGTCAATCTAATGGAAGGAGACCTGTTGTCCGAGACTTGCTTGAAAAAAAACAATGTTTGTTTCGCTGTCTGTCATGGTCCAACATTTGTAGCTGTCCATTATTCATAGCATGGAGTTTATTCGGGCACTTAATATATGACGGTTATAGTCTACTGGCTCTGCCAATACATGTTGACTAGTGCACTTGTGCGCCTTAGGAAGATTAACACAATTTGAAGTAGATAGTAAAGGCCTTCTTCCCAGTGCGTCAAAAGTCAATGGCCCCAAAGTGAACTACTTTGACGCTTGCAAAGATGCCAAACAACAACATCCTTAGGAATAATAACCATGAACAATTCCTTTAAGTCTTGTTTAAATATAGTTAAATTTAGTTTAAAAAAAATATTGCTCACTTGCCTGAAGGAACAAATGAACCCTAAAACCCCCAAAAGAGGAGGAGATCCGCCTTTGCCTTAAGGCGCTGGAACTCTCGCTCACTCTAGCCATCCACAACACTAATGAGCACTGACCTTCTGCAAGGCGTTCCGTCTCGGCTCTTCCCCTAGTAACTTCCATTTTACGCTCTTTTCAGCTATTGCTATTTATTCATTTCTGTATATATTTTGTTAGACCTACTATGGTGACTGATAAGTCTGTGCACTTAGGGCCCGTTCCATGGAATTTCTTGCACGGCTCAAAGTGATTTTTGCACTGCTGAAAAGTGTATTTTGCACTACCGACACCAACCCTGATTCATGGAACTGTGCAAAGTGTATTTTTGCAGTACAAAGTGACTTTGTACTGCTAAAATGACTTTGCACAGTTCCATGAATTGGGGTTTGTGTTTCGCAAAGTCACTTTTTAGCAGTGCAAAGTCACTTTGAACCCTGCAAATAATTCCATGAACCGGGCCCATAGGGACTGCGATGTTGTTGCATGCGGCGCTTTAAAAATATTCAAATATTCAAATATAAAATAAAATTAGAGGACATTGATCTTTGTTTGAAATGCTGACTGCATTACAGAAAATGGGACTTTTAGGTAAAGGTGCACATCATTGGTGTTGCATAAACCATTAACAGGCTGGAAGCAACCACTTTGTGAGGTCTTAAATGGCCTTTCTGGGTGGTCCTGTGGGACATGCCAGCTAGAAGTCCACTGAGACGGTGTAGTGGTGTCTAGGTGTGGGCCTTGCATGCCAAGTGGTGGTGGCCAAACATTATGGCGAAGCAACAGCACACACTTTTCCCAAGCATGTGCAATTACTTATGGAACGGCGTGCCGTAGCTGCCCCCGAGCCGCTTTGAAGGACAGAGCCAGGCACCCCTCCGGCATCAGGCTGAGTGGTGAAATAACAGAGATGTGGTAGTGGAATGTATAAAGTGGAGTTGCTGGTTTGAGTTGCAATGCGATGTGGAAGGAGGAACAACATGCAGGGCTGCACAATTGCTTATGCATGAGCATATAGTGTTAGGAATGTGAGATAGGGACTGTCATCGGAAAGGACCAACCGAGTCCCAGTGAGGGAAAAAGAGATACAAGTGTTTGTTTTCTCTAGCTCAGGGGTCTCCAACCTTTACGTTGGCAAGAGCTACTTGTAGCTAATGGCCAATAGGCGGGAGCTACTGATGAGAGCTACTTGGGTGGTGATGTCCATAAGTATGAAAAGTTGTACCAAGATCATTTTGAAGCTCTTTATATAAAAAAGGAATAACATATGCATATACCATGATATTCATAACTTTAAAAACATCTTTATTTAATTATTTAATATTAGTAGCTGTCTCCTAAATATTATCAGGCATATCAGAATGTAGGAAACCAATGCAGACATTCAGTGTGAAGGCTGACACTGCATGCTATCCACCAGTGCTCAGTAATCTGGTGTGTAGCTCGAAACAGTAAGAGCACTGAGATCCTGTCAGGTGGGATGCAAGTTTTGATTTCAGGAAGTTTGTCTGAAAAAGGCAGATCCGCAGAGATAGGCAGTTTCACTGGCTGATGGTGTAGGTTCTCTCCTCGCCGTAGGGTTTTCATCTAACTGCAATGGTGTGGCAGACATACATTCAGGATTGCTTTTTATAATCTCTTGCAACATACTCAAAAACAGGAGTCACTGCGCTGGTCATAATTGCACCATCTGTAAAACGCATTTGTTTTTCGTAAACCAGCAACTTTGAAGGATGCCTCTGTAACAGCATTTGCATTGCAGCGTTTTGTTTTCCTACTTTTTTAGGATCGCAGGCAGCTTCCTTTGGGAAATTTATTTTCATAATGTGAATGTATTATTGCATCATTTTTCCAACCAAAATTTTTGGCACAGTAGATTAAAGATGCACACTTTCTTTTCACACTGGAAGAAATAAAATTAATTTCCCACTTTGGGTGCAAATGGTGAATCTGTTTTCTTTTGTTGGATGGGGCGCCTGCATCTGCATCCAGGATTCCAACAGCAGTTTATTTGTTTCTTTTGGGACTCCATGTGCAAAAACAATCCGAGGAGTATTTCACTCAATGAGCCTCATTACGAGGTTGGAGGCAGTTGCGTTCCGACTCCGCCCCGGTGAATGGTGCAATTACCAGTCCATTCCAAGGTTGGCGGGACCGGTAATTCCCCATTCACCAGGGCAATTCCCCATTCCCATTTGAGCCCACATAGGGCTAAATGGGAATGGGGAAGGAGCTAATAACGGTACTGCAAATTGCGGTACCGTTATTAGCTCTAGAGTCCCTTTGAGGGTCCCGTCCTTAACGCCTGAAAAAAACAGGCGTTAAGGAAGGACCCGCAAAGGGAATTCGTAGTAGGGTGGTAAGGGATTACCGGCACCGGTGCCCTTACCGGTGCCGGTAATCCCTTACCGCCTTCCTCGTAATGAGGCCCAATGTGTTATACGGATAAAAAAAAATCAGCATACACCACTTTCTGCTTCATCAAAAAATAAAATCCAGTGCCAGTTTAGCATATCCCCAATTCATGCAATTGCTCACATGCCAGGTCACAAAATTAAGCCAAGGAAAAGTAGGCCAAAGCCTACTTTGCTCACTACCCTTAAAAGGTTTTATGTCAAAGTAATTGGCAAGATTTAAAAAATGAACATGTTGAAACCATGTGATCAAGTTATATGCAAAAAAAGTGTAAATCACAGGGCTAAAACAACATTCGGTTTCATAGCGATGACTTGAAACATGCAAGAATCATATAACAACCAAACCGGACAATATATGAACCGTTATATTAACATTTTGAGCAAAAGAGTGTATATGGTTGAAGCAAGGGGGTGACATTCATAATTGGTGATGACGTGCCACCTGTCTGCACTTTATGAAGGAGGCAGTATCACAGAGAACAGCTCACATGATTGCTGCCTCTCCCGAAAGATATTATGTAGGCCATTCTGGTTCACAAGTAATGGTCCATGTATTGCTTGCATGTACAGCTCTCTCAGACATATTGGAATGTTCCATGTGTTGGAGAAATCCCTTGTAAATACCCAACTTTTAGCAAAAACAGGGCTCATAAACTACACCATCTGACCCCAGTATTGAAAGGCTGAACATTCCCTGCCAGAATTTGAACATGTGCTTACATGTTCCCCACAGGTTACTGTAGATCTCCTGGTTTGTGTACATAACATAAAGGGATCAAACATATTAATTGTTCTCCCATCTCATGGCTCTCAAATCTGTTCACTCCCTGCATTCACCACACAGTTTTGTACAGTGCTCTGTTACTTAGTAACTTGGTTTACGCTATATCAGACCCATACATTGTTGTGTTTAAGTTGATAAATTCATAGGAAGAACAGTGTTTGGGTGGCTTATAACTATCGCGCCATTTGATAAATGTGCACAACTCTTTGCAAAATAAGTATATGGCCACCTCCTGAATTATTTTGCAGTTGTGTGCGGTTTCGTCAAGGGGGGGGGTGCAAAGTTGTAGGGGGGACCCCAAAACGTTTGAAATCCAGATAGACATGAATGGGAAACAAATATCCTTGCGCCTACAGTCCAAACCGCTGGACGGATTTGCACCAAACTTGCATGTGGTGCCGAGGCCTGGCCCCGAAAGCATGCTTTTGCAAATTAGGTGTTACTCTGTCCAGTCAATTTTTTTTAAATGCCCAAAATGCAAGTAAAATTAATTTGTATTTGTATTTATTTGTATTTATTGTGTTTATAAAGCGCTTTAATCCAAAGCGCTTTACATTATAACAAGTTATATAGAAAAATATAACAGTGGAAGCAATTTACAAGAGATGAATCAAACCAATAAAACAGTAGGTGGAGCAATTAACCTGTGAGGGTAAGTAAGGGAAGGAAGGGGATGAGAAAGGGAAGGAGGAGGGAGACAGAAAAGGGCATTATGGTGAGGATGTAAGGAGGGAGAGGTAAGGGTAAGGGAAAGGAGCGAGTAGGAAAGGTGAGTAGGGGAAGATGTGAGGGAGGAGCGAGAGAAGTGAGAGGGGGTAAGGGTATCGGGGTGGAGGATGTAGAAGGGTAGAAGGAGAGATTTCAAGTACGTACAGAAGGAGGAAAAGGTGGTGATGGAGCAGATAGATAGAGGAAGTTCCAGTGCAGGGGGGCTAGGAGTTGAAAGGAGCAGAAACGGGAAGAGGCACATGGGGAAGGGGGGACGGTGAGAAGGAAGAGATCAGCGGATTGGGAAGGGATGTAGAAAGAAAGGAGAGAAGAGAGATAAGGAGGGGCGAGGTCATGAAGAGATTTCAAGACGAGACAGAGGAAATTAAATTTAAGTTGGGAGTGAAAGGGAAGCCAACCAGGGTAAGAATTAGTGAGAATTAATTAGTGATATCTGCATCTGGTCGCAGACTCACTTCCTGATTCAGTGTTCGCAGACTGCTTTGATCCAATCAGAAAGCCGTATAACGTTTGCGGACATTGTACACGCTCGCTGATTGGTCAATATAAAATGTGAGGTGCATCAAAACCTTTGAAACAGACACCATGTTTGATTCGCTAACTGCAACGGTAGACCATGTGCATCGCAGTAAAAGCATATTAAAAACCACAGCATTACACTTGTCAAACAAAAGAAAAAGCCAAAAATCATATGTTGTTTCATCTCTGATGTCTGTGAACCTCTCAGACATTCCTGTGATGTTTGCAAACTTGACAAAAGTTACAAAAGTTAGAGAACATCCATGCAAATTTCTGCATTCCAGGGTTGGTAAAGAGCAGTTTTTGGATGGCATATCACTTTGGCACCATTCAATGAAAATGCATAAAAATACTCAATACTATTTCAGACCCAACTATGAATGTTTTTGCAAAGCTTGGTCCCAAAATGATTGAACAACGTACGAATTTGGCGCCGTTTGACAAATCTGCACAAACGTTTTTAAAACGATTTTAGACCCACCATTGAATGTTTTTGCAAAGTTTGGCGGGATTTTGTCAAGAGGGGACAAAATTAGAGTGGGGTCCCAACATTTTTAGAGGGCTTATAACTTTGGTGCCGTTTGACGAATCAACACAAATGTTTTCAAATGGCCATGCCCCGGACAATCTGGCCATGGCCACCTTGGAACTGCAATGCACCGCCAGGGATCCGCTATGTGGTTACATTTGTAAAACCGGGATAGACTTAACTGGGAAAAAAGATTCTGGGGAACGGCAATGGGGTTAAAGTGGGCATGGCCAACAGGGACCGGCTATGTGGTAACATTTTCTAAATCAGAATAGGCTTGAATGGGAAAAAGAATTCTGGGAATGGGAATGGGGTTGTCTATTCTGATTTGCTTATTGGGGCCTTTGATCGCTGAAGCCCATGCCCCGTGGATTGTAGAGGGTCACATTATGATATTGATATTTTGTTTGTATTGTGCTTGTACACAAGTGTATCAGAGCGCAACAAGCCAAGGGAGGGGAACAAGGGAAAACAAAAACAACGATCTTACTAGGCCCAGTGACTTTGAGAATGCGGAAGTGCATGGAGAGTATAGTGGACACTGGATCAGGATACAGGCTCGGTGGAGTGGATAACGGCAGGTGGTTTGGTGGAACTGGGGCCATGGTCCAGCCTCATTCCCTAGGCATTACAACCATGACTTGCAGCCCCAGCATGCGCTGCTGAAAACGACACACACATCAGTATGCTTTGGAAAAAATATGTTTGTTAAAGGAGGTTTCTAGTCATTTTATATATGTTAAAATTGAATTATTAATAACTCATATACAGTGCTCTAATATCATGAAACATTTCCAGTTATAAAAAAAATTGAAATTCAGTAGAAACATGTTGTTAAAGGGAGGTTATGGTTAAATGGCACCAATAAAATGTTTTTAAATATACAGAAAATGACATTATGGTTAAATTGCACTAATGAAAACCTATGAAATTCACTGAAGAAAAGTTGTTAAAGGGACATTATGGTTAGGTTCTACTAATAAAAACCCATGAAATTCTGTGAAAAAACTTTTCGTAAAGGGATATTATGGTTACTAAGTAAAATCGAGAAACCCAAGAAATACGCTAGTTATGGTTTGCATGCACTGCTAAGACTAACACCCAGAACATCAAAGATGACTTTGCAAATGACATCAAGCATCACATATGTTATTATTACTGTGTAACAATGCAAATGCAAGGTCTGTATAAGGGGTACTGCTTAGAGTGTCCTTTACAACATATCAAAGGTTGATATAATGATTACATGTGGATTAGATCATCCTTCTCGTTCTCGTTTACCACTATAGTTATGTTACATTGTTGTTATACCTTCATTATTGGTAATTCATCTACTCAAGTTAAACCTTTCAAAAAGATTGATCTAATCTTCACTGTTACTATTATCAAATGATCAATAAAAATCATTAAACAAAAAAAACGTATCAATGGTGATCAGTAGCCCTGTAATAAGCTATACCATGTTGCATAAAAGGTGCTTATTGAAAAAGGAATTGTGTCTTGACGTTTTGTTATTAATACAGCAATCAAATTGTACATAAAGAGAAACAATGAATGCAGTATGGATCAGAGAACTAAAGTATTGTTAAGATGGTATGTTTAGGTAGTACAATGATAAGTCGAAGCAGATAAGATTCTTCAGCAATGTATTATCTGCATGAGACCTGTTTTTTGTTCTATGAATCCTCATTATGACCTCAGGGTAAGCCCTAGGGAAAAGAACTTCGGAACATAGCACAAGGTTAAGCTCTACATGCACAGTACCTTTACAGTATGCGTATCATGGTTTCAATTTAATATAACCATTACATCCTCAGCTTAAAATGAATACTGTTACTGAACTAAAACAACCACCCCAGATATGTGATGTCATCAGTGATGTAATTTGTGATATCATCTGTGATGTCCTAGATATTATTCTTAGCAGTGCAGGGCAGTGGCGCTAGTTATGGTTGCTTAGCAAACCATAACTGATGTATTTTTTGGGTATTTCGATTTTACTTTGTAACCATAACATCTCTTTAACAAAAGTTTTTTCACTGAATATTAAAATATATACATACAAACCACTGCCCGCTTTCCCCACCTAATTACTTCATTTGTACTCTTGTTTCCTAAAACATAGGCTGAACTCAAATCATGTTTTTTAAGTCGTGGCATTAATAGCACATGTCATTTTCCATAGTTGTATAAATGTTAGTGAACAAACACCAAATGCAGTGCAGCTAGTAGTTTTCCATAGTTACTTAAATGTAAAATTGCTGTTAGCGCTTGAATTTCTGTATTGGAACATGCATAGAGGTTGGTTCCTCTATATCACAGTTAATTCCATATTACCCTTTCATATAGATGGGGTACTATTGCCTTAAAACAGAAAACTCAGTGTCTTCAAACAAAATAAAACATTCACAGTTTTACCATGAACAGCATCACGTAACGCTAGATGTACCTTTTTTCTTGCAAGCTGGGACTCACACAGAGTATCTTTTTTCAACGCACATACGCTGAGCAAAAAACAATTCTAGGCCCATTCAGATTGAAAGCCTACAAATCCCAGTTTGCAAACTAATGTTAACCACAGCCTGTCTTTGCTTCAGGTGGCATGCAGATGTATGCACCCCTTCCCTTTCTAATCAGCCATCCTTTGCACCTCTTGTGACAATGGCCACAAGACACATTTCCCATTTGCTTTTGTTATTGATAGTTAACCCCTTGCTGGGACACTCCAGTCAATCCCAGATGCAGCCCCTCCTCTCACAGTGCAATCACCGTGCACAGAGCTTTTGACTGTTTGCTTTGCAGGAAGAGGAGAAGGAGGGGACAGGGGAATGTACCCAGGGACTTCAGAGCCCAAAATGAACCCACAATGCTGATTTTGGTGTCTGATTTAAAGAGGTATTGGGAAACCTCGGGCGAGCTTCCAGCAGCACGCGATCTACTAGTCGGCGACACTGTCTCTAGATGATGGGAAAACAATTATTAATTCATGCACATTCTAAGCAAGTGTTCAGAGCAGGGTAAGCTGCCTTTCCCAGGTGCTTTCATATGGCCAGGGCGGCAAGTCAATTGCTAGGGATGCTGGTTGAAACTAATGTGAAATTTGGGAGACTTCTTCTTTTGTTCTTTATATAAGGTCTTAAAGGAGAGAGATTTCAAATTCTAGGAGAAGGGGCGAGATGGGGTGAGATCAAAGGGGGTCGAAGCAGAAGACTAAGAATGCCTCTTTAAATAGCTGGCATAATGGCTGAATAGCCAGCCAAGTGAAAACCTTACTCCAAACTTTTAATGGAGCTAGACAACACAAAAATGCAAAGGAAATCAGTTAGGATGCCAGGATCAGTCTAGGTTCCTGCATCAAAGAAATCATATTGCCAGTGTTAGTTTTGAGCTGTAAATTAGCGGCAAATATATTTTGATATTTGGGATGTGCCCTGGAAATAGGGACGCATAGCAGATGATAACGGTGAAGTTGACGACTTCTTGGTGTCCTGTTTGATGCTGAACCATGGAGTGGAGTTGGTTTGGAAGGTGCGCCAGTGTTGGTTAAGGCATGGCATGGAGATGGCATTCTACATGCAGCTGGTGCACCTTTTGGTATTCCCTCCTGCTAGGCTTTCTTTGGGAAAGTATATATCATGTACACATGGCCATGCTAGTGGCCCACTCTTTTTCTTGCTCCTTGTGTGGGAATTCTCAGATTCATGTTCATTCAAATGGCATGTGCCCCTCTTCCCGCTCTCCTTCACAGTGTACAAGGACTGAGAACATGGAATGCGGTTTAGCCTCTTTTCAGAGTAATCTGTTATATTTGTATGTATTTATTTAATAATTTATTAGTGCAAATATGTCAGAGAAACAAGAAAAAAATAACAAGCATTACACAAAATCACAAGAAATACAGAGGAAAACGCCAAACTTTGCATCTAAAACTAATTACAAGATACACAAAATCGAAATCTATCAGATCCAGAACAAGCAAAAAAGAGCAATGCCAGAGGGTAACATTAATTCTAAACCTTCCAGCCATTACCTATTTGTTTTGCTGCAGTCACCCGAGTGGAACGGGTATGCACAGACAGTGCCTGCTGGGCACAGAGACCCAAGCTACTCGTCACTGATGAGGCCCAACGAGGCTGAAGCTTGTTTGGGGATGCTAGTGGTCCTGTGCAGAAGGGATGTGACCAAGCAGTTTGAGCTGGACTGCCCCTTTTGGGGTGGGACCAAGCCTGATTTGCATAAGGTCTTTCCCCTTTTTTAATGGTTTGGCAGGCGAAGAACAATGGTCTGGAGGGTTGCCTAGACCAAAGCCAGAGGTTAAGATTAATTCTAAACTTTCCAGCCATCACCGCTTTTATTGTACACCAGATCAACTACACCAGACTTCCGACGTACTAAGTGCCTAGGTGAAGTGCAAACCGCAGGTCTGAATTTACTAATAAAATACTAATAGGAAACTGCTCTGAAATTACTTTAAGGTGGCACGCAGTGTTCTATAAGACTCCCTAATGAATAAATAAAGTGCTGAGGCAACAGCAGGGGAGGTTATGTTGGCGCTCGTATCGCAGGGGGTCTGGAGCGAGGAGGTTTGGTGTGTTTTCATAAAAATGGACTGGGATGAAATCGACCAGGATTCAACAGTGTTTTTAAGGTTTTCGGAGTTACTTGAAAATTAGCATGAAGCAATTGGATGTATTTCTGTTGTAATGCTTTGTCAGGGTGGGGCAAACCTATCACTCACCCGCAGCAAGCTATGTCTGCAGCATCTGCAGCTTACACCAGAAGTAGTACTGATGTGTTAGATACACATTGTGGTACACGGGGAGCCATCTGGTGAATGGACACAATCGGCAGCCGAAAGAGTTCTACATTTCTTTGTAAAGTGGCCAAAGTATTCTGAATGCTTTTAAGTAAGACGTGGACAGACAATAACAAGATGCTGTTATACTTAGATCTGGCTGCTATAATTTCCTTTGTTCTGCAAAGATTACATCACATCCTCATAAAGGCTGTCCTTATTTTCGGGCTTGGCCATCTCCTTAAATAGAGTTGTATCTCCCCTTGCAAGGCTAGTTGCGTGTGTAGTTTTAACTTTCCAACTTCATCCAAGGTTTGGATCCAATCAGCTTCAAACAATTTCACTTTTACGTTCACTCTGCTTGGGTTGGTCTGCAGGTCTTCCATCGAGCAGGATATAAGTTCAAGAAGTTTGGAGCAATGGTTTCCCCATTTGGTCAGGTATTTATTGGAGTTGGCCTTAAGCTCCTTGCTGAGCCCACCTATCATATAGTGGGGCAAGGGGTTGGAAAACAGCATTTTCTAAACAAACTCAGCAGTTTCCAATCAGATGCTGATTTGAATGAGCAAAGGCCTAATTCTTTCCTCACCACCTAGATAGGAATTGATGGTGGAAGCCTCAAGACTTTCTTCCAGAAAATTGCTTTTTGGGTGAGGCGTGTTTAGGGGTCACAGACAGATTATAAAATGGTGGGAAATGTACTCCAGCGAGGATGCACAGTGAATTGAAAAGGGCTAGTATGGGGAGAAGCCCAACCACAGTGTCCAGGCCCTTCCAGCAAAGGGTGCCACACAGGTCCTAAAAACATCAAATTCATCCCAGGGCAGGTGTGCAAAACAGCAGTGAGCTGCTTTGTCTGAAGCAGCATAAATCCTTGCACAGCCCTTGCTTGTCAAGCAGCCATGTGAGCGTTTAGGTGGACCACCAAGGGCGGTGGCTTGAGCAACTTAACAAGCACGGGAGGAAGTGAAAAGGAAGCAGGCTGTGACGATTCAGCAGCATGGGATGAAGAAACCCCCTGCCCTAAGGCATAAGACTATTCAAGTCTTTAAGGAGTTTGAAGGAGACCGTAGGCTGAATACCATCATGAGGTGAAGCAACTCTAAGTTTCAATATAGGTTTTTTTATGTATGACAGGGAGTATTGTATTTCTTGGAATAAATGGCTAAAAGCCTATACCTTTAAAAAATCGTTCTCTTCCTTACACTGATGCAGCTATCGTCTAGTTCTTGAAGTCGATACACATTATTATCTAGTTGTTTGAAAAAAGAACACCCATACAGTATGCAGATTGCAATGTAGTGCAAAACATACTTAAAGCAGATTAATACAATGCATTTAGTACCCGGAGGGTTGTCCAACTCCAGGCCTCGAGGGCCAGATCCATGTCGAATTTTCAGGATACCCCTCATTGTCTCGGAAGGATAGCTCAGGGGCAATGCTCTCGCCTTGGAAGCAAGACAATACAGAGCATCACAGGTTCAATCACCAGGTCCACACTTAGAAACTTCTGGGTATTAAGCATGTTATAAATAACCTATCCTATTATATCATTAATATTCATGGCATACATTTGCATACAATGCTTCTAAATAGGTGCATATTTTTGCTCATGAATATTAATGAGTGATATCCTAAAAACCCATTAGGTTTCTGGCCTTCGAAGCCTGGAGTTGATCAACCCTGCCCTACTGTATGTTATAAGGATACTGCAAGTCACGAGGAGTCATGTGACCAAATAGAAGAACGAGGGTGAAGGCAGAGTTACTTTTATTGTAACGTGGCAACATCACTGGAATAGATTATTGCAGGTGGAAGTGATGTCAGCACTATGTAACAGTATTTATAGTCTTTTAATGGATGTTGAGGCTGCCAGCGGTTTGTGGCACTCTGAGACTACCAGCCTCTTTAATTGGACCCTCGGGCTCTAATTTCTGCTTGGAAACGCATCCAGCTCCTCCCACGCAAACACGCCGGTTACCTCCTTATCTTTTCGGGAGTGCCCCCGAGTGCAAACAGGGGGGCACGGCTGCAGGTGTGAGAGCAAACCCCGGCATCTTGCTTGTCTGCATGCCATAGAGTTTCCTGTTTCTAAAAATAACGTCGGGGCATGACCTGAAAATGCGAGCGGCGAGAGCTGCTGTGGAAAAGCAACCAACAAAAAAAAACACAGAATGTTTCCGAGGGTTGCAGCTGCTGCTGCTTTTGAATGCAGATGCAGTCCGCCCAAACGTTCCTTTTGTGGCAATATTTAATAGAAAAGCTCCAGATGAGAGAATGGGCCCGCAATCCTGAACGCCTGACAGACTCGGGCGCCCTTGAGCTGACAGTGGCACCGGCAGAATACTGGCAAAAGGATAGTAATATGAATACATAGGTATTGCCAGCTTTGCCTGAGCTACACGGCGGGGGCGCTTTTAGTGGGCGCCCTTCCAGTGTCCAGATTTTAAAATGTTATTTACCTTGTATCTGCATTCGTGCAGCATCAACCCGATTCTTTTCTCGGTCGGGCATTCTGGTAGCTCAGGTGTACTGTGTGACTCTTTCCCCTCCCGCAACCCCCATTGATCATCCATTCTCCAGCACCACGTGGTGGGTGGCGATTTTCTTTAATGTTTATGTGGGGTGTAAATATATCCATGCAAGTGTAGTGAGGTAGCACGGAGAAGCCAAGAGATCTTCTCGGAGGGGTCGCCTCATTTAATTCACTATATGCCAGTATTGACATTGAAAAAAGACCCTTCAGATGGCTTTGCCCACTAACACCAGTACTCACACTATAAAAGTACACTTGTTTTGGTTCGGTTTGATAGGGCCAGCATTACCAGTCTAATAATACATACAGTTGTTTTCTGTACCCAAAAATGCCAATATGCTGACTCTAAAAAAAGACATTGTAATGCTGGTTGTGCCAATATATGCTTATTTTACCACTGCAGTACACAATCACTTTGCCTTGTCCATTAAGGCCAGTACTAGAACTGTAAGTATACACTTGTTTTAGCTTTGTCCAAAAGGACAATTAATGCCACTGTACAAATTGGCTTATTTATTTTTGCAGCGCTCACGCAGCCCGGGGGCATTGAGGCGCTGTTACAGGAACATGTCTCTTAGCTGCGTATTTATAACGCGCTTAATACCCAGAGGTTTCTAAGCGCAGACCCGGGGATCGAACCTGTGTTGCTTCGTGTTGCCTTGTTTCCAAGGCAAGCACACTGCTACTGAGCTATCCTCTCAAGACAGCTATATTCCTGGGCTTGTGTTCGCTTTGTCCGATAATCCCACGGGAACTACAGTGTAAGAAGCCTCCATCCTAGTTACATACACACAAACAATACATTAACACATACACAGAAGTTTATACATACAAAGATACACACACATGCTCGCACATACACACATTCTCAAACATGCTGCCACATACGAACAAGCATTCACACACCACTCTCACGCATGTGCTAACATTCGCACACACAAACACATGAGCACATTTATTTAAAACACGTGCCTCATTTTTAAGGGTGGACTTGTGCCTGGTCCCTCAGCTCAGCTCCTTCTTTCATAGGAACAAGCAAACGAGAAGCAGGAACCAGAGAGGGAAGTCGAGTGATGCTGCTATCCTCAGAGACGTTTTTATGGGAGGGCAAAAGGGGCACTTGCCCAGGGCCCCCACCTTGGAGGGGGCCCCTACAATGCTGCCTGATCTAAAGTAAGATTCCATTGTTCACCAGACTTGAATAGCACACACCAGGAGATTTTATGGCGTGCTGCTGCGCCGCGAAACCTATTGCCTGTCTTTTTTGCCAAGTAATTTCTGCCCTTGATCAATTAATCATGTAATGCTTTCTTTGTTCACTGTGAAATGCATAATTTGTGTGTTCCATATGGCACAACTTCTGTAGCATTCTTTCCTTCCTGTGGTAACTATGTTGATCATGTGCAATACCCAAAGTTGAAATCCATATTGATAAATTGAGTGCCACAATGGTTCAGAAGTTAGCTGAGTGTGTTAAGCACTCATTGTAGAGATGTGTGTTCATATGAAAGATTAGAAGAGCACCTTCCAGCAAGGTTGGCTGAACCTTTCCTATGTCTGAAGTTTATAAACCTACCTGCATACGTACTTGGTTTTGCAGCATAAGAGGTGCTATTATCAGCAATGCTCCTCCACCAAATAGGGGTTGCTATAAAAACTAACATGTCATTCGTATGGTGAAGGTCTAGAAATTGGTTTGTTCAGATGGCGAATTCTAAAACCAAGGCAATGCCCTCCAAAGATGAGCATAAGCTATTAGTCCAAAGGGTGAACAAGTATCCAAAATCAAGACTGTGGAACTAAAGTGTTCATGCTTGTATCCTGGCTTTGCCAGCAGACGATACAGTGATCCTGGTGAAATCATATATAATATCTCTTGCATTACGGTGCTGTCTTCTGTGAGGTTTGCCTTCTTGCATGCTGGTGGCATCGTTTAGCTCATTACTTGATATTTCTTCTTATGTAGGCCATTTGAGTGGAAGGGTTGGTAGACAGGAGAGAGCAGACCACATGTTGTAGGCCTTAGGCAAGCATATTTTAAGGTCTGCTCGTTTGACACAAAATAAAGTCAAAGGTTTTTCTGCACGTTTATGAATAACAATTTCACAAGCCATTGTTTTGGAAGTATTTAAAGCTTAAAAGTACAAAAGACATACCTAGATTAAATCCGTTAAATCACATTGATTGGTATGCTGGTACTTTAATTCTTACCTTGATGATGGAGAGAATTAAGCTATAATCATTCCTATTTTGGTTAACACCCTTCTGTAATATTTTGGTTTAACAAATTGTCAGGTTTGGAAATGTGATTTGTGTACTTTGCAAGTCAGTTTTATAAAATGAGATTGTTTTAGTACATGGTAAGAGCTGGAAAAGAAAGTGTTCAAATGCAGAAAGTGCATAGTTGGCACAAATCCCAGCTTCGCCCCTTAAGCAATGCGTGATCCTGGGCCTCTCGTTTAATCTTTTATTGCCTAACCTCTCAGAATCGCCAGTCCCTAAACTTTTCAATATTGTCACTCCTTCAGAGTGATTTCCTTCTTAGGGTATGATCTTGATAAAAGCCTCACTCATGGTTTCACTGGCTATAGGGTTGTGTCCACTATAATAGTGAGCATTGATATACTGCACACCATATGCACTTGTTCCCTTGATCTCTAATGGCAACACTATTTGAAAACCAGTCCCAAGTCTAATGTCAGTCTGTCTGGATAGAGACACCTTCCTGGTAGCTTCTAATCTGCATTCACTATCCATGCTATTCTATGCGTAGCTTTCTCATTCCTTACAATTGGTCTACTCTATCCAAGGGGACCTAAAGGGAGTAAACATGCGTATTTTCAATGCTGCAAGGCAGAATATTAACCTATAGGTTATGATCACGGTTGGGGTGTGTGGGGGCGTTGTGCCACCAGATATTCTTGATCACTTAATTCCTTTGGTTTGGTGGAGGGGGGCCCCAAAGATGTCCATGCCCAGGGCCCCAAAAATGCTTAAGATGGCCTTGCCATCTCCCCATCTTGATGACTGGTTCTCAAAGTTGTTTGATCCTGCCTAAACTGTAATGGCATCTATTCCAGGCTACCTGCCAAGCAAGTCCTTGCCATACAAAGCATGTACAGGACGACAACTCATCTCGTCATCAGCCTAAAATGTAATGATGTTATCTCCCTGGCCATGATGACTCTGTCTTGGCTGCCCATGAAACAGCACATCGGCTTTGAGACTCTCTTTCTCGTCCACAAACTTTGCAATGGACTCGCTCTGAAAGGCCTCACTGGAGTATCCAATCTCTAGCAGCCATCTTGACAGCTCCGCTCGTCTTCCCGCAATCTGCTTGCCTTCTTCCGGCTGGAGCACCCTTCCACCATGCCTCTGTCTCAAACCAAACCATCTGGGATTGAGAAGAGCTGTGGAGAATTGCCCCTTTTGTAATTGCCTTTGGTACCAGGATCATGGTCCTGCAGACTGCATTGCCCCATTTTCCCCCCTCCGGGCGCTCCTAATCATCCACCTTCAGTGCTCCAAGTCACATACCTGCCGGGGTGAGCGCTTGACAAGAACTTTGAATAAGCAGAGACATACATTTTCAGATCTGCAACTGGTTTTGTACTTCTCGACAAGGTCTTCAACACCCAACGCAATGCGGTGCAGAAGAAAATAAAGTGAAATAGTATTTTCCATTGTGATATGGTTGACATGGATTTTACTAAGGAAGGTGTCTTGCTGAAAACATGCTCTAAGTGGACTTATAGCAGACTGTTCCCTTAGAAAACCATTGGTCAAAGCGTCACATTCAAAATAATTCTAGCTTCTGAGGTCCATTGTATCCTGACGTTCACACACGTAAGTAAAAGTACTTCTCTGCTGTTTCACTGACAAAAGTACTGTGACGCAGTATACAAGAACTCTGCTCTAGCCGAAGAAGCTATGCACACTGGTAATGCGGGAACCAACAGGCTCGGTCTGGCCCATAGGGCAATGTGGAAGGGCTATCCTGAGAGGTTGGGGTGGCCCTCTTTGGTGGGCCGGATGGAAAAAGCAGTGCATTGTGGACCTTGTAGTTGTGAATAATGCTACTCTCCCAAGGTTGTTTCAAATGCAACATTTTCCTAAAGTTTTCCACAAAGAAGCGTACTCCACGTGCTTCTCTACTTTTCACGAAAAGTCAAACATTTTGATTTACATGTTTTTGTGCCACGTTTGTTATGGTGCCTGGGTGTCATAGTCCGAAACTTCCTGCTGATTTTTGAACAACGCAATGCACCTGCACTATCTCGGGAGGATAGCTCAGGGGCAACGTGCTCGCCTTGGAAGTAAGATGACATTGAGCACCATAGGTTCGATACCCGTGGTCTGCGCTTAGAAACCTCTGGGTATTAAGCGCGTTATAAATAACCTATCATTTAAAGGTTGACAGGTTGCAACAGGGACACCCTGTGCTCTCCTGTCGCATAACACAAAAGGAGCATTGGCAATGCCAACAGTTTTGCCTCTTGTGTTGGCATGGGAAAGTTATTTGCCAAGCACTGCCATAGTGGTACTCCCTCATCATTTGATGGCCAGCAATGCAAAATGGTTTTAGTACCTGGTAAATGATGTCAGTGCCCATCTACTACCTATTCGCAAGCTAAAACTATTGGCTTTGCCAATGCTTGTTTTTTAACTGGACTTCTGTGCAAGGAATGCATGATGGAACACAAACATTGCTTATACATCAAGTGGCTGAAGACACACTTTGCTAGGACAATTTTATTACAGTAGGAACTGGTTTGTAGTTGCAATTAAACCATTAATTTTCAGACAGCTGCTTAGAAATAACATGGACAAGCCCTAAACATTACAAAGATTGTGTGTATCTTGATAGGGATAGCTCAAACATATCGCTGGAGGGTGCACTTTGGGTGGAGAGGTGCAGGCGATGGATGGTAAAAGCCTTAGGGATTAGCATGGCCATGGGCGGTCAATAGATGGGTAAAAATCAAAGCAACCGAAGAAAAGAAAGAATTAGAAACTGTATCTGGTCATTCCATCGAAATCAGTTTCATCTAATGCCTTACCATCGAATTATATCCAACGAAAAGCATTTCCCTCGAAATGCTTTTTCAGTGACTATTCATTCGATGGTATATTCGAAACTAGGGTTAGGGGTTAGGGGTTAAGGGTTAAGGTTGGGGCTAGGGTTAGATTAAGGGTTAGATTAGGGTTAGGGCTCGGGTAAGATTAAGGGTTGGGTTAGGGTTTAGGGTTAGATTAAGGGTTAGATTAGGGTTGGGGTTGGGGCTAGGGTTATATTAAGGGTTAGATTAGGTTTAGGGGTTAGGGCTAGGGTTAGATTAAGGGTTAGATTAGGTTTAGGGGTGGGGGTTGGAGGGGATGTGGGAACCCCCCACAATATTAAAAAAAAACATGAAAACGTTACAAGGAGCTGCCCAGTGCCGAATTATCAGCACTGGACAGCTCCATGTAACTTTGTAATGTAGAAAATAAATGCACTGAGATGCTGGGCCTCATTACGAGTCCGGCAGTAACCGCGGCGGTAAAACCGCCTGGTTACCGCCAGACTCATATTACCATTGCGCCTCCGTGATTCCCGGAATTACCGGGGCATTATAACCCCGGTTTTTCGGGAATCACGGAGGCGGAATGGTGTTAATCCCCATTCCCATCGAGTCCTATGGGACTCGATGGGAATGGGGTTAATGGAAACACCAGCAGCATCTCGTAATGCTGCCGGTGTTTCCTCGTCCGCCTTCAGGCGGCGGTGTTAAACCCGCCAGGTCAGACCTGGCGGGAACATCACCTCCCCCCTGCAGGAGTTGTGATCGCCCGGCATGGAAACAACGGTGGCGGCGGGTTTACCGCCACCGTTGTTTCCATACCGGGCGATTTGTAATGAGGCCTGCTGTCTTTTACATGTAAAAGTGCATTTCCATCGAAACCAGTCCATTTATATTTTCGATGGACTGGTTTCGATGGAAATGCACTTGTACAAGTAAAAGATAGCATTTCGATGCAATGGCATTTGATGGATTTCTATCGATGGAAATGCATGTCGATGCATTTGCTTCGATGGAAAGACCATAAACCATTAGAAACCAATCTAATTCTAGGTGCGCTCACGTTGGGTTCTCCACTGAAGCTGCAGTATATTATGTTGTCATTAGTTCATGTCAGAAGTGCCATTATAAATCTAAAGCTAGAAGCTCTTATAGTTTCTTTCATGCTTCAAAATTTTAATTGGAGGGCAAGAAGTACATCCATAAATTCAGTGCCATCACACGTAATTGCCGATGCATTTCGGATTATGTCAGTGTTCAGGGTTTAAGACACTGCATACAGTTATTCCCGTACAGAATTTGCTACATGTAATCCTCTAACGGACTGTTATCAAATTTTCTTCCTGATTCCACGTTACTACACTCTTTCCACATATTGTATGTGCAAATCTGATTTGTAATATTGGTATGAATTGGCCACTTTTGATTATGTTTTTGATTTCCATGTTTTGTGATTACGAGTATGCTTTCCATGATATGTTGACACAAACATTTCATATATACATATATTTTGATATTTTGATTTGTTGAACATAACTGAGCAACTGTTCTGTTGCATATCGCAATTAGCACGCTTCCCTATACGGGTGCTAATGGTGTCTTAAAATAAAAACACACCTTTCTCCAGCATGCGTCTGGCATGGATTCACATACTCATGAATATTCCCTGTCGTCAGAAATCAGTTTCAGTTTTGTTTCTGAACTGTATTTCTACTAATAACCAATCACTGGTCTCTGGGTCATACTGCCCCCAGCCAATGACTGCCCTCTACCTAAGCCCCACATCTGGCAGCCATCTTCAGATTTTTACCACACGTTCAAGTGTTGGGAGTCCTCGTGCTATAGCTCTCGAGCTTTTACTGCGTTTTGCGTTTTTTTCGAAGAGTTTACTCTTATATTTTCGGTCAATCGAGCCTCAAGCTCCACCGATTCTACTTCCGATCAACGGGGACCCGCTTCGGAATTTTTCTACGCCCCTCAAGGGCGACTTTTCATCATGTTTTTACTCCTTGGAGGATTCCGGAAGATCTTTGATGCCTACCTCGCGTGGTCATGGCCCAGGACAAAGGAAACAAGATGCCTGTTGGATCCAAGCTGTGTAGGAGCTGCCCAGGATGCGGATTGCAGAATGTCTTCAAAAAAGATGAGCACTCCCGGTGCCTCTACTGCCTTCACAACGACAAATTGCACGTGGAGAAGGACTGTGCGTTTTGTAAGAAAATGTCCGAACGGACAATGAAGGATCGTCGCATTCCACTCACCAACTGGCTGGAGGGGAAGAGCCCAGAAGCAGGTGAGAAGAGGAAGAAGTCTGAGCGGTCTTCTAAGATTTTTGAGGGTGCTCCGGTGACGGGGGGCCCAACAAAAGGCAAAGCACCGCGGGCACCGGGAGCGCCGCTGGTTCGGGCTCCTTGGCTGCCAGGCAGGGCGCGATGTCAGCGACGCCATCAACCACGAGCCAACGCTGTGGCTCGGTGAAAAGGAAGTCGGAGAACCAGGGTAAGCTTCGGGAGGAGCGAGGCAGCAACCCTCCTCCCAAGGTGAAGGCCTCAGGACCGCCTAAGGTCACAAAGGCCCTGATTCTCCCAGCTAAGGCCTCGATCGGAGGAGTTGTGGTGGCCCTGGCGAAGCCTGTGGAGGCTACCCCAGTGGAGACGACTGCCGGACCTAGAGTTTCCCTGCCACCACGGAGGGAATCACCTTTTCAGCCTATCGAGAAGACCCGCGTGAAACCCCGGGAGGAGAAAGAGGGGGGGCACAGTAGCCATAATGGACACAGATACCACCTCCGAAGATGAGCTGGCTGGCGTCGCAAAGATCCTGGAGAAGAGGTTCGAGGAAGTCCAGTCCTATGGGAGGGATCCGACGAGACGGACGTAGAGAGCAACAGTGGAGCCGACGAGGAGCCACGGGCCGTGGAGGAAGCGGAGGACCCCACTCCCCTGCCGTCGCTCCTTTCACAACCGATGCCGATGCCACAGGACAACTCAGGAGCAATCTTGATGGCTATCCAGACCCTGTGTACGGAGATGAGGACAAGGTTGCCCTTACCCCCAGCGGATGATCCAGCGGCGCCTCGACCGTCGGGAAGCCCACCAAACAAGAGGGGAATCCATCCACCCTCTCCTTTCCAGCCTTCACCCCCTTCCCCTCCACCGAGGGATGAGACGGAGACGGGGACGACGGGGATTGACGGCGACGGTGGTGACGACGGGATGGATCTCCCATCACCCCCTGTCCGGTCCTCCCCTTCCGACGAAATTGGGTCCTTTCACGCCATGATCGCCAGGGCATTGGAACTTTTCCAGCTTTGTCCCGAAGAGCAGAAGAAGGAGGGTTTCCTCTACCAACGACGGGAGGCCAAGAGGAAGACCGTCCTACCGTTACTGGACGACGCCTGGGACGAAGGACTGTTGCTGCTCAAGAACCTGTCCACGGCTCCTGCGAAGAGGGACCGGTATGAGAAGAATTACCGCGTCCCGGTTTCCACCCAATGTGCCTTAGAGCTCAGCCGTCCCCGGATTCAGTGGTCTCTGCAGTGGCCAAGAAGAAATCGGCAGGGGCATCGGGATCAACTTCCACCTCCACACCGGACAGCGAGGGGAAGAAGCTGGACGCCATGGGACGACGAGTCATCTCGTCGGCGGCGACGACCATCAAAGCGGCCAACGCCCTTGCGATCGTGGTGCGCTACGACAGGGAGCTGTGGTTTAAGATCGCTCCCCTCCTGGATTTCCTGCCAGATGACAAGAGGGCAGAGGCCCTTGAAATCTTACAGGAAGGCGAAGTGGCGTCGGACCACACCATCACAGTGGCCACGAACATCACTGACACTGGTTTTCGACAGATGGGCAACAGCGTTTGCCTTCGCCGACATGGTTGGCTCAAGGCCACCGATTTCCGTCAGGTCGTTCAGACCAGGGTACTAGACATGCTCTTCGACAGGAACAACCTGTTCGGCAAGTCAGTGGAGGAGTCACTGTAGGCCATCAAGGCGGACACCGAGACAGCCCGGCCCTTGGGTTCTCTCCATCAACGACGGCCATCCTTTCGGACCCCCGGAAGCAAGTCTCAAGGTGCCTCCAAAGGATTTGGTGGCGGTTCCTCATCGTACCGCCAAGCGGCCCGCTCATCATCGCAAGAGGCCTACAGAGGCTGCAGCAAAGCTGGAGGACGTCGCCGTCGCCAAGGAGGCCAAGGTGGCAAGGCCTCAGCAAAGCAAGATTGAACCTGGCATGACGTTGTGCCCCCACTCAAGCACCCCGGTGAGAGGCCTGCTTGCGAAATTTGTCAGCGCGTGGGAGTCCATCTCCATGGACTGTTGGGTGCTGAACGCGCTGGCGCACGGGCACACTCTGGAATTCCAAAGAAAGTATCTCCGTCTACCACCTGTAGCCAGGAAGGAAAACCACGTGCCACAGCTACTTCTGGAGGTACGAGCAATGCTGAAAAAGGGCATGATAGAACTCGTCCTGAAGAGGCTCCGGAGTATACTCGCGGTACTTCCTCGTCCGAAAGAAAAGCGCAGGTTGGTGGCCCATTCTGGACCTTCGTCATCTAAACAAATATATCAAGTCCAAGAAATTCCGGGTGGTCACCCTGCAGCACGTGCAGGGACAGCTGGAGGAGGACGACTTCCTATCGTCGCTGGACTTGGAGGACGCCTACTTCCACATCCCCATACTCAAGAGACATCGAAAGTTCCTACGATTTGTGGTCCAGGGTCAAGGCCCTACCCTTCGGATTGAAGTCGGCGCCCAGGGTCTTCAACAAGTGCCTGGCACCGGTGGCGGCACGGCTGCGCCTTCAGGGGATCCACGTATACCCCTACATGGACGATTGGCTCATCCGAGCAAAGTCAAGGGAACTCGCCGTCGATCACACAGCCAAGACCGTCCAACTGCTCACGGATCTGGGATTTTCGATCAACTTCGCGAAATCCCACTTGGTACCGTCGCAAGACGCCCTGTTCCTGGGAGCCAGACTCGACACAGTGGCGTCATTGGCTTTGCCGTCGGAGGAAAGGACGAAGGCTATCCTGGGCAAGGTACAACGGCTGTTGACCATGGACACGGCCAGGGTGAGGTCCATCAAGTCCCTACTCAGCATGATGTCGTCGTGCATACACCTCGTGCACCTATGCAGGCTGCGGATGCGACCACTGCAGGAGTTCCTCGACGCCCGTTGGATGCAAGCAGCGGGCAGTTTCGAAGACAAGATCTCCCTCAATGAGACGTTCCGCCAAGCAATCCGGTGGTGGGGCAACCGCGCACATCTAGCAGCGGTTATGGACTTCCAGACCCCGACACATTAGGAGACGGTGACGACGGACGCCTCCCTGGAGGGATGGGGAGCGCACACCAGAGATCTCCACACAAGAGGCCTTTGGCTCCCGGAGGAGAGGTCACTATACATCAACGTCTTGGAGCTCCGACCCATGTTCTGGGCCCTCAGGTCGTTCCTCCCGTCTCTCAAGGGTAAGGTGGTGAGGGTCTTCACTGACAACACAACCATGATGTTCTACATCCGGAAGCAAGGGGGCACCAGATCCCCAACCCTATCCAAGGAAGCGCAGGATCTGTGGCACTGGGCTGTTGCCACAGGATGTTCCTGGTACCCTTCCACCTGGCAGGAGTAAAGAACACTGTCGCCGACTCGCTCAGCAAGGAGCTGCACTTGTGCCACAAGTGGGCACTCCGGCAGGATCAAGTGGATATGCTATTCCGACGATGGGGCAATCCCCAGATAGATCTATTCATGATGGCGACGAACGCCAACTGCCAGAAGTTCGCCAGCAGGTTTCCCCAGCCGGGGAGCATGGGCAATGCATTCTCCTTCCCCTGGGACGGCCTGTTCTTGTATGCATTCCCACTGTTGCCGTTGCTTCTGAGACTCATCAGTCAACTCAGGAGGTCCTGGTGCAGGATGATTCTTGTTGCACCGCCGTGGCCGAGGCAGATATGGTTCCCGACCTTCTGGACTTGTCAGCATCCCCCGCAGTCAAACTGCCGACGGACGCCGATCTTCTCGCCAGGGAAGGAGGCGCCATCCTGCATCACGAGCCGGAATCACTGCACCTGCAGGCCTGGCTCCTGCAGCACTAGAGTTCGGAGGCTACGATATCCTGGCGGACTGCAAGGAGGTCCTTGAATAGGCCAGGGTGTCCTCAACTCTTAAGTGCTACGGACATAAATGGAAGAGGTTCTCTGTCTGGTGCCATGCACAGAAGGTCAGCCCTCTACGGATTACGACCCCTCAAGTGCTGCCGTACTTGCTATCGCTGGCCAAGGCCGGGCTGGCGCATGCCTCTATCAAGATCCATCTGGCGGCTATCTCCCGCTACACCGAACTCCGGGGCGGTCGTCGCTGTGGTCTCACCGCCTTGTGAAGGAGTTCATGAAAGGACTGTTCTGCTCGTTCCCGCCGGTGAAGGCCCCGGCGTGGGAGCTTGATGTGGTGCTGACCAGACTCATGGGCCTGCCATTCGAGCCTCTGCATTCGGCACCGTTGAAATTACTGTTGTGGAAAAAAGCGTTTCTTGTGGCCATCACCGCCGCACGACGAATGGGAGAGATCCAGGCCCTCGCCTGTAAACCACCATACCTGACATTCCACGAGAAGAGGGTAGTGCTGAGGACGTACCCCTCCTTCATGCCCAAGGTGCCGTCAGACTGCCATCTCAACGAGTCCTTGGTGTTACCTGTTTTCTTCCCGTCGCCGGCTGAGAGGAGGGGCTTAGGTAAAGGGCAGTCATTGTCTGGGGCCACTATGACCCAGAGACCAGTGATTGGTTATTAGTAGAAAGACAGTTCAGAAACGAAACTGAAACTGATTTTTTCTTTAACGAGGATTCCCAGCCTGACGACGGGGAATATTCATGAGCATATGAATCCATGCCAGACCCATGCTGGAGAACAACAGTTACAGGTAAGTAACTTGTTCCTTATCCCGCGGCTCGGCTCCAAATAGTGTTGCTTGTCAAGTGTTTTATGCTGTGCCTCAAGGACCTTGCTTATCCCCTTTCTTATATAATATTTTACAGTCCCTTTTTTAAAATGTGTTGGAAGAGAATCATATAGGTTTTACAAACTACTTGGTTGACAGTCAGTGTGTCATTCCGCTGTCAGGAGTGCATGAGGATGATGAAAACACCATCAGATATGGATGATGGACAATGATGGATAATGGCCTGGCACTCATTAAGGAAAAGACAGCGCTGATGGTGATAGATACGGAAAATAAAATTAAGAAGTAGGGACCAGAGTACAGACATTTGTTAGTGGCAGGATGTTATATTGAAATGAAGAAGAGGGTGAAGACCCTGGGCGTTGTCTTGCAGCCTTACATTTCTCAGACTAATTGTGAAACTGTGGCGAGGGAAATTGTAGGGGCAAAAATGTACTATTGCTGTAGTCTCTTGGCAAGAATTGCCAAAGCTGATATTGCACGGTTACAAATGCTACAAAACAGTATGGGCAGGATTATTGTCGGCCTGAAGAAGAGAGATCATGTATCAGACGCTAGACGCAGCCTACATGGGTTGCCTATTGAAGCTAGAATTCACTTCTGGTTGTTGGTGATTACTCACAGATGTGTTAAGGGCACCAGCCCTGGCTACTTAGTTGAGGCTCTGACCATTAATTCTAATTCCAGGACTCTTGGGTCTAATAATTCTAATCAGCTGAAAACTCCAAAGTGTAATCTTACTCAGGTCATGAGGTGCGCGTTCTATGTGGCTGCTCCTAAGGCCTGGAATGCCATCGCCCCTGATCTCAGGGATACTAAATCTATTGACTCTTTCAATAAAGGGATTAAGACACTTTTATTCAAATAGGGAATTTTCCACCCTCTTCTCTATCCCTGCCTTTCTCTTCATTGTAGTTCTCTGGCCTTGGTTCACTGTCTGCGGTCATGTTTGTGTTTATTTGTTGGGCCCTGAAGCCAATGGGTCCTTGGAGAGCAATATAAATAAAATAAAGGAAACATAAAGTCCCTTTTCAATGTTTATGACTCTGACGCCATCAACATGAAAACGGACTTCCCTGACAAGCTGCGCTGCACAGCGTTGGGCCACTGAATGAATGATCTAAGGGCTCCCAGTGGCACAGGATGCTTTGACTGACAGATGCATGTTTTTGCTGATGCAGAGGGATATTCCTACTACTTACATTGGGAAAGCACGAAGCATTCAGTGGATTTCTGGGAAGCAGGTATATTGGCTTCCAAACCGAAAGCATTTTCTATTTTCCTTCTTTTACACAAAGACTGAATACTCAACATTAAAAAAGGAGCTCTTGGAGGAGGCTTTTGAGGAAACAGGCCAACAATTCATCACCCTACTCATTTCAGTTGCGTTTAGCCAAAAGTCAGAAACAGTGCGACGATGCAAAGGGTAGTGGTGTGGCAAGGCCAGATCCATTCACCCTCTGTGTTTATATTACACAAGTTTGCATTTTATCTTTAAAACAGAAGTACTGCCAAAAAGTGATTTTTTTTCTAACAAAGACAGTGGCAACGAAAAGCAAGCATTCCTTTCTCCCCGTGTCTCCATTACCACCACACTGCATGGCCAGAGAGAAGGATAACCTCAGTGCTTCCCACACTTTAACTCTTAGAGTGCCATCCTCCTTGGGCTCTTTTCCTCCCTCTAAACAGACCAAATCCCCCAACTGATTACAGTGTAGGGCTAGCGGGCAATAGTAGCTGAACATACTAACCCCAATTCTTAGAGTCTGCTGAGACACAATGCAAGGTGCAACCACACCATGAATTGTGTGTGTGCACAGACTACCAGTCTCAAGGTCCTTGTTCGCGTAGGGTCGTGTAGCTGGATGTGGGGGATGGCAGCCAGCCAACTTATGAATATTAATGACTAGCCTTCACCTACCATTAATGTATTCATTGGTTGGTCGTGTACATGTGGTGTAGTGCTTTAACTTGCCCTCCACATACGCCACTACCCCAACTGCATTTACTGGGGATGCAAAGTGGAGGACTTTAAAGGGTCCCTCACTGCAAATGCATATTGTGTCCACTGAGAGCTCCCCTTTGGAGTCTGGAATGGAAAAATAGACAGACACGCTGATCCTGATGTACAGTCAGAGCCCTGGCAGCATTGCGCTGTCCCTGTCACCATTTCATGGAACGCTGATCCTGATGTACAGTCAGAGCCCTGGCTGCATTGCGCTGTCCCTGTCACCATTTCATGGAACGCTGATCCTGATGTACAGTCAGAGCCCTGGCTGCATTGCCCTTTCCCTGTCACCATTTCATGGAACGCTGATCCTGATGTACAGTCAGAGCCCTGGCTGCATTGCGCTTTCCCTGTCACCATTTCATGGAACGCTGATCCTGATGTACAGTCAGAGCCCTGGCTGCATTGCGCTGTCCCTGTCACCATTTCATGGAACGCTGATGCTGATGTACAGTCAGAGCCCTGGCTGCATTGCGCTTTCCCTGTCACCATTTCATGGAACGCTGATCCTGATGTACAGTAAGAGCCCTGGCTGCATTGCGCTGTCCCTGTCACCATTTCATGGAACGCTGATTGTAATTGTAATGGGTTATTTATAACGCGCTTAATACCCAGAGGTTTCTAAGCATGGACCAGGGATAGAACCTGTGTTGCTTCCTGTCGTCTTGCTTCCAAGACGCGTTGTCCCTGAGCTATCCTCTCAAGACTGATGTTGATGTACGGAGGCCTGACTGCATTGCGCTTTCCCTGTCACCATTTCATGAAACGCTGATGTACAGACAGAGGCCTGGCAGCATTGCCCTTTGCCTGTCACCATTTCATGAAATGCTGATGTTGATGTACAGACAGAGGCCTGATAGCAATGCGCTTTCCCTGTCACCATTTCATGAAACGCTGATGCTGATGTACAGACGTAGTCCTGACTGCATTGCGCTTTCCCTGTCACCATTTCATAAACCCGTTGAGAATAGACGCGCTTTCCAGTGCACCTGTAACGAGCCGCCTCTTCCCCGAGCCAGGAAATGTCGACCGCAGATTCCCAGAACTGCTCATGAGACCCGCACTTGCAGTTGTCTGGTGAAAAGTCATATTTGGGATTCCTGTAACAAACACGCGCACACACACAGTTTGTGAATTTTGTGTTCATCTGCGTGTTTTCGTGGCACACACATTCAAGAATCAGCGCCATTGTGTAAAACAACGTTTGATGTAGACAAATAAAGAGGGTAACATAAATACATCATTTTACAAATGTAGTTGTTTCCAAGTATATGACAACCGCCCAAAACGTGCACTTTTAGAAAATAAGGCGACTAGAGTTAGACCCAAATAAGCACTTTGGTAGAGAATAATAGATGTATGAGGGTTCCTTGACTTTTTTTTGGCCGAATTAAAAAAGAAATTGCCAATTTTTAAAAACGGTTTTCTTCTATTTTTAACTGCTAAAAAAACAGGGGTAACCCCCTACACCATAGTTCGTCTACTCCTTTTTCTACACACCTAAGCCAAACCCACCATCTATCTGTTCTGTGTTGTTCTGTGTTAAAAAAAATGCGAACATGCGGTAAAATCTAATTTGCCCAAATTGCAGGTCAAAAAAGGTGTGGAATGCCGAATAATGTGGCAATTATACTTGTTAACACGTTGCTTACGGTGCTGACGCTCGCTTCAGAATTGGCAGGCAACGTTTGTGCTTTGGCCCTTGCTCATCTGGCTGGCGGGCCCTTTTTGTACTAGACTTCTCTGGGGAACACTCTCAGCAGGTACACACCCAGCCTGCACCCGCGAGGATTAGCGCATGCGCTGCTGCCACTCGTTCGTCTGCGGGGACGCGGTTTCCTCACAGAGGAGGGCCTCTTTGGCTACGGGACATGCTTTTGCCACGGGCTTGGCGTGTTCTGCGCTTTGACGCACATCCTCATTGCACCGCGGCCGGGTGGGGCCAGCTTAAGTGTTAAGCCGTGGCAATTAGGTTTTCTGAGCCCTGTCTCCTCAGTTCTCACCGTCCATGATTGGTAAACCTCCACGTTGACAGGGTGGCTTTGTAGGGATTGGCAAAACGGCATATTTCAATATGTGTATCTGTCCTTCACCATGAACGCCCCCTTTTTTTAATGGACGTCCTCCTTCAAACCCGCATGCCTTCTTTCTCACCTGATGTTTATTTTTGTTTCTTGCATTCTTTTGTTATTCTTTCTCTTCCCATCGATCACTCAATTGCTCTTTTTTTTTCTCTTTACAGGTATCTTATTTTCGTACTTCTTTGTTGCCTTTGTTTCTTTCACTTAGCTTCCTATTTCATGCTCCCTTTTTATTGGCTCTCTCTTTTTTCACTCGGTTTTGATTTCCTTCTTATTCGCCCATGTGATCTTACTCTTGTTGTTTAACTCGCCAGTTTAGTCTTTTCTCTTATTCTTTGCCTCTTTTCTTTTTCGCCCTCTTCATCTTGGCCTTTCAGTCTTTCTTTCCCTGCACTTTGCACTACTCCTGGCTCTCCATTATTTTGTTTTGACATTTATTTGATAAAATGTCTGTAATTTGTTTGCTGGAGTATTAATCAATTGCCAATTTCTGATCAGTGCTAGGCTTTGATTTTTCTACACTGACTCTTTGGACTACGACTACCATCATCCATAGCCAGCATAGTCAATAGGGCTGGATCATGGGAGTCCTAGTCAAAAATATATGGACAGCTACATGGTGCAGACAATTTAGGCATGGCAAATACCCAAAACTTAGTTTTGGCTATTAGGTGGTGCTCAAACAGCTGCCTACGGCACAAAACTATTGCCATCGCAATGGAAGATATGTAACAGATGGGGCGTGAGTATGGATACAAAGCCTTTGGGTATTGTTTGACTTTTTACCCATCCACTGAAAACCATGTTAGCCCCATGGCCATTCCCACCCGCTACCTGCCATTGTCTGTTCAAAAATACCCCACGCTGCCAGAGAACCCTTTGACCTAGCTCTGTGCTTTTAAGGCGATGTGAATATTATTTCTTAGAGGTTTTCTGAAATGTAATGGCTTAATTGAAGCAGTAAAGTAGTTCCTGGTGTAATAAAAATGTCTACAGAAGTGTACGTTCATGAACTTGATTCATAAGCAATTTTTGCACCTTATGTTCCATGTACTGAATTCTGGTTAAAGACACGCAGCGTCAATGGCATCCGTTTTGCCCTTGTATAGGCATTACACAGACATTTACCAACCGCTGCCATATTATGCCCAGGTACTAACGCCATTTGCCAGCTACTCCCATTTTATGGCCAGGTAGTACCATTATCGCAGTGCCTACTTAAGAGCCAAAACTGTTGGCTTTGCAAATGCTTTTTCTATTCTCTGACAGGTCTGGATACCCCTGTCAGGGATGCAATATGCCACTCACCAGACAAGCCTCCACACTGTAAGACCACTACGGCGGTAATGGCACAGTACGAAAAACACTAACCATAACGTAGCAAGTATAAATACATAAACCAGTGATTTATGGGCACACCACTAAACCTTATTGGGGTTGCACTGATAGATTATTTAGCCATGAGATGCCGGATTCGTCCAAGGGATAGATTGAGAAGAAACCACCAATTTCCTCAAGAAACACATAAGCTGCTGTAGCTCATTGGAAAAGATGTAAGGAACATCACAATAATGAATGTCTATCAAGACAAAGATAAAACCACAAGAAATATTAAAATGATAAAAGCATAAAAAGGCGAGCGTGCACATGATACATCATTCTGTTACTGCACTTGCATGCTCCGAATTGTCTCATGACCTAGTAGGAACGTCATTGTTTGTCTTCTTCCCTGTTCATCCCCTACCTTCACTTCCCCTCCTACCTCCCTCTCCCCCTTTCCTGTAACTGCACTTGCATGCTCCGAAATTGTCTCACAACCTAGTAGGAACGCTATTGTTTAGTCTTCTTCCCTGTTCCCCTTACCTACACTACCCCTGCTCCCGCCCTGCACTCTTGTCACAGCACTTGCAAAATCGGAATGGCTCAAGACCTAGTAGGAACGTTGTTGTTTTGTTTTTCCCTGTACCTCCCCATCCCTTGTCTTGATGCGCCTTGAAACACCATTTTGCGGTATAGGCACATTATAAATACTCAATAAATAAAAATAAATACATCTTTAAAAAAAGAAACTACCAGTGAAAAATAGAACAGTAGGCACTTATTATGGAGTGGGACTATAATGCACAGTGCGTGACTGTCACATAAAGACATGGACCATCTCCTTTGCACAGTGATAACCTTTACACTAACGAAACACATGAACGCAGACGTGCTAAAGGAACTAATACTATCCAAAGGGTGCCTAAGAATGGTCACAAAGATTTAGCAATGCATGTGGCTAGAGCACCATCTCAACATGATGCCAAATGGAGGCACTATAAACTCAGGAGGATAGCTCAGGGGCCACAAGCTCGCCTTAGAAACAAGACGACACCGAGCAACGCAGGTTCCATCCCGGGTCCGCGCTTAGAAACTTCTGGGTATTAAGCGTGTTATAAATATCCTGTCATGTCATAAATATGGATTTTTTTGCATGCTCACCAAACCAAGAACAAGCAGATCCAGTTAAGACAAATCGTTTGATGACATTGCTGCAGTTTTGATGTACCAAATGTACCAAAACAAGGCGTGAGTGCTGGGGATGTTTTGCTGATTTGAAGAAAAAATCCCAACCTCACCAGTTATGCTGTTTTTTAATGGTATAGGACTCTTCTTGAGCAGAACTGTTACCTACCACAAAGCAGCCTCCCGGTACTAATGAGTTACATAATGGTTACAACCTCATTTTGCAAAGAGATATGTTTTAGGATATTTCTTGAAAATATTGTAATCTTCTTAAATGGTAAGGAATGTTGGGCCACACAAAAGGGTTGGGGCCCAGGTGTATGTTGGTCAGTTCTAGAGCCAGCCAAGCACCAGCTACCAGAGGAGCATAAGTCCCTCGAAGAGACATAACAGGGAAAATGATCCGAAAGGAAGCAAGGAGCCTGTTTGTGGATGGCTTGATGTGCCATGCATAAGGCCTTAAAAGTCAACTCACTGTGTCACAGGCAGCCAACAAAGAGTGCAGGTGGCACTGGGCATACAATCAGAATTTTCTCAAGTGTTGCAAGTGCGGATCTGCTGAGTTGTTAATGTGCTCCAGTAGACCAAGTTGGTATCCAGGATGGCCCAAGAACACAGTCTTTGAGTAGCTTCGATGAGACCAGATGAGACCAGACCAATAAGATAATGACATGAACTCGGTGGGAGAAGATTAACAATGAAAACATATGTTACATACTTTTCAAATCGAAAAATCCCTTCCGAACCAGAGATGAGGCATAGGAGTTTATATAGAGGTCTGCGTCCATGAGGGCACCACATTCCTGATGATGCTTTGGAGCTGAGGTGAAGGCCTGAATTATTTTGTGGCCAAATCTCTCTAAGAAAGAAGGAGGTACACACTTTTACATTCAGAACTTCTGTTTTATCTGGGTTCATTTTGAGGGTGTTTTCAGACATTGAATCATTAATCCTAATGAGTGTCTCAGCAAACCCTGGAAGTGGGTTTGCTGTCTCACGTCGAAATCTGAAGAGTAACTGGGGGGTCATCAGCATATTTGTAGATATATGCAATACTTGTATCTGGTCAATGCTCAGCTGTAACAAATAGTTAATTACAGAGTTCGTAAGGCCAGAGAGACGTGTTTTTTTTCAGTACATGCTCTTGTTTAAAAAACCCTAGCATCTCGTAACCATTTTAGGCACTCAATGAATTCACCATTCATAGGACAACAATACCCATTTAAAATTGCCCAGCATTTTATGTGCTGGACCGCCTAAGTGGGTGGGATCGGACTGATATGCAAATGGATATTTCTCCCCTGTGAAAAGTACAGTGAGCAGCAATGTGGTTGTAGGCCCTTCCGAGTGTGCACCTTCTCATAGGACAGGCTATTTGACCAGGTTTGTTTTCGATAGAGGGGCTCACAGACCTTTTTGGGCATTTAAAATGTAGTTTGTTGAAGTATGCAGACATTTGGTGACCAAGATTTGAAAAAGCCATTAGGTCTGTGACTAACAATAGTGTAATTATTATTTATGACACATAAGCACAAGAAAGGTCTCCCTGTAAGATCTGTCCCAATATTTCTTGGATTAATACAGAGAACACCAGGAAAGAAAACATTTTGGAAACATTCAGATTAGATTCAAGCTAGCTGTTATGTCTCGTTATGTGTTTGGAAGCTGGGATTATCAGCTCAACCAGCATTGGAGTCTTTCTTCCATTTGTATATCTAGCAACTTCTAGCTCTTGTCTATTTTGGCAGCAAATGATTAACATGGCATAGACATGACCTTCACCATGGTACAAGCAAGACATTTTGCCTCCACAGACAAATTTAAAATAAACTGATCTCCCCCGGATGGCATTTTCACAACGTGTACTACACTTTAGCACATTTTGCTTTTCTTTACTATTTCATTCTTCCATTGATGAACCTGTAGAGGAGCAGCCAAGTGCCCATGAAGGAAGTCCCACCCCATTCACGCCTATGTGCTGGAAGTCAGAAATCATGCCATACTTGACACCAGCAATTGTGACTATTCCGTTTAGAATCTTCGAGAAGAGGTATCCACTAAGAAAACCTTATCTGAGGTATCCTCGGAGAGATGACAATCTCTTGCAGGAGGTCCTCGAAGGAATATGAAGAATGAAAGAAAGAGAAGTTGGTGACATCACGAGAGACGAGCGTGACGCACTGAGAAGACTGGCTGAAGAAGAGACTCTATGAACCTTATAGTATCTGATGACGAAGTAAAGAGCCAAGTAAACTTTCATATGCGAAATGAAGATTGTACGTGTGAAGAGCACTGCAGAAAATGCAAGCCGCTCAATAACTGTACAGATGCAGTAACGCAAGTAGATTAAGTGATCATAGAAGCTAGCTATACGTAGTGAACAGACTGCAGGCGAAGCCGGCATTATATAGAAGCTGGAGATTGGTTTCACAACTTTAGTACGCTCAAACCCATGCAGAAGGGCTGAAGCGTGTGTCGCAGCAAGAAAGCAGCTGGGATCGTGGAAGAACCAAGAAGGGCTGTCTGGCCTGGTGTCAAGGACTGAAGCAGCCAAAAAACAGGTTATCTATTCCAGGAGGCAGTAATTGTGAGAAGCCAAATAATCCCTTGTTAAGGTGCAAAGAAAGAACACCATGAGTGCCAAGTTGTATTCATTTAAGACAATTAAATTCTGCAAAATGGGCCGAAGTGCGGTATCCTGTCACGTGAGCTATGGATGGAAATAGAAGTTGGACATGCAGCTCCAGAACTAAGATAGCGCTTGCTCACACTACCGTATATTCTCAGAAGCAAGGATACTTTGCAAGGCCAAGTTCAAAGACAATCTTGATGGCAGAAGGCATGGGTGATGAGAGATGATGGGCTAATTGGATGGGGAGGTAATGTCATGTCCACCTCCTGGCACCTGAGGTAGAGCATTACGTGCTGCTAGTGAGCCGAGAAGTTCCAGAAGGGCACGAGCGTGCCAACCAATTATAGAGGGCCATATAACAAAGGGCATTATAGTTTGAGAGCCAATAATGTACCATGTATCTAATAACTGTTGAAGATGACTTGCACTAAGGGTGGGCATGAGTTGTCCACCTGATTGCAGAGACCCAATCACAAACTGACCCCTTATAGAAAGTATACTTAGATGATGCTTTTTAGCCAACCACAACCCCGGTAGGTTCTGCTTATTTGCCACGTAGTATGACATCACATATGACAAATTATCATTATAAAAGTATTTTTTTATGAAATGCATTGAGAGAATGCTGTGTGATGTCTGAAGTCCGTTGTAACTCTCTGTTTTAGACAATTGATATTAAAACAGTAAAATGGACTTTGCCATCTTCCGGAGTTGGTTTGGTTATTTGGTGTAAGAGTTACAGTGCATCCCATCCACTGCATGACACGCTACCCGTCTAGGCCCTACGTTCAAACCCAAAACAGTGTGACTAGTTACACAGGAAAGAAAACCTTACATCCGCTTTAGGGGGATCAAACGGCTTCCCTTTCCCCTTGCTTGCCTATGGTGCCACTATGTACCCTTCTTCAGCGAACCTTCCAGCCGCACCTGTCCTTTGACCTGCTCTCTACTGCTTCCTCGAATTCCGTGCTATGTCCCTCGCCTGTGCTCCGTATGCGCGCTCTCGCGCAGCTCATGCTGGAGTCTGCATTCTGTGCCGCAGTGCTTTTTTCTTGATAACCAGAACTCATTTCATTCTGGTCTTTGAAGTGTCTGTGTTGTTTGTGCGTTTTCTTTGAGTGTGACAAAGCCCTGGGCTGTTCCATGACTTTTCCTACTCATTGCTATTTAGCCGCATTGGTATCTGGCCCGAAGCGAGTTTCAGAGCACCTATGCTTGTCCATGAAGTGGTATACAGTACCCCCACCTATCTTGTACAGGGGTACTTGAGAAAAGGAAAGAGAATGATCGCGAGTAATATAGATATTTTGACACATAACTTCAATTCCTTTTTTTATGAAACCAACCGAATCTCTCCTGCCCTGACTCCATGGCACTAGGCTTGCGAAAGGAATGTCTATGGATTACCTTGAAACCACGACCTTTTTGGTATGTCTGCACGTGACTGAGTATTTTTTCTATGTTGGTGATTTACTGATAGTGGACTTTCGCCGAGATTTCAGCAAAGCTTCTTGGCCAAAACAGTACATGATAGAACAATACAGATGCTAGGAGCATTTCGAGAGCTCGTGGCTGACGCTGCTTGGCACAACAAACAACACACAAGCAAAAAACATTTGGAGAAAAAAAACTTCAATCAACAAAAGCATTTTCCTGCTGGAGTTCAGAAATTGTGGTCATTTGGGTGCACGGTTTCATTTCACTTAGGAATAATCAGGGCAGCTGCTGAAAGTAAAAAGTTCCAGAGAATTCTCTTTTCAACACGTGCATCGTCAGTAATTAGCACTTCACATCAAGCGGAATCTAGGAAATTACAGCCTCATCGCTTCTCGTTCCCTTTTCTCAAGTCTACAACCGTGTGAAACTCTCACCCTACATGATGAGGAGAAGCTTGTCAGCACAGGAAAGGAGGGCAAAACGTGCTCACCGCCTGTAGAAACAAGGAGGCTGCTCAGAGCCATCTGCATGCACACGACAGTCTGTGGCCACCATGATGCAAACCCACCAAACATATGGTGGCACGACTTCATACTGATAGCGATGCCCAACCCTCCAGGTCAGAACATCTGTCTGAACGCCACTTCTACAATCTTTGAAGGGAAATTCAATATTAGCACTTTCATCCCACCAAATCATACTGATAAACCCAGTCCCACCAAATCCTGCAGCACTGTCTTTTCGATGAGAGGGGCCTTGGGCAGCAGACAAAGGGCATCTCTCCCCCTTTCATATGGCCCGGTCCACCTTGCCAGAGACCATGGTCCCAGGACTTCTGGCACCGTCTTAATATGGCATCCTCAGACTGCTCTGCGGCTCCCTCATTGGCTCGCCACTGCGCCACCCAAAATGACACCCCAGCATGCTGCCGGGGCTTGCTCCAACTCTCCTTTTTTATACACAGAATTTATATTGCTCAGTGGGGTGCTGAGAAAGCGCGAGGATTCAACGGGGGCACCAAGAAGAGAGGAGGCGAAGAAGGTGCTGGTGAGGTCATAAGCTGGTACTGCGCTTTGTGGCTTGGAAAGTGACGGTGAGGTCACTGGCGTGTCCCGACTCTTTTCACTGGGGTGGCCCAAGTGGGGCACTGACTTCTGCAGGGGTGGCATGAAGTACGAGTGTGCGCGCGCACACCCACACACTGATCATAGTTTAGGATAATGGGGTGGCACCTGGGGTGGCCAATCAGATTCAAGGGGTAGCACATGCCACCCCAGGCCACTCCCTGGACATGCCTATTAGACCGGGAAGATAGCTCAGGGGCAACACGCTTGCCTTGAAAGCAAGACAACGTGGAACAACACAGGTTCGATCTCCGGGTCCATGCTTAGAAACCAACCTCTGGGAATTAAGCGCATTATAAATAACCAATTACAGTTACAAAGACTTGGCTCTGATATGCTACAGTGGATGGGGCAATTTGTACAGCTGTCTGTAAAGGTTTACGTATATTTAGGCACATAAAAAGTATACAAGTCCACAGGTTTGTGAGAGTAGTCGAGTATTCAATAAAAGGTTGCTTTCCTCTAATGAAATGCTGTGGGGGGTCCATGCTTGCACCATCTGAAGCACAAGAAGTATCTATGCTCACAGTGGTGGCATACAAAACAACAATCAATGAAACCACTGGCCGAGGTGGAGGTACGCTGGTTCACAATGAAATTGTGCATAATTTAGGGTGACCAGACGTCCCGGTATTCCCGCGACAGTCGAGTTTTCTCATTGTAGAAACCCCGTCTGGGGTTTGCATGGTTGTGTGGCTACAGTAATTAAAATTGTAATTATTTTTCACAACACTTCCAGAATTTGAAGTATTGACTCGAACCCCCAACCTTTCAGGTAGAAGTCACAACACTTACTGACTGTGCCATAGAGACTGACTTGGAAATGGTTGTACAGCAAGCCATATAATATCAATGAGAGCTAACACTTGTTTTGAATTAACATGCCAAGATTCACAGACAAAACTGCACACATGAGATCATATACACTTCATAGAAAGGAGAAGTGCTGGAAATATGACTAGGTGGTGGTTGCGGGGTGTGTTGGGGGATGGGCAGTAATTCGTGGGCTGCGATGGGGTAGTCCCATTTTTGTGTTGTTGATCTTCCCGGTTTTTCGTTTTGGAAATCTGGTCACCCTAGCATAACTACATGTTCTTATTAGTGCCTCTCGCTGCCGTGCTTTGCGACGGCTGAGGGGCAGGGTGTGTTACTAGACATGCTTGAAGATATCAGTTCAGAGAAATGCACATACGTGGTCAATGCTACTAAATGCCTGTCGCCCCTAAAACCTGTCATGGCATAACGGAACCTCTCTATCTGATCTTTCTGACCCAATCTTCTTTGTCTCCTTTATGTGCACCCTGAGACCCACAGGTGATTGTCGCCTTATAAAAATGTAAATAAAGAAATAAATCCAACACTGTGAACAGTGCCAGTAATGCCACCTATAATGGCAATGAAAGAGTGAAACAGTGCCACCAATCACATTAATCCAACAGTGCCAACAGCGCCACCTATCATGGTAATGCGATATGGCCATTGAAGAGTAATATAAGAATATCTATCTGTGCTTCCACTTCACTCCCTCCCGTGCAGTACTTTTTTGTATCCCTTTGCCCTGGTGTTGCCCGGTACCCCAGAATCAAAAGATTAATAGTACATTCTGTACTTTATTGCGCCACATATCATGGTTTCTCTTTTTCATTCACTGGTAATGCATGGTAAATGTTTTAATCGGTAAAAATGGTTATAGATTTATTATACGATTTTAATCCAAAACAAAAACACAAAGTGTTTCATTTGAACTTTTATTTGGAACAGGCTTAAAGGCGGCTGTATGGGCTGTATGTGGGCTAGGGAAACTGTTCCAAAGTCTAGAAATCCAACAATGCACCGTAAGTGAAAGGCCAGTCCCTATGCTTTTCCAAGGGACTTTCTAAACCAAAACCAGGGACTTACTGGTAATTTGGCATACAAGTTCCCAATATGCTTTGCAGCATGTTCTGTGGGTGACATGCTAAAATGATCAGAGAACAGTATGCAGAGCTGTCCTTCAGTTCTTAAATTGTCAGCTGGTGACCTGCGATATCAAACCCTGGCTTCCCCACTTTGTCGAATCGCGAGATCCTACCAAATTGCTTTATCTTTCAGAAGCCCTATTTCCACAACAGCTAAGAACAGGAACACGTAGAAATTGTCTTTATTTCCCCTCTTGTTCTTAGGTGCATATACATTGGCAGTTATTTAGGCAATATAGCCTGTGGAGGGCGACATTAGTGGTCGGGCAGTGCCCCAGATGCCATAGTTAGAAGCCAGAGCAAAGCGAGGGTTTTAACAAAGCCTCGAGTGGATTACCTGACCGGTAATGCCCCACTCAGAGGGTTATATTGCCATTAGTACCCCGGCACGTTGCATCGGGGTATTAATAGGTATTTTTCTCGAGTTGAGAAACGGCGCTGCAACTGTCTGTCGAATCGAGAAAAAAATCAAATGCCCCCCAGGGATCGGGGAGAATGGACTACACGTAGTCCCTTCTCCCTTTCCATGGCAGCCATTGAAACAAATGGAACAGGGAGAATGGACTACATGTAGTCCCTTCTCCCTTTCCATGGAAACAATGGTCGAGACTGCCGCGAGAAGCACGCCGCAACGTTAGAGGGATTATCTTGTGGTAAGTCTTGTAAACGAACCAATGGGTGTGCAGATGTTATTATGAATATGCCGCGCAGCGTACTAATGAATCTTACAGACTTTATTTGGCATGATTGACGACATGTAGTCACACTGCTCTGGTTCAACATTCTTTACATTAAACTAGCAATATCTCAAGAAATTAGAATTATTGCTACAAAGTGTTGTTAATTCTTCCCACAGTAACAGACCATAAAACTCCCACGTCTGCATTCCCCACAGTCCCGAGGAAACACCTCTGAAGCCTTTGTCAAACATATGAAACGGAAGGAGATGTCATGCATACCCATGGCTTTCCAGGTCTGGTCCAGAATTCAAGACACATGGGATTGAATAGCCCGGTTTTATGTGGCTGCATCTTGAAGAACGTGACCTCCTCCTGCCTCTAGACCGCACAGATATTTATTTATTCCTGACTATGGCAAAATTCATAATTTGGGAGTATTGTGCCCATTTTCGCTGTATTTTGTGCCTGCTATTAAGCCACGCTCTTTGTCTATAAATAAATGATCAAAACAAGATGGCGGTGCACACGCATACCAGTGAGCAAAAGGTTCTGCAACATCACCATTTCAAAATGTCTTTTAGGCTTAAATCTGGTAATAACAGTATAATGCTGACAAGAAATGTCTCCAGAGGCTCAGGTGGTTACATTCAGGGATGAAGTCGAGGATACACGCGGGTGGACGGCGTCCACCCACTTTTTTCAGAGGGCGGACACAGTCCCACAAAGTATTTTACAAGCAGGGTGTAAAATGAGTGACATTTCACTGCCTTTTTGGAATTTGTGAATTGATGCCGACCTCGGGACTCGAACTGCATACCCGGTTCACAAGTCGGGCACTTCACCAGTGCACCATATAACTGGATGGGGTACAACCAACAGCTATAGTGAAATGCCACAATTCAGAACTGCAGGTTCCAGGGAGAACGTGTGTATTGATTCTCAGAGTTGAGAACATGCACACCTTGTAACGTTTTAAAAACACTATTAGAAGAACACATCCTCTCTTGATTGTTTGTGTATGTTGGTTTTATGGATGGCAAATGCCATTCGTCCTGGGCAATTTGTATGGTTATGCAAAGTCAATTTAATGATATTTGCATATTTTATTTTGATATGCTAATTTCGGTAGACGTCACATCCCACTGTATATGTTAATAAGACCCCCACTTTTTTTTGTAGGACTTGACCCCTGGTTGCATTGTTCTGAGCGGTGCAACGGATAATCATGACCACCCCTTCCTTGATGACCGTTCCGCAGTCACCCTTTCCCGGCCCCTCAGCTTGTTACAATGCTGCTGGTTTGCCTAGCGGTTAGAACCTGTCATAGGAGGCACAGAGGTGATAGGCCAGGCTGTACCCGGGGCAGCACAGTAGACTGTTAAGAGAAGGGGGTTAGGGGAGCAACTGGGGTAAGGAGGAGCGAAGTTAACTTTGCTGGAGGAAAGGGGAAGGACGCAGAATGCCGGGGCACCACAAGGGGGCAGACAGATGAGACGAATGGGTGTGGGTAGGAGGATCGCGTTCAGTGAGGTATTTAACCCCTTACCTGCTGGGCTACTATGCATGTCTATGCAAATAAATAGGACGAGCACATTCGTCCTCAGCACGTAAGGGGTGTGTTGGGGGGCCCACACCACACGCAGACTGGTAAAGGCAAGGTAAAGCAGAATGAAAGATGCAGGCAGTGGAGTGCCATAGTGGGGAGACCCCTATGCCAAGAGAAAGGCACAGAGGGAAAGGCACAGAGGGAAAGGCACAGAGGGAAGGCCTGCTGATCTACGTGCTAGCAATGCAACCACATGGAACCATCTCTGTGGTGCTGGCGCCCTGCACACGGTGAGGATAGCTCAGGGGCAAGGCTCAAGGGAGGATAATTCAGGGGCAACGCGATCGCCTTGGAAGCAAGACAACACAGGTTCGGTACCCGGGTCCGCGCTTAGAAACCTCTGCTATAAATAACCAATTACAATTTACCCTAGATACCTTCAAGAATGGACTTGCCGGCAATATCGTAATATTCAAATCTGATATTTTACATGGTATTAAGTGGGTAATGAGAATAGAGGCCCTCTTTCAGCTGTCGGGGCAAGACAATAATGTGGTTGGGTGCCCATACCATCAAGCCTACGAGGTTTCCTTTTGACAGTGGCCTATGGAAATAAATAAGAATTAGAGTGTTGAAGGGTTCAACGAGTGAGGAGGGATTGTTAAGAAAGTTAGAAAATTGGCCAAAGCTACCTTTCTGCGCACTTGCTTCAAATGTTGACACTGGACAGAAAAGCAAGTCTAGCTCGGGGTGAAATAGGGGGCCGCAGAATATCTGTGGCCCTGGGCCGTTAATACCATGCCAATAACACATTGCAACACAACATAGCGTACATCCTTTGGGGGATGTATATGCTGTGGGGCGGCCTAATCTATTGCTTTCAGTCACACATTCATAACTGACCCCCGAAAGCCAAAATACGCCACTACCACATAATGGGAGCTACTAATCGGCACCACTAGAATTAGGGGAAACTAGGCCACGCTAGGAAGGCCCTCTTACCCACATGTATGATGGGTGGCTGCTCACCACACTTACATCATGTGACCTATATTCGCCCTGATAACTGCGTGCGGGGCTCTAGCTTGCAGCAAGGGTATGCACCATAGTTCAGCAGGGAGGGGAGTACCTGCGGGTGAATGGCTTTCAGGGTAAGGACTGATGTGGTAAAGTGGCCTTGGATGCTACACTGTGACAATTTGGCAGCCTCGATGCGCGTAGCTTGCAAGGAAAGAGGGTGCATGGTGGGGGCGGGGTCGGGGGGCAGGTCGGTTGTTAGCCAGGTAGAGGGAACGGCAGATGCAAACCCTGTGGTGTGGGTGCTTGCAGGCCAGAAGCACCCACGCCCTGTGTGTTAGTGTAATTCTAGGCGGGTAATGGCTGAGAAACTTTGGGTGTGTGTTTTATTTTTAGACACAGCAGTGTGAAGGTTATTTTTAACTTTAAGCAATAAAGATATAATATTCTCAGCATTGTCTCCTGGTTGACCTTCGAAAGGAAGGAGAAGCCCGGGAGCAAATGCAGCTCATTCAACTACATTATTATATTTATTCGCATTTTTAAAGCGCTCACACAGCCCAGGGGCATCGAGGAACTGTTACAGGAATGTGTCTTAGTTGCGTATTTATAACCCAAAAGTTTCTAAGCGCGGACCCGGGGATCGAACCTGTGTTGCTTCGTGTCGTTGCTGCTGATCTCTCCTCCCGGGTCACCTTGCCCAAGTAATGCCTAAACAGTGGTCTCCAGTGCCAGTATTTCATTATCTAGGGAGCTGATAAACTCAACAAGTTATTTGTGAAGCAAAGGCAGAACCGAGTTCTAGTCCCATCTTAACGCCAGCGCACTTATACCCCATCTTTGAAAGTTGGTCCTGTGATCTCTGGTGACTTCCGCTGTTAAAAGTGAAGCTTGGTCAGAAAATACAAGCACCAGGTGGGAAAATGAGCAGGCGGATTAATTCCGCTGACAGCTAATAGCGACTCATGCAAAATGGATGTACCGGGCGGTAGACGCATGCAAAATCGGGCGCCACAGGGAGGGGGAAATAATGAGGAGGCTGCATAAAGGGAGCCAGGCCTAATGGGTGCAGACCATCCACCACTGAGGGAAGTAATGCATACCATTATTTTTAGTCAATGGTATAAAGCAGGCTGGTGCTCGTGACCCCTGCGTTTGAATACGCTCCCTGTTCCATTACTGGATCGTTTGTCACCTGTAACGCCTTTTCTGTGCATGCTCATAAATTGACATTTGACCTCTTAATGTATGCAGATGATGCAGTGGACTTTCACTGAGCGATGATTGCTTTACAGCATGAACTCGATGTTTTAAGTACCATCTAATTAACAACCACGTATTCATAAAATAAAAATAAAACGAAAAAAATATGTGCATTTTTTTTTAATTTACAACAAAAGATTGACTGATGACGATTACGTAGTCAATCTTTTATTGTAAATTCTAAAATAAAATACACAATTATCTTATTAATTTTTATTTTATTTATGCTTTTGGCTAATTCAAGCCTTTTGCATCACACAACATTACAATTACAATACAAAACAACAAAATAAAACAGCCTTAATACAGCCTTCTAACACATCATACAGACAGAAGGAAGTGCCTTACATCTAAGACATACTAATTCATTCAGATAAAACATATGTTATGACACAAAAAAGATACAATTCAAACACTCGAGCCCTTGTCTGCACTTATGCCAGTCTAGTTGTAACTATGGCCCAAATGTGAAATGCTGCAGCTACCACCATCAAAGGTTACACAGAACAAAGCATGGACCAGAACTGGTCAGATTGGTAATCCCCACACTTTGCCGTGAATCGATCATATCCCTTACCATACAACATTTTTAATCCAGGACATGCCGTCAAAATAAGTCTACTGGACTCGACCTCAACCCCACACATGGGACCCAATCTCAGTTCCCTGGGTTCCTTAATCCAAGCCCCTGTCACCTCGATTACTGGCAATATATTCAGCCTTACGTAAAGCACAAAGCGCCATAGAGGTAAACAGCAATGTTTTCGGAGATAGCGTCAGGCCTTGCACCAAGGAGATCCCTACTTAATGAACGCAGAATGTTGTCTGCGCAGAGTCAATATATCAATGGTCATGACCCGGTCCCACAGCAGTGATCTCTTGCTCAATTCAAACAGAAATACACCGGGTCGGGCCATATCCTCTAACTGAAGACCAATGGCATTTAGATGTTGCCAGATCTAAATTTTCCAAGCGCCCTCAATACCAGCAAAAAGGAATTAGAGGTTGCATCAGACTCTCCTTCCCGAATCTTCGTGGCTAGTCGCGTGCACCTCATTTTCCAAAGCGTGGCAAGTGAAGTCTGTCCCAGCTCGATTCTTAAGGCTTCAACTGAGACCGTTTTGGGAACCTCCAAAATCAACCTCGGGAGTTTTCCCTCAATTTTATTCAGTCATTTGGTGCTGACTCCCATCATGGCTTCAACACCATACAACAGAGATGGAATAGCAGATTTGGTATAGACTCCCAGGAGGCCTTCTATAGACTCGCCTCCCCTTTAACAACACCTGCCACTTGCGCATAAGCTTAGTAATCACAGGGTCCCCAACAATAGTCTAAAATGGAATTCCCGGGAATGCGCATCCCAAATAGATGTAGTTCTTAACGTGATTCAGCTTAATACCATCAACTCATCAGCATTTCCCCGTGCGCTGCACTTGTAATATATTGGTCTTTTGCAGATTAATTACCATGCTGGTATCTTTTGCATGCAGCGCATGGGCATTCAAAGAGTATTGTAGTCCCCGGGGTGTACGATCGAGTATTACAATATCATTTGCGTAACCTATCCAAGAGCTAGGTATGCTCACCAAACGAGGCAGACGATTACCGCATTGAGCCAGAGACCGCCCCATGTCCGCCATACAGAGGTTGAATAACAGGGGTGCTAAAATGCACCCCTGCTTCAGTCCTCTCAGTGGCGACTGGTGAGGTTATGGCACCCACCTGAGAAACTTATACTGATATATTTGTACCAGTACACAAAAGACGTATGAGTTGTAGCAGGTGAGGATCAATCCGCCAAGCAGCAAGTTTATTCCAGAGGCGTTCTCAATCTACTGAGTAATAATGAACAAAACAGAAGTACAGAGCCCAATCCGTTCCATTATATAGGTCCGCAAATGCCAACTCGAGGGCCCACATGGCTAATTCTGTTGAGTATTCTCTCCTAAAGCCAAGTTGTTGAGGCTGAAGGATGTGATGTTTGTCTGCCCATTCTTCCAGTAGCTTTAATAATACTGTGGCAAATACTTTGCTACTTGAATCTAGCATAGATAGCAAACAGTAATTCCGCAGATCATTATATGAGTCTTTTTTGTGAATGGGAATTAGGATTGATAATCGCCAACTATCTCAAATATTGCCAGTGCCCAGTATTTACATGAACATTATGTGAAGGGCCTGTGCCCAGAACTGGGGATTTGCTTTCAACCGGACACTAGGCAGGCCATCCAGCCCCGGAGCTCTAGAGGATTTCAGTGCCTTGATTATTAGAACAATATTGGCACTGCTCATCCTGTCACTTGTACACGCCTCTACCCGTATAGGGTTAGTGTCCATTTGACTATTGCATGCACAATCCCAGTAAGTTGCAGTGAAGAAATTTGCCTCATCTGTAGTCCACGAACTAAGTTTGTATCTAGAGGAGACAGAAGCTTTGGAGCCTCTGGCCCCAGAGTTTGGAATAAACTCCCATTGGAAATTAGAAAGTGTGAAATCCTTGACATATTTAGGAAGAAATTGAAAACGTTCCTATTTAAATAAAGGCGGAAACTGACTGATTTAGAACTGCAATGCTAATTCGTTCTTCCGGCTGTAAAATGCTAACTTTAGTTGTCACCTGCGCCCGAATATAGTTCATTCCGTCTGGTGTGCGTTAAAAATTTATCAAAATCAAATTTACCACCCATGTGGGTACGGTACAAGGAGCAAAATGCACGTGAGTCATTGGTTTTAATAACTTTGAAGACCAATTTCCAATTGGCAGTTTGGACACTGCTTTTATATTGTCGCAGCCAATTCTTATATCTTGTTTCCACAGCAGCTGTTTCCTGCTGGGCCGGTGTAAAAGCTGTGTTATGTCTAATGCTAGCCAACTCGCATCTTAATATGTTTTTCCTCTCGTGCATCCCCAAATGAAATGGCTTAGATCCAGTGCCATTCTGCAGAAAGACAAGACCCGGCCTATCATGGTCGGCCATATCATCGACAACAGGAATCATAATTGTCCATTACAGTGGGTATATAGATTGTACGGTTCCTAACCCAGTTTATCTTTATTCTCACCAATTTTTTTAATGTTTTCCTCAGACCATTTAATTTGATTACCTTCTGCAGATGGTTTAGCCCTGCTCAATGACGGCATGCACCAAGTTTGCAGATCAATATCAAACATGATCTTCAGCTTTGCATGATCGCTAAGGCTGATGGGATTAATCACATACTTGCCAAGTAGACATTGTAATAATTTAGTAGCAAATATACAATCCAAATTAGACTTAGAGTCACTCACCTGCCTTGTAACTATGTCCTTTCGCGATCCGAATGACACCTGGCCTAGTACGATTGTTGTCTGTCCTCTCTTAGTTCACCCTCCCTTGCCTCGTCGCGCCTTGAAACACTTGTGTATAGGCGCGTTATAAATGCCATATCATATCATATCCTTATGGGAAGATTCACCACTACGTACAAGGGGCTCCAGCTGGTATTGCAACATATTGTCCACCCATACTGCCCCATGCATAATTAACTCATGTGCGATTTTTCCTTAAGTATAGATAGGTCTCCCTCCAATCGTTGTAGATCCCAGAGTGTAAAACAATGTGCTTTAAAATCCGCTGCCACCAATATTCCCCCACACCCTGGAAATAGACTATACTATTCCTCAATGGTGGTATTGATGCTTTACCTTAATAGGCCAGAAATCTGACCGTTGGGAGGATCATAGATGTTAATAATCAACGTCCTCACATTACTGGTGGGGAAATTAGCTATAGAGACCGACATAAAGTAGGAGGGTTTCCCATCCATACAAAACCACTTGGCGTCAAACCAATGCAGAGACCCCCTTCGGGTGACCTCTAAGATTAGATAACACGCTCTGAGTGAAAACCGTGTAGCATCCAGCACAATGTCTGTACTAAGCCATGTTTCCTGTAGGAGAAAAATGTCGTCACAGGTAAGAGCCTCTAGCCCGATGTGTTGGAGACAAACGAGTTGTAGCCCCGGATATTCCTGGATAATGCAAAACAATTCCTGCTGTCCGCCCTAGTTTAATATTGATACTCATCTACGGCCGGCCGCCAAACTGCCATATCCCTCTGACCAAAGCTAGGCTTCTGCTTAAATTGAACTGGAGTGGGCAGACTCTTGGACTGATTATATCCTATATTGGCAACTTCGCCCATGTGATTCCTAGTTTTAGACAATTCACTCTCCAGCCAACCACCCTGGCTGACCTGAACCTCGAGACCCAAGTTCCTAGGTTCTGTGGCCACCAATAGGACTCCATCTACCGCTGCCAGGGAAACAAAAGTTACAATAGCCCAGTGTGTGGTGCTGCACATAGGAGGCAGCTCCACTGCTTCAATATGTCGAGATCTGAAAATGAGGTTGGCTGCATAGGGCCATTAGGTTCTTCAGGTTCAAAAAAGGGCTGGCATTTGCAGGGTCCAATTCCTCCATGCGTAGCTGTCTCGCCCCTCCTTTTTTAGGTGCACACTCCTTTTTGTTCTTACGGCACACAGCTAAAATGTTATTCCTCCAAGCATTGGGACAGATCTTGGGAATAAAGTTTGTCATTTCTGATGAATTCGTAATAGGACCACGGATAAGGTGTAGCCTAGATTCCATGTCCGTGGTGCAATCAGAGGGGAGGCTGTAGTTCACTCCCTGCTATAATCGGTATAGAAGACTGTGCCAACGGCATCGCCATATTATGCAGGCACGTTGGCTGGCCCACCCAGTGCTGTCCATTGTCAAACCATCCCTGTCTTTGTTGGATTACTGGGGTTGGTGGGGCCTATGTAGGGTACTCCCCACACTAAGACAGGTGACTGATGCATTTAAAATGGTTGAGCACAAAAAGGCTGCTCAGATAAAAACATCTAGAGAAATTGGCTTCATGGCCCATAAAGGGGGGAAGAGGACCCGTGTGGGCAAATCTTAGCTCATACAATTCCATGTTCCTGCACTGGGACGGCTGCTTCCATGCCCATCTGAGGGTACGTGAAACCGCAAAGACTAAGCTTGGCCATAGACACAACAGTGTCCCTTTGCCTCTTTCTCCTGCCTTATGCGCCTCTTTATAAACAGCGGCCTAAGCCAAGTCTCCCTGAGCCTACAGCTAAGAGGGGAACGAAGAGAAGGAATGCACCACAGCTAGCAAGTTTCTTTTTCTGCCATTTATCTGTGGGTACTTTAATCAGGCGCTGGCTCAGTGGCACCCTCGTGTACAGTGCCCTCGTCCAGGGTTGTTGCTGGGTCTGGAAAAGATCCAGGGCTGCGCTAATGTCAGAACTGTCGGGACTGGGGGCTAGCTAGCCTTTTGGTTGTAGCCCCTGAGCTTCTACTCCGTGCTCCAACCAAAAGACCTGGGGGTATAGTCCCCTCAGCCCCCCCCCCCTAGCAACGCCTTTGCGTTCATCCTAGGAGGCTCATTGACAGACAGCTAGCCCTCACATACAGGCGTAATCTAGCCTAAAATACGCCAAAGGTCTGAGCGCATTCGGCTGCATCTGCCTAGCGAAGGGTGTCCCAGTAATCTTTAAACCAAACTCTATAACGTCCAGATCAGGCCCTCTTGTGATTTTTGGGGTCACCCAAATACGTTTTATCCACTTATGAAATCTGGCGCACCCAATCCACTCTGTCCACCGCGGGCCGCCTCTTTCACAGGCCACAAGAATAGCTCTGTGAGAGGGTTAAGCCATACCATCGCCCAAAACAGCAAGGTCTTAGCCACCACCCTGTTCTTTAAATGCGGTGACCCGTTTCAGCCCTCACCACAACTGCCAATATGCTAGGAGGTACACCCAGTGCAGAAATATGTTCTCTTCTGCAATAATCGCCTTGCGTCACCCCATCCCCACACCTTCCACCTCCCCCAGAATGCAGCCGTCACCGCTTACCTCCACAGGCTAGGACTGTTAAAAACAAGCACTCCCTGTTTTAAGAGAAGGAAAGCCCACTCTGAATGCCACGTGGGCTGTAGGACTCTGGGCTTGGTGAAAGACTACGCAAATCTATATACACGGGGCAAATGTTTTCCTTAGAAATTGCACGCCACCATTGCTTAGACTTAAAATAGATCATCCATAGGATGTGCTTCGACCAAAGGTTTGGGCTGTCCAGGGCTTTTGGGCCTCATTACGGCTTTGGAGGCAGCCATGCCCTTAATTATGGCATGGCTGCCTCCAAAATCGTGTCCGGGTCCGAGTTCCCTGAATGGGGAAGTACCGGGCCATTCCGAGTATGGAGGGCCCGGTATTTCCTCCTTCAGGGAACCCGGGCCCGGTCCTTCCCCATTCCCATTCGAGCCCCCATAGGGCTCAATGGCAATGGGGAGGGAGCTAACAACGGGCCCATTACGAGCGGGCCCGTTGTTAGCTCCCTGGTCCCCTCGCGGGACCCGCTCTGGACGTCTGGATGAACCAGACGGCCAGAGCGGGTCCCGCGAGGGGACCTCGTAATAGTGCGGAGTGGGTTTAACGGCGCCGGCACTATTACCGGCATCGTTAAACCCATTCCGCACTAGTCGTAATGAGGCCCAAAGGGCTTAAAATTTGTCTAATATGTACATTCAGCTCCAGGTTCGTTCAGTAACCTATATCATGATGATTTGGAGAAGATGAAAGTAGAATATTCGCAAATGATGTCAGAGTATCATTAATGGCACATGCTGGGTAATTCCCACCTCTGTGTTTAATGGCAGACAATATCTACAAAGGCACCGCTGGCCTCTCATTAAAATGGCTAAAGGTGGTTTATTATTCAAGATATGAGTTGTATTTTTCGATGCCCCGCTCTGAAGGTTATTTTTAGCTATGAGCTATAAAGATAACATTGCAGTATAAAAATAGCTCGATTGAAAATGATAATCTATAAGGACCTTTTCTCATAAGCAGAATGTGTTTGGGGGACCAGCTCATTCAGATGAAGGAGGAACCAATGGTGGTTGGTAGTCAGCACAGGGCGCTTGCAGCTAGCTAACTTTCTTTGACAAATTGTTGCCTAAAAAGACGTTTTGGACTTTAACCAACTTTATTTCTATTCCTTTTGGGGGATAGAAGAGAAAGTGGCACCAGGGGTGTTGCTAGGTCTGGAAAAGATCTGGGGCTACACTAACGCCGGGACTGTCAGGACTTGGGGCTCACTAGTCTTTTGGTTGTAGCCCATGAGCTTCTATCAGGGGCTACAACCAAAAAACCCCATGCTATAGCCCGCCCCCAGACCACCCTGGCAATGCCTCTTAGTAGAACTTATGAAAGAAATGCACCAAAAGGTCGGAAGTGATCCTCTCATGCATGTGCTTCTTTCAAGCGGCAGACTACCAGCCCATGATATGATCGTCCATGAAGATTAAGACAGCTTCGCGTTATTCATATTCCAGCAGCCGCTCCACTGCAGGCTACAGCACTCTTTCTCCTACATTTCCTGACTTGCTGGCGACATTAGGAACCGCCTGAGCAGCTTTTCCGTGACAACCATGTTTAGATATTAGCCTTCAGGTCCATAATGCAGCAGAAATGTTGTTCTGTTCCCTTCTCCTATGGCAATATTAAAGAAATGTTTAGTGTTCCAATCACCTCGTTTTCCCCGAAGAAGGCCAGGTGGCTGAAACTCGAGTTGGCATCAACAATTGGGCGTAAAAATTGATTGCTACAATAAAAGCACTTTACATTGTTCTAAATACATAGGTGCTAGTTCACTCTACCGCCATGTGTTTTAGAGTGGTGTGAGCTGGAATGTTTTGCCAGCACCTGGTGTTAGACTCGATTGCACATGCACTTTAATATTGATGCGCCGTTTTGGTGAGCAGTGAATGTCGGTGAAATAGGGATGCATGAGTGGTTCTGTATGAAGGGTGGAAGGATATATGGCTCATGATGTAATTTTTATATGTAGTGATTGTTCATGTATGTATTATAACTGCCTTCCTTTTATTCATTGCAAATGCAAATCACTTTTGGAAAATTAAAGAATTAGTTATGCAATACCAACAAACACTTGATTGTTTGAAAACATATCAAATGTTATATGGGTTCCTGCCCTACGTTGTTTCTTATTTCAAACATGCGGATGGGCAACCTGTTTGTTTGGGTTACATGACTTTATACCGAAGTAATTCATAAAGAATGGCCATATGTCGAATTTTTTATATTAACATTTTTTTACAGTGAATATAGTTATTCATTTATTTTGGGGGGGTCACCGGCCCCAAACCCCTGTTTCCCACCCCTAAAAACCCATCCTGACCGTTTAAAAAAAAATGTAACCATTTACCCCACTGTAAATGCATTCACTATCAAAGTGTTCAATATAAAATATTCTATATATGGGCACTCCATATAAAGGATTGGATATAAACGCTATATACCTTTGTTTTCTGTGCATAGCAAAGTGCATTCTGTTTGTGAATTCGGGATACACTTTACAATTATGCACTGTATAATTATGCACGTGGCAGACACGCCCCTTCATGTGTACGGTTGCACACAGGCCGGGCAGTAATCCGAATGGGTGCCCATTCAGGTGCTCCCTGTGAATTCTGCACAGCGATTTACAGAATCTGGCCCCTAATTTTATTCAATCATTCATAGATGTGTGTTCAGCGAATGTCAGCGAACATGGGAATATTCGACCACCACAAAGGCGAGGCACCGTAGAGCATGGGTTGCTCTCCAGATCTATGCAATTATCCCACTGAGCATGATGAAGCCACCTGAGTGGCACGAGAATACTTTATAAAAAACGTGATAACCTAACACCATCCAGGCCTTGATTTCATGACTTTCATGCCACACCTAGATCTCGGTTCCATGTGATAATGTCACTGTGAAAAATTCCCCAGGTGGGCGACCGTCTTTTTTCCTGACCCCTAAAATTCTTTCCCCAAGGATACTACTAGGGGTATAATTATACATTATTACCTCCAATCCGAGAATTTTTGGGGAAAGTGTTTGATTGTCCGGAGCGTGCATTTTCAGGGAAATGTCGCCACCTGGCGTCCATTTTCACAGCGACATTATCACTGGATACATATATCTCTCTGCAGGCTGCATTTGTCCATTTAACATCATGGCTGCATGCCGGCAGCGAACAATCAGTTTACTTGTGTTCTATTCAGAAGGGACAGATAGAAAATGATGACCTGGTCTTAGCTGAATACTCTGAGTATTGAGATAGCTAATTTTGGGGACACTTTAGTAGACTGCTGCATAACTAAGACGTAATTTCGATCCAAGGTAAGATAAAGGCTATCTTGAACTGAGTCGTGCGACTTCCATTTGGGGGCATAGCCCATCAATTAGGTAATCCTTCTGCAGAATCCGGTCTAGACAGGGAGCCATTTCTAACAAGACACCATTTTGTTAACAGAGTAGCCTGCATCCACTATTCGTCTGCCTTATGCCGCACTCTTGAGGGTGGCAGCTCTTCTTCTGTCTTGAATACAGGCATAGGTGGTTCTCGCAACAGTGGTCCTGTCATTCTGGTAGAAGTGGCAAGGTCGAGTATTATGTAACTAAACATGAATGAGTTTCATTTAGGGACCCTGTACGTTCTGCATATTTACCCAGTGGTGCATAGGATGTAGTTTGAAAATAGCTATGCTACTTTCAGGTCTTTTGTGTGGTGTAATCGTATGGGAGGCGGGAACTGTCTTTGCCAATCTACTATTCAAGAAGGAATTGTGGGGACATTTGAACTTTAGTCATTTGGCCAGCAACAAGAAAAGGCCATGACATTTTTGACTGGCCCATCCTCATGCCATGTGAGAAGACCTACTGGAGCAAAAGGGAGGCTCTCAATATGACCTTTGACTGGAGTTCCACTGTTTATTCTTATGCATATTGCAGAGGTCTTAAATGACCTTTTGAGGACTGCAAGCTGTGCACCCCTGTCTCTAAGGGAAATTGTGGCTCAGGAGGTGGGAGCTTGCGTCATGAATGAGGGAAAGAGTACAGGGTCCAAGGAACGACGGAAGGTAAAGGGCCCAAATTGCCTTTTTGTATATATTTCTATAATAAAAGTTGAACAAATATTTACATTGTAACGTGACTTGACAAGTTTGTCACAATAAGTTCAGCAACGTAGGCCAGAAGGCACTGCAGACGCATCAGAGGATTTAAGAAACATTCTGTCACAGCTGCCAGTTGATCGTCTGTTAAATGGATGCCCCTTTCCATCATACAATCAAGTTTATTATATGACATCAACTCAACTGTTGGCGTCTGTCCTCATTTTCTCGTGGCTTTTCCATTGTTCTTCCACACTCTTTGGACTTCCTTTATCTCGTCTTGCTCCTCGGAAATCTGTATTTAATGCTTCTATTTGTGTTCTCTGTCTTCTTCCTCCTCCTGATTCTATTTAATCTTCTTTGACTGATCTAGGATGGCTCTCTTTTCATCATCCTTTAAAATGTAATTTTCTATGTCTAGTTTTTAAATCCCTCTTTGGCTTTGCACCTCCTAATTTTTTTTTTCTTCTCCTCGTTCACTTGGTCCTTCTCCTCATTTTCTTCTTATGGTTCCTCGCCCTACCTGTGCTCAATCTCGTTTCTGTTTTTTTGTCTCTTTCGGCACCTTTACACTGGATCGCTCTCCCACTCTCTCTTCATTCCATCACTGTTTATTTATTCTTTCGGGTCTCTCTCCGATCCTACTTTTTCTCGACTGGTTAATAAAGGTTATTGTAACCGCTAATATATGTTGTGTTTCAAATGTTAATTTCATTTCATTGCACCGTTGTTTTTCTTATGAAATAGCTTTTGGGGAATTTAGATAGGTATTTTGGCAGACTGCCAAACGCCTTCACTTCATATCTCAGTCAGGTGGTGGAAAAATGTGTATTAGTTGGCGGTATTACCCAAAAAGATCGAGGGCGGGGGGGCGTGGCTAGCCGGGGAAGCCATTAGATGCGACCTTGGTGAGGTCATGTGCCCAATCCCATTCCCAAGGCCCCAAACCCCCCAGAAATTAGTTTCCCGAAGAATAATGACAAATAATGGTGGCGAAGGTCCTGGCGCATCTTCCCCAAAAACCCAAGTTAGATCGTCTCTCTCGTCTTGGAGATCGGGCCGTTTGAACCCCCTGCTCGGCACACAGAAAAATGGTGTTTGGGACTGCGGAGCTCCCTAATGAAGGAATGACTGGGTGAGGGACAGAGATAACCCCCCTCTCCCACTCACGACACCAGTGCGGACACAAACGGGAGCCCCGATGCAGACGGCTGGAGCAGCGTGAAACAAAAAGGCGGCACAGCTGAGTCCGAAGAATAGGACTGCGGGCAGCTACAATGAAGATTTTCCACACTGAGGAGGCACGCTGCAGGTAACCGACCCGTGATCTGAAGGTACAGTAGAGGACCCCGGAGGAGGATCCAACGAAGGCAGACCGGGTGAGGGACAGAGACAGTCCCCCTCTCCCACTCACGACACCAACTGGGATGAAAACAGGAGTCCCGATTCAGACGCCCTAAAACCTGGGAGCGATAATAAGAACCCACAAAGTAGCTAAGGATAGACACCCTTACCAGAGCCAAACCACAAGGGGCCCCTAAATTGAGGACACCTTCAGCTCAAACACTGACAGAAGAAAGGAAGAAAGGCCCATCACACAAGGGCTAAATACCCACGGGACCACACTTAACCCCTGTATGGAAGGATGTCCAAACAGGTGGCAAAACAGAAGGGGCCCATCTCAGGGGATATTAAGGTGCTCATGCAATGGCCGGAGATGCAAAAACGCGGCCAACAGAAAACAGGGAGCCAGATACAAGCATCTCTCCATCCATCGGCGAATAGTGAGGACCCGCCGAGCAGGAGATCGGACCTGAGGGTGATGCTAATGGAACTTAAAAAGGACATTAAAGACAGTGCATCAGAACTGGCCAATTCAATCCGACCTCAACAGAAACGTCTTGGCGGTGGAGAGAAGAGTGGATAAGGTGGAGACAATGGTGGCAGAACATTGACATGATCAGGATGTACTAGCCCGAAAGGTCAACTCTCTGGAGCAACAAATGGAACTGGTCCTGAATAAAGAAGATGGCGAAAACAGATCTTGGCGTAACAATATACGTATTCGGGGGGGTCCCCAAATCCATAATGGACACAGATGTACAACAATACGTCACAGTCCTGTTTCGCCATGTACTGGAACCAACAAGTGAACGGGTGATTATCCTACCCTGCACTCACAGGGTATATTTCTCGTACCAACTAAGTAAGAACTTGATTATGGATGTTTTAACCAGGGTCAATCTGTTCCAACTAAAAGTGGAAATCATGCAGGCAGCATGGCAACAGGAACCAGTACGATTTCAGGACTCCTCCATATTGCTCTATCAAGACCTGGCTCAAGCGACCCTTCTGAAAAGGAAGCGCCTGACGTTGGCTACCGACTGGCTCAAATCGAAAGATGTAAGATACCAGTAGAGATTCCCATGCAGACTACACTTCGAATGGAAAGGCCAAAGATATACGATCTCCAAGGAAGAAGAAATGACTGAACTGATGCGCGAAGATGGGGACAAAGGATATAGCGATCAAGAAGGGAACCCGGAAGAGAACTTAAACACGACAGCGCCTCCCAGGAGGGAGAAATGGAAGATGGGGCGACCATATCCAAAAGGAAAGAATAAGAGGGTCAAAAATGCAGACCCCACCTGAAGGGAGGAGATTGGGAGAAACGCTAAAATATGACAGAAAGGACAGAGTCCCCAGAGCTGATCTGCGAAATCGCTAAAAGTAAGACATGCTAATTAAAATGGGGTGAACTGTAACAAAGTTTAGGAATATCTGGGATACTAAGGACTAGTCAATATTCAAATGAGGCGGGCTAGGGGGCATGAAGTAAGCCCTATGAACCATGTAGAAACAAGACCCGGAGGAGAAAGGTAGAAACATTTCTGTTTCAATGCTGGGGATTAAAGTTGGGTGGGGGTGCGGAAAGAGTTTATGTTACCTATTGAGAAGTGGGCGTGGTGATCAACAAGAGATTCTCACAGATTTGGAAGAGGGATATTGTCAGGGCTCCAACGCACAGCACAGATTTACTGCTGGATTACAAATGGGGAAATAGCAGTGTTACTCCTCATTTATGGCGTGCATAGGACTTCATGGGGCATCTGTTGGATTTACTGTGAATGATAATTCCGCTGTGGAAATCCAATGATTTTTTTGAGGTATTCACCTTCAAACTTTGGTGGCCGGGGAAAGAGGCAGTGAAGGGAGTAACGCCACTTTAGCACTGCTTGTACCAGCACCACCGAACTTGTAATGATGTCCTATGCACTGCCACATAGAGAAAGAGTAGATGAGCAGGACAAAAACTATTTTTTTTAACTGACTGGCAACATTGTTTTAAAGCCGTATCTTCAAATCTCTCAGTTTGGATGCAGTTTTTGGGGTCTCTTTGTCAAGGTTTCTCTGTTCGGTCAGGTTCCTCCACTTGGCGGAGATGTTTGTTGTCTATCAGTCCATCGATGCAGTTTTGCGTAAAACAAATCTGAACGTCTTTTTGATGGGAGAGCGCCTCACCCACGGTCCCCCAGTTCTAGACACGACTGCCTTCTGAACCCCTTTTTCATCCATGCCCTGACTTCCACGTGGACCTTCCGTGCTCTGGACAGTTCACATTTTCAATGGGCTTATCGCCCTGAATTGCCACAAGAGTGGAGCGCAAATTCCCTTTCGTGAGCAGCGTGGGCATTAAGGACACTTTCCTGTGCAAGGCTACGGTCAACCTTCCCCACTGGCAGGGCTGGCCTTAGCGGCGGCATTGCACTAGGTAGCAAAACAAAGGTTTGGCACACACCCCTGGTCATGCATTGTGAGTGACACATTTTTCAATAGGTGCAGATGCAAAAGCATCAGCGCCCTATTATTCTTAAATGCACCCTGCACCCGAGAGCGGGGCGCATTTAATTTCAATAGGGCGCCTGCTGCACCTTCTTCCACCACGCCAGCTCGAGAGAGACCTTGAAAGACTCCACCGAGTTGGCGTAGCAAGGGGGGTCTAATGGCGCCCCAGGCGGACACCCGGACGGCCCTGCTCTAAGGCCGGCCATGCTCACTGGGGCATTTGCGTTAGGAACAGGGTAGCCTATAGACATCCTGGGCTGCTGCCAACACAGAGCTGCGTGATTCATTCCCTTGTGGCAGAATGGGGTGGAGGACACTGAAAGGAAAAGAAGAAATATCTTCTAAGCACTGGCGTTTCCCCACCCACCCCCCGGCTTGTTTCTCTGCTGGCAACTGTTCATTGCATGTTTTACTCACCGAGCCTTGGGGCCGGAGAAGCAAGCAATTGAAAAGGTACAGGGGACTCAGTTAATCCTCCTCTGACCCGAGGCCGCACAGTCATTCTGACTCGCCCACGTCACCCCCAGAGTACACTGCAATTTGGTAACGTCCGCAACCTTGAAACAATGAAAACTCCCCAAATAGGCCCCCATCTGCACAGTGCATATAGCAGGAGAAAGGGCGACGGAGCGTGCGAGACGTCTACGGTTAGAAAGGGCGAAAGGCACCATGAAACCACTTTTATTTCCACACGTTTATCTCCTCAAAAGCAACGGGTTAATGTGAAAGCAAGATGAGTCCTTGCAACATAAAACTGGCCAATATCACTAGCAAATATTTTTCCTAGGGATAACCCGAATGCGAGTTGGAAACCCCTGTTTACTTCTTAGAACACACTCAGGGGAATCCACTCATGTTCTTTCATGCAAGGGTCACAGATGGAGGCAGTCCGATGCCTCCACTACCCCGTGTTTGCAAATGCAAAATTATGAAGGGAGGGGGTAAGGAGTTCCCACTTTTTTAGCCCATCCCAGAAACAGAAAGCGCATAAAAATATGTTGCAGTGTCCAGCTACTCCTGTTGGTCTGTTTGTGTGACATGCCCAGGGGAATAGGCAATGCACAGAAGGTTCATTTATGACCTTTCTGTGCATTCTTACCCCAGATCAGTAATCCATTCATCTAAAATCCGGCCAAGGCAGCACGACAGGCCCTTTGCGGCCAAAGATGCTGAACGGTGCTTCCTTCCAGCCCCCACGTCCATGCTGAAAGCCGATGAATACATCAAAAGTTGTGCTGCTACCCAGCCCCTCCCAAAGAGCAGGCCACATTTGTGAAGAAGGAGACCTGTGTACTTCCCTAGGAATCTGGCACCTCAAAAGTTGCATCGTCTACTCTTTTCTGAGATCCTTCATTCTTTGTCAATCAGGTCCATGATGGACTAGGTTTTGAGCACAGTCAGTGTAAACCACCTATACAGTGCTCAGCACAATCTGAATTGCATCCTAGCATTAATATATTCAGTAATTACCACCCAGATCAATGGTACTCCTTTCAATAGCCTCAAAGTGTGATTCAGTCAGGATGGAATTTGAACCTTTTACCATAAGTGCACACAAGGCTACGATCGGCTTACACAAGGTCAGAGACATTGCACGTCATTTTTTCAGACAACGGAGGTCATTACAGTGTTGCTGGTATCCCACCGGTAATTTCCGGTGGGATGCCGGCAAACCCGGCTTACCGTCTCCGCCGCCCTATATCCCATATTATGTGAGGCGGAGTGATGGTAAATTCCCATTCCCATGCAGTCCAATAGGACTCCACGGGATAGATTTCCTGAATCACTGACACCGTTAGTAACAGTGCAAGTGATTCAGGCAATTGTTTACTGGTAGGGGCCTGAACTCCCAGCAGGTCAGGCCTGCCGGGACATCCGTGGCCCCTACCGGGAAAACTTGAAGTGTGCCGGTGTGGTAAAAAAGCCGGAATTACCAGCATTTGTACGGGATCGGCACACTTGTAATGAGGCCCAATTTATTGGTGCTGTAAAACCACTACAGTGGTGATTGGTGCAGCATAACACTTCATAACATAACATAATATACATAAATAGCCAAGTAGGCAAACGGAGATATTGCTGCGCCACTATGCAGTGACCTGCTAACATTTGAAAGCTCACAGTTATTCATAATGAATACATATTAAAAACAATACTGATTTTGATCATTTTGACAAGCTGCAACAATCCTACTCGGATGTGTGCAGTTGTCCTCCATGAATAAGATAGCTGTCTGGCAAGACGAGCTGCTGCCTGCATGATAAACGCATAACACCGGTGCTGTGAGCTGACTGAAGACAGGATGCGTGTTTGGATCGATGGAAACAATGTCCCTCTCATGGCAGCTTCCATTATCAGCCACACACACGAATTGCCAGCTGTACAACAAGCTGCAGAGACAATGAAGCAGGGCACAACCCCGGCAGCGCGAGTGAGGAGAATGCCACCCATTCCAGGGGTCTGGACAAAAGGTCTCCCTTAATGCCGCCCATGTCCTCAATGTAGCTTCAGAAAGGCGACAAAGTAAGGACCTGCGCCGTCTCTGCTGGATGCTGGGGTTTCACCGTCCCAGTAGGCTGCGGTGCGACAAGCACTTCTGCTGAAGAAAAGCAAAATACGGCACAAAGGCACTCAGTCCTGGAAATGGACAAAATTTACTGGGGGGGGAACTCCAACCCCCAGCCCCTATTTGCACACAGGGGAGGGGGTAGGAAGTGGGAGAGGACGGATTGTCAGTGGTGTGGGTAGGACTCAGGGGAGAATTAGGTGTCGAATAATGGTGGCACCATGAATATAGGATGTAGGTTGCTTTGCATGAAAAGAAAGTGCATTGTGGGAACATAAGAATGACCACCAATTTATCAAACATGTCTGCAATGGTAATTCAACTGTTCAACTGTGCATTCCTCCTGAACATGCAATGCACACTGGGTATGGTGCTCATTTTCATCTGTCAGAATAGTCACCACAAATGTGGTTGGTGTCCAGCTAACGAGGCTCCCCAGGCCTAGAACCAGGAACAAAATAGCTTCCTGCTCCCCTCAACTTCGAACCCTGTAACAAAAGCAATGGCTGGAAAGGGTGCAGTTCACATGTGCCACTTTGTTGTCTCTACACTCTAAGGTAAGGTTGCAATTAGCTGGGGTGGAGCACAGTGTGATACTGAAAACAGCTAATTATACTTTTTGGCAAAAAACAGGATCCAGTTGTTTGTCTACTAGAAATCACCTTCTCTCAATCCTCCAAATGATAATGAAGGAAGAAATGAGTTGTGTGGCCAGTATTATTACCTGCTTGTTTTCTTGTGGTTTATATTCACTGAGGCATTATTAGTTACCATGTTAACTGTGTGCTTTCCTGATAGTTTGTCCTTTCCTTCTTCCATCCTCCCCTTCTCCCACTGTCAATTCCCTCCAGCCACTTTCAGACCCTGATCAATGGCTCTGTCACTTCTGGCAGCTGGCCTTCAGGCTCAGCTCCTTAACTCTTAAACCTTTCCCCATCCTCTCTCACAAGTAAATGCCAAGACTTTGCCAGGCTCATTGATGTGGCTAATGGTTTATTGGAGTCAGACCGGTTTTCGCCAATTCCTTAAAACGTTTGACGTCACCGTTATGAAAACAGTTCGATGTGATTTAATCGAGGAGATTTGGTCGAATCCTAATCCATCGATTGTTATTTTCTTTTAAGCAATTTGGCCACAAATATATGCCCCCATTGCCCCCCTACCTTAATTATTACCCTTACAAACCCCCCACATATATTTGCGGCCAAATTCAGATGAAAGAATTCAATGGATTTGGCTTCGACCAAATTTCCTGCAATGAAACCTCCCTATCCCAATGGAAACTATAAAGGGTGCATTTTTGCTCTAAGTTCTGCCTTTTGTATTCGCAAGTGCCATTATTAAGTGGTGCAGGTTGGGTGGCGAAACTCGCTTTTTTGGCAGGGAAGTTCGTTTTTTAGATATAAGCACCCTTTATTTGCGTAGACTGTAAATATATTTGAAAAGAGTTTTGTATTATGTTTCCGCAGATGGTATGAGAACTAAAAGAGGCAACTATAAGCCTTCAAACCAATGGCTGTTTTATCCAGTGTTCACAGTGGGTCCTAGATAGACAAAGCTTAGGCCATGGTTGGGAAACCGAAGGACAGCACAGAGCAACATCTCAAACGCAATGAAATGACATCGCACAGCTCCCACATCTCCCACACTTCACATTGGTGAAATCGTCCTCACGGAGAGGCCATGCATGCAATGGCTCTTGCAGGGCGGGTTTCACTTCCTTCGGCCCCATTAACTCTCTCCCATTGTGGAGGTGCACAGGTAAGTGAGCAGGCGGTTCAAGGTGTGGCACTCCAGTGGAGACTCGAATCCAAGGGCAGTGTAAATGCTGGGCAGAAGCAAAGCTGGCTGGTATGAAATGTGGGCAGATATTTGCAAATTCCGCTGGTGTTCCCGGCCTCAGGATTAGCCAGCTGCCTCCTCTCTGCAGGCTAACTGCAGTGTATGGTATTGCAGCAGATACGCATATGTACAGATTGGATGTAACTACTAATCACTACTTTGCGCAAATATCTAATTAGCTTTGTGTAATGATTATGGGAAAGAAAGTAAGAGACTAGCAGAATGGATGGCATAGCAGGCTGAAAACTGGGGAAACTGGACACAATATTGTAGTTTGCGGCCATATCACTTCCAGGCTAGCTGCTAGAAAGCAACAGGGTGAAAAGATAGGAAGACAAGGAGTTTGGGATTAGATAGTGGGTTGAGCACAAGTTGCACAGATGCATGCAACCAGCAGGTCACATACAAGGTTTCCACCAAAAGCATTTGGCTGTGTGATCACGTACATTTTCAAAAGTGTTAACTCACCAATATGATGCACCTTCCCCAACAATATGAAATATAGATGGCACTATGAGATTTAGATGCATTAATTGTAATTGGTTATTTATAACACACGTAATACCCAGAGGTTTCTAAGTGAGGACCCGGGAACGAACCTGTGTTGCTGTGGGTTGTCTTCCTTTCAAGGCGAGCACGTTGCCCTTGAGCTATCCTCCCGAGACTGTTACTATTATGTAACAACCTAATTATTTTAGACATGGAATTGCAGGACTGCCTTTGAAAAAACACATACTGGTCTTTGCCAAACATGATATAGTTATCCTAATAAAAGTATCATCCCAACTACTTCTGCTTTGCAATTATTTGAAAAAGAAAGAAGTCTTCTTGGTTAGCACTACCACTGAGGTATTTAGCACTTTTAAGAGTGAAAGAAAGGATTACTCAAGCACTCTCTCTCCATTAGCCCCTTTGAACTTGCAGTGTACAGAGAAAAGAGGGGGGAGAGCCATGAGCCCAAGAGAGGAATGCAAGCAAGCTGGACTTTCACTGAACAGGGCAATTCAAATAGCAAGCTATGCTACACAGGTGTCAATTTAATAAGCAAACCTACAGAATTGCATAGCAAATTTCTATGCAGCACTGCTTATTTTATGCCTTGAGCAGAGAGAGAGATGTTATGGTACTTAGCTTTGTACAACAGAGCTTATGAAATGTGCATGGTCTTTTGGGTGCTTTTAGGACCTGTGATAAAATGGATTTGGTTTGATTCATAGGAGCAGAGGAAGCCGTGGAAGTCTGCTTAACTGCTGTGTTGATGCATGCAGATCATAAGGAAACTGGTTATGTGTGCAGGCAACCTTTTAGGTGCTTTTGGTGCAAAATCCTTTAGGAGGTGGCTCGGGTGCACCCTGGGGTGGACTAGCATGTTGCATATATGACAGCCAGTTGTAAATATGAATGTCCTATGAGATGAAAATTCCTGAGTAAAGCCCTTTTTAAGCTGTTCCAAGAGCTGAAAGGGTGCACAAGTGTTACTTTGCTTTCAGCTCTTTCAGGCTCGAAGCGAGCCAATGTTGCTTGCCACCTGGTGGACTGATGGCAGGAGATTTAACGCAGAACCATGATTGGATTTCCAATGTGCAAATCCCATCATGATACCATTACACCATGTTCATGGGGCAGGCCACGTTATTAAAGAAGCAGCTGCCCTTGTTACCCTGGGTACTCCTGCCTCTGCTCACACATCATCCTATCCTAGTTGGAGGTCCTGCATTTACACAGCGAGTATAATCAGAGATGTTTGGACTGAAACAAAGAATTTCAAGAATTTCAGGGAGAATGAGGAGTGGGGGCATTGGATAAATCTACTGTCCCAACAATGCCATCTATTGTTTTGGTTTATTTAACATGCATTAGTTTAAACATAAACTTTTTACACAAGAGAAGAAAAATACATCGGTAATACAACTACAATAAAAATCACAAAATGTACATATAAAAGTCATCATATACATAAATACGTTTCATCGTTATTAAAACGACACGAAATAACACGATTTGACGATTGAACAAAATATCACATCCTAAAAGATTTGCCAATAACCTGACATCAATTGTCAGCTATAGGCAAGGTGATAGTGATACAATTGAGCAGACTTTGTGAAACGTTTGGTGCATCTTAGCCAATCAGCAAGCAGGAATTCTGGGCACTATTAACTGATAGTTGCCCGGGATTTCAGCCTACTGTCAAGCAGATGCACAGAAGGTTCCATCCTTCACTGCTCCGTCCAAGCTTACCACTCCTTCCTATGCAACCTGCCATTGCTCAACCTCCGGCCTTTGCATTCTTCCTGGCTAGCTTCTGGCCCCTGTGGGCCATCCCACTGTCATCCCCAATGCTGCACTCTGACCTGCACCATATGCCTGCACACACCTTTTCTGCCTCCCAATATGCACCGGCTATGCCGAAGGAAGCCTTACTCCACTACCCTATTGTGTGCAGGGCTGCATGGTCATGGCACTTGAGCCTGTGCATTGTTTCTTTCTTTTTGTTCCCAATTATTGTCTCATCTTTGGCCTTTTATTAAATTAAAGAACCCCAGCAACCCGGTGGGTGCTGCACCCATCGACCAGAGCAATGTGGGGAATTAGGCATCATAAGACTTTCTCAATGCTTTTCGATTCGCTCTGGTTGTTAAATTGGGCTTCTGGGCACCTAATACCTGGCATTGCCCTGGCATTTAGGAGCTAATGTGTCAACAGAATTATAGAGTGGTAGGTATGAACTATGGAGATATATATTCCAGCAAGGGGTTCCAAGTGACGTCTGATAGACAATAAGAGTGAAAACTTGCCAGGGGAAAAGAAATATTTATTGAGAGAAATAGAAAGTCCAATACGAATGTTAGCAGAACGAATTGAAGAAATTAAACATATTCTATAGCTACTCGATAATAACAAGTACACAGAGCTAACCAGATGTATGTTTGCCTTCCCATGCCACGCGATACATGCGTTATGTTGAAAGATTCTATCACAGCCAAGGATGCTCCCTCCCTCATCTTTGCCTCAAAACCAAATCCCTGAAACGACAGAAAGGCCTTACAAAAATACCTATTCATAACTGCACACAGACCTGAGTTCTTGAACGCTCTTTGACCCTCCCCTCGCTGAACACTCCTTCTCCAGACCCCAACCCTCCATGTTCCACACTGGCCGGCTGACTTCCTTCTGAAAGCGCTGAAAGATCCATACACCAACAAGCCCTGCAGCAAGGCCTTGCCCTGTGCCTCCATGCTCCTTGCAAAAGCCCCCTCCATCAGGAAGATGGTGAGTGGAGAGGTATTCCCCCTCTTGAACGGGACTCTGTTTATTTATTTAGAAAGCAAACGCTCCTGCGCTCGTTTCTGGTATTCACTCCCTCTTACCCTCCCAGTGCCCGCCCTCTGCTACAGTGATTGGTGGTGTTTGAAACTGGTCAGCTGACCATGCTTTGTGTGCTCCACGAGCAGACCATGCAGCAAGACCTTTCCCTCTCTCTCCATGCTTCTTGCAGGAGCTCCCTCCAGGAGGATGATGGTGAGCGGAGAGGGATTCCCCTCTTGAACATGCCTTTGTTTATTTAATTAGAAAGCAAATGCTCCTGTGCTCATTTCTGGGCTTCCCTCCCTCTTATCCTCCCAGCGCCCACCCTCCTCTACAGTAATTGGTTGGAGCAAGAGGAGCAGGTGACCCCCTCCATATTCCTCTTTATGGAAGCACCCAGGGCAGCCTTGCCCTGGAAGCCAGCTCAGGACCACAGAAAAGGGCAGTTCCCTTTGGGGCAGCTCCCACTCAATGTTTGCCCCTCTTAACCCATGGATGCCCAACAGGACATCCAGGTAAGGTGGTATGGGTGGGGAGTACAGCCATTACTGTTCTCTGGTAAAACCCTGCCACCCTTACATTGATACCACCTACTCTTAACATCATGTCGTCTTGCATATAGATGTCTGTTTTGCTGTTGTATTGCTTTTAGAAGAAATGTGGGGGTTATCATATGTTTTGCATTTAGATGAAATGTGAAAGTTAGCGATGAACTTCATTGAGATGAAATATGAAGGGTAAGCTATGTGTTGCTTTTAGAAGAAATGTGAGGGCTAGCCAATGAATTGCATTTAGATTAAATTTGAACGTTCGCATATGTATTGCTTTTAGAATAAATGGGAAGGATAGCCTATGAATTGCTTTTAGAACAAATGTCAAGGTTCGTGTATGAATTGCATTGAGGTGAAATGTGAAGGTTAGCCTGAACTATGAAGGATTGTCCCGTATTAACCCTGATAAGTCCCGGAGGTTAGCCATTACTCTGTTCTCAGAAGAAATGTACAGGGTAGCCATGTATTGCACTTGGAAGAATGCTGAAGCTAACCTATGCGTCGCACACAACAAACCTATGAGGTTAGCAATACACTGCACTTACATGAAATGTGAGGATAGACAATGTGTTGCAATTGGAGGGTATTGAGGCTGGCCCATCTGTTGCACCTGGATGAGTTGCGAGGCCGGCCAATGTGTAACACCTAGAAGAGCTGTAAAAGTAGACTATTTATTGCACTTGGGAGAACTCTCAGAGATAACCAAAGTACTGCACTTCGAACTGTGAAGATTAGCCAATGTGTTGCACTTAGAAGAGTTGCGATTGTTAGCCTAAACGTAACAGCTTGGAAGTATGGTGAAGGTAGCAAAGGTGATGCACTTTGAAACACTGAGAGTAGCCAATGCACTAACACCCCTACTCATGCTACTCTCCCACATTCCTCCCAGGTACCACACACACCCCCTGTGGGCCAGCCGGACTACACGCAAAACATACAAAACACATATCCAAAATAACTAACATTCGCAAACAACAAATAAACCATAACAGTGGGCCTTATCCCTCTGCATACAACAACCCAGTGCACACTATCAATCCAACTTATAAATCCGACTCGCACAGGACACCAGTTCCACCTGGCTCCTCAAGCACCATCAGAAGAGCACATCCTCTATCCGATCCTTCTTTTCCCACTAAACCACCCGGCTGTCCTTACAGAGCCACGCGAGCGCATGGAGACTACACCAATGGTAACGGTGCGCAGAATAAGATAACTTAACATAACAGACAAAAACTGAAAATCCATGGGTGCCCCAATTATATCCTATCCTCCCTCGTTGCATAACATGACTTTTTTAATTGCGTTGAACAAATATATAAACTTGCAAAGCAATGCAATCAAGGGTGCCATTTGGACAAAGCCTGCTAGTTTAGAACTACCCACATCTAGACACATGCAGGTGCCAGCCTCCCACTTGGCTGACATGGCCAAGTGCCAGCCTGGCAGATTTCTTTAGTTTCTGTCTTCCTCTCGTATCTTGGGCTGAGCGGATGGGAACGCTTCCCAGATACAGAACATACCGTGGCGGCGGCGTCCGCGGCGCATTATTATTCATCAGTGAAAGCAGGTTGTTCCCGGGAGGGCTCTGTGGACAGAAGTGACCTATCCCCTGCTGGCAGCTTAGCGAGGCTGCTTCCTGTGCCGGTGAATGCCGTAGGCGACTCCGTCTGTACTTTGCCGTCTTCCTGCCGCGCGCCATCCTGCCCATGGCCTGGCACGTGCCGAGTGCTTGCCCACTCACAACGCGACAGCCGGTCTCCCCGGATGGGCTGCTCTGAGCATCAAAAACAGGGATGAAGGGGGAGGGGGGCGGGGGAATTTACACATTCATGTAAAAAGCACCTGCGTCACAAAGGAGGCCACTTGGTCTCAGTCATCTCCCTCATTTTCAATGACCTCTTAATGTTCAAATGTGCGACAGGTTATGCTGTCCCTAGTGGCGCCATTATTATTTTGGCAGCCTTGAAGTTTGCAACGTTCAGGTCAGGCTCGGACTGGCCTATAGGGCAATGCCCGAACCAAAAGCACAAAATGCTGAGGTGGGACAATTTTTGGGGTCAAAGTATGTCACTTTTTTGTCCCATGTGGGCCAGTTTGATAAGTTACTTCACCATGCGGGCTAGTAGTTTTGACCAGTGTTACTAAATAAATATTCTTTTAAATGCACAATTAGCATCACATTATATCAACCCTTCCTCCCCCTTCGGTACTACGCAGTCTGTCAAGAAATGAATGAATTGGCATTTGCAACAGTGGGCCACTTTTTCATTGGTACCGGACACAATTGTATGCCCCAGTCCGAGCCTGTGTGAGCCATCGTCCAATCCCCTAGTCTGCGTGGAAGTGGAGATGCAAAACTTTAGTGCACCCCCCCCATTTTCAGCAACCGTTAAGGAACTAGAGGGCAGGCTCATGTTGGCACAATATTTGGTGAAATGGGCAGACCTTAAGTGGCAAGGCGGGTTATAAAATCCAATGCACCCCCCTATCTGTGGTGTGCAGACACGCATTCTACCGCCAAGGCAGGTGGGCGCATGCTGTTTATTGGTCCATCCGGTGCTCTGCTGAGAGATTCTGCACATTGTCACAGTAGTGTTCCACTGACTGCACTAGAGACTAGGGGCGAGCAAGAGAGCATATAGGATTCTCTTCCCAACACCAAGGATGGAGGTAGGTGGCAAAACGGATTAGGAGATTGGGTAGAATTGGGGCGGGGGGGGTCTCGCTCTTCCCCTCTCAAGCTGCAATAGAGGTCAGCACGTGTGCACATTACCCTCCGGCCTCCACAGTTCCTTCCTTCACTGCGAGCAGCATCAGGCTCCAGCCTCATGGGCCACCTTGGCAGATTCCACATTACATTGAGTATCCCACTTGGCAGACTGAGCACCACCCGTGCCATATTGAGCAAGCGCATTTCTCCATTGGACAGCACCCTGCAGCACACCGATCAGCACCATAGTCTTCTAGGGCATCACCACATGGACACTGAGCAGCACTTGTAATGTTAAGCAGCGAGCGCTGCGGCAGATTGAACGGATGCTGCGAACACACGAAACACTCTCTCCCGTATTGAGCAGAACCACAGCATGTTGCGCAGCAGCACCATGGACCATTAAACAACATTCATTCCATATAAAGCAGCACCCCGCGCAATGAGCAGCACCAACTGGCAATACTGAGCACCCCTACAATACTGAGCACCCCTACAATACTGAGCACCCCTACAATACTGAGCACCCCTACAATACTGAGGAGCACTACAATACTACGCAGCACTACAATACTGAGCAGCACTACAATACTGAGCAGCACTACTTCGTAAGGAGATGAATCCTGGAATATTGAGTAGTGTCCTGGTATATTTGGAAATACCCTGGCATATTTAGGTGCAACCTGATGCTATCGGGCTGCAAATCAGCGAATTAGGACTCACTCTTGCTCTTGACCGGACAGTTACCCGCCTATTGAGAAGCATTCTTATTTTTGTGACAGCGTTTTAGTCTTCGAAGCACCAGATATGCAGAATCTGCAACGTGTCTTTGGATGGCAGCAGACTGACATAGAACAGTAGCAACAACAATGTTATTTTCTGTTCTGCTCCACTTTTTGAGGTGTTCTTCACCCACACAGGAACTGTGAGAGGCATGGTGTCTCCTGGCACAGTGCTTGGAGGTGGTGTTATTTCTGCTGACACGTGATCGATGAAGGGCCTTTTCCAGCTAGGAGACAGTATATCCAATAGGCACACATTCTCCTGTTGCATTTCCCTGCTGCCCATACTGCGTTTAGACTATGCACATGCAAATATCTAGTGGCCCTTCCAAATGCACGCACTCTAACAAAGGGTCAATCGCCCGGGTAACGATGATTTCACAAGTATCCTTCAAACTGTGTTCCAAATTCATTGATTTTTAAACAAATATATTTTTGCAAAAACCAAGCGTGTGCAGGGACATCTTAAGCACTTTTGGGGCCCTGGGCACGGACATCTTTGGGGCCCCCCTCCACCAAACCAATTAAGTGATCAAGAATATCTGCCCCCCCCCCGCCGCCACGTTCTCAACCCATAGGTTGATATGCTTCCTCACAGCATTAAAAATAAGCATGTTTACTCCCTTTAAGTCCCGTCACCCTCTTCATTCTTGCTCTAATCAGAATGATAATGTTGCCCTTCAAATGCTACTTGTTTACTAGTCTACAAAGAGGTTACTTCTGTTCTAGCATAGATACGGGAGACTTTTTATCAGTAGCATCCAGGAAGGTATGCAGCCTGGAGTATTAATGCAGGACTCTATGTAAAAGGTACATGTAACCCAGAATAGACAGAGAACTCACATTTGCTGCCTCAAAGAACGCAAACGTGCTCAAGCATGGATAGAGGAGACCAATTGGAAGGAAGGAGAATGCTACACATATGATAGCATGGATGGTGGATGCAGATTGGAATCTACCAGGAAGGTGTCTGTATCCAGACAGACTCAGATAAGAAGTGGGATATGGTTTTCAAATAGTGTTGCCATTAGAGATCAAAGGATCAAGTGCTTGTGGTTTGCAATATATCAATGCTCACTATTATAGTGGAAGCAACACTATAGCCAGTGAAACCATGAGTGAATCTTTTTTAAAGATCATACCCTGAGAAGGAAATCACTCTGAAGGGCTGACAATTTACAAAGGTTTTGGGACTGGCAATTTTGAGAGGCTAGGCAATACAAGATTAAGTTAGGTGCCCAGTATTACACACACTAATTAAGGGAATAATCTAGGGTTTGTGCCAACTGTGCAATTTCTGCATTTGAACTCATTACCAGCTCTTACCATAAACTAAAATAATCTCATTTTATAAAACTGACTTGGAAAGTACACCAATCACATTACCAAACATGACATTTTTTTTAAAACAAAATATTATAGAAGGGTGTAACACAGAATGATTCTAGCTTCATTCTCACCATCATCAAGGGCTAAGTACCAGCATACCAATCAGTGTGATTTAACAGATTTAATCTGGGTTTGTCGTTTGTATTTTAAAGCTTTACATCCTTCCAAAACACTGGCTTGTGAAATTGTCATTTATAAACGTGCAGAAATACCTTTGACTTTTACAAAAAGGCAAAGCATTTTTTGTGTCAAACGAGCAGACTGTAAAATATGCTTGCGCGAGTCCTTCACCATCTGTTCCGCTCCCTTCTGTCTACCACCCGTTCCACTCAAATGGCCTACATAAGAAGAAAGATCAAGTAATGGGCTAAATGATGCCACCAGCATGCGAGAAGTCAAACTTCACAGAAGACAGTACAGTAATGTACGAGATATTAGATGATTTAACCAGGATCACTGTATTGTCTGCTGGCAAAGCCAGGATACAAGCGCGCTTTGGTTCCAAATTTGGATATTTATTCTTCTTTTGGAGTAACAGTTTATGCTCATTGTTGGAGGTGATAGCCTAGGTTTTGCAACATCCCATCTGAACAAACCAATTTCTAGACCTTCACCATAAGGATGACATGTTCGTTTTTATTGCAACCCCTATCTGGTGCAGGTATATTGCTGATAATAGCACCTGTGTGCTGCAAGACCAAGTAAATATGCAGGCAGGTTTATAGATGTCATACATAGGAAAGGCTCAGCCAGCCTTACAGGAATGTGCTATTCTAATCTTGCATAGGAACACATATCTTTGCAATGAGTGCTTAACACACTGAGCTAACTTATGAACCATTGTGGCACACAATTTACCAATATGCATTTCAAATTTAGCTATTGCACATGATCAACATAATTCCCACAGTAAGGAAAGAATGCTACAGCAGTTGTGCCGCAAGGAACACACAAACTATATATACCACAGTGAACACAGAAAGCATTAAATGATGAAATAATCGAGGCAGAATGTATTTGTCAAAACAGGCTGGCAATAGGTTTAGAGCATCAGCACCATGCCATAAAATATCCTGATGTGTGCTATTTAAGTCTGGTGAACAAAGGAGTCTTACTTCTTTAGATCAGGCAGCCTTGTAGGGCCCCCTCCAAGGTGGGGGCACTGGGCAAGTGCCCCTTTTGCCCTCCCATAAAAACGTCTATGCGTGTGCATGCACCATTTGGATGTTTTGCCAATAATCGAAGGAAGGAAAATCGACTCTTCAACCCTTGTGTGCCCAATCAGACTTAGGAAATATTGTCTCACCTGAATCAAGATTGTACAGGACAGAACATGCACTCGAACAGGAAGGTGTGTGTGTGGTGGCTATAATCTTGCAAGATATCCCAGTGGGTTAATGCACTTGCTGTAGAGATCTTTTATAGTTCACAGGTTTCAACTACTGTGGGGGCTAGCCAAATGTGTATCCTCACAAGGACGATAAAAAGAGATCCACTCAATTGGATAACAGTAACATTAGTCTGTTTCTATGTCTGGAAACTGGTAGCTTTTGAATGCGGCATAAAACAATTTAGCACATGGAGATTGCCATTTTCCTCTCAACCAATCAAAATGTTGAGAGCACAGTCAATAACTACTGCATTCTGAACAATCTGACTTCAAAAGCAGACAGGGAAAGGACAGTGCAATTTCCAGGTAAGATACCTTTCAGCAAGACCTTTCTTCGAGGCAACTTCCGATTTAACACACTAGAGAGAAAGTTAAAACATGGGGATATACTTGCACTTTTATATTGATAACCTGTTTACTTTTACATGATGCCTGCTGCATGCTCGTGTTAAACCCACTCCGGTTTAACTAGGTTTGCAATTAAAACACTTAATGTACAAAGACAGCCTTGTTGTTTAAACATTCCACAATCAAACCACATTTAATTTACTAACTGAGTTTGTCTATTTACTTCCCCACCAAAACTTCCAAAAATGTATTGAAACTACTCCTATGTACTAATAGCCTTATAGCACCACAGTTAACTTGGTGGTGGGTCATTATCCCATAATAATTACTCCTTCCTCGGTCCACAAGGCTATATTCTGAAAAGTTATGTAGATTGAAAATTCTCTAATTGACATTTGCTGGAGAAAGGGAATGTTTGTAATAGAAAAACATATTGAAGAGAGACAAACCAATATTGTCAAACGATTAGGGAGACTTTCACAATTACAGAGAGGTGGCGAGCAACATTCTCCATTGTTTTACTCTGAAACATACCATGCAGTATCATCCTCAATTTGGTTCCATGTCACTTCATCGACAGTAGTTACTTTGTGGTAATTTACTACAAAGTAATTACTTTGCCATTTTACTTTGAATCTTTCGTTTTTTTATTTTTATTTTGGGGGCTTCCTTCATTCCCCCATTCCTCTTCATTACTACCTCTCCCCAAAACCCTCCTCACCCCTTTATACCTCTTACATACCCATATTTGTTGAAGTAATTTCAAAGTAATTACTTTGCAGTAAATTACCACAAAGTAGTAACTGTCCTTGAATGCACGGGATAGCCCCAAGTTGAAATCTTTGCAAGCACGGACTGTGCGTGCGGAACATTTAACTCATTATTCAAAAGCATGTAAAGCATTCAACATGAAGTGTTCCACAGAAATAGTTATTTGCTCACTGCTCATTGTGATAAACGTGGCAATGTTCTTTTGAACACCTTTTTTGTTTACTAACTCATCATCTGGTTCCATACTGCCTTTGCTGCTTTGCCACCCGAACCTGTGCTGGCGGCGCCTGATTTTGTTTTTAATAGGAATCCATTTTTATGACGGACACATCTGACCAAGCAATAGGGGCAGTTCTGGCTCAGACACATGCAAAGGGCATGCAGCACCCATTAGGCTGTATTTATCCGAGGCTGTTGCCTAGAGACAACAAGGCAGCAATTGACGAGGGCTGCTTCACCATGCTTGCAGCATTCTAGAAGTGCAGTCTCCAGCTGTGTGGCCCTTTTTTAAGGAGTCCTATAGTAAAACAATCTCTCATCAATGAAATCCAGTTGCTTCTGTATATTTAATATTCACTATCCAACTCATCTAATATGTTTGGTTATGTTATTTGATCTCATATAGCACAGCATGTGGCACTTGCGTGCTTTGCGCTCGGGGTCTTTCTTTTGTTTTGCTCAAGTGGTGATGTTAAGCAGGGTGGGGGAAACCATGTGCTACTGCAGCTAATATTTGTTTTATTGAGAAACATATGGCGCTATGTGTGCGACAGGTTGCTATCCACAGATGATCTGTTTGTTTGGTGCCCGTAGAGACACCATTGTCGCTTGCTTGCAGGGTGTGTTTCGGAAGCAAGTTTTCCTGTCTACTTACCAAATACATCAGTTCACAGACAGCTTGGATCTCCCCCGACTATCTCCAAAGTTGTGCTTGTCCTGTGAGGAACCTATACCTTTTTACGAGATTATAAGAGGGATAAAACCTAACAAAGCTGCAGGTCCTGATAGCCAGCCTGCTGAATTTAATTGCACCTATAGAGATATTTTAGTGTCACATCGCCATTTTCTTTTCCTTATGATATGGCATTTATAACGCGCCTATACACAAGTGTTTCAAGGCGCGACGAGGCAGGGGGAGCAGAGGGAAGAACAGAGACAACAATCTTACAAGGCCAGGTGACATTGAGATCGTGCAAGTGCAGGGGGAGGGGGAAAGGTAAAGTGCAGGGGAAGGGGCAGGGGGCAGTGCAGTACAAAGGATCAACAGTAATAAATAAATAGAATAAATAAAAACAATAGGTGAAAAGTGCGGCCAGCTTGTGGCAAGTGCAGACATGACGTGTCAAGAGCTGGTGGGGACTGTAGGTATACAGAAACAGCCCCCAAGTGCAGAGGTTGCCCGGGAGGGAGTGCAGGTGTGCAGCTAGTGCGGGAGGGGACCTGGGCCCGAATTCAGAGGTTAGCCAGGTGACCAGTACAGTCTCAGTCAGGAGTTCAGCAGGGGAGAGGAGGAGAGAAAGCAGAAACAAAGAGGAAGGTCTTGAGGTGCTTCCGGAGATGGTTCTCCACAATTTTCAGGGAGGCTGTTCCAGAGGGAGGCCCCAGCCGAAGAAAGAGATCGACCACCAATTTGTTGCTTGGAGAAGCGACTGACCCTGAGGGAGTTGGAGGCGGTTGAGCGAAGTGCTTGAGAAGATATTTAGGACGAGAGAGTTGAAGGTATTGAGGCCCCAGGCCCCAGAAGGCCTTGTGGACAATGCAGAGGGTTTTGAACTTCAACCTCGCAGCTGCTGGGAGCCAGTGCAGAGATTTCAGTCTTGGAGAGATACGATCCCTGGGCTTGCGGCCAAGGACAAGTCTTGCAGTCCTGTTCCTTGTTCCCGAGTTACAGGTACTGTACACGGCTCCTTTGAGATGCTTTGACTGTGGCCTTCCCCTCCACTCTGAAGCACTCCTTTGTGCATCCTCTTCTCAAGAAAACCACAGCTGATCCTTCTTGTCCAGCTAACTATCACCCAATTTCCATTACTCCCTTTCTGGGCAAACTCCTGGAAAAGTTGGCCATCTCTCACCTTAACCTTCATTCCAATTCTGTTGGCTGTCTCCATGACCACCAGTCTGACTTCAGAGCTGCCAGAAGCACAGAAACTGCTCTCCTGAACATACGTGAAGATCTGCTCTCCAACCTTGACTCTAACATTTCCTCTATCCTCATCCTCCTCGATCTATCTTCTGCCTTCGACACAGTCAACCATACCATCCTGCTCAACCGTCTCCGTGAAAACCTGGGTATCACTGATCAGGCTCTGGCCTGGCTGACCTCTTTCCTCTCAGATCGACCCTCCCAGGTCCAACTTGAGTCCTTCCTTTCATCTATCTTCCTCTCTACCTGTGGTGTTCCTCGAGGGTCTAACCTCTCGCCCTGGCTTTTCAACCAATACCTGGCAACTCTCGCCCACTGTATTGCCACTTTTTGCTCAAATTTCCAGTGTTACGCTGATCACACTCAACTCATTTTCAGGCTGCCCTCTGCCACCTGCTCTCGCTCTCTCATCTCTGATTGCCTAACTGCCATTCAAGATTGGTGTGCCGCTAATGATCTTTGTCTGAATGCCAGCAAGACGGAGATCCTCCTCATCGGCACACCTTCAACCTTCCTTTCTCCTCACTCTCTGGCCAGCCTCTCTTGGCCCGCCTCCTACCCCCACCTGCGAGGCTAAGAACCTCGGGGTCATCTTTGACTCCACCCTTTCCTTCTCCGCCCACATCTCTGAGGTCTATAAAAAGTCAAATTTCCTACTGCACCTCCTCAGAGGTGCTCTGCCTTTCCTCTCCTTCCCCCAGAAGCTCACGGTATCCCAAGCTCTGGTTCTCTCTAGCTTGGACTATTGTAACAGCCTCTTTCTAAATCTACCTGCCTCTACTCTCTGCCCTCTGCAACTAATCCAGAACAGGACTGCAAGACTTGTCCTTGGCCTCAAGCCCTGGGATCGTATCTCTCCAGCTCTGAAATCTCTCCATTGGCTACCAGTGGATGCAAGGATTAAATTCAAAACCCTCTGCATTGTCCACAAGGCTTTCTGGGGCCTGGGTCCAAAATACATTCAGCTATCCCTCCGCAATTACCTCCCATCTCGAGCTCTATGCTCCTCTACCTCCAACTCCCTCAGGGTCAGTCGTTTTTCAAAGAAACAAGCTGGGGGTAGATCTCTGTCTTCGGCTGGGGCCTCCCTCTGGAACAGCCTCCCTGCCACTCTAAAACTTGAGAAGAACCATCTCCAGTTCCGGAAGCACCTCAAGACCTTCCTCTTTTCTTCTGCCTTCGCTCCCCCTCTCCCCTGCTGATCTGTTCTCTCTTGGCACCATGCACCTGGCCACCCTCTGTCCTCCGGGCCCAGGTACCTGCTCACCCTGCCACCCTCCCGCAGTGCCTCCGGGCCACCCCTTGCACTGGGGTCTGTATCTGTACCCATACAGCCCCCCATTTTTCTTCCTGCACTTATCATACTTACCCTGTCTGCTGCCTTAAACCTAGCACTTGCAAATTGCTGGCTGCGCTACCACTGTTTGTTGCCTTTGTTATTTATTTATTGTTATTTATCTGTTTCTCCTCTGCTTCACACTTTCCACTTCTCCCCCCCTTCCATGCACTTTTCCCCTCCCCCTTTCCCATGCACTTGCGCATTTTCAATGTCACTGGGCCTAGTAAGATCGCTGTTTTGTTCTCCTCTGTTCCCCTCCCTTGCCTTGTCGTGCTCTGAAACACTTGTGTACGAGCGCCATAGAAATAAAACATCAATATCAATATCAAAGGCGGACAAAAACCTCATATCTCCATATTTTAGTGTTCAATGGCAATATTCGATATATATATATCTCAATATTGTTTATGTGGGTTAAATGTTCAGTTGTAAGCCACCAACTACATGCCAGATGTCACAAACACCTTTATTTATAAAACATTGATCAAAATGAAGTGGAAATACAGGGTTCCTCTTCCAGTTTGAGAATACACACACCTTCTAAATAGCAAAATGTAAATAAAAATGAGGTCTATGATGTTATTATTATTATTTAATTCTTCTTACGCGCCACTTGTCCGTAGGCCTCAGGGCACACAAACAACAAAGACTAACAGTCAAATCGGGAAGCGTAAAGCGAGCAAGAAAGTGTACACTTTAAGCCGGATTCAGGATAGCAAGGGTAAAGTCTGCAGCAAGAGGGGAAAATCATTCCACTCCTTACGGGTGCAAACATCAAAACGTGTCCTGTCAAATCTTACAAGTTTAAAACGTGGCTGCGTGCACTTTTTGATCATCACTCGAACGCAAGTTTCTCACTGATTGAGCCAGGCAGTTCAAGTATTGCGGTGCTCTGGAGGTTCAACATAAGTATGTTAACTATAGTGTTTTGTGTAAAATTCTATGTTCAACAGGCAGCCAGTGTAGGGCATGTCTTGAGGCTGTCACGTGGTCATGTTTAACTAGCCTGCAGATGGCCCTCACTGCACTGTTTAGTGCAGTCTGAAGAGAAAATACATTTGCTCGGAAAGTTCCTATAAGAATACTGTTGCAATAGTCCAATCTTGAATTGAATAAGGCTGTATGAAGGAAGGATCTATTTTCCACAGATAAGTAGGGCTTTCTTTGGGTCAACAGCCTCGTCACATAGGAGCAGGAAGATCACAAATGGGCCACTCGGGATTTCAAGGAGAGTTCAGAATCGAGATACACTCCCAGTGTCTTCACTTGTGCTGAAACAGCGATTTTAAAACCTGTGATAGAAAAATGGCTGTATTGTGGGTCAAGTGTTTTAGGGGGGGTACAGATGTGATAATAAGCAACTCTGTTTTGCCATAGTTGAGGGGCCAAGGCGTTGAAGGCCATCCACTATTGCATTGCCGAAGTAACTCTGTTCACAGCTTCAGTGTGTTAGGTATGATTAGGCAATACAAAGAGAATTTGGGTATCATCTGCATAGTTGGTATATCGCACATCTAGACTATCCAAAAGATCGAACAGAGGCCTAATATAAAGGTTAAACATAGTCAGTAATAAACAAGAGCCCTGGGGCACTCCACAGGTGGTAACAATAGGAGCTGCTTGTGAGCTGTCTACCGATACTTTGGAGGATTGTGGGCCTACAAAAGACTGAATCCACTGAGTCACATTCTCTGAGCAGTGGGCAATTTCCTTTAACCTATTCACAAGGAGGGAATGATCCACAAGATGGATATATCTCGATTTTATTGATATTGTCTCATCCTATGTCGATTTTGAAAATGTATCGATATATCCCCAAACCTCGATATATTGCCAAGCCCTAATTATCACCCAACTTTCATCCAACACCAAGATTGCAAGGGAGTGCCACTGATATTAGCCAGCAGATTAATGAAAGCCAAGTGGGTATTCTGTGGTGTAGATACTCTGACAAGAATGGTAGATCAGGCAGCCAGGTTATTGCAAAGAACCAGAAGGGAGCTGCCCCAGAGGGCTTCATGGCCCTTTATGCAGAAAAGGCCTGGGATCAGGCATCTGGAAAATGTATGATTCAAAAGCTGGTTTTGCGAATACGTTTTGTGATATGGTGTGGCCTCTAGATATATATACCATACCACTTTGCAAGCTTCTGAAGTCCCTAAAGCACTTAACTGTATGTACTTCAGCAGTATACTTAACCACTGTGATGAACACATTACCCCAACACAAAGTTAGATGTCAGCAGCACCGACGCATGTATGAAAACACAAGCCCATCCCGTGATCCGCGTCTGTTGATGTACACATTTGACATGCTACTAAATGAACCCCCAGTTGAATTACTTGTCTTGGGTTACCATACCACTTTGAGTGACCCCTGCTATTATTAGCCGGGCTGGGGTATTTCTAGAGAGCCACGTGCACTAAGAGGGTAGGGTGTGGCTTGGGCTGCAGAGCATATGATATGATATGAGAGGACATTTATAACGTGCTAAATACCCAGAGGTTTTTACGCGCGGACCCGCGGATCGAAACTGTGTCGCTTCGCGTCAATCTACCTTCCAAGGCGAGCACTCTGCTGCTGAGCTATCCTCCCAAGACTAAGGACGTGTTTGGGCTGAAGTGAGGGTCAGCTCGGCCTGCTTGACGCATGCCCCCGCAGGCAAGTGTGGAGAGTTGTGTAGTGCAGCACTGCAAAATGTATCCCCTCCTACAGGAGCATATTGCTTTCATATTGCACATTAATGATACCTTCAGCCTGTTTTGAAGGACTCAAATATTTGCCTGATTGTGGATCTGAGGAGCAGGACGATAAATCAAAGCAATTTGACCAAAATGTGGCATTGTTTCAAAGCAAGGGTTCTCCTGGATCCAAAATCAGCAACATAGCCACGAGCGCGCATCTCGTTGGATTATATGTGCGTCCTGCAAATTAGCCCGCTCTGCCTGCATAAGTGTTATGGTCCAACGTTTGCAAATGTAGGAGGGCCAGCTTTGTAAACATAATAATGGCAGGTAGGTGCTCGCCAGTCAAACACATGCAATGGTCATGAATCACAGCTTTTACTGGGGGGTGTCTTTGGTGCGCTGAAGCGCTACCCATCAAGCATAGCCTGGGCCATTACTAAACCTAATGTTTTCGCTAAATGTGAATTGCCCTGGGATATTTCTTTAACATAATTGCAATTTATTGTGTATAGTGTTTCTGGAACGCATCATCGCCAAGGAAGAAGCATTCCCTTTGCTAGCAGAAACAGCGTCAATAAAGGCGACTGTCTTCGCGCCTGACGCCTAGAGCGCGCGCTTGTGCGCAGGCGGTCACACCTCAAAGCGAGGCTGATCCGTCGAGCACCTCTGCTGCTCGTTCCTTTTACCTGTTGCAGTGCCACTGCCCTCTCTCCGTGCCCACGCAGCACTGCTGGCCCCATACCACTTCCCCCTTGAAAGGAGAAGGGAAAAAAAAACGCGCGTTCTTAGTCGCTGATGGAAACAGCGTCATGTTTTCCACTAACCAAGCTTGAAACAATTACCGAACGAAACCGTCATTAATTTTTCCACAACATTTTGCAGAACTGTCAGGAAACAGCTGCAGCAGAACCGAGCAAGCACGGCAACGGGCAACGGTTCTGCTGAAACCCTAAAGCTCTTCGTTCTGCTTCGCGCTCCCACCGTAGGTAGGGAGCTGGTGCATTCTAAACATTGAAACTGCCTCGCATACCCCGCTCGCCAACCTCACTTGCACCCAGATGCCACTAGAGACACGCCTGGTTCCACGAGGCCCAATCCCGCTTTCTATTGAGTGAAGAGGTTTGGAGTCTCTGAAAGACATGCACATTTCTATATATTTCACTAGCAGTTATTGTACGTCCCGGAGGATAGCTCAGCGGCAACGTGCTCTCCTAGGAAGCGAGACGACACGAGCAACACAGGTTCGATCCCCGGGTCTGTGCTTGGAAACCTCTGGGTATTAAGCGCGATATTAATAACCCATCATATATATTTTAAAAAAGTATCAGTATGGTTGCCCATACTCCCCTCTTCTGTAACAAGCAATAATACTAAAAAGAATACACAATTGAAAGGCAATCCATCCTGCCAACCAATTCAATGACCAGGGCTTTCTTTTAATCAAAATGGACGGCAATGGTGGGTGGAGGGATACTGCTCACCTCCTCGTCTTTAATAGAATCAAAACCATAATTATTCATATTGAAAAAGAGAGGCAGATTGGGCATGCCAGTGCAAGAATGACGATTTCTGATTATGCTAGTTAAAAGCCCACGTATCATATTGCTAGACTCGTGCTATATGCATGTGTGGGGGAAATGTTTTACACACGTTTTGCTGTGACCAATCTATTGTTCCCGTTAAAACTGGCTTGAATGCCATTGCATCCCTTGTTTAATAAGCCCCAAAAGCTGAACCTTTTATTAGTGCATCCTTCAGAACCCATTACACACAACTTGTTTAAAAAGTAACCCGATGTGGGGTTTCCAATAAAAAATTAGCTAGTGAGAGGCTGAGACGGGTCTGAGCCTGAGAAGTGCCAGTCTTCTGCTTGTAACATTGCAGACGCCGACTAAAACATAGCTTGCCATTTTTAGGACAAGTGGCCTATAAAATATAGGTTCACACATTTTTGTACGACGGCCAGCCCTTTTGGGGAAAACACCCTGTTATCAAAATTGAAAGCACTAGCATTAGATACTCTTTCCATTGGAATTCCACATTAAGTTCCTCTGATTGTTGCAAGCAGTTGCTGCAAGGAGTGGCGATTGGAAGTAGGCAAAGATTAGAAGAAACAGTCCGCTAAGGGCCATAATACAGAAATGTTGCACTGGTGCAAGTGTCATTTTGAAAACCCAAGTCTTTCAATAAATTTTTGCATCGGGGCAAAATTTACCCTACTTCTAATACCAATCCGTAGCCATAATACCAATCCGTATTAGCACTAGAGTAAGCTTTGCCCTGGTCCAAAAATGCATTGAAGGAATAGGGTTTTGCCCTATGGCAAACTCTGACCTAGTGCTAACACCGTGCAAAACTGCACTTGCACCGGTGCAAAGGTTTCTGTAATCTGGCCCCAAATCTCAATACACAAACTGGAGATGTTGGAGATGTTGGAGGCAACGTTCTGTAGCATTCATGCCACCCGTGCGTGGCCACTGGTGGCCATCCACGGCGCCCATTGTGAGCCAAAGTAGGCACGAGCAAAGCAATGCTGCTGTGGGCTGTTAATTGCCATTACCGCCCATACATTCAATAGGCACTCTGGCGAGAGGCCATTGTGGCTTTCTATGGTGGTTGTAGCATAAGGAGGAAGATCTGAGCAGTCTACTATGGTGAGGAGGTAAGTCCGGGTAAGGTGGGGCAGAGGTAAGGTGAGCGGAGGCTGGAAGAGGCGACGGGCAGGGAAGGGAGAAGGACTAGGAAGAAACAAGGCACCTGCAGTGCAGTGTAGCCGTCATCAACTCCCTACAAATGCCGGTCTGTCACTGAGCGTTAATGTCCAGCATTGGAGGGACCCAATTGGCTGGTAGCCTTGTGCCAGGTGCTAATAAGAAATGTTTCCCAGCAAGCTCTCTTTAGACCTAAACATAAACAGGTGAAATAGCAGATCTGACGCCATTTAGGGTGGGACAGCATATGTCTTCCTCTTTTTTAAACAAAGAAACAAGCAAATGTACCACCTCTGTTGGGTGGGGTAACATAGGATCAGGGTGACCTTCGCTACAGAAACCAACCCAGCACGCCCACGATGCCAGGCTATTATGCAAGTCTATGCAAAAAGGACTCGTCTTTGGCACCTAAGGGGTTAAAAAAGCCAGAGGATTGGGTCCTGTCTGTTCCAGCACTGGCAGACACCTTAGGTCTGGGCTGTATCCAAGGCATAGTGGTATCAGCAAAGACTGACAGTCTTTGATAAATCAATACCCAAAAGCCCCCCTTTGGACCTGCCTCCTTGGATGCCATGTCTTTTAGTTTTGTGTCATTACCCATTAATAAGGCCTCCTATTTTTCTGTGGACGCAGCAAAGTTTATATCACGGAGCAGGAAAAGCAACGTTGACTGCAAACTCTGGGGCCTTGGATAACCAGAGGATTAATGTAGATGACATCGCCCTCTTTTTGCATAAAAGTGTACTTTTTGGGTCACTACACATTCAAGAAGAGCTCCTCCTGACAAGACGTAAAAGCCTTACCAAAAACTTTTCTGGTGTGTTTGCCTTTTTTTTCTTATAAAGAAAGTATGTCTGGCCTACCACTTGAGTCTTGGCCACTTTGCCGGAGATAGTAATCATTAGGTATTACCCAAATTGACCTTTTACAATTGACCTTTTGCACAATTGACCTAATTATAATTGTCCTAATTGACCTTCTGCACAATTGACCTTTATATTATTTTAGTGATTGTGTATATGTATTGGGTTGGTTTTGGATTATAAATAATATAAGGGGATTGGGTGGGCGTTGTGGGGGGTTTTGGATTGGGTGGGATGTTGCAGGGGGTCTCCCCCCGCATATATGTCCTAATTGACCTTCTAAATTAGGTCAATTCTCCCGAGGTCAATTGTGAAAAGGTCAATTAGTATCCAACCAAGCACTAGGCATCAGTGTGCCATTTGTTGAGCGAGGCCAAGTGCATGGTATCTAACCCACTGATGGAGGAAAAGGCCTGCCTATACAAAGGTATGCCAATGAGGTGACCTGGGGTGTTGAATATTAGCAGGGTTTAAGGACAGGTTACCCTTATCAGCTAGTATCCCATTTCCTGTAGAGTTGGCCTCTTTTTCTCTTTCTGAAATCTCTGGTTGCAAGGAGATTTTGTTTGGAATAGGGGACCACGAGGGGCACACCATATCTTTACATTTTAGCTGGAAAGGGAGAGGGTATTGATTTCGTTCTTCTTTCTCTTTAGGGTGATCTCCTTGAAAACCCAGAAGCACCCAGGGAATCTTCTGCAACCCTGGACTCATTTATGTAAAATATATCTTCTGTGGTCTGAAGTTTTCCCTTACGAGAACTCTGAGGACAAGGATATTAGAGGATGTTATGGTATAATACACATTGGTTATATTAGCCTTTCTAAAACAGGAGCCAAGGTATTATTCAGATCATATGTGACAAAATCTATGTTTTCCTGCACAATTCTGGCCACATAGGAGGTTAAAGCTTTGCTCAAATTAACCATAGTCATTTCTGGTCTGCCACTAGAACTGCCTTAACTGGACGCTTCTTGCAACCAAGAGAGTACAGCTCAAGAGCTAGGCCTGCACCTCCACTTCCAGGCCTCATGCCCCACACAATAAATATCCACCTGTAATCATCAAGGTGATATCCAAGCCCATTAAGCGACCGCTCAGTCCCAACCACTAGCAAAGCTGTTCCCAAGAAGGAAAGCGCCAGGGACTGAGGTATATCGTGCCCTGGAGGTCAGGTGTTGAGACAACAAGTAAAGCCATTCGCGTATGTGACAAAATGGTGGAGCGGCACCTGGAGAAACGTAAGTATTGGGCCTGATTTCCATTGATTTGGTAACCAGATAAAATTGTCTCCCCAAATTTTGAATCCTGTGAAATGAAAAGTCAACGCTGAGTCACCACACACTGCACCTGAAATGATCAAGAAGAGCTCTGCTACCTTTTAATTTGTTTTACATTTGACCTATTAAGAGCAATTAGCTGAGATGGCCGAAGACACAGCAGCGTGTGGCTGATTGTTGCCCCTTATGAAGAGCTGATTGGGGTAATCAGAAAATGGAATGCTGCATAAAGCTGCATGTTGTGTGAAATAATTACTTTAATTTGATGATTGTAATGCATTTTCTTTCACTGTGTTTGTTTCAGTGTTGATAGTAAATTTAAACCCACATTAGATTTTTTGTAGGTGAAAATTACTTTGCATGAAGGTACTTGTAGCCTTCAGTTCAGGATATGGAAAATAAACCTACGGTACTATTCGTTTTGCACAACATGTTACAATAATGATTTTTACATTGTCAAGTACATGTTTCATGGGCTCTCACCTGACTCAGAGGTGCCAGCAACTCAGAATAAATGTGACAGAATCACCAACTTTTTAATTGACAAAATAGGCAAAATCAGGCAGATAATCAAATCAACCTCCCCCAGCATTAGCCCACCCTGCACCTGCCTCTCTGGACTGAATTGTATCATCTTTATCCGAGGACCTCCTAAAACTACTCACCTGGCTCAAACCTATCTCCTACTATGACAATATTATCACAGGCTTCATAATTAAACAATTACGGGCCCGGCGCACAACGCACTCCACATCATCATTAATGCCTCTATTATTGAAGGGTTATTCCTGGCCACCATTGAGACTCGTATGATGCATCTTTAAAAAAAAACAACCCTAGACGCAGATGACCTGGCCAATTACCGGCTCAGTACAAACCTCTGTTTATCGGTAAAATCTTGGAAAATGTAGTAACTCTACAACTAATCAGCAGAATCGAACAACTACACCTCCTACACGACTAGTGCAGCATGAAGACCGCTGGCATCCAGGTGTTGGGCGATGCTCTCCATATCGTGGATAAGGTAAATCTCATGCCTCCTCATACTTCTTGAACTCTCGGCTGCGTTCAACACCGCCATCCACCGCATCCTCCTCTCCTTCCTTTCGGGCAGGATGGGAGTCACAGGCACTACTTGGGCAGACAGCAGGCCATCCAGATAAACATTTTACGTTCTAAGTGACTCCCAGTCACCTGCAGAGTCCCCCAAGGCTTGATACTCTCACTGATCCTCTCCAACCTTTAGTACCAAACCAGCTTATCAAGCAGCTAAACTACACATATCTTGTGGCACACCCTCCTCCCTCCTCGTGCAGCAAATTCACCAACCCGCTTGAATCATTACTCACCCTCAAAGAGAGGACCCACAAACAATCCTTCTCTTGTCAAGCACCCGCCCTCTTGAACTCGATCACTGTGTGGGGTTGGCGGGCCCCCACAAACCCCCAATTCCACAAAGCTTTAAAAGGTGGCTTTTACAACAATACTTGACAAAGGACTAATCCATGACTAATCCTGACAAAGGATGATACGTCCATGGACCGGACTGACGCACGCACTGCAAATCGCGGTACTGCACGAGTGTTTAAAGGCGCCAGCCCAAATGCTGACTACCCATAGCTTGTACAGCGCTCCGCTGCTCTCGAGTTAGGTCCATACTTTAAAAAATAAATTAAAATAAATCCAAGTAAAATATTATGGGATATGTGCATGCTTCAACACATCACCTTAACAATCAATGCTATTTGATTTCATCTGTGTGTTTTTAGCTGCCTTAACTGAACTACTAGCCCCTGCCCGATCACCCCTCAGTCCCCAGCCTGGTGGAATCCAGGATTATTCTTTTTTGTTGTTGCATGTCCAGAAATGACCTGTGTAGGGATTTGGTATTATCCTGCATCCTAAGGGAACCTTTAGTCAGTATCTTGATTGACAATGGAGTGTTAAGGGTTAGAATGTTTATGTGTGACTGGGGTTCTATGTGAGTCAGTTGGGAGATGTAAGCCTACCTGGGAGGATGCAGGTGTATGTTGCCCTGAACCCAGATGTACCTGACATTATATGACCATCATAATGTACTGGAACTAAATAAAGAAGTTACTGGAACTTCACCTGAGGTCATGGTCATTTGTGGGGAACAAGGAGTTCTGCATTGGCGACGAGGATGCTAGCTGTGCTGGGGGGACAGCATTAAAGATGGCACATACACCTCCCCCCAACCCAAGAAGAAGACCTCCCAGGTAGGGCGAGCGCTTAAAACTGTAGGCGCAGAAGGGCCCAGCGCATGGAACACAGGCGCAGAAAGTAAGGGGCTGCGCCAGAGCCAGGGGCCAGCTGGCCTGTCCCTAGCAGGACAGGTCAAGCAAAGAGGAAAGCAAGAGACTGAGGAGGGGCTGAGGGCCCAGAGACTGATGGCTTAAGGGGTCTGGGACCAGTAGCTGCAGCATGGAGGGCTTGGTGCCCAAGGCAGTAGCAATTTGAAGAGGCCTGGGGTCTAGTTACACCTGGAAATTTTGAGGAAGCCATGCTGGGCAGCTGAGGGCTATAGCCAAGGCAGAAGCAACAGGAGAGGCTTGGAGCCTAAGCTGCGCCTGGAAATTAAGCAATGAGGAGGCATGTTGTGCAGCTTGAGGCCTGGAGTTGGGGCAGCAGCAATAGAAGAGGTTGGGAACCTAAGCTGCGCCTAGATGTGAAATGGAAGATTGGTGGCTAATGTACAAAGTGTCTGGAGCAGAGGTGGGTCTTGGGGGACCATTCCAGCGTGTAAAGGAGGTTTGGAACCAATAGAAGGGAGAGGAGGCTCGGAAGCAGCCCCTGATTGATGGAGGAGTCCCATCAAAAAATCCCATTTGCAGCAGCAACCTAAGGGATTGGCTCATGTACAAAGTGTTTGAGAGTTGAAATGCTGTTGTAGGAGGGTCCTAGGGCCGTTGCAGCGTTATAAGGAGATTGTAACCAGGAGAGAAGCACTGGAATCCCAAGGGTGCTTGAGTTAGAGTGGGACTTTTGCGCTGCATATGAGGAGATCTGGTAGAACTGGGAGTCTGGTACCAGTTAAAAAGAGCCTGTTCCGTTTTGAAAGCTTACTCAGTACCAAATATCAGGCAAATACATCGTAGAGTTGGAGACACAACACGAGGAAATCTTACCCCATGAGGCAGGCAACATCTTTTGTTTGCGGGCTGCCGTGTTGCTGGAGCTGAGTTTCGTGAGTTTTGTGGGGTGAGACAGTGAAACCAGCGGGCGTGGAAATAGCGCTATCCATTGGTGCCTGGAGCTCCATTTCCCTCTGTGTCTCCAACTAAATGGTGACGTCATTTAAACTGCAGAGGGAGTTGGCGATGCAAGAGAATGTTGGACAGCGCCGGTGGAGCATCAGAGCAATTGTGCGTCAAGGAGCGTCAGCTGTTCAATATGCCGGTTATTGCGGAAGCCCAGAAGAAATGATTCAAGTAAAGGACCCTGCGACGTGGTCCGACATAATTTCATAAACACTTCCTGGTTAAGATACCAGGAAAGGAACGCTTCGGGAGATGATATACAGAAAAGGAAGTGTGGCGGATGGATTCGTAAATCCATTTCTGTTGCGGGTGGCAGCTGTATGAGAATATCTTCACGATGCAAGGCGGCTGCATTTCCGCCCGTTGGAATTTTTTTTTTTCAAAAAGCTTAAGTTGTGAATCATCTTAATTGCCGGAATGGATAACAGAGGTACTTTAAAGTTTAAGAGATGATGCTTCCACGGGCAAAAGTAAACGAAGCAATTTGGTTTTGCCTTCATTGAATTGGTTAAGGAGTTATTATTAGTTATTGATTCGGAATTTATTGTCATGTGAGGCCTGAATGGCATTTGGACAGCGTGAGTGCATGAGAGCGTGAACCTGTATGTTGTCAGGTGTAGTTTCTTGTGGGATAGGTTGTCCTGTAATAGGGGTACTTCATTGAAGTTGTTGAAGCTTAAGAGCAGAGAACAAAGTTTATAGTTTTTTAAATTGGATTTAGGTCTCAAGGGTGTTTGTATTTAGTCAACCAAGGGATTAAGCGATTCAAATGTGAGGTTTTATTAAGTAGGTTTAAAGTGGCATATTAGAAGGAAGTGATTGAGACATGCGTAGTAATAGTGTTTTCTGAAATGTTATTTGGTATTTATGTTGTAGGTATATTGGTATGAGAGGTCTCTTGCAAGTGGTAGTTAGCATGTTTGATAGGTGTGCACGGATGGTGTGTAAAAGTCGTGGCCTCTGTTACCTCTGTCAACAAATACTTGGTAATGATATGATGCAAGGGCAAAAATTGTGGTACAGTCATGTTTAACTAACACGCTTTTCCTTCCACAGATGGACATTTAGTGAAATATAGGTTGCATTGACAGCATTGCTAGAGCCTAGTATATAGGATATAAAGTAAAGTTCTCTGCACTAATGTTTTTTTCACAGGTAGCACTCTTGAAAAGCAGTATTATTGAGACCTTATGTTATGCTAAAGTTAATAGTGATAACGGTTAAACAAAGTTTTATTGTGTGGTTATTTTGTCTAGAAACCATACACTGTTTTATTATGATAAGCTGCAGTTTTATCAAAGTTATTGATGTTTGTGTGATGCTGGTGTGAATGAAGCGTGGTTTTCCCTAATAGGAGCTGTATTGTAGTGAGGAATACTTTCAACATGGGCAATTTAGGGGTAATGGTGTCACTAGTAGTGAAGTAGTTACCCGGGTATCTGGGATACTCAGTCTAGTTGGAGGTGGTGTGTGTTTAGGCACATACCGGTTTGCATTGTTGGGTGTGAGGGAGATGTGTGTGTGTTCTTTTGTGGGATGATGAAGTCAAGTTTAGGAAGAGAGGTATGGGTGCCTCTATATGTAAAAGTATTAGTAAGGATGTTTGAGCAGTTGGGTGCCTTTTCTTCACTTGGTAGAAAGAGGAAGGGGCATTGATTATAAATGTGTCCCACGGCTGTGAGGACGATTTTGGAATATAGAATGAGACTAGCAGAATGTTCTCAGTTAGGAGTGATGATGCAAGTGAATTGGACGTGGGGTTGTTTGTGTGCGTGTTGTTTTTAGCCATGTGGGTAAGTTATCTACTTGTGTTTTTTATGTCCTTAAGGAAGGGAGATATGTAGGGATTTGGTATTATCCTGCATCCTAAGGGAACCTTTAGTCACTGTCTTGATTGACAATGGAGTGTTAAGGGTTACAATGTTTATGTGTGACTGGGGTTCTATGTGAGTCGGTTGGGAGATGTAAGCCTACCTGGGAGGATGCAGGTGTATGTTGCCCTGAACCCAGATGTACCTGACATTATATGACCATCATAATGTACTGGAACTAAATAAAGAAGTTACTGGAACTTCACCTGAGGTCATGGTCATCTGTGGGGAACAAGGAGTTCTACAACCTGCTTATTGAGCTTCGCCGCTCTCTGCGTGTGCGCGTGCTAGCTGGGTGCCAGTGAGCACGTGAGCCGCCTGTACAAAACATTAGCACAGGGATCAATAAACTGTGAACACGAGGCCGTGTCTGCAAACTAGAATGCCAATAAATCATACAACAGTAAAGTGTGAGGCACACAGTCGTGGGGGAACACTTAGATTGCTTTGATGAGCAGAAGACGGCGAGTGACCAGAGACAGCCACGTTTATCAACGGGGACATGCTGATTGGTGGAGGAGTAGAGGGTGGGCAGGACCACTGAGAGACAGGTTACATCTGTCTAAACTTGCTCTAAGCATGTTTTTCTAAGCTAAATGCCTATTCTTTGCTGGTGGTGAAGTAGATGCAATAGGATTAGACATCAGAAGCAGCAGTGCAGCTGCCCTGCAGGCCTCTGGTATCCGTAGGCCGCGCGGATACTTACGGGGCGAGCGGGACTTTTGAGAGGCCTGCAGCTGCCTACTTCTAGGAAAGGATTGCTTCCTGCCGGCTGCTCAGCTGTATCTTTCTTGGCCTGGATTCAGGGAAACTCAAGTCTTCCACTCCGGATACATTCACCAGGAGAACTACAAAAACACTTATAATCCCCCACCCACCCAACTACTAATAAAATATATACACTTACAGTTGCCGTTTTCTTCAGTCTCGCTCCTCCGCTTACTCTGAGCTATACCATGTGGACCGGTCATTGCACAGTCTACATTTTTGGCAAAAACAAGTGGAACAGTACACCTCATAACTTCAAGTATGCAACCACTGAAACTCTGTATAGCTTCAACCCCGGAGAGAGGGTGGCCATCTGGCGGGAGCTCGCGTGAACCCGAGATTCTCCCGTCCGACTCCAACATGTGCCGTCTCCAAACTTGGCAGGGCATCAAGGCGCGGGTGGCTGGAGATCTATCAATCAACCCTGCTGTTCCTGGAGGCCACCTCTGCCTCATTGGTGGCACTGCAGGCACCGAGGCGGTCATGGGAAGCCCCCAAGAATAGGCAGGGGTAAGGCACTGGGTCGCCCGGCCCTCGCACCCACAAATTCCTGACTCTCAGAGGCAACTTACCTTTGAAGCACTTCGAGCTTCTGATCTCAGACCTAGCTGTTCTATTTATATTAAGGCTGGTAAGAGAATTGCAAAGAAATCTGCAAACGCGTATACTTTACATATCCAGGATCAAAACCACACCATAAAAGGAACCACAAGTGCCTTCTTAATAATTCCCAAATCATTGGCAAGGCAAATCGTGTCTATAATGCATATGATATTACTGTAGTTGAAAATGGGAGAGAATTCCAACATGACACAATATATATATATATATATATATATGTATATGTGTCTGTTTGTGTATATATATATACTTATATATGTAAACCAATACAATATGTGTGTGTGTGTTTGTGTGTATATATATATATACATACCAATACAATTATGGTGGGTTTAAAAAGGCTTGAAAAACACCTGAAATGGGAAGGTAGGATAAATAATTTGAGCCAAGTAACACATGTTAATGTTAAAGGTATTTGTACCATGCACGGTCACCAACGGAATTGGTCCCCAGGTGCTCTGGCGGATCTGCAAACCTGATGTCATGGTCCATGCATGGCCACCAATATGACTCCCTTGCCCTGTGCCTTGTCATGTTGCTTCCTATATATGAGCTTACTCATGGCCATGGAAGGTATCACTTGATCACCCTTGAGCAGCAGGCCATTCACTTCATGTATCTCCTCTGCCATTTTCCAGTACGGTCTTAGGCCTTCCGGGATTATTCTTTCACTTGGCCATCCATTTCTGACCAATTTGGTCACTTGCACCACAATCTCATCTTTGGCCGATTCTTCTAACCAGTGGCTCTCACTCATTTCCATGAATTCTCTACTCAAGTCTCCAACAGATCTTACTATGCACTCATCTTGAAGAAACGTGGTTACCTGACCACCTTGCTCCGGTAAGCGTGACATACAGTCATCCTGTGCATTCTTCCATTCTGGGACATGGATTATCTCACATGTGTACTCTTGACGTTTTGCTGCTATACGTGTCTGTGACGAATCAACTTCCGGGGCACCAGTGGTCCAGGGATGAATATCGGTCTCTAAACCACCAATCAGCCCCACACCTCTAGTACACCAGAAGGGATCTGAACAGATTGGAAACACAAGCACATTGTAAACCTCCTTGTCAATTTTGGTAACGTGGACGGAACAGCAGGCTTATCTCTGCAAGTTTGTGGATCATTGGTTAGTTGCAACACTGTGAAATACAATTATTACCCAACGATAAAATGGACTGTTCAGTGAAGGGTGTATACAAATATCTACTTTATTATTATCAAAGCAGACAGTTCTAGCACACTACAAAATAGAACCCACCCTGTAAAGGAATCCATAGGACAGACAGCTTCAAAGAAGGAAAAGGGATGCACTTTGGATACTGACAGGAGGGTAGTCAGTTAAGTAATTAATCAAAATAATTCAAGGATACTTGGTTTCAGCACAAGGGGTGCAATGGGTCATAAAATGTCACTAGGGGCCTTCGGAGAAGGACCAGGGGGACAGAACCACAACGTACCATGTGCTTGTAGAAGTTCTAGGTGCTCAACAGGGTCGAGTAGGTTTCAGGGTCCTTTGCAGCTCCTGCGACAGAGTTCAATATTGAAGACACCTGCAGGTATCAGGTGGCAGGCAGTTTGGCGAGCAAGGATGGACAGACTGCTGCAGACTGGCCTACACGGCAGCTCAGGGTCAGGAATCGTTGTCTCAGTGCTGGTTGACGGGTCTGAAGCACTGGTCGAGGCGCCTCAGATGGCGTTTGCGACTGCGGCGTGACAACAGTCAGTGGTGCAGTCAGTTGCAGCTCGAGGGGCTCGACTGGCTCGAAAATGTCATTTAAGGCAGACGCTAGTTGATGCTTGTCGATGCACTCCTCCTACCTTCTTCACTGGGCTTGTGTCGTCCTTTAAGGCAGACTTCTCAAAATTGAGGAAAGTATTGCAGGCAACGGCCTTGTCCTTATTTTGGTTCAGAGACTCTCTGCACTTCCCACCTAGGAAGCTTGCTGGCAGAGCAAAGCAGGGCATGCTGTGTGCTGGCTGCCTACTGGTTCTAGGGCCGCTTGAGGGTCCTCTGAATTCAGTATCTCCCTCTGTTCCCTGGGAGATGTGTAGAGGAGAGATCTTGCTTCCCTCTTTGGAAATCCATGCCTTTCTTCACTGGAGGAAGCTGTAAGGCAGACTGTACCTTCAGCCAGGGTCCAATGCTAAGTTCATCTTGTTACTCCTTTCAAAGTCTTCAGATGATCTGCCCAAAAGAGGGGTTCAGCCCTCTTTTAAAGCCTAATGGCCCACAGTGATTGGTGTACGCTAAGCCTACCTTAATGAACCAATCCTGTGTCCCTACGAACAACCTTTTGTATGCATGAGGTCATAACCAGAGTGCTTTGCAACAGAAATGGTAAAGGCATGAAAGCATGCAATACTAAGCACCACCCTTATCCCGGTCTGTTGTGGATCAAAGGGTCTCTCTAGTTAATGGAGCTCTCTGTGGTTCCTGATTAAAGCGGCAGGTCTCCCTTGAAGCAAAGGCAAGAACAGACTTTCTTCTCCTGCAAACCACATTCTCGTGCTTTCTGAATGTGGTCCCCCTGCGGGGGTTGCCTACTGTAAACACATAGTCCCAGACATGACAGGTCATTGCCCTTGATACTGAGAGGCGGGAGCTGGCTTCGCTTTGACACTGTGCATATCAAAGGTTGTTGGGGTTTCCTGTCACCTTTGTTAAACTCTGCAAACAGGCCCCATGTGGGCCTGTTTGAAGTACACTCTATTAGTATGTGTTAATTATGTTAATTGCTGCCACCATCTGCAGACTGTAAACAAACGGACAGGGCGGATTCATGGAGCCTTTGATATTTAATTAGGCTGGCCATGGCCGGAAGATGGTTTTGTCCCTCCCCCTTCTGGGATGCATTATGTACTCCACCTGTCAGATCCCAACTAAATATGACAAGGAGGACGCCGCCTGTAGGCTGTATCCACCCAGAGTACACAGGTCTATGCGTATATCATGCAGTGAGCATAGGACAATGTGTGTGGATTAGCCTCACTTCCAGAGGTTGATCCACCATCATTCAATTTCATATCCAAATTGTAAAAAGCCCAGGCGAGTGTACACCCACCCTGTGGATGGTCGAATTCCTCACCGTGCCAATCTCGGCGTAGATGACTTTGTGCCTCCTGGGCTCAGCATGTGCACCAACGCTTTATGATCTGTGACTAGATGAAACCTGGTACCCCACACAAAGGTCCTGAAATACTCCACTGCCCATGCACAAGGCAACATCTCTTTCTGCACTGTGGAGTAATTTCTCTCTGCATCCAGCAGTGCCTTGGACGCGAATGCCACAACATGTTCTATGTCTCCTTTTTTCTCTGTCAATGTCACTTGCATCTATGGTGATGTAGGTCTTCCACATCTTATGTACATAATTCTTTATCTTTCCCAAACCTTCTGAACATAGCTTTGGGAATTACTCTCTTGACATCGACAATCCTCCTGCTCTTATGGAGAGTACTTGGTCTTCTGTGCTGGGATCCAGCTTAATGTTCAACTTCGCCTGATCATTCTAGCCCAGCACCCCTGGACTCTCCTCTGAAAAGTACACTCTTGTCACTGTCTGTCTACCTTGGAATTCTATGGTCCCCTTGAAATAGCCCAACAGACGCACTGAGGCCCCTCTGAATACCGTGGGTCTGTGTTTCGTCCTTTGAATTTCCACTTCTCTTTTTTATTATTATAGATGGGTAATATGGTGAAGTCCGATCCTGAATGTGCCATTACTTTGGTCTCATTGCCATCTACTTTCATCAAACACCTTGGCTTCTCTCTTCTGGCCATCAAGCTGTTCACCATATTGATAGATGACCGGTCCTCTTCCGAGGACTCATCACGGCTATGTCTTTATTTGCTTCAATTGATGCCACTTTTCTTCTGTGCCAGTGGCACGCTATGGCAATATGTCCACATTTCTTACAATTCGTACATTTTTTTGTTTCGGGCTGGGCATGCTCTGCCATTTGACACATGTGGGGTACTTGTGCCCCTTTGACATTTTAGAGGTTCTTTTTGCTTATCTCGCTCTTCTCTGGCACTTCTACTGGGCCTCTCTCTATTTCCTCTGTATTGAATGGCATGCACCTCTGCATTTTACAAACTTCCTGCCATTTACTTGCATCTCAGCATGGTCTCTTCCGCCACTCTGGCGATCTGGGTGGCTTTATCCAACTGCAGTTCTTTTTCCAATATAAACTTGTCTTGCCCCTTTCTACTGTCCTTGTGCACTACCAGCATGACACATATCATGTTTCCTGGGTTTCCCCAAATTCACATAGCGCCGCCATTACACGCATTCTTGTGACATAGTCATCCACTAGCTCTGCCCTCTCTTGCTTCCAGGTATAGAACATTATTCTGTGCAACACCAGGTTTTCTTTGTTGGAGAATCTCTTGACTATTCTTCTGATGGCTTCTCCCTCAGCATACGCATTCTGTTTCAGGTTCAATCGGGCAGAAGTCCTCTGCTCTTCCACCCTCAATTCAGTAGCATGGCCTTCTTCCTTCCTGGAGTGTAATCCGTCCCTCCCATGACATCCAGGTACGTCGTGAATAGCCATGAACAGGTTATCATGCCATGTTCTTTCTGGAGAGGAGCGCCTGCTACCTTTTTTGAAATATTTGCAAGGAACTTGGGGTTGGTCACCCTGAGTTACCTGGGGACAACCAGACGTGGACTCCCTGCTCACTGTGCTCAGAGAGGCACAGCTTCACTTCACCTCACTGATGAGGCCCAACAAGGCTGAAACACGTGTATGGGGTTGCTGTTGGTACTCAGAGAGGAATTGCCATAGTATTTGGGTGCTGGACTGCCCATGTGGGCAGGACAAAGATTGATGTGCAAATGGATATTTCCCATCTGTGAGAAGTACAGTGAGCAAAAAGCGTGTGCTGCAAACTCTCATCTCAGAACAGGTTATCATGTCATGTTCTTTCTGGAGAGGAGCGCCTGCTACCTTTTTTGAAACGTCGTGAATAGGGGTTCCCATTGGTGTCTGCAGGAAGGGTGGGGATGGCGTTGCTCCTTGTATCTTATTCTATGTGGTGTGCTTGATCCCTTGTCCTCATTGCCAATTATGTTGTGTCTTGTAAGTATGACTCCAACACAAATCTGATGGTTACGTATTTATTAGCCTCTCCAACAATCATTCACCATAAGGACTAGTTGTATTCATTGTCCATTTCCAGTATCAATGTCTCTCAAAGTCTACAGCTGCAATATAAGGTGCGGGCTGAGGCCTGCTCTGCCTCTTGACAAGAGAAGTGCCGCAGTGCAACCACTCTCTTCAGCCCCCCCCCTTCTTCTCACGCCAAGCAAACCCCCGATTGCCTCGAGCAAAGTTATACGAGGTGACAACCGGGGCGGGGGGCGCTCTCGCAAGATTATTTCTCCACAAAAGGGTAGATAGAATGTTCTAAGAAAAACCCCTGTCTTGAGAACCACAGAGGATGGTAAACACCACAGGCGTTGCTGGGGGGGTGGGCTGAGGGGCTATAGCCCCGGGTCTTTTGGTTGTAGCCCCAGATAGAAGCTCAAGGAGTACAACCAAAAGGGTAGCTAGCCCCGAGTCCCGACAATCCCGACATAAGCTTAGCCCCGGATCTTTTCCAGACCTAGCAACACCCCTGGTAAACACTGCTGCGGTTCACCCCTCGCCTCCAAATGCAGCTGTTCGGTGCATGTCCACGTGCAAGTCCCTGCAGTAACAGGCACTTCGTTAGGAGGGTGGAGCGTGATGAAAACCTATCTTTGCAGTAAAACATTTTTTTAACTAAAATCTCTACATTTTCTGCAGTAGTTAGGAACAGGGGTGTAATATTGAACCCTGCAGTCTGTGCTCCAAAGAACGCCCACCTATTCAAGGACCCCCTAGATTGGCGCAAATTCAGCGTTTACAGGTTGAGCGATAATACTACGGGCCCCATGACACATTAAGCCGGGGCCCCAAACGCAGTGTCCGAAGTGTACCAAAAAAGTAGTGGAACTATGACCCCGGCGGGGGACATAGTAGGCAGAAAGGCAGCACTGTGAACATTTTTCAAGGGTTGCAGCCATGCTGACTGACAGCCAATTGAGTTGAAACAGATTTCACTTTAGCTGTAACTGCCATTGCGCAACAAAGCGTAGAAGTGTGCTTTAACTTCACAAAGAACAGTTCCCAAATGGGGAAAATGGCTGCAAAAAGTAGTGGAACTGTTAATAGTAAAAAAATAAAATTAGTGGAACGCTGAGCCCGACCGTTGCCGCTCACTTCGACCACTGCCCACAAACCGAGTTAACTGACTGGATGTGACTGTCGCAAACATGCAATGGAGTAAGGGGGTGAGGGATAGAGTATTGCTTAGCTCGGCTCAGTGCCCGTGAGACCCGCAGTTGCGGGTTGCGGCCCACACAGCTGCTTCTCAGCACAGGGGGAAGCTGAACACACCGAAGGCCTGTTGCCTATGGCCTAGGCCTTCTGGACCGACACAGAAAAGGAAGAGAGTAAATACAGAAGTCGTGCGGTGTGTGTGTGGGGGGGGGGTGACGGGGGCGGAGTACCACTCGTTTTCTTTAGCTTTTACAACGGAGCAAATTCCTCAAGTGCCTCCAGATGTATAAGATATCACACATAGAACATGGCTGGCCCCCATCCAGGAGTTTCCGTGCTCTGTAAGCAAAACGCAGCCCTGGGCAGCCCTGGGCCTGCAGCGTCTGAAAAGCCTTTCCATCTTCTGCTTTCAGAACCAACAACCAGGTTTCACTTAAAGGGGCAGTGGCAGGTATTTCAGCCCCCCTTCCACTCCAGATAAACTGGGAGGATGCGGGGGGGGAGCAGAGTGGATGGTAAAAAAGTTAATTTCTAATGGCACGCTCATCTGCCTTATTACTGCCTAGATTTCCCTCCCTGTTGTTTGATGTATTTTGTTTAACTGTAATAACATGAGTCCTCCCACATCACGCGTTCCCCTTTCATCTGCTCTGCTGGCCTGCAGTGACAGAGTGATAGAGGCCCTGCAACTTTGTGAAAAGGTTATGAACGAAAGAAACCCGGTGTATACTCACCCCCACCCCTTTAGTGTAAGACTGCACAGTACACAAGTACCCCCAGAAGGGAATACCTGGAAAATCCTTCCCTCTCAGTGCATTGTGAGTTTACATGGCCCCTTTTCACGTTGGGGTGCTATTAGGATCATAATCGTGACCCGTGTTTCCAAAATAGATTACTTCCTTGAGCTGTTCCGGAATAATGAAAATCAGATTTAATTGTGAGCTTCTAGCTATGGGTGGGCGGGTTGGTTAAGTAAATAAAAGGTTGAGGGTTATTGGGGGAGCTGCGCCCCCCCCCCGCCGCCTATCTATGTGGTAAAAACAAATCAATATTTTGGTCTTCACAGCCCCCCTCCCCCCCACAGTATTCACATAGATCCAAATGCCTCAACTCCAGCGCATAATGGTGGTCCCCGAGACAGGAAAGGCAGTGTGTAGCATAGAGAGAGGGCTGGTCAGCTATTGCTTACTTCCATGTTAGCATCAGAACAAGAGCTGAGGGTACAGTGGAATGTCTCACAGCCTCTGTGTTGCAATTACCTCGGTGCGCGAGATGGCCCTCCTCTGTTTCTCACTGCACAAATCATCTCACTCACCGAGGCTATGACGTATAAGTGACAGTTCAACTGTCATGTCGTGCTTTGCCGTCTCCTGACGAGAGGGTCCTTCTCTCTCCATTCTTATAATAAACTACGGACTCCATTACTCTCGTTTCTCAATTTATCACGTATCAACGCTGAGGGACGAGGAGGTGGAGAAAGACCCCAGTCACTGTGTCCGGTCCTGATCCCAGGGCGAGCTTCCCTGTCGGCCAACTCTCAGGCGGAGGCTCCCAGGGGTGCAGCGATCCGTTCAGGGTCTATCCCCAGGTATGCAAGCAGCTGCGACTGGCGAATTCTGTGGTGGTCCCATTACACACCCAGCATGTGTGGGCGGCTGTGCGGTACATGGTGAGCCTATTATTTGGTGAGACCCTCAACACGTACGGAGACCCGTGTGGGTGCAGCATACCCACAGGTCCTGGGAGACGGTGCGGGTGGCGGCAATCCTGCGGTGAGCACTGGGAAGAGATAGATATCTCCAAGGAAGGGAAGGAGATTAGTGAAGGGAATTTCTGTGTGCATATTGTCGTCCGGTGGAGAGAGGGGCGTGTGTACAACAGTTCATGCTGCGTATGAGGAACGCGTCATTTAGACGGTTGGTAGGCCCTCCTCCAGCATCACACAGCGCATCAGCTCCCCCAGTGGCGGTGCAGGGTTAGACACCGCCTATTTTTGCAATCAATGCCTGGTTAAGTGGGCATGTTCTTTATGGGGCACGCATGAATTATATATCACCCTTTCCGTGACTTCAGTGTTGTGCTGAAGGCCTGGAGAGGTTACATTTGAGCACAATGTTTTCCTGGCTACATTGCATTTGTTACCAGTGTTGATTGGCACTTCGTGCCATTGGGTCACTGTGAGGAATTTATTGTCATCTATATGCACATTGATAATCATCTGCACTATAACTTTGGGAATTTTCGGCGCACTCTGAGAGAATGTCCCAGCACCATCTGGAAGTGACGTTGGGAGCTACTCCTGTCTGAAGATTGCTGGGAACTGTGAATAGTACATCACGGAGGCGACATCACCATGCAAAACCTGGAGCCACGACCCACATTTCTGGCCACACACGGTTAACCTCCAATACCTTGGGAAGATTGGAGAGACTTATTCACATTTTATTTTGTGGCATCTGGGGGAGAAAGATACTCTGGTGAGAGGACATTTTCGACATTAATGTGTTGCCTGGGTGCAGAAGCAGTATGAATAATCTGAGAATTGCCTGACGATGTGGATGAGGGGCCAGCAGAGGGCGGTAGGGGGATGGGGAAGGTTTATATTCAATGGCAATTAAAAACGGACACATACAGTTTGTTAAAGAGATACATATTGTCTTGGAAAGGTACGCGTTTTTCTAAAGTAGACACGTAGTGGGGGAAGCGGTGGACTCATTTGTGGCAGATCTAAGGGTACTATTAGCATCAGGTGAATTTACAGGGAATGAAGATGAATATATTAGAGACCAACTAATGATGCATACGTCTAACCCTAAAATTCAAGAACGTTTGTGGCAGGAAAGAAACCCAGCGTTACTTGATGCATTGGCAATTGCCAAGGGAATAGAATTAACAAGTATGTGCCTTAAAGAGATGAATTCTAAAAATAGTAAGGAGTTGGTACAGGCCATAGTAGATAATGAGGGAGTAAATATAAGTGGGAGCAAGGATACAAAGGGTTGTGTCGTGAAAAGGAGCACCAAATCTGGCAAGGATAAAAATGGCATTAGTGGGTCCTTATTGGCTAGCGGGAATAATTCAGCTGTACACAGTAATCACAAGGGGCAATGCACAAGGTGCAGGTTTGAAAAACATGCGATGAATGCTAAAGAAGGTCCTACCATTTGAGTTAGATGTATGCGTTGTGACAAGATGGGGCATTTCACAGATGTGCAATTTCAATAACAAGACCTTGGAGGTGGGCAGAGATGTCCAGTTTGTGGGTGAAGGGAAAAGTGAGTGGGCTAGCTAAATTGTCCTCTTTGTGGGTGGAATACAATACGATGAGGAGGAGGAGTATGTTACCCCGGAAGTAGAGATTGTAGTGGCAGGGTGCTTAGAAAATAGTAAATGCATTAGCTGACTCTGGATCTCCATATGCCATTATTTCAGAAGGAAAATACAAGGAAATTTGCAGTGATAAGGGCCACGTTTTACACAATACTGACATAAAGCCAAGAGTATATGGCAGGGGGCAATTGATAGTAAGGGTTTTGTGTGGGGTGACATTGCTTACAGTGACAATAACATAAGGGCAAAGATGTATCTGGCTGTTAAAGGTGAGTGCTTATTGGGTTTGCGTCACCAAGGGAAATTAAATCTTGAACTACATCCTGGTAAATGGTTATAGGTGATATCAGTGGTGGTGAGCAGAGCAGAGAAATTTGCCAAAGAGGAAGGATTCAGGGTCAAGAGGGTGTTTTGGCATGGCATAGAAAAACTGAAGGAATACTGCTATAAGATTGAATTGTCTGTTCAAGCAAGACCGTGTGTGCACAAAGTATGGAATCTTCCTTTGAGAGTGAGAGAGAAAGTGCGAGAAGATTTACAGGGCCTATGTGATCAGGGTATAATTGAATCCATTGAGAGTAGTGAGTGGTTGTCCCTCATTGTAGTCACTCAACGCCCTGATGGTCCAATTAGATTGTGCGTTGACTTAAGGGATCTCAATAAGTCAATTTGGGCCAATGACACCCGTTGCCCAAGATCAATGAGATGCTCAGGGCCATGGAAGAGGCAGAATGGTATACCACCCTGGGCCTCTCATCTGCATACTACCAGGTAGACCTACATCCCTCATCTCACACCTTAATGGCTTTCATCACCATGAGGAGTGCCTATCAGTTCAAAATAATGCTTTTTGTGTTAGCTTCGGCATCTGTTGTTTCCCAGAACAGTATGTAGGATTTGTTGGGGGTTGTGCCTGGAGTGAAGTGTTTTCAGGACGATATTTTAATTGGAGCAAAAAATGAGAATGAACATGATACCAGAGTGTATGAAGTGTTACAGAGAATGGAAAGGGCAGGCTTCACTGTTAAAATAGGCAAGTTCTAATTTTAAGTTAACCAAGTATCCTATTGGGGACACAAGCTCACACAAGAGGGCATGGTTCCACGTCCGGAGATGGTGGATGCTATTGTGAAAGTAAAATCACCATCCAACAAAGGTGAGCAGAAATCTTTCTTAGGTTTAACAGAGTTTTATTCAAAGTTAGTGGGGAATCTTGTGGTAAAAAGCCAACCTCTTTGTGTTTTGTTGAAGGAAATTAACGAGTTTTGTTGGGGAAAGGAAGAAGAAACTGCATTTAGGAGTCTTAAGGAAGAAATAGCGAATGCACCTACTCTATACAGATTCAATCCCATGAAGGAAACAATTGTGTCTGTGGATGCATGTGTTTTAGGATTAGGGGCTGTACTAATCCAGGTCAGGAATGCCAAAGGGGTACCCATGGCTTTTGCAACTCAAACATTATCAGACACAGAATGTAGATATTCTACTATCGAACTTGAAAGTCTTGCATGTTATTGGGCCTCTTTTGTATTTTAAGATTTACATTTGGGGGCATACCTTAAAAGATCAGGAGCGACCATAAGCCTTTGGCTCATTTGTTTTCTCCAACGGGTTCAGGGTTGGTGACCCCCAGAATAGCTAGGTGGCTAGCAGCTTTACAGAGTTATAATTTCACGGTCGAGTATGTTCCTGGTAAATGCAACCCTGTGGCAGATTTTCTGTCTAGCGCTCCATTAGAGGGTGTGGATCCATCTGTAGATATATGCGATAAGTGGATTGCACAGATTAAGAGTACTGTTGGAAATGCTTTTTCAAAGGAGGTGTGGTTAGATGCAGTGAAGGAGGACCACAAGATGAGGGTGGCTATATTGTGTATGGAGCAAGGTTGGATATCGGATGAATCCATATAATCTCCTACTATAAATTCAGAGATGAATTAAGAATTTCAGAATGGGGTCTAGCTCGTGGTGAGAGGATGGTTCCCCGTTTGCCACTACGGAGCAAATTGACTAAGCGTGCCCACAAAGGTCCTTTGGCAAAAAGTATGACTAAGAGGAGACTGGGGTCAACATTTTGGTGGCCAGGTATGGATGCCATGGTAGATGCAGAAGTGGGGCGGTGTATTACCTGTCCAGTAAGTGACAAATCCTTGAAAACACAGAAGGTGGAAACAGGTAGTGTGGATATTCCGCATAGTGCCTGTGAGAAGATTGCCATTGATTTCATGGGTCCTATATGCATGCTTGGGTGTGAGAACAGGTTTGCAATAGTGGTTGTCAACTATGTCTCGAGGTGGTTTGAGGTGGAGTTTGTAGACAGTACACCAACAGGAGTTGTAATTGACTATTTGGAGAAGCTGTTTGCAAGGCAAGGCTTTCCCAACATAATTATATCTTACAACAGTGTTCAATTAGTATCTAATGAAATGAGGTAATACTTGAAACATCATGGGATCGAAAATCGTTGCAAAGCCTCATACAACCCTAGAGCAAATGGGTTGGTGAAATGCGCCAATTGCATAATCAAGGAATCTTTACAACTGTCTAGAGCAAGTGGGCTGGACTGGAAAAGGGGTATGCGTGAAATGTTGTTGGCACACCGTGATACCCCACATGTTTGGATGGGAATTACACTGTTCCATATGATGAGAGGAAGAGCTATGGGCTCTGATCTATTTCCGGATTGGTTGACGAATAATGTGAGTTTGTCAAGCATACTTGTGCAAGAAGGCAGCAAGGAATAAAAGTGGGTGATATAGTAAGGATAAAAAAAACCTTCAGAGTTCCTAAAGGATGTTCACAATACTTTGACCCTACTGTAATCACAAAAGTGGGTCAGAAACATGTGCTAACCAGTGATGGCAAACGCTGGAGCATGAACCGATTGGCTGTTATGAGACACCCTGAGGCATGGGAACAGTTTGTATGAAGTCCTACTTATGATGAGTTAGGGAGTGAATGGTATAAGGATGGTTCATTTCAAGAGGAGTCTGGGTGTGGTGGTGAATCAGAGGGTGGTTCAACACCAAGGATCAGGGAACCATATTCAAAGGGGCACTGGACAGTAGGCCTCCATCCACCGGTAGTGAAGTGTGGTGGGGCCGGATGAAGGTATTGGAACCACGTGCCACACACGAGGAAAAGACCAGCTACATTTCATGAGTTCGAATTGTGTAAGTAATGAATCTTCAAGCATGTGTTATGTACTTTGCGTTTATGATAATCCGTTTTCGCTATAGTTTGTGTTCAATGTTCCATATTACCTATTGTATTTCATTATCTGCTATTCTTATTGGGGAACGTATGTTGTATTTAACTCACTGCGCAAGATGACTCGCCGCTGCTTTTCACCACGCGAGTCATCCTCGCGGACCGAGGCCATGACCTGTGACAGTTCAACTGTTATATTGTGCTTTGCCCTCTCGATGTGACGCGAGGGACTTTATCTCTCCATTCTTAAAATAAACTGCGGACTTCATTGCTCATGTTTCTCTTACTTCATCATCACATTCTTATAAACCCATGGTGCCGTATGGTGGCCACTCGAAAGGTGCTACTCTCAAACTCTTGTGAAAGTCCATAGTGCTCAGGCCTCCTGTTAAACTGCTCTTTAGACAATGCACAAGAGGATAATGCCCATTGCTTTATAAGAACTGAGGGGAATGTGCCTTGCTCTAAAAGTACTTCTTTCAGATCCCACGGGAAAAAAAATCATGATAATGCACAACACCACAGCAATGTTTTACATAAACATGCATGATTGGTAAACATGTCCTAATGGGCTTATTTTGATGCCTATGGAGAATGCCACAGAGGAGTGAACAGGTAGGGGTGTGCAGCTTGTTTTACCACCTGAGTGCCACTTTGATAGGGATTCCTGCAGGGGGCAGAGTGGGAAATCCGCTCAGTGCCTTTACCCACTCCGTGTATTGAATACTCTGCCTCATAATTTGGATGTGGGTGGAGAAGCATGGATCCTTGCAGATTCTTTTAGGTCTTTTTGCCTGTGCAAAGAGTGGCCAAGTCAGCGGGGATCAGTAGTGAGGGCGGCCGCCATGTTTTGTCACGGCGCCTGCCATTGCCAATCAGTGCTGTGCCCTCTTGCCCACACAGCAGTGATCCAGGAGGATTAGCCACATGAAGCTAAAATTAGCATGTGAACAACTGATATGCCCGGGTCCCAGTATCAACCTCCGCTCCTTGTAGATATTGACGGAAATCCCTGGCTACAGAAGCCCACGCAGTTGGGGTCTGTGACAGATTCTTCGTGCTCATTAAAACGAGCCTTGAGGGCTTATCTGTCGGTAGGAATTGGGTGGTAGCACAAGGCATAGTCCTGTCAGCAATCCCCCTTGCAGGAGTCAACAACATTCGGCAGATCCATTGAGTCGAACTACTTACAGACCCTATGAAGGGGGGATAATGTGATACATGATTAAAAAGGCAGGTGTTCACCAGGGGTTCCTTGATCAGATAAATCGAGCATGCATGCTCCCTCGCAAGCAGAGGGAAGCTATTTTCATACACTAGACGGAGGCTGAAGAGTGGCCGGGCCAACAGGAACATCCTACAAGTCTTGAGAGTCAGAAGGATGCACCACCGAGGCAACCTCTCGACCACTTGACCCGCCCTTCTTCCTCAGGCAGGTCTTTTCCTACGATCATTGGGTGCTTGCTCCTTCTGTCAACAGGTTGGAACTTGAAGGACCAATACGAATTTCTCTTTTCAAACACTGCAAAGAGAGGGATTACGGTGATTCAGTCACATGAGTGGTGAACCGTTCCATTGCATCCCCGGTGAAGTGTAAATGTACAGGCATTTCCTTCAAAGGATGCCTTTGGAAAGCAGATTTTTTCCTAATTAGGAGATCTTCTAGTTGTAGTCCATTGCTGCTTTAAGCGGAACTGATTCTACAGGCATGGATACGACCTATAGAAATAGTGAACATACTCAACCCCAGATTTTGCATCAACTCTTCTCAGATTCGCGCACGTTACCCTTCACCAGTAAGACCAACACTGCCACGTGTATCTCCGTCCGAATAAGCCTTCTCCTTCTGAAATGCAGTACAGATCACTGGAAATGTGACCAGGTGTAATTGATGACATGCGTTATTCATTATTGCGTCAATCTAGCAAAAAGATTACACAATGAGGTGGGGGTGCAACAGCTTCCTATGCAGATCTGCGTCCTTCATTGACCCCTCCCCCACCGCTAACCTGACTGCGACAGGCTGAGACCACTATGGTGGTAACAAACGCATTATAGATGATTATTTACATTTACTTGCTATTTACATAATTGAACTGTAAATGATCGTCTCCGCCTTGCTGTTACTTCTCGTTTGGTACATTGCACCAGAGAAGCTGTGCACCGAAGCATGCAACGTGGATGTCCAAGAACCTATGCCCACAGCCAACCAACCACCCCTCATCCACAAATGAAAGGGGACAGTTCAACTTAAAGCCAAAACCCTTTTCAGTTTTTAAAGTGAAGTTACACTGCTGCCATAGAGATGTGAGCTAAATTGATAAGTTTACCTTTCAGTCCACAGACGGTTTGAATGAAAGGATGAGAGAAAATTAGCTCAATTCATGTTGGCGTCACAGAGAAAAATTCATGCAATTTTAATTAAGCTTCATTTAGCGTCTGTAAAGAAAAGGCAAATATTTCATCATGTAGTAATCAGTTTCCTTGGAAGAAACTTGTTTTCAACATCCTGGAACATACCTTTAGTAATACTAAAATAAAACAAAACGTATTTCGGAAGACGAACCTGTCCTTTCTTGATATTGGTGGTAAGAACGTATACTGAATGCCTACACAGTATACATGGGTTTGTTGAAGAATGTTATGTGTGTATGTATGCATGCATGCATGTATGTAGTTTGTTTTATAAAGAGCTTAACACCTTCAGTCCCTTTCAAAGACTTACGGGAAGAGGAGAAAGGGAAGAATAGTAGGTAGTGGAAGGGAGATGAGGTAGTGTGAGGCTGAAATTAAAATCAGGAGGCGACACTGAAAAGAAACAGGGTCTGATAGTGAGCTAGAAGAAAGGTGCACAGTGAGCTTGGAACCAGGACAAAGGGGCCAGATATTCGGTTATCGTCCTCTTCCGTTGTACGGTTCAAGGGAAAAGTACAGAGGACAGAGAAATCTCATTATATTGTGTGCTATATACAAAGAAAAACAATCACCCGCTTAAAAAGGGTTGCATGGTGTGGGAGAGCACGAGGGGAGAGAATGAAAAGGATCAACCTTGCATTTGTGGTCAAAGCACCGCAAGTGTGTGAAGGCGGCATGCTGTTCTTGTTATTTACTACTGGTCAAAGCACCGCAAGTGTGTGAAGGCGGCATGCTGTTCTTGTTATTTACTACTGGTCAAAGCACCGCAAGTGTGTGAAGGCGGCATGCTGTTCTTGTTATTTACTACTGGTCAAAGCACCGCAAGTGTGTGAAGGCGGCATGCTGTTCTTGTTATTTACTACTGGTCAAAGCACCACAAGTATGTGAAGGCAGCATTCTATTCTTGTTATTTACTACTGGTCAAAACACTGCAAGTGTGTGAAGGCGACTGGCACAGGTGTGTGAAGGTGACATGCTGTTCTTGTTATTTACTTTTGGTCAAAGCACCGCAAGTGTGTGAAGGCGGCATGCTGTTCTTGTTATTTACTACTGGTCAATGCACTGCAAGTATGTGAAGGCGGCATGCTGTTCTTGTTATTTACTATTGGTCAAAGCACTGCAAGTGTTTGAAGGCGACATGCTGTTCTTGTTATTTACTATTGATCAAAGCACTGCAAGTGTGTGAAGGCAGCCAACGCAAGTGTGTGAAGGCGGCATGCTGTTCTTATTATTTACTACTGGTCAAAGCACCACAAGTGAGTGAAGGCGGCATGCTGTTCCTGTTATTTACTATTGGTCAAAGCACCGCAAGTGTGTGAAGGCGGCATGCTGTTCTTGTTATTTACTATTGGTCAAAGCACTGCAAGTGTTTGAAGGCGACATGATTTTCTTGTTATTTACTATTGATCAAAGCACTCAAAGTGTGCGAAGGCAGCCAACGCAAGTGTGTGAAGGCGCCATGCTGTTCTTGTTATTTGCTACTGTTCAAAGCACCACGAGTGTGAGAAGGCAGCATGCTGTTCTTGTAATTTACTACTGGTCAAAGCACTGCATGTGTGTGAAGGCCCAAGTGTGTGAG